>NC_052032.1:2564378-3164378 GCF_015832195.1 Motacilla alba alba | reverse complement strand
TGCCCTAATCCAAGTCACTGATCTGCTCTTGAGTTTAGCTTCAGCCTGAGAAGCACCTGAGGGAGAGAAACACCTGCTTGAGAGCACCTGAGGGAAAACCCCACTGTTATCCAGAAGGTGGGAGATGGATGGGGAACAGTGAGAAAAGCTGCAGGATTCTGCAGCACTGGTATTACAGGGAGAAGGAAGATGAGAACAGATCAGCATGGCCAGGGCAGAAGGCAGCTGCCTCCTGCCTCACTGATACATTCCCCCAGCCCTGCCTCTGCTTTCCACCAGGATATAGGGTTGTTTTTTGTTTTGTTTTTTTTTTTTTTCTTTCTGGTTGGTTTTTTTTTTTTTTTGAGGGAAAACAAAGAGCGCTGAGAGGCCAAAGAGAAAAGTGAGGGGTTTCAGAAGAAAGAGAGCACTCATGTGAAAAGTGTCACAGCTACTTAGGAAATTGAAAATATTTTCCATCCTTGCCCGAATGATCATTTCCAGATTTTAATTATTTCCCGATTGTCTCCAAGAAGGATACATGGCCACTGACCTCATTTGGGCCTGAGGAAATAAGACTGTCAACATTTTAGGATAGATCTGATCAGATTAAGAGATATTTCGGATATTGAACATAAGAATTTGACAAGCAAGCTAGAACAGAGGATGTGTTTGGATACGTGCAAAACCCCAGAGTATTTCTGCAAGCTCATGCCTACTTCCCTGGGCTGCTTGCACTGAGTTATGAGAACAAACAGTTTGAGCACATTTTCCCCTATATTTGATTCTTTTCTCTGTTTCTACTCCCAGCAACAGCCGGTTTCAAACAATCTGAGCAGAGCTGAGCATTAGCAAAATGAAAGGACAAGAGAAAGCCTTAATTTATACTCAGTTAGAAATGGGTCTCAGGCATAGCCATGGAAAAAGAGGGAAAACCAAGGTCAGTAAATCAAGGCTGAGCTCAGAGGAGAGGTTCTAGGATGGTAATAGAGAGGAGAATTAGGTGGGATATCGGAAGAAATTTGCCCCTGCTGAGGCGCTGGCACAGGGTGCCCAGAGCAGCTGGGGCTGCCCCTGGATCCCTGGCAGTGCCCAAGGCCAGGCTGGACAGGGCTTGGAGCAGCCTGGGACAGTGGGAGGTGTCCCTGCCATGGCAGGGAGTGGAATGAGAGGAGCTTTAAGATCTCTGCCAACCCAAATCATTCTTGAACTCCATGAAATTAGATTCACCTCCATGACAAGAAATACAAAGAGCAGTGAGTTTGCCCTGTTGGAGCTAAAGGCATATCTTTTCAATCTCCAAGCACTGAACAGGGAAGAAATAAAGAGAAACTGAGTCAAACTCTTCCCAGAGATGCACCAAGAGCAAGAGGAAACACACAGATTGCAGCAAGAGAAAGTTCAGCTGGAAAAGGGGGGAAAACAGCTCTAAGAGCAAGCACTGGAACAAATTTGCCCAGAGAGACTGCAACCTTCATCCCTAAAGATAACCCAATCCCAGCTGCACAAAGCCCTGAGCGAGCCCACAGAGCCTCAAGGAGTCCTGCTGGGAGCAGGAGGGCTGGACCAGAAACACCAAACTCCCCCCTCATACCCAACCTAGTTACACTCTATTTCATCTTCTATTGAGACAGTACTTTTCCTAAAAGAAGAGGGAGTCGGTCTTTTAGCAAGAGAAATGAATTTTGAAAATGCCTTGACTCGAATACAACACAATTGAGTCCAGCCCCCACAAGCCCTCTGATGTTGCTCAGTGAACAGCAGTGCCCCTGACTGTGAGTACACTGAACAGAGCCTCCTGTGAAATCAGGATTCTCTTTCTAGTGCAATTTGATGCCTTTGGTTTGGTGATACAGACAGAGCGAACAAAAGCAATTTGAGGAGAGATTGGCAGAGAAGCTCAGCTCTCACATGTGCCTCACAATGGCTCAGTGGTTAGTTCAGATCGTCTCTGAACAGCGAGAGCACAAAGTCCAAAACTGCCTGGGCAGGCACTGGCTCCACTTCAACAGCAGCCAGCACAAAGGGAGGACATTTAGGGAGTAAATGAACATTTCTGAGGGCTCAGCATCTGATGAGTTTGATCAGAAAGCAAACGGTAAAGATTCCATCCTCAAGGCTGGCCCACAGCAAGCTTTCCCAGAGAGCTCTGATGTTATATATAAGTCCTGTGCAGGGAGGAATGTGGTGCTGGGGGTGCATTGCACAACCCCTGCTCCCTGCACCCTCCTCCTCACACAAGGCCTTCATTCCCCAGAGGAATTTTCCAGTCTAAGGAGCAAAACAAGCCAAGAATGTGTTAAAACAGGTGTTCCAATCAGCTCTGGGTGCAATCTTAGCACAACTGAGGTTAAAAATATTTGGGAATGATGTCATATAAAGATAATCAGTTGTTACTGTATATTCCCTTCCACCCACCTCGAAGGAAGGTCTGTGTGGAGGTTGTCTCTCCTTTCCCAAAGCCTGAGCTCAGGTTCAAGGGCCAGCACCAGCTCTGAATTTTGCCATATTAGGCCAGACCAGCCAAGGCTGGTGAGGAACCAGCGACAGCAAGCCCAGACTTGGAAGGAAGGAGGAACTCTGATAGCACAGCACTGTCTGGGTGCCCTCCTGTGCTGGCTGTTCACACCAGGAGCAGCAGGAATAACCAAGTAAGCCTTTGGAGCTGAAAAGCTGTTTCTTCAGCAAGGAATAAGGAGACACCCAAACACACCATGCCATGAATTCCAGCCCCTGTGTGCTCCAGTTTCACCAGCCAGCCATGCCCCTTAGAGAAAATGTGATGCTCCTTCTCCAGTCCCACTTATTATGCTGCAGGAGAGAGGTGCTGCTGACTGGCCTGGTTAACATGCAAGTGTGCTGCTGCTCACATCACTGTGGCTGCTACAGAAACCCTGGCAGTGCCTGAGGGATGATCTCTGTGCATGCAACTCAGGCAGAATAACAGCTCTTCACATTCCCCCCTCTCTGCCACAGGAGATGAAATCCTTGTGAGCTTGCAGTCAGTTTTCCTGGGGTGGGAAATTTGCAAGTCACAGTGTACCCCTAAACCAGTACTGAGGGGCTGTGTGCATTATTACTGCTCCATTTGTTGCCCCCATAGCTGAGCTATTGTGTGTTTTGTCGTGGCAAAGTGCTTAGGGAGACTCTCAGCACAAAAGGCACAATAGCAAGGCCAGTTCCAGCTGAAATGAAGGCTGTTAATAGACAGATCATTTCCACCCTGTATCCTGATTTCATGAAAGATCAGACTGCTTCACTTGGAAAATATCACATCACTTTACATTCCACTCTCCCCAGCTATAAATCATTGGTTAAGACCTACCTGATTTAAATTTGGAAAGCATCCATCTGTCAAGCTCCACATCGCCAGCACCTTTTGTGCCAAACACCCCCAGGTGCTCTTATCAAATACTCACATTAACAGCTCAATTAATTATGAGTTAGCCAGATCAAACAGGCCAGTCTCAGGCTTGACAGGCATCTGATGTTCAGATATCCTACCTATGCAAACTTCACAAAGTCAAACAAATTCAAATTCCACAGGGCTCAGATCAATACCACATTAAGATGCTGAGCTTATCTCCTCACTTGAAAAACTCGTGAGAGTGTGTGGAGAATCTGTTTTTCGATTCATCTGTGGAATTAAAATGGAAAAACAATCCAGTAGATCTTAACAGTTTGATGTGGTGGTAAAGGACACAAACCAGGAGGCAGCAAAGTACAAAACTCCATGAAGCCAACAGAAAGCAGGAAGTGGTGCCTGCAGAATGAACACAGGGATGAGAGTTGTTCTCAGAGATATGGAGCAGCTGGACAGAAGGCAGGCGCAGGATTTGCAATGAAGTCTGCCCACCCAGCTCTGCTCCCCTCTGCAAATCTCAGCCTAGAGAGAGGGAAAAGCTCCATTGAAAAGTTCTTTTCTGAGCACCTTCCTCTGCCTTCCCCACCTAAGACACCCACCTGGGGGCATTTCCCTCCCTGCTCACCAAAGCTTCATGAATCAAATAAAATCATCTCCTTCTGAGTCCGTCCCATTCCCCCTCCAGGCTGGTGATGCTGGGAAGGGGTTCAACACAACACTGCTCCAAATTTAACCTCTCTACATGGAAAGAACCACACAGTCTCCTGCAGATATCTACTGCTTATGGCTCTCGGGTCCTTAGAAACCCTCAATGCTCACAGAGTTTGGGATATCCCTTTTTTTAGATAAGAGACCGTATAAAAGCCAAACTATTAATCCTGGCTGCAGAGAAATGGTAGGAAAAACATACATTGAGATAGAAAGCTCAAAGTCCTCAGCACTGCAGAGCTCCAGGTCTCAGACTTATTCAGAAATTTGAGGATCTTTTTCCAGCTCATGCTTTTAATTACTTAAGCTTTGTCAATTCAAATTTGTCAGCTACGGATCCGTAGCTGAGTAAGCCTTTACGCATTTATTTTGTTGTTGTTAATGACATGGGCTTTTATTTATTTCAAACTAAGGAACTGAGTCACAGATGCCACAGTAAGAGCTGTACTTGGCATTTATGGCAAATAACGTTTCCCAGTTTCCCAGAATTTTACAGGCAAAGAACGGGTCAATCTTCCCAGCATACATATGAGATAAGGAAGTATTATCTTGCTAATGTATTATTGGTCAGATCTCACACACTTAAGGGTACTGAGCAATGTTCCTTCATTTCAGTCACTCTATCCAATTGCACTGAGGAAAACCTCAGGGGAAATCACAAGTGTTTACACATTTCCATAATCTGTTACACTGTTTGTATTCTACCTCCCAGATGGCACAAACTAAAGGCAGGACTTGAGCAGGAACTTAAGAAGTGGGGAAAGACCTGATGCCTCAGGTTTCAGCTTTTCTGTTTTTCACATTCTGTGCTGCTTTAGTGTGTGGGGCTGGGCTTCACATCAGGGGATGGTGAGCTCTCTGCACAGAGCAGGGAGACAAAACAATTCCTGCTCCAGCTGGGCACCAAGGACAAATGATCCAAATCTCAGCCCAAGAGCACAAACACCGTGGGCTGAGGAGAGAAAAACAAGCAGGATGGGAGTGCCTGGGCTAAAGCTGGAACTGGACAATGAACTGCAAGGTGCAAATGGAGCAGAACTGATCCAAGGGAGAGACCCCGGGAGCGCTCGTGCATTTTGGGACCATTTTGGTTCATCTTGGGTGCAGCCCTGGTGGATCCATTGAGGAGATCCTTTGAATAAATCCCTGCTTTATTCTTTAGCTCTGTCCAGGCTCTGCTCTAGGCCAGCCTGCACAAGGCATCAGACCCCCCCTGTGGCTGTGGTCGGTGGGCAGACACAGCAGCAGTGGGGCTGTGCTCTGAGGGGACTGTGATTCCCTCATCAGCTCCACACCTGGCACAGCCCTCAGCAGGTGGCTGGATCCAGCCCAACCTGCTCCAGTGTTTTCCAAAGAGCACACCTGGCTTGACCTCAGGTGAGAGCTCTACCTGCAGCTCATCCTGCCACACCCCTGTGCTCCTGCTGAGGGAATTACAGCTGCACAGCTGGAATTCCTCTGTCTGCCTGGATTTTATGGCACAGGCCAACCTCTAATCTGTCCAGAAAACTGAAGGGGTTGAGGAAGCACAGAAGGTTTAGGGTTGATTAGGGACCTTAAAGAAAATCTGTTTCTACCCCTGCCATGGGCAGGGACACCTCCCACTGTCCCAGGCTGCTCCAAGACCCATCCAACCAGGCCTTGGACACTTCCAGGGATTCAGGGGCAGCCACAGCTTCTCTGCACCCTGTGGCAGGGCCTGCCCACCCTCCCTCACAGGGAACAATTCCTTCCCAATATCCCATCCATCCCTGCCCTCGGGCAGTTTGAAGCCATTCCCCTTGTCCTGGCACTCCAGGCCCTTGTCAATTGTCTCTCTCCATATTTCCTGTCAGCCCCTCCAGGCACTGCAAGGCCACAGTTAGATCACCCCTGGTCTCTTCCCCAGGCTGAACAATCCCAGCCTCTCCTCCCAGCAGAGCTGCTCCATCCCTCTGATGCCCCTGGTGCCTCCTCTGGATCTCTGCAGCAGCTCCAGCTGCTCCCTGTGCTGGGCCAGGGCTGGGGCAGCTCTGCAGCTGGGGTCTCACCTGAGCACAGGGCACAGGGGCACAATCCCCCCTGCCCTGCTGCCCACGCTGGGCTCAGCCCAGGGCAGGGGCTTCTGGGCGGCAGACCCTCCAAAACTAGTGTGCTGTATTGCAGTTACAAACATCTAAATTAATACACTCACTCAATACTTGGGTTTGAATCCCTCACAAACAAAGATACAGAGAAAGCAGTGATCAACAGCTGAGCACAGCAAGGTTGGGACTTCTGCAAGGTCACCCAGGGATTCTGTGGCAGACCCTCCATCCATTCCAAGGCACTGGAGTCCATTGCTTTGAACACCATCATCTCTTCTCCTAATTCCTAGGATTTGATGCACCTGCTTTTCCCTATTTAAATGCAATCAAATGCCAGAGCACTTTGCTGGATCTGGGTCTCCTGACTGACCCTTGCCATTGGCAGCTGCGTGCTGAGATAGCAGAGAATGAAACACACAAAGGCTGGAAACATCAAATGGGGCTAAGGTATTTTTATGGCCAATTTTTGCCAAAAAAATGTGGAATCCCCACTGGGCCTCTTGAAAATTTCAGCTCAAAGATTGCACAGCAGGGCACAACAGAGGCATCAAACCAGTCTGGACCAGAGAAAGTTTCTGCCTTACAGTCAATAGAGAAAGAGAAAAGATTGTCCACGGGGTGATTCAGAGCTCTGGTGGGCCCTTAAATCTCTTTTTAAAAGTACATTTACGACAGCAAAAGATAGTCACAAACATGCTAATTCCACCAGAGACATCAATTTCGACTGCCACGGGAAAGTAAGTCAAGTGAAATGAAAATAAAAAGAAATAATTTTCTGTTAAGTTTAGCTTTTCCTCATTCTTGCTTGTTTGTTTTATGATGCATTGTCTGTTATGATCTTCCACTAAGAACCTCGACTTCATCCACCAGGGCTTTCCTCGAGGCTGAAAGCACCATGGTAATTGTTTTCCTCTTCCATTATCATTTATCTTTTATAAAGAGGTGTTAACTATGACACTTGCCTATGAAGGGCAGTTTTTCTTGCTGAAAGCCTGGCTTCAGAATAATGGGAAAGATTAGCATACCTTTAAGTTGTCTCATTTCTTTACAAAGCCATGACAGATAAATGATACTTCACAGAGCCGATTCCCTCATTTTAAGTACTGCATTTAATTAAATGAAGGAGCACAACTGTATTTCTTAAAGGAAGCTTTTGAGTTTCCCAACTACAGGTTACTCTCAAGAGTCTCCATCTTCAGTTTGCTTGTCTCTAAGACACAGTTCTGGAAGAGAGAGCTTTCTACAAAAGTCAGGAGTGAAAAAAAGAAATTATCTATGCTTCTGTGAAAAATACAAAAGGCCAAAAACCTTTTTGAAATGGAACAAGTAGAATATCTGTTTCTTCCCTACAGAAGATTGTGATGACCAGATATGAGTCTTTCAACACACACTCCTTTAGGTCTGTCTCTTAATCAAAACCATCTAAGATGAAATCTTCCCCAAATAACTTTCTTTCTTTTCAATTTGGGGCTGTTTGTTTCTGTCTCAGGAGGGGAAAATTGAGGTTGTACCACTTGAGGAGCAGCAGCTTAGTGAAAACTGTAACTAGATACATCAGACTTGTAGGAAATGAAGAGATGGGAATGTGATTTACCCATGTACCTTCTCCAAGGCAATTAAGCAGGACATTTCCTTTAGCAAATTTGAAATCCTCATATTTACTCAGCTCAAAACACCATGCAGAACTATTTGTCACAACAATTCCTAAACATATAGAAAACAATGATAACAAGGAGAAAAGCAATAAATTGGAAGTTTTAAGTTGTGGTTCTTATGGAAACACGAAGAATCAGATTTGACACACTCAAGAGAAGCAGGAGTCACAGTTTACCCAACATCAGGCTAGAAAAGATGCATCATGAATTGAAGCTCACTGCAAAGAAATTTCTTTGATGGACATCACGAGGGTGGGAAGCCAAGAGCTCGGATACAAAACTGATTCCAGAGACAGAACAGGGGTAAACTAAAAAGGCAAAATCCCTTTTCCCTCCAAACCCTAACCCATGGCAGCACCTCTGAAGGTCATTTGTGTAACATTTTCAGACCAAAGTGCTTCTGACAGATGTGTGATTTCCAAGTGGGCTCCGTGTCTCTCAGTGAATCTTTGTCTCTGTCCATGAACATTGTGTTACAGTTCTAAGGCACGAGGCATTGTGACTTTTAACAATGGGATTAAAAATCACTGGGATCGTAAAAGCTCTGGAGCAGGGGGCATCTCTTTGGCATTTGTACAGTTCCAAGTACAATGTGGGGGTCTTGTCTGTGGCCAAAGTCCCTCAGAGTGACCACATAAATGGAAGTTAAAGTCCCAGAAAAGTCCAGGTTTCGGCAACATCAAGCACCTGCAGCTTCAATTAGCACAATGGGGCGGTGTGGTACTAATTACTAATTACTGTCATGCTTGGAATGCTTTGGTTGCCCAATGGGGGAGCAAAAAGGATCCCACGTCAGTGAGGGGAATAGGAAACACATTGGGGCCCCGAGTAGGAATGGGACCCCTCGGAGCCGCCTCCAGCAACTGCACAACAAATGCTCTGCAAGCAAAGCAGCCCTGATTTGCAACCTCTAAACGACAAGAAAAGTTGTTAATCCTGGTTGTAATGAGGGGTTTGGCCCATTCTAGGCTTGAGCATTCAGAGCTCTTGCAAACAGCTCCGTGATCCCTGCCAAGCTGCAGCTCTGCTAATTTCTTCCTTACATCCCTACCTCCCAATTCCATTATTTGTAGTAAGTCAAATGCTGAGCTGGAATAAGCCAGACCAGATCCATTCGTTTATGGAAATACACTAATTTTTACCAGCTGAAGTCTCTGCTCTCTGTGATAAATGGTAACTACATGAAAAATGACTTAAATTAAGAGAACCAGTGCTGGCTTTTTTAAAACGTAAAATATTCATCACTTCTTCTATTTTGCACTTCCAGAAAATCTGAAGCATTTTCACTGAGCTAAAGCTCACGTCTCATTTCTTTTTTTTTTTCCCTGGATATCCTTATTCACAGCCCAGTGGAGCTGGCACATGTGCTGTGCTCACCACAGAGGTGACTTGGAACCACGGAGGCTGAAAGAAACTCGCTGTGTGATGGAGCTCTCACTTCTACACAGGGTATCACTTTTCATCCTGCTTCAGCTAGAGCCTGGAAAACAGCAGACCCCAGAGTTTCTGTGGCTCTGAGTTGTTAGGCAAGCCACAGGGCCAGGTAAATAATGCCATTAAAAGGAATTAGAAAGAGCAGGCAGGAATGAAATGAATAGGAAGAAAGGCCTGGATGGGCAGGAGGGGAAGTGGGAATCATATATTTGACTGCAGAGACTTCATGTTAATTCTTCACTGATTTTTTTTTTCTTTTGTTAAGCACTCAAAATTATCTATTTCAGTATGGGGCTCTTTTGGCAAGCTTCTTTGTTGTAGATCTTTCTGGAAATTGACTTACAATTTATGTAGAACATAGAATTAGCAAAAAAAAAAAATAATTCTTTGAGCAGTGCTAAGATGCTTCTGATAGCAGAGAATTGTATACCAGGATAGGAGCCACCCTTTATGGCTTTCAGTTTTATGTTATTCCAGAGCTTTATGTGTCTAAATTTCAGTATACGGAGAGGCTCAATATCCACCCAAAACCTGTAACATCACTCATTAAACACAGTTAAGGGACAACGAAAAACGTTCCAGAGCTCTGATTATGCAACTGAGCACAAAAGAATCAGGAATTTTCTGGTAGGGCTGAGATCCAGGGAGAAATTCACCTTTTCTCCTGGCAGACACAGCCCCCAGGAGCAGCACAGGTCAGGCTGCTGTGCCCAGGGCTGCCTGGAGCTGCTTCCCAGCCAGCTCTAACACAAGTGACTCCAGCATCTGCTCTGTCACTGAGTGCTGCTGGCCAGGCACTTCTGCCTCTTCAGCTCCAACTGGAGCTCGTGTGAAGAAATGAAGGTGAGTGTGAGGATTCTGCTAAGCTATGAAAAATATGAACTGTCTAAAGGCCTCCTGGCACATTCCAGACCAAGTTAAAGCAGCAATAAATAAGAAAAGTACAGCCAAAGCTATAAGGTACAGACAGTAATACAAAAACAAACAATCCCAAGCTACCACTTGGCAACGCAGCTGTCCCTACCACACTCAGTGTATTCCCTGCTTTAAAGAGACCATCTCCACAACTTAGCATACCGTTTTTTTATTGTTATTATGAATGCCATTATTGCTTTAGATCACCAAAGCATTTTAGGGAACAAATAAAGCCTTTGCAAAGGTGGATGTTCCATGATCACTAATTGTCAGGCTCACAGAATTAAAACACTTGAATATTCATCCCACCCTTATGCCATCCCTGTCTGCCAGCTTAGTCTGCAAAGATTTTGACAATGAACCTTTCAAAGCTGCCTTTTAGTGTCTCCCATTCCCAGGAGACTGAAAAGATACAGTGAAAAGTAAAGCAGAGAAATAATGAACATCAAACAGTCCAAAGAGAAAGAGAGGAAGTAATCCCCAATCTGGAGTAGCCCAACTCTGTATTTCTTATATCCCTAATGATTCTTTCTAAGAGTCTATCAGATTCTGGGAGCCCCTGACATGGCAAAGGTGAGGAAGGTGCCCAGCATAGCTTACCCTCTGGATGAGGGAACAGGAGAATTCCTCAGCTCCAGAGGAAAAATGTGAACCCTCACCCACGAAGAGGAGTTCCCCTTAATGCACAGTCTGCAGGGAGAGTCCCCCACACGTTTCTGGATCCTAGCAAGAGGCTGAGGGTCATGTTCTTGTCCTGCCATGGCCTTTGCATGGCCAACGTGGGAAATGAGTAATGGAAACCATTTTTGCCTTCTCGCAAAACCAGCTAAAAATAACAAATAGCTTTGTCAACTGACTTGAGGGAGAACCCCCCTCCCAGAGGACATGAAAACATGAAAACTATGGGGACAAATCAAGTGGATTCCCCAAATGACATCCCTGCTCCTCCCTGGAAACTCTTCCATTTTCAGAAACAAGAGTCACAGGGTAAACACGACGCTTGCTACAGTGGCACCTCTCCGCATTGAAAACTGACATTCCTGGGAGTCCCTGAAGAAAATGTGGGAAAAAATAAACACAAGTGAGACGTCAGCACTCGGGGGTAAAGGCAACATAACCAGAATGGGATATTTATAAAGAAAAATATATAGGGAAAAGGACTTTCCCTCTGACCTACAGCATCCCATCGAGAGAGATGCCTGGAAAAGCTCCCCAGTCTTCCTATAATGGAGTTGCAATATAAAGTACAAATAAAATAAGAGGTTTGTGAAAAGATGCTAAAATAACCCCAAGGTGCCTGGAGAAAGCCACAGGTTTTGATCCATTCTCTGCAGAGGGGTGCACAACTGAGTATACACAGAAAACTCACTACATTATTGCATCCAGCTGCCATCCTGGTGATGATGCCCAGATCCTGAAGGTTTGAAAGAGCTGCTCCAAACCACATCCATACCTGTGGGCAAGGAGGAGGAAAGAACTCATCTCTGCCCTCCCAAACCAGGGAGAACTTCACACAACACAGCTTCAAGCCAGCGTGGCCATGCATTAATTTCATTCCTTGAGCAGCAGCCCCTCAGCCCAGCCATGTATAACCTACATTTCCCTACTCCAGTTCTCTCTAATGCTAGAATTACTGCTCTGCACCAGTGTGAGACCAGATCAAGGATGCAAAGCTGCAGTGCCCACCCTGCACCATCACCTCTTGTGGTGCAGCTGGTGGTTACTCTCACTTTTGACACAGTAACACAGATCTCAGCAATGATTTGCTCGTGGCAGTGTTGGTACAACTCCTCTGGAGTCTTAAAAAGCAGTGGGACAGGCTCCTGTCACCCAGAACCACCCCGCTCCTCCCTCTGCCCATCTGTCTTGGTTTGAGAAGAAAAGGGTCTGCTAAGGAAGGCAGGAGCCTCCCCTGAAATGGAAAATGTAAACCCCCTCCCTCTGAATTATTGTAATTTTGAAATTAAGGGGCTCTCAGGCAAAGATATGGGAGCAGGAATAACAGCTCTTTATCAGGGGAAAAAAAAAAAAAGTAATAAAAAACACCGCTGCCAGAGTCAGAAGAGGCCCTGACCCCCTGTGGGTCAGGGTGGTGGCAGCAGTGCCATTCCATGGTGGCTCAGCCCTCCTGCAGTGCCAGCTGTGCTTCTGCTGGAGCAGGGATCCTGGACAAGGGTGCAGTTTTCCTCTGAAGCTCCAGGGCTGCTGGAGATGGGCCTGCTCTCCCTCTGGGAATGCAGGGAGAAGAAAGCTGCTCCTCTGGGAATGCAGGGGGCAGAGGCTGCTGTGCTGTTCCAGGCTCAGATTGTATCCAGGTAGGAATGCTTGGCTCCTGCCCTGGGCGCAGCATCTCCCCATGGGATGATGGAATTTGATCAGCCATGCAGGGACACTCAGTGGCCATGGACAGCAGAGATCTCCTGGAGGAAGGATTGGCTGTGGCAGAGATAAAGAAACCTGCCCCATGCACAGCAGAGAACTGCCCCAGCTCTGACAGATGGTGATAGAACACACACCCCCAAAGACATCTTGTAAGCTGAGACAGCATCCCACCAGGGGCTCTGCAGGCATCACCACGATGACACCGAGGACACCGGTCAGGGCCCAGCAAACAGGAGCCTGCCACGTGCAGATGTGTATTTTAGCAAAGTAAATAAAGGGAGTGTGTATGAAAGATGCAAGATAATTCCCTGCAGCAGCTCCAGTGTAGGAAATTAAAAAGCTGGAGTGGGGGCTGTTCCTGAGCCCACAGCAGTGCCACAGAGCATCACTCACCCTGCAATGAAGCTTCCTCTCCTTGTGCTGGGGGTTCTCCTGCCTTGGGACTATTTTAATTCTTTTCAGCTTGGATAAACCATTAGAATATCAACTCCAAATACATGCAGTCATTTCTAACACTGTTTTTCCCTTTATTCTGTTGGGGGAGGGGTATTCTTATATTTATTGTTGAAATTCAGGCTTTCAGGCTTTTTTTCCACCACAGAAAGCTTTTTTTTTCCTTTTTTTTTTTTTTTTTTTTAATTTCCTACTACACAGACAACCAAGCTTATCTGCTTTACAAAGATGAGTAGCTGAGTCAACTCTGCAGGGATTCAACCCTCTAGGCTTAAACATCATGAGTGCTTCCTCTCCCTCATTATCTAAAACAATTAGTAGGGAGGAAAGAAAGCTGCATTAGAGCTGGCATTTCCTGTGCTCATCCCCTGGTAAGACATCTCTCAGCAATGCCTGTATTTATGTGAGCTGATCTTAAGCCCCAGATATTGGATCCAGACAAGGATTCAGATTGCCATCAATCCCCTGAGCTGGAGGCTGGGCAGGAGAAGTGATGCAGTTGAGGCACATCAGTAAAGGGGGGCTGAAATTCAGTTATTTGCTCCTGGCTGGCATTTTTGGGAGAGGGGCTTTCTCACATCTCTAATGATTCCCCTATTAGCACACATTTTCAGACCACTAAAAATTCAGTACTTTCAAATCCTAAAAGCATTGCAGGGAAAGAAAGCACAGCTACGATTCAAAAGCAGTTCTGGGCCCAGGAACACGACTACTACACCTCATGTGTTTTCAAGGCTTTTGCCTTTGGGTTTAGCACACACCAGGTTCACTTAAACTCTGTTCTGAAGTTAGGAATAGAGCAACTTGGGCTACAGGATAATATTCTTGACGAGGTATATGTTAAGGATGCTTAGAGACGTCACTTTTCTGATAAAAAGTGAATTTTAGTCCCATTTAGAGCAATAAAACCACTTAAGCAGTATCTTTCTTGGAAGGCTGAATCATTGCTCAAGCTAAGCCTGATAAGTGTATTGCTTAAAACTACCTCTTTCTGCATTTAGAGTTTGTAAGCAGAAAATAGAACCTTCATTTCTCACTGAAGGCTTAATGTCCAGTCCTAATTTACTGCCTTGGAAACTATTGTCAGGAGAGCATCAAAGGGAGGCAATGAGGGCTGTCAGAGACTGTCAATCATCAGAACATCTCATTAACTGCCCTGCTAGGACAGGAACAATACAATTTATTCTCAGGCTTTAAGGAAGGGGATCTCCAGGCAGATCTTTAGCTGAAAGGTAGCAGGTTTTGAGGTCTCTCTGCTGGACTTGGGAAAACTGGACAGAGTTACCTTTCCTTCAGAAAAGGGCTGATGAGGCAGGGAGCAGGATATGGAGTTGGCCTGTGGTTTGTTAATTATCTGCAGATTCCCCAACCTCTTTTTATTACCAGGACTTAAAACCTGCAAACCCAGAGCCAAAGGAGGTTTGAAGTTCACTCAGCAAACCAGCTGACTTTGATGGGAATTACTTAAAGTTCACATAAGGGCTGCAGGACTGGACAGAGAGAGGGGGAAGCGTGGAGGAGGATATTATACTCTTGGATGTGAGTTCTGGCTGAGGAACACATGAGAGGTGAATAGGCACTAAAGAGCACATTCAGGCTGCTGAGATTTCTCCCGAGTCCCTTTGCCTCTTGGCTGGCTTCAAATTCAGGTCTTCAGATCTTCCTTTGGGTCTCCAGAGGATTTCAGTAGTGCCTGGATTTTGATAGAGCTTAGGCAGAGAGATGGAGGTGAAATTTAAACTCTGAATAAGCCTGTATGTATCATTATTTTAACCTCCCCATGAAGGGCTTTTTGCTCTTGAGGGAATGCTTAAGAGCAGAGCCTTTGCACATTTAGCAGCTTCATGTGCTTAGCAAAAAGGTGAACTTTTTGCTGGTCTACGCAGACTCTACTGTTTTGGGAGAAACTTTGTTATGGCCATTCCTGCAATATTTTTCACACCCCTGCTGCACGACAGTGTATTCCCTAGAAAAATAGCAAAATATAGCTCATATTACCCATAAGAAAGGTAGAAATAAAGCAGAATTCAGTCAGATTATGAACAAAATAAATAAAATAATACACTAACCAGAGGAGTTTATGCACAGCCTCTGTGCAAGCCTTGTCTGCAGCCTCAGACTTTACACACAGGCACTGACCCTTAGCCTATGGGGGCCAGGAGCAGAAGCACTGAAGCACTAGACATGGTGCAACTCAACATTCCTGGCTGTCTCAGGCTGGAAATGGGGCTGTGTGTTCTATCACCATCTGTCAGAGCTGGGGCAGTTCTCTGCTGTCCATGGGGCAGGTTTCTTTATCTCTCCCACAGCCAATCCTCCCTCCAGGAGATCTCTGCTGTCCATGGCCACTGAGTGTCCCTGCATGGCTGATCAAATTCCATCATCCCATGGGGAGATGCTGCGCCCAGGGCAGGAGCCAAGCATTCCTACCTGGATACAATCTGAGCCTGGAACAGCACAGCAGCCTTTGCCCCCTGCATTCCCAGAGGAGCAGCTTTCTTCTCCCTGCATTCCCAGAGGAGCAGCTTTCTTCTCACTGCATTCCCAGAGGGAGAGCAGGCCCATCTCCAGCAGCCCTGGAGCTTCAGAGGAAAACTCCAGCCTTGTCCAGGATCCCTGCTCCAGCAGAACCACAGCTGGCACTGCAGGAGGGCTGAGCCACCATGGAATGGCACTGCTGCCACCACCCTGACACACAGGGGGTCAGGGCATGTTCTGACTCTGGCAGTGGTTTGTTTTCTTTTATGTACTGGTGCATTTTTATTTTTCCCTATTAAATAACAGTTATTTCTATTCCCATATCTTTGCCTGAGAGCCCCTTAATTTCAAAATTATAATAATTCAGAGGGAGGGGGTTTACATTTTCCATTTCAAGAGAGGCTCCTGCCTTCCTTAGCAGACACCTGTCTTTTCAAACCAAGACTCTGCCCACACCCAGCACTACCAGGGCTCTGCAGGGAACAGGAGGTTTGGGAACCATGAGTTCAGGACCACTGGGCTGGAATTTAGGAAGAAAAATATGAGTTAGGAAGCTTTATGTTGCCTGGTTTTGATTTCCATCCCGATTAGCAAGCACTGAATGAGGAGCAGTCTCACCCAGGTGGGGTTTATCTCTGTACACACTTGCATCCATGATTTGCCAGATGTTTTCCAGGAATTCAAGGAGATTAAACCCGGCTCTAAGAAATTCACAGTTGAACAACATAAAGGGATATGTCAGACACAGGAGAAAGAAAAGGTGGCAGCATTTGCTTCACAGTAATCACCACTCTAAGTCTGCATGAAAGTGTGTCTGTTACAGGGAGGGGGAAGGTGTTAGAGCAGAGATACACACGGTATCCTTAATCTGGTTTGCTGGAATACTGGGAGCAGTGAAGCAGCAGCTGCCAAAATTAATCCTGCACATGCACAAAGCCCCTCAGATTCACTCTGTGCACCTTGCACTGAAGCCTGGACCACTAAGGCACGGATTTGTCAGCCCTTGAGCTGCCTGGACTAAAGACACTCTGTATTTTTGATTCCAGAGCTGAGTCCCTTACACCACAGGTGGAAAAGACGACTTGCAGTAACTGTGCTGAGTATATTTTGCAGTTTAGTTAACCTTCCATTCACTTATTTTTATGTCTATATTTCTCTGTTCCAAACTCAGTCTGCTTTTCACTAACCATCCTAACACACAGGGGCCTCCAGCAGCAAATACCTGCCCAGCAGCTGGGTTGGACACCTAAAAGAGAAAGAAGGGGTTTTCCCTCTGGGGCTGGATGTGATTGAGGCCTCTGCCCAATGGCAGGTGCAGAAGCAGCTCTTCTCCTTGGGCCCTGAAACTATCCTTGTCCAAGAGGAGAAGGGCTGCTGAGAAGAGCTGTGCTGGCCCTTTTTGACAATTGATGCCACAATAAAACTTTTGGCCTGGTTCCTGGGCAAGGCTCTGCACTGCATGCAGGTACCATGGAATTCTTTAGGTGTTCATGCTCTTTGGATCCTTCCTGGCATCTTTTATGGGAGCTCTACAGACAGGCACAGATCTTCCCCTGAGATTTAAGACAGTGCCATCACTAATATTATTTCTTCAACCCCTTACACAGCAGACAGCTTTAAAGGAGCCACGTGTGATGCAAGCGACCCTCTGCAGACATCCTCCCCCGTGTTGCTGACTCTTCTCAAACAGTTCCAGCTTCACTGGATCCCCAGTGTGGACTCTGTCACCATTCCCAGTGGGAGAGCATTCATTGCTGTGTCTCTGTTCAGGCAAATCAGGAGGAACAGCCCCAAAAACAGCTTATAGAGCTGTACATGCTGTTTAGGTTTGTTTTACTGCAGAGAACAGTTTCCTGATGACCCTTTTGCCTCACAAAACATTTTCCTGTGTGCTGGGGTTGGCTCAGAAAAGCGGCTCTGCAATGTCCATCCATTCCATGCAGGTGTGCAATGGAAGGTACCTCTATCACTCATAAAAGGAATCACTGCCATGCCAGGGTCATGCCAGGCAGGTGAAGGGGTGAAATACATCCTGCTCACCCCATCCCCACACAGCTCCCTCAAGCACTTTGCCAACTGAACAGACAGAAAAGGAGTACATTTTCCTCACTGATTTTTTTTTCCTGTCCTCGCTGTCTTGAGGAAGAGGAAGGCACAATCCTGTTTTGGTTTTTTTTTTCCCTCCAAACATCCAAATCATAAACACTCTCTCTAGGAGACAGAACATTTCCCCGCAAGAACTGACAAATCTACAGTCTTAATAACCCCACAGGTGCCATCGAAGGTGCCATCAGGACAGGAGCTGACCACCCTTCAGCAAAGGAAGGGCAGAGTGAAGGGACAGGCCACTGCCAGGGTCTCCAAGAATTCAATCTGTGCCATAGCTTGGCAGAAGCCAGATATGAAAGACTTTATAACCTGGTTCAAATTTAGCAAAAATCTGAGCAAGGAGCTGACTAAAATTTTGGTCGAAGCAAGTTTTGATGCCTCAGTTTTAGAAGAAGGGATCTTTGCAATCTGCTTATGGATTTTATAAGTCAAGCTGGGGCATGAATCATTTCAACTGTGTTTTGTAATGCAGTAATACATAAAGCTGAAAGAAAGAGTCTGCATTTCAAATACTGCACTTCAATGAAAACCTCCCGTATTTTCTCTTTTAAGTCTCCTTACTTTTCATTTTCAAAATCCAATAAATGAATAGACACTAAATGGGGCTGATAGTGGGGAGCTATTGATTCTAAGCAAGATCTGCCTGTGAAAGAGAGCTAAAATGGGCTAGAAAAGAAGAGAAAATGGATATCTGATGCTTCAGACAGGCATATTTCCAGAGAAATGTAAGCCAGGCAGGTAATGCTGGGCCAGCAAGAGAAGAACATGTGTATTTTTCTATATACCTGACTTGCCCTTAACACAAGGTGAACAACATTTAGCTCTGCCTCACATTCCAGCTGCAGGATCAGCTTTTTCAGGCCAGCCTTGCTCACATCAATTCCAGCCCTGCTCACACAGACCAGCAGGATGAAGCCCTGGCATAATCACAGGCAGGGCCCTCACAATGCCTGGTTTTCACTCTGAGCCAGCCTGTCAGGGGGTGTAGGTTATCAAACCTTCCCTAAAACTGGGGCCGGATCTTTACCCCAGCAGCAGCTTTGGTCCAACACAGGTAACAGAACCCATTCTGGCCACAGGCCCTTTTAAGGGCTTGGCTTAGGTCTCACTGGCTCATAGTGAGGCAGAACTCCCTTACAGCTCATTGCACAAATTCTTAGCTCATATTCAAAATCCACCTCCTTTTAACAACACGAGCTGTGCCCGCGGAGCAGCACAAGTGTGTCAAGACAAGCATTTGAGTTCCTGCCTTAAAAAACAAAACCAGTCAGTGTATCCCTCTGTCATTGTGTTTGTGAATTTGAAGGCTGGGGAAGAACATCTGCACTGCCTCAATGCCTACTCTTCAAAAACTTCTCTGACAAAACCATCAGGTAGCCAAGAAAACTTTTGAGCTCCCTAAATTGCTTTCAGCCCTGGGTCTGATACTTGTTGTTACAGAGGTCTCAGCACAGAGAGCTGTTCCCACTTTGTTTCTCAGTGCACAGAGTTGTTCCAGTTGTTTTTAATCAAACTGCTTAATTACAAAACACTGGGGAACTCACTGCTTGCTTTTCAAGTTTGCTCATTAATCTGTGTTAGATTCTACCCAAATGACTGTGGCACCAAGCCAGCCTCTGCCTCACAAACCCAACATTTAAGGAAGTAAATAACCGAAAATGGCTAAAAGGCATAATTATTTTTGTAATGCAACATCTAATTAATCCGTGAAGCTCACTGAAACAAGTGCTAATTGACGAGAATACCTTAACAAGCTTTTCAAAAAGAATGATTAGGCATGGTTAGGCGGAGCAGAAATCAAGCTGCAAAGTCACTTTCCCATTTCTATATTTAAGCTGAGTGCAGGCAGGGCTGGGGAAGGCTCCTGTCTCCTTGCATGAGCAGCCTGATGCAGCACTTGGCTCTTTGCATCCGTCTGAGGCGTGACACGTTCACCATTATCAGAGACAAGGTCCATCTCCTCTGCTATCATTCATCTGCCTTTGCTCGTGGCAGCTCCAATATTGCTGCGTAACATCGCAGGAATGTGATAATGAAGAACTGACTCATGATGAAGCCATCATCTCCCAAAACCTCCTATGCAGCTAAATGAATCAGGGCTTGCTCTGAGCAATATCTTGATGTGACTAAGCTCCCACCATAACTCAACCATTCAGCCATTAGGAAGCAAAGTGGAACAGCCCAGAATGAGATTTCTGGCAGAGCACCTTCAAGGTAATTTCCCCGTGGCAGGCGTGACAAGCATGCCCTCAAGAGATGTGATCCTGTAGGAGAAACAACCCAGAGAGGACAGGAGTTATTGAAAATACAGCTGAAATGCCTGATCCGCCAAAGCCCCAGGAGCTCTGCCATCTCACAGGGATCCTAAAATCCTGTTCCCTGCTCTGCAGCTTGAGGAGATCCAATAGTTATGTGCAGAAAAAGATCAGCTCCCCAGCATGAGCACCAGGCTTGGACAGGGTTTCTTTGTCCTGTGTGGGGGATCTGCCCTTCGAGGTGTCACTGCTCTGAGTGCCACTGCAGGGAGGACAGGGATGTCACCAGGCTGTGCCCACCTGCTGCTCCCATGACTCCACAAAACCAGGGCCAGCTCACACTTTCCTGGGAGAAGAGAAATCTTTGAAAAACCCTGATCATTTGAAAGCAAAATAACTGCTACCGCCTGCAAGTATTCCTTTATATTTTTTTTTTCCTCAGGAGATTTTCCTCTTATCTTCAAATTCAACCAAGCAGTCTTTTTTTTTTTTTTTTTTTTCTTTTTCTCTTTTTTTTTTCTTTCTTTTTGTAGTAACAACTGACGTACAAGATCAAACCAGCCTCTGGTACATGGTTCTGATTTCAGCCACAACCCACTGATTACTCTGCTTTGCTGCTACAAGCCAACTATTATGACACAGGAAAAAATATTGAAGTGAGTTCAAAAAAATCTTAGAATACACACCCAAAGTATTAGCTGTTTTCCAAATGAGTAAACATAATAAAACAAATTTTGTTTATACAGTGCTGGAAATAAGGAGCCCATGGAATCTATGCTTAATTGTCCCAAAGTGAAGAAAAGCTGTGACAGATCCATTGGTGTTTGACATGCACACAAATGGATGGGTATCACTTGAGATGCTGCAGAATTGTTTGATTTTTTTTTAAGAAGCCTAAAGTACAATAGAGCATCTGAATGTCTCATTGTTTTATTGTATTTTAAGGTGTTCTTTTGTCCACATTTCTAAGAAATGCTTTCCTCAGGATTGCCCTCCCTCAACTGATTCTGTCTGATGGCGAGGATTAAAATAAATGTTTTTGCAGATACAGCTGCTCCCTTCCAGTCTCTCTTATCACAGAATTATTGGCCATGAGGGCCCTCTCCTTGTCCTGCTCAGCGTGGGCCCATGGCCAAGGCTGGCTCAGATTTAGCCAAGGCTCCACATCCTCCAAGGATGGCGCTTCCACAGCCTGTCTAGACAGCCCATCCCAGGCCTGGCCTTCCTTTCTAGGGAAAATTCTCTTCCTAATATTCAACTCTAGGAGTTTCCAAGCAGCTCTTTTACAGCCCCTGCACTCTTGTTTTACTATCTGGCACTGCAGCATCTCCCCCAGCTTGGTAACACCCCTCCAAGGAGCTGTGGGTGTTTGTAGGGATCTGCTCTGTCCCCTCCCTGCCCAGCCTGATGCCTTAGGATTCAGCTTTTATATTTTTCACATCCTCTACTGCTTTAATGTATAACTCTAAAACTCCATAGCCTGTCAGCTACTGTTCTCCCATTTTATTCAGACAAAACAATTTCTCTCTAGCCCTGAAACTCAAGGACACCTCAATGTCTCAGGCCCTGAAAAATGTAAACAAAAGTGAATTGGAGGGGATAACTTGGAGTAAATTACTTCATTGCCTGAAGCTGTAATTGGAGAATTAAGTCCAGATATGTAAATGAACCAAATTTATAACTGTGTGAAAAACTCGTGACCATCATCCAGCTTGGGCGCAGCCTCTGGGAGCCTTTGACTGCCCAAGGTGTAGCTGTTGAAGGCCTTTAATAAATACCCACTTTTATTCTCTTTATCTTGTCTAGCCTCTGTTCTAGGCAGCCATCCTGAGGCATCAAGTCCAGTCCTTTTGTCTCTGATAACCTCAATGGCCTTGTCCTGGATCCTCTCCCTTACACCTGGAGAAGAGCAGCTCCCTGTTTCCAACGACAGGAAACCCTTGAAGAGGAAGGAAATAGCACTTTCACTTAAAGAGGAAGGAAACAGCACTTTCACTTCCACAGCCCCCCTCCCCCCTCCCTGAAACTGGGTCTCACTAACAAATTTCCCACTTTTTAATTTGGGCAAAGGCAGGATGCCAGCAGCCAGTCCTCCAGCTGGCTGTACCTGACAGTTTGCTAATTGTGCATTATCATTTTACAATTGGAATTACGTTGCCATTGGATCACCATGTACCCAGTCCATTCAGGAAGAAAACAATGCAATAGAGCTGAAGTGGAATAAATGAGTCTTTATTCCAGTTTGCTCATATGGGCCTTTTACAGCTGTTACAGTAACATCCATCTGTCTGTCGTACTTCTGATGCCATTCTCTGCTGTGATTTTTGCAGCCACAGTCTCCTTTCATCCAAATGAAGGATTTGTGTGGGAACAGCTGGACTGCTGCTCACAGCTCCCAGTCCATCACTCCCTTATTTCTGTGGAGCAAGGAGAAGGGAGCATAACTTTGTGTGCTGCTTCACAGGACTTCAAAGAGAAACCTGGCCTTCCTCCAAAACCAGTTTATTGTGGTTTTACCAAACCAAAAAGCTAAAAAAACCTCGCAAATAAAGCCAGCCCCAAACCATGCGATTGATTTATTTCGATGCTTCATTCAGCAGCTTTAAAATAGGAAAAAGATGCTGGAATTCTTCAAGGATCTGGACACAAATACCTCACAAATGATACTGAAATCACCCTCTGCCAGCATTTAGGGAAGTTTTTTTGGTCTCACTTTATGGATTAAGGGTTGAATGAGAAATGTCAACAAGGTCTGACAGCGCTGGGGAAGCCAAACCTTTGCTCCCCTCGATCTCTGTGCATCAGTTCAGATCCACACTTGCATGTGACCCTTCCTCCTCCCTGCTCCATCAGCTGGAGCCCTGTGCCAGGAGACATCTCAGGAGCACCAAACAGCAGGAGAAATGCCTGGGCTCCAAACCCCTTTGTGTTCTCAGAGATTATGTCATCTGAGGAGGCTGCTGTGCACAAAAGCTGGAGGGGGCACTCACCTTGACCCACCTACACCAACCAAGCCAGAGCTCCACTGGTTCTGCCCCAGCAAAGAGTCTCTGTCCAAAATAATGACATAATCCCACAAAATTGGAGTGACACTGCCTGATTCAGTGGGGTGACTTCAGGCAGAACTCCCCTTTGGATTCCTTGCCATCCTCCTCACCCTGCTATAAACCTAAAACCTGCAGCTAAAGAACAAGCATTTTCTATTGAATAGTTATTTTAATGTATATTCTATATATACTTTTGTAGACTGACTACTTTTAAGGAATATTATTAAAGAACTAGAGCAGAACAGGTATAGGTCAGCTTCATGCTTAGGGGAAACCACTAAGGACCAGTTCAGTACTGGTCTGAGTGGTTCCACACGCAGCAATTAATGCTGCTTTCACCAGTCAACACACAGGATGTTTCCCTGGAAAGTTCTCAGCATTTAAAAATTGGCTTGCAGTTATCAGCTCAGTCTTGTGGCCCAAGGAGGGACCAGAGAGGAATGAAGCTTTTTCTATTATTATTTTAGAAGGAATCCTCAATTTTGGGGCTGTCTCCAGTACTTCCTTTGAGTTCCTTATTTCCCTTTGAGTGGAGCTAAAATTATGTACTGCCTTTGGACCAGGATTCATGAGATGTTAGGGAAACAAATTCCTGCACAAAGCCAGGCCAGAGGTCTGATATGGGATCCTGAAAGACTGAGGCAAGTCAACAACCATTCCAAGAAAAAAAGAACCCACAAGGTGTCCAAGCTTTTACCCACAAAAAGAGCAGGCAGCTGGGGAGACAAACATCCCTTTACCTCCTACTTCCCCAATTTATAATCCAGTCCAAAGTTCCAGGCACACTTGTGCCCCTTGCAGCCCCAGCAGAGCCCACAGCAGCAGGAGCAGTGCTAACACACAGCTTTTCCAAGAGCACTGGGCACAACTAATGCCACATTAATTACTGTGTGAGAGCCCTCGTTAAATCAATAAAGATTAGAGCACAAATCTGAAAACTGCAGTAACCAAAAACCTGCTCAATGTGCACTAAGTGATGCATTTACCCAGCGTGGCTCAGTCTCTCTTACCCTCTCCTGACCTCTCCTACAATCTCCCCATACATATCGTTCTGTAAAACACAAATTAAAATTCAGTTAACATTCCTGGAGACTTCAATCACAGGGCTCCAAACCCCTACATCTCTCAGCAAATGCACTCATCTCCCAGTTCTGAGATGAGCACAATTTTTATTTTTATTATTTTAAATGTTCTTGCCAGTTTCCATTGCAAATCGTGCAATGTCTGGTGAGCAAAATGAAAGGGTAGAATGTTCTCATGCTTTGGGGAGGATATTCAGTGTGGGAGAAAAAGTTTCTTAGAAGAAGTTGAACTCTTTCTAAAAAGAAAAATACAGTACATGCTTGGAATGGAATGAATAGAACAGAAAAGATGACATTAAGACAGGAGTGCAGGGAATATTTTGATGGTGGCCATAAGAGCTGAAGATGTTTCTATGTTACACTGGTAACTGAGAAACATCTGGATGGGGAAGGAATCAGAGAAAGGAGCCTTTATTACAAACCCTGGCATGAAATGAGAGTGTTTACTTGCTGAAGAGAATACAGCGAGTTTTTATGCCCTGTTTACACAGAAAATCACGACTGCCACCCTCACATTATGGCTGCCCCAGGCACATACACTCAGGCTCCAAACTAAACTGAGCTGACAGAAATAAACTTCACTTTTCATGTGTGGCTTTGCACAGGGCTTCAGCTGTTGCCTCAGCACTGATTGTGCTTCAGGATCTGGGAACAGCAGTCATCAGGAGGGATGGGGAGGCTAGGAGTTAAAAAGCCTCCTCTTTTAATAGGATTATGGAATGGTTTGGGTGAGAAGGACCTTAAAGTTCATCCCATCTCACCCCTGCCATGGGCAGGGACACCTTCCACTGTCCCAGACTGCTCCAAGCCCTGTCCAGCCTTACCTTGGACACTGCCAGGGATCCAGGGGCAGCCCCAGCTGCTCTGGGCACCCTGTGCCAGGGTAACCCACCCACCCAGGGAACAATTCCTTATCAATATCCCATCTATCTCTGCCCTCTGGCAGTTTAAAGCCATTCTCCCTTGTGCCATCACTCCAGGCCATTGCAAATTTTCTCTCTCCATCTTTCCTGTAGCTCCCTCCAGGCCCTGCAAGGCCACTCTGAGGTCCCCCCAAAGCTTCTGCTCTCCAGGTGAACAATCCCAGCTGTGCCAGCCTCTCCTCCCAGCAGAGCTGCTCCATCCCTCTGATCATCTTGGTCTTTTGACTGCCTAGTGTGCACAGCCTAAATCAGGCACCATTGCTGGATTTTACTAAGAAGCATTTACCCCTCTACTTGATAATCCCTGACTCTGCCGAGTCTGGATTGCAGGCGTTTGTATCAGCATCTGCTCTGTGGGGCCAATTCCCCCTAATGTTTATAGGGAGTGTAAGTGACACATCTTCACCCTGGGAGCTGCAGCACAGTCATTTACATTAAAGTGAGTTTAATTATCCACAGTCAAATTTAGAAACACTTCTGCTTTGATGGATGCAACTACTACATGCAGTGCAGCAGAAATTCATGGCTGGAGCATGGTTAGGCATTCAGAGAACAGAACAGCAGGGCACAGGTTTAATGATAATTGTACAGTCATCTCTAGAACATTCTTTTCAGCCCCTCCTTATTTTATAACCAATGTATATAACCTATACCATGAGCAAAAGCCTCAAAAATATTTAAAAGTAGAAGATTTGTGCTCTGTAGAAGGTTTAGATTGGCATCTCCCAGCAGGAAGAGAGTGAATGAAACTAGACATGTTTTAGAGCAGAAGCAGGGACTGGGGATGTGGGGTTTTTCCTATTCAAAGCACTGTGATCAGCTTTGGGAGCTAAGCACAGGCTTAGAGCAATTTCACATAAATACAGGAAGAACTGATGACAACACTTGGGAATAATCACAATGAGTCAAATCTGTAGAAGTCTTCCCAATGCTGCAGGATCACTTGGAAAAACAATCTCTCATTTTCCAAGGACAGTAAGTGATGATAAATGAGGACTCATTTATTAAGATTGAACTTTGCATCCAATTTTCTTCTCTGAAATCACAGCAGAGGATGGGGCTCTCTGGATGATGAGCACCTTTCCTAATGAAATAATCCAAACTTGTTCATGGAACAAAGAGGAGAGTAAATCTTATTGATAGCTTTGTTTAACACCTTGAAGGGCTCTGCAGCTCCAGAAAAGATAGCAAGAAGGATATTTATTTTGAACACAAGTCATCTTCTCATTTGACCTCACTCTCCCGAGGTTCAAACAGAAGAATAAGCACATCTCAGGGGAAACCCTTAAACTCAAAAAATGTGTAATTAAAACTGGAACATATGTGAGTGCTGAAGGCTGTCCATTGCCTCTGCCAGGATGGCCATGAGCTTTAGTCAATCAAAGGATTTATTTTTTTCCCCTACAATGCAGTTAAAGTGCAAACCAGCCCAAAATCAAGTAGGCAGCTGAGAAGACATCTCCCTCCTGCCATGGGCTGCCACCGAATTCATGCACAGCCTTCATCTCTCTCCCTCCTATTTTTCCTCACTTACAGGACATAATCACACTCGGTTCCCCACACAGGACTGGTGTGAATTGAAATTCCTTCAGGCTGGTGCAGAGATGATGGGGAATGCAAAGCATCCCGACGAGCTGCAGCCAGCCCTGTGCACGGGAGGAGAATTACAGTCGGGTGGTGGCACAGGGGAAATTATGAAAGCAATTCAGAAGCATTGTAATAAAGTACAATGCACTGTAGTGCTGCTCAAATTCAAACCAGGAATGAATTCTTTCATATGTTAAGTGCTCCCTGAAGTACAGCGCTGCCTGAAGCGCGAGGCCCTGGCTGGGGGCACAGTGGTACATGCTGGAGCTGGGGCTGGGTGCCTGACACAGGGCTGCAGCTCAAATTCAAACTGACATGCCCACAGCTCCTTAGCTGTCTGAGCCACAAAAGCCAAATTAAACATTGCTTCAGCTGCAACTTACCCTTTATACCTTCCAAGGCATTATATTAAAGAGCAGTGTCATTTATGAGCTGGCCGTGGGGAAGGGCAGGTGTCTAACACTGAGAAATCATTGTAGCTAGGGGTGATAAATCCACTCTATAAACTGCAAGCAACAGAAATGAGCTCCACATTCGAGCCCACCCCTTCCCTTGCTTTTTGCCTTTGCTGGATAGATGCTGAGCTCCAAACCTGAGCAGCCTCCTTTGGTGGCAGTGGCACAGCTGTAACCTGAGGTCACACCAGCATGATCCTGGCAGCTCACTCCAATACCTGCTGAATTCAATGGAAACCTTTCAATGGGCTTCAGCGAGCTTTGGTTTACTCCCTAGGTGACACTGCATGTCTTTTTTTCCCCTCCTTTTAAGCTTCACAGTATCAGGCAGTTAAAAGTGTTATTTAATCTCTAGCCAGCTTGAGTTGTCTTCTCAGCAGGAAGCTCCATCTCACCAACAGACCTTGGAGCCTTCCCTGTGAAGCAGCAGAGAGGAACACATGTCACTTGGGGGCTGCTTTAGTCATCCCTTCCTTGGGGGTGCTTCAAATAGATACTGATATCCAAACAACACAAGTTCAGCGGGGCACAGGAGGCACCTCCTCACCTCCCAGCTCAGCCCCACAGAGAAGGGGGAGCATTAAAACACTCCTGGCTGTTGTCTCAGCACTGGGGCTTGTCACACTCCTCCCTGGGCATTTAGGGGGTGGGAGACACCGCAGAGCCTCTTAGCACTTTACCTTCAGAAAACACAGCAGTGATACTGCTGATAACAGCAACAACAACAACAACAACAGGTGCCCTCAGCCCCTCGAGTAGCTCAGCCGGTCAAGGTGTTCTGTTCATCCATCCTCAAGCATTCCCAAATTAAGCCTCACTTCCAAAGGCCTGGCAGCCACGTGTGGCACGTGTGTTCCTCATGAATATCCAAGTGCACTTCTGCTGCAGGAAGGTTATGAACATACAGAGCTTGCAGAAGCAGAATACAAATTCTCTTTGCGAACAACTTAAAAACTACATGGAAACTGGGGTGAAGAAGCAAACCTAACTAATGTTTTGGTTTGTTTGTTTGTTTGTTTTGGTTTGTTTGGGTTTTTTTTTCTATCTAGCAAGCCAGAGGAGTGATCTGCTTCCAGAGCTGGAAGCAGGTCAGCAGCAATACCAGCCATGCTTCAGAGGAGTGATTTTCAGACCATTTCCTGAGGGGACACCTCCCCAGCAGCTCCATGTTCCTCTTTCCATGGTGCTAAAGTGGGGAAGTGAACTTGGCTGCCTGGGGCACTCTGGCTGCCCCTGTCCTGCCACCTGCAGCAGCCTGTGACACTGCTGCCCCAGCCCCTGCTCAGCTCCTGAACACACCCCAGCACTGCTTCTTGAACACGGGGCAGGGCTCCATCACCCACAGATTTCTAGTCCTTCTTTCCTAGGGAGGGAACTCTCCCCTGGAGTGATCAGTATGGAATATTTATCCAGGTTACTGCACAGTAAACTACTTTTGATCTAGAAATAGATCAAGATTTGCCTGCTGCTCCAAGGATATTCAGATTGGTGTTGGTCACTCAGATCTTCCCAGGAGCATGAAGTCAACAGAACCACAAAACTGGGAGTGGATTTACTTTGGTGCTTGTCCCTGGCACTGTTATTTGGGGTGCCACCTCTCAGGCTGTCACGAGCCAAGTGCAGAATCCTCTCCCACCTGTCTCACCCCCCTGCATGACAGCTCTTTCTCAGAAAGGTACTTGGGCTCAGTTTAAATACGCTTTGTTCTACACAGCCTTCCTGCAGAGTGCTTGCAAAATACTCTCACTGCCTGAACATGGTCTGTAAAACACAAACTGTGTGTCAAACCACACACTTACAGGGGACTGCTGCCCGCTGCTTTGAGTCTCACGGTGTGCAATTACTGAGTAGCATTCTTAGGTGTCACACTAGGCATACATTATGCCCATCTGCATGAGTGGTCTCATTTCCTTACATTTACAACCTGCAAAAACCATGAATAAACTTGGACTTTATGATTTTTCTTTTTCTTAATTTTTTTTTTTTTTTTTTTTTGCTTTCCAGTAAATTTCAGGTTTGTAACTTGGCAGAGGGAGCCATTGTATTTAACCACCTGTGCAGACATTAACTAAACACTTGAGCTTTATGACCAAGAAAACACAAAGTGCTAACACTGCTCACTGAGATGTTTGGGCACCTTCCAGCTCTTAGCAGGACAAGGTTGGGAATGTGCAGCACCTCCGTGCAGCCTCTGCTCTCCCTCCCTGTGCAAGGGGTGGGAGTGCTGCCTCGTGCAGGAGGATTTATGGGGTTAGAGCCATTCCCAGGCAAAATCTGTTGCAAGGAAAGGTGCAGGCAGGGCTTTAGGGAGGTCACAGCCTCTCTGTGTGCTGTGCTTGACAAAGGTTGCTCATGAGCTGGAAGCCACAGAGGCTTCCCAGCGCCCTCCAGCAGGAGTTTCCACTCGTGTTGTTGGTAATATTTCATTGAAAAACATCCACAGGCCTGGACAAAGCAACAGCCTGGTTCTGTGAGGGGCTTCACAGGCAGTCAGGTCACGAGTGGCCCCATCCCTGTGCTGACAACAGGCAAAGCAAAGCTCATCCACCACATTTCCTAGGGGGAAAGTTGAAACTCCCAGGGAATAAATGACTTTACTGATGGCAGCCCAGGTCACAGGCAGCACCAGGGTCTGAATCATTGTACACCAGTTCCAAGATTCACTCCTTAGCTCCAGCATTCTCCTTAGCTACTGCTGGAGCAGCAAAGGCCACAAGAGCTGGTGCAGAAAAACACTCACATTCTTCCAAGCTAGAGACATAACACAGAGTGAAGCCTTAGGACTGCAGCAAAGGCAAATCTATACCATGGCCTAGCTCTTCTTGGACCCTCTCCAAGCCCTTGCTGTTGAACACTCCAGGGATTTTGATTTCAGAGCTGTCAGGTTTCAATTAATTCTCTGTATTTTTCTGGGCTCTGGTCTGCCTCATTTCTCCTGTAGAACCCAGGGCAGGGTGTGCTGTGCCCACCTCTGGAGGGCACACGAGCAGCACAATCTTTCCACCCAAGCTGATTTGACAGGGTCAGCTCTAAGGCTTCAATCAGAGCCCTTACCCTGTGGCTGGACCTCCCCAGCCCAGGGCCCTGGGCCTGTTGTCCATAAAATCTGTGTCATTCCAAGGCTCTTCCCTCGCAGAGCAGAGCCCAGAAGCCCCCATGAAATGGTCAGTTCAGAGTCAGTACAAATAAACTGACATTGCTCCAAAGTGAGATCATTGGCAATTTATTCCTGCCTGAGCCCTACCAGAAAGAAAACAGTGTTTCATGTTGGGGCTTTTTCCCTCCTCTCTCCCTCTCTCATTTCTCATCTCTCTGCTATTTCCATGTGCTTCCCACCACACTGTGATTAATCTTTTCTAAGGCCTAAGGGACTGGAGGAAAGAGGTAAGTCAGGCTCTATCAAAGACCCTACACAGAGGCAGCCAGGATCTGCCCCAGCCTTTGTGGGGCTTGCAGCATTCCAAGAAACATTTTCCATCCTCAGAAGTTATAAAGAGTCAGAACTTTTACAGCTCATTAGTAAATCATTAATGAGATATTCCCTTTACCTCTCAACGAGCTCCTTGCTGCCCTCCCCCAAACCAATCCTAAAAATCCTCCTGTGAAAAGGAGCATTTTGTTTTCAGGGCCCTGTAAATGCCCAACTCCTCCTTTTCTTCCACTCCCCAGCACAATATTTTCCAAGAGCTGAATTCAAACCTACCAAAACTCCTCCAGGGAGGTGCAGAGCTGGAGCCAACCTGCCTGGCACAAGCAAAGGGATTGCCACACATGAACCTACCATGCCCAAACTGTGGCTTTCTAGGAAAAAAAAAAAAAAAAAAAGCAAAAAACCACCTAATAATTAAGAGCTGAGACCATGGTGGAAGCCTGGGAAATGCCTGACTCCAGCACAGATCCTAAATCCACACAGGGAATTTGCCAGCCTGGCCATCAATGAGGAATAGGAGCAGCTTTTGTGGTGTTTGTCAGCAAAAGCTCCTCCAGTGCAGCCCTAGAAAAGCGTATTTCTCAGCACTTCTCACACACTGGTGGTTATCAAGTGACATCAGCCGAAGCAGTTTCTGTCAGTATAAATTATGCCTATTCCACGAGGATTGTGGAAGCACAGGTGTTTTAGAGGAACAGGTGTAAAACAGGTCTGGAGCTCCTGCACTGAGAAATAATTCCAGTGTTTTCAAAGGAGCAGTTGCAAAAGGGTTCTGTTCAGCCCAAGGGCTGCAGGAGATGGAGACTTGGCTGAAATACTTGAAAAGAAACAGGTTTCCAACAGATTCAGCTCCAAGAAAGTCATCCACCCTATCTACAAAGATTTGGGGTCTCTATTAGATCCAAACCTCACAATATTGCATTTGGCTTTGAGAAAAAAAGAGAACTTTAGAGAAATAACTTTTCTTCTTGTCTTGTGGCTTCTAGTTTTCTTTATTTTTTATTAAATAAAAGCATCTGCCATATGTACCTCATGGCGTGTTAAGACTTATTCCTGTGCTTGCCATGGAGTATCTGCAACCATTTACAGTGTTTTGGTGTGGTCATTCTTGCAAAATTATCAATAATCTCACACTACTTGACTGTATCCCTGAAGTCTGAGCTGCTGACACCTTCTGAATGAAACCAGAATTCCCTGATAAAGAAAAAAGGCTGTCCCTGGTTTGAGAGAGGGAAGTCAGAAAGTATTAGGTTGCTGAAAGATTAGAAGGAAAAGAAAAGAACTCCAAGTATGTTCTATATTTCAATATCACAGGGAATATGGTACTTGGCTGTAAAGCTTCAACATATCACTGATAATAATGGGACACATAAGAGCTAAGCCCAAGTCAGAAAGCATCAGGGCCTAGGAGATGATTAGAAATTCAGAGTTCAACTTGTTTTGTGTTTTAAATTTAAATCCAAACCAACTCTATTCCACGTAGATTTGCCTGAGCAATTTTAACAGAGATATTGTCAACACCGGAATATTTCACTCAGGAGGGGGTCTCCCATGCCATGACCCCTCTCCAGCTCTTCCAGAGCTTCCCCTGTGCCTGAGAGTCGGGGAAAACGTGCTCAGATCTCACCCAGGACAGAGTTAACTTTTGTGTGGGGCAGGAAGCACAGCTTTGGCTGTTCAGGGTAGACAGACCAATGTTGTCACAGCAGTGCAGTGACCAAACGCCACATGAACGTTCACCAAATCCCTTTTTACATCTGAGGGAGGAAAGAAGTCAGTGTGAAGATGAAGTGTTGCCCTACAGCATTTCAGGAAGGAGGGTCTGGTGCTGAACTGGGACCACATCACAGTGCCATCACACCACCTTTCTCCAGCTGCTCCTTCTGCAGTCCAACCTGGGCCCCAGGGCAGGAATTTTGCCCTTTTCTCTAACATCAGGTTGTCATCTTTGCAGAAACTAAGAGCTGGAGTCCAACCCCAGCAAAGCAAGGTCTTGTGCATCCTGGTAAAGTGTCCAGCACCCATTGTACTCACCATTTAATTAGAGACTGAATCCTACAGAGTCCCACCTTAATAAATGAACACAGCAGCTGCAAGTCAGCAGAGGCAGAAAAAAAGGTTTGTGATGCTTCACTTTGAGAAGATTGAGACAGCAGCTGGCAGCCTTTTATTTTTAAGATACTACTGAGATGCCCCAGTTATTCAATGGAAAACACACAGAAAAGCAAAATATTTCTTTACTTGCCAAAGTGCAAAGAGGGAAACCAGACAAGATTGAAATCAGCAATTTTACCCTGCCAGTGTTATCAAATCTTTCCTAATGGAACCACATGCAAGATAAAAGTGATCCACTGTCAGGACAAGAGTTCTGGTAGATTTCAAATCAAGCTAATTCCAAAACCAAGGCACAACTGGTGGAACCCTTGTTTATGTGTGGCAAGAATTAAATCCAGAACCACTCTGTTGGAAACTCCATACTTACTCTTGCCATCGACGCTTTTTAGGGTTTACCTTGCTTTAATCTTTCTGGGTTTTAACAGGAACTGGGTTCTCTGGTGAAGGTGGACTTAAAACACTGCTGTGCCAGAAGAGCTAACACAAGGGCAGACTCAGCCCCCACAGTCCTGGTGGAGACCAAAATGAGCTTTTTTTTTTTGTGTAAGTGGCAAGGTCCAAGCCCATCGTCCCTGGTCATGGTGCCCAAGTTTCCAGCACACAATCCCCTGCCTGCCCTTTCCCCCAGGCCCCTGTGTCCCTCCACCATCCTCTGGGGCACGGGGTTGTCACCTCATCCATTCTCTGTGTCCCTTGTCCTTACAGGGACAGCACCTCCGTGTAGGGACGTTGTTTGGTGGTGGTTTGGCAGTGTCAGGTTTGGACTGATGATCTTAGACTGATGATCTTGGAGGCCTTTTCCAACCTAAATCATTCTGTGACAGAGGGGAGGAGACAGCAAGGGGGACAAGCTGCAGGGAGGATGGAGCTCTGAGCATCCTGGTCCATGGAAAATGGCCCTGTCCATGGGAGAGGAGTTGGAATGAGAAGGTTTTTAAGGTCTCTTCCAACCCAAACCATCCAGCAATAGCAGAAACAAAGAGGTACATGAGGAATAAATAGTTTTGAATTAGGCCATGTTTATGCAAACTAAATGAAGCAAGAACAGCTACAACTATTTAACAGCCAAGCAAAACCTGCCCATTAAGAGATATTTGCATTTTAAAAGGGCCCAAAGGGACCTATTTTTCTATTTTATTTCTTCAAACATCTTTTTTTGAGGGAAAGGGTAATTTAGCTCAAATTTTCCTTAGGTTTTTCTTTACTGAACACGGTTTGGTTTTTATTGGGAAGAGAATCATCTTTTCAGGAAAGTTATTAAAAAAAAGAAAGCCATATACAGTCTATTAAAATTTTAAATAATATATGAATTCATTTGCAAAATGTGAAGCACCAATAACCTCGGCATATTTCAGCCAGATGCACTTTAAGAACAATTCTTTTTCTCCACAAAAAGCATTTTCTATGAACAACTTAAATCAGCTCTATTAGCAGTTTTAGAAACAGGAATGTGGCTAGGAAGACAATTCCAGGCAGAAAAGAGCAGACATTTGTTGGGGAAAATTAAGGGAATGTAAATCATTTTCCAATAAATATTCCATACAGAATATTCTGTTCTGTGATATACAATACTGTCTTTTTTCCAGAGATATTGCATTCCCTCCCTGTGGATGCTGAAAGGGATTGCAGTATTAGGTTTCAATTGATTGTTAACAAAACCCCGAGCCTGTTCCTACTTTTGATTCAATCCACTTAGAATGGCAGGCTGAGCTCTCCTAATCTCATTTTAATTTTCCATGGGGGACTAAGTGTCCAAAATCCTTGTGAGGGGGTTGGAAATTTCAGCTGTAGGATGCAACAACCCAATTCAAAGTCAACGGAGAAAGGCACTCGTTTGGATTAGGTCCCTGATGGCCTTGGAAAATGCCCTGAATTACCATTTTCTCCTAAAGCAGGATATCATTCTGCCCATATCAGGCCTCCAAATACAGTTAATGCTCAGCCTATGGAAGGAAAAGGATGCCATTGGAGTAGCCCCACGTCCGGTTCCCTGGACTGGTTTTCCTCAGTTTGCCATTCTTGATGCCAGTTTGGATTCCCCAGTGCCACATCACCTTTCCAGACTTTAAATATCTAATAAGTGCCTGAACCCTGCCCCATGCTTCCTGTGCATGCAAGGACTGCAGGGAAAACACAACTATAATTCCCCAAAATTTTATTCTTGGCCTGCCCTGCTCTACCTGTATCATCCCATTCTTCTTCCCTTTTTTTATCCCCTGCCCACCCCATAACCTGGCAAGGTTACAAGGAGTTTCCAGCCTGAGCAGATTCTCTCTCCTTTCACTGGATTTCACCTTCAAGAAAAACAAAAACACAAAACCAAAAACAAAACACAAACAGCCACAAAAGCAAAACAAATAAGAAAACGAGTCAGCCCAAGCACTTTGGATTCTCTAGTCCATCCACTCACCCTGGGAATCTCATCCTGGCTATTTCACACAATCTCTGTGGTCCCACCAATCTCAAAAGTGCCAGGCTGGTGTTGAAGGAGGGGTAGGCATTTGGGAACAGCTTCCAAAGCTTTGTTTCAATAGCCCACATCCATGATTAAATATCAAGCCCTTAACCTGCCATTTCACTGTCCTGCCCTACCTCCTCCTCTCCCTCCCTCCCTGCACCCTATTCCCTGCATTTTCAACACTGGTGCCATAAATCCAGGAAATTCCTGCTGTGTGTTCAGATGAAGAGGTTTTCCAGTAATGGTTCAGACCATCATATCAAACTAAGGATAAATATATTTTACGGGTCAGTGCTTGACCATGTACCCAACAAGACAGACAACAACCCCAGAAGTCAGTCAACAACTCAAGAACCAATTCCAGAAACTAGTCCCCAAACCCACACCCCAAAACCCTGCTCAGTCCCTCTCCTCAGCAGCTTTATTCTTCAAACTTAACGAGACAGATGCAAACAGCAGGCACTTATTCTCTAATTAACCAATTTGGCTGCCACTTTATGATCATTAACCCAATGTTGCTGGGTCAAGATTGCACACAAAGTATTCCTTCCTTCTCTCCCTTTCATTCCTCATCTGTGCCAGGCTTGGAAATCAGCCTCTTCCCTCCATTCCCCAATCTGAGTACAAACCATCTTTGCTCACTCACTGCAGCACCTTACAAGATGCATTCCTGAGATCTAAAAATAAGCTTGTTAGATTATTTGACAGTCAAAAATTAAATAAAATTGGAAGTAGTAATTATTTTCTTGATTATTTAATGTGGGCCAGACTTTTATCAAAATATTTTGACATGAGAAGATTTGTGAAAATAAATAGGCAATCAGCAAGTCATTGCTAACGGAAAAGGCTTTTTTTTTTCCAGGGAAAGAAGTATATATTACCTGTCAGAGCCATGGGAGACTCTCATGCTTTAAAAGATGATGTGTTAACAGCACTTTATCTAGAAGACAGCCTAACAGACAGCTCAGCATCACCAGGTGACAGATTCATGCAGTGCCACACTGAACATGGCAGAAACACTGCACTGCTCAAATATCAGTGAATTGTAAGCATTTAGGAGCTCCTGGGGGGCAAAGCCTGGAATATGGGTCTGAGCTCACACTGATGAGAACCCAAATCAACAGTGTAAGAACACTGGGGGGGGGGGGGGGGGGGAAATCACCATCATCCATCCTCCTCCTTTCTTATCCTAAAAACTCTCCACAGAGGAGCCACAGAAGTGTTTGTGTCAGATGTGAAGAAGGGAGCTTTTCCTGCCTTGTGCCACCCACCAGGTCAGTCCTTTGCCTAAACTTGTGGAGTTCCATCTCCTGACCCTCTCCAAGATGGGACATCTCCTGCTCAAGCCAGATCTCTGTCCTAGCTGGTTTGCTCATCTCGGCTTGCCATTTGTACAGCCAGTGAGTGCCAGTGTTAGTGAAGCATTTCTTGTTTCCTATCCAGGCAAACCTGACTGTGGAGATGATCTTCTGGAGAGTCCTGGGATCTGCAGCAGCTCTGCTGTTCAGTGTTAACCAGGAATACACAGCGCCAGGTTTTTATAGCACAAACAGCTGCTAGAATTATTCACTTCTCCTTTCTTACAAAGAAGAGTAATAACATATGAAATGGATTTTATCTGCTTTAGGGACAGAATTAATATCATTTTCCTATGCTTGTCTCTTTTTTGGAACTGCTCTACATAACATTTCCTAGAAACACTCTCCATATGCACACCCAGCTCTCCACACCAGTAAGACACTTCAGCTGGGCTGACTGGGATGCAGGGGGAGGAGAGAGCCATCCCCACACATTTGTTAGCACCAAGACACACCAGGATGGGCTGTGGCTGGGCCAGGTGAATCCCTCCAAAACAGCAGGACAGCTCCCATCAGGCTTCCACAGAGAGGGTCTGCAGAGATCACGTTCAGCACACAAAACACACACACCTCAGTTTGGAAAGGCCTCATTTAGCATCTGGTGTGGTGTGTCAGATTCCATTTGAGATACTGGGCTCCAGAGAGCAGTGGGAGAAAACAACACACTGCAGAGTCCGTGTGTAACATGAGGAGTTAATCCCACACAGGCATTCATCTTTTCAAAGAATATATTCCTGACAGTTTTGGAAAGCACGCTTACAATTTCCATAATGTTTGAAAACATACAGACACTTTCTCTCAGTGTCACAACGTCTTGAACTTCTGAGACCCTTTTCGTGACACCATAAACTTCTCCTTGGAAGCACAGTATGATGTCAGAGGATGTAACAGTACAAGAGGTGAAGAGGAAAGCTGTGGGAGCATTCAAATAACTTTTTCTGGCCTAAAAAAGAAATAAAATAAAAACTGGAGTTTGATCCAAGAACATTTTGTTCATTTGCTATACAGGGGTGCCTTTTGTATGAGCACAGACTGTTTTGTGGTCTCTGGTCCTCTGTAGTCACCATGAAACAGAAAATATACAATGAAGCTAGTGATGTGTTATCATCTGAGATTTCTATGAATGCTATTTCTGTCTTATGTTCACAGAGAACTGCTGGTCAAATGTTCATCCACTACAACTTGATAAAAACAGGGGTTTAAAGAATTATCACAGATATTTATAGCTTATTTTCTTTTCTCTCTTTTATCTCATCTGCACTGTTGGCACAATAACACTCATTAGTGTTCAGGTTTAAGTGAATCATCCAAAATAGCTTTTTAATTTTTTTTTTAAGCTGCTTATTTCTCACACATTCATCAGGGTTAAAAATATCCATACTTTTAATAAATACATAGCCTTTGATATCATCCAGGTGAGCCAAACAACTTTTACGCAAGCACAGCTGAGCTGCTGTGTTTGTCACCTTCAGGTTTGACTTGTGCCATGGTTCCAACAGAGATTTAATGAACAAGTCAAATTTGATGCAAACTTTCAGAAGTTTCACAGCTCTAATCAACTAAATAGAAGTGTGCTAGATAATTACTGGAGTGTTATGCTGATATTTCTCTCTGTAATCCCCCAGATGAAAGAACCAGATTTCACAAGAACAGTCTTTACTTTTAATACCACATGCAAAAATAGACATTATAGCTACTGATGTTAATGAACACTGGACTGTTCACACCTCCAGCCCTGCTCACCCCTGTGAAATGCTTCTCTCACATGACCACAGTGGCTGTCACCAGGATCAGGCTCAGGGCTAACAGTATTCACATCTTCCTCTGCCCTCCTTCAGAACTCCACTTTCCCCCTTCCATTTATCTATTCCACACCCATCAGCCTCCATCCTCTGTTTCATCCCAGCCTTTTCTGCTGGAAATGGTCAGTTTAGAGAGCGATAGCTCACAAATTGCACCTTCCTGCACCTCAGAAAAGGCCCGCTACCCACTCAGAGAGGGCACTGAGAGAGAAAATCACACCCATCACTGGGAGTAGCCTCCATTAAATTAAATTGGAAGAAGAAATTGTGTAGGGCTGGGATTGGCTTCAGACCTGCTCTGGTGAGGCTGAAGCTGTGAATGTTTGCACATCTGCAGGATGGAGCCTGTCACCAGTTGTCAGGGCCTTCTACTTGTTTCAATTACTGCAACCCCCAAAGTTAAAAATATAATTTTAAATTTGGGGCAAAACCACTTCTCTCTGTCCATATGACAAATAGAATAGCTGCCTAAAGATTGCTGAAAAATATCCTCCAAATGACTGCCACCTCAGTATATTTATTGGCCGACAGACACAAGGCACCACTGGTAACAGTATTGAACAACCTTAAAAAGAGCTGATGTTATTTTTTTTTTACTCAGTTTAACCTTGAGGTTTTTCACAGACTCACCAAAAACAAAGCCCCAGAGGCAGAAAAACGTTTTGGACGCTTTAGCACGAGGTCTTCAAAAAAGAGTGAGCACGTCAGCTCCACCAACCACCTTCCATTGTATCACTACATTGATATTCACACCTACACAACCACACAAACATTGGTGATTAAAAAATTAAATATAACTGAAACAAAAACAAACATCTCAGGGGGAATGTATGGACTTCAGCATTACAAAAAAATGCCTCCATATGCCCAAGGAAGGAAAGGAGAGAACAGATGGCTTTCTTGCTTTGTCTTCATGCTGCTTTCATACTTCTACAACTTCATGCTTTAGGTTAATATTTTAATCCAAACTCAGTGATTAACAATGGAGACAGACGGAGGATTGTGTTTCACTCTATAATTAGGCAGACACAATGAGGTGACTTCTCAGTGAGGTACAGAGGGATATAAAGTGCCTGTAGCTCCATCAGTGATATTCCCAATGCACAAGGGAATAACTTTTATTCCACTACAGGCAATAGATTTGAGATTTTAAAAACCCTCAGACAGACAGAACCCAGGGTTTGCAGTGTTATTAGTGAAACAAAATACCACAAGGCCTCCTTTCTAGGCAAGACTTAACTCTTCCCTAACTTCAAGCACAAGGTGGGCACATGGAACAGAACATGGCAGGAGATCCAGTGACTGACTCGTAGGGAATCCCACATGGAAAACCAGTGAAGCAGCTCTGGGAAGGGCACAAGGATCTGCAAGCAGGGCACACCCCAGGGGCTGATCTGCTGAGATTCCTGAGCTGTGCACAGCTGGTCTGGCCACCAACACCATGAGAACATTTTGCTTCTATGGGTTTGCTCATGACTGAGGTGCTGACACATGAGTGGGTCAAGAAAGACCAATTTGTGGCAAAACACTTGAGACTAAGTACAGAAACGGGGGGGGGCGGGGGGGGGGGGGGGGGGATGGGAAATTGCCACAGTAATGAAGATATTTGTGGTTTCAGCCTGAAGGTAAAGCCCACACACTTGCATGACCTGGTTCAAGAGACTTGGAACACTCAAAGGTTGCACAAGAGTGACCACCCTGGTCACCTGAACTCAGATTAAAAACTGATGTGTAACCAGGACATAGAAAAAACACCTGTGAAAGGGTCTACAAGAACACCTGTGAAAGGGTCTACAAGACTCTGGTCCCATCAGAGGGACCAGATGCCGGGGCAGTGATGCTGGGGCAGTGTCTTGGGAAGCCAGGCATGCATCTCATCTGCTTCCCATGACAGCTTTGCTCTCTAACAGCTCGTATTTATGAATGACAGAAAAATGATGGGGAGTTTATTATTGCTAAGACAAAAAAACCACAAAGGAGGTGCCAAAAATAACACAAGATGTGTTGTGTGCAATGGAAGTAGCAGGAGCCCACAGCCTGGACAGGGCAGATTCGAGGAGCAGGACCAGATCTGATGAGTCAACTCTTCCAAAAAAACTCTCTGCTCTATTTACAGCAGGAACATGGCAGCAGGACAGAGACCTCTCACGTCCTGTCCTCTCCCCTCCTGGAAGCCCAGGGATTGCCACGGTGGCTGATTGGTGGCCAACATGTTTAATGACCTGCTGTCAGCAGGAGCTGCTGCTCAGGGCTAGAGAGGCCAAGCACAGCAGCTCCAGTGCAGGGGGAAGGCTTCCCCACGTCCTCTCTTGCCATTTGGGATTGGTTTATGGCTTCAGGAGCAGCAGGCTTAGAGCCTGCCCGAGGAAGGGTTTGAAGACAAACACAACATTAAACCTGGGCTTCATGGGCGTGCCCACATCTGAGAGACTGCAGTGAACAGAGCATTTCCCTGCACACAACCACGGTCCTGAACCACAGCTCTGGGGCTCAGGACATGAGGGCTGGGTCTTTCCCTGCCAGAAACACAACTCCTCTGTGAAGAACGCCCGTTCCTAGCCCGTAATGAGCAGAGATGCAAAGGCAGCTCTTGGTCTGACTCAAACACACAAATCCACAGCCTGGGAGCTGCCCAGTGCAGGAGCTGGACATCCCTGCACATACACTCCTTGCAGGAGGAGGTAACCCACAAAAAGATAATTTAAACTGGAGTGGTCTGGGGTTATCACTGGCTTTAGCCAGATTTCAAGGGCTCAGTCTGTGCCCTCAGCTGAGGCACGTTTTCCATAGGCTTCAATTCACCAGAAATCTGATCTGGAAGCCTGGAATTGTGTGTCCAACACCAGCACCAAAGTGACAAACAGCACTGGCCCAGGCAGACATAAGAGGCACCCAACTCTTACAAAACTATTCTGGACCAAGACTCCTTTGCCAGTGGTGATGGAGAGCTCTCTAAGTCAAATAAAGCAGCATATGGAAAACCCCCAGCACTGCATGTTCTCATAATTTTTGGAACACTGTAAATATTTGAGTCAGTAGATCTTAATCCATAAACACAGCTGGACTCAAGAAACAATGATGGTAACTTATTATAATTTAAACAATTGTGTAACAAAACAAACCAATGATAATCACTTTGGTTTCCTAAGGACAATAGGCACAACCTTTGCACCAAGTTAACATGATGGTACATGTAATTACATAAAAAATAAACTTACATATGCTAAGATAAATTATTCTCAGCTTTTAAAGAGCACTGTGGAGGAACGACAGTGGAAGAGCAAAGCTGTGTGGTGCAAAGCCTGCATTTCATATAATGTACAGAGCTGGGATGGTAACTGCCAAAGGACATCCCCCTTCCCTTCTATCCTCTTCCAGGACACATTAGTTTAATTGCTTTACAACCAGGAACATCATTCCCCCAAGTTCACCCTCAATGTAAGCCCTGGTGCACAAAGTTTACACACAAAGCACCAGTGGCTGATCTCTACTGTGATTAAGGAGAGGAACATTCATCCAAACTGCATCAGAACAGATCTGGGGACTCATCTCACGTTTTATATAAGTTAAATGGGGCTTAAGCTCTTTCCTGAAAGTTCAAATAAGTTCACTTCCTTCTTATTTCTGCTTTGCATTTTCACAAGTGTTTGCATTCAGCAATAAAACCTAGAGACAGAAGTAAACACAATATGGTTCAAATCCATTTCAGAATTGTTCTAGGCAGGGTGCTGTTCTCAAGTTTTTACTAGACATGTAAAGTGGATTTGTCTACCACCAAAACACGTAGTCAAGACAAAAAGTACTCAAAAACAAAATAGGATTTAAAAGCACACACGTTTTATAAGTAAGATCATGATTATGGCCATAAATTCTTTATGACTTGGCTACATCAACACACATACAAAAAAAAATCCAGCTTTCATATTTTACACCCAATAATCAAGAGATAAGATTCCTGCCCAAACCTTTAAAATCCAGAGTTCAAGTGAAAACTTCAAGTAAGGCTGAAGTTCTTTAGTCAAGCATAATAAAAATTTGATATTCTACCACAGCAGCAGCCACACCAGAATTTGGCCCCCTCAGAAAGTAGCTAAGCCTCTACACCAGCCATATAGAAATACTCTGAGCCACAACTTCCAGCTCCTGAAGTCACCAGTGCCATGGAAAATGAGAAAGCTGACATCTGAATTAATTCCTTCTACCAGGAAAATCCCTACTTCTAAAATTGCCAGTTCAAAAACGACCACATGAACAGCACAGGGTATTTTCCAGCTCCCTCCCTTACAAGGAGACAGATGAGCCATATTAACTACAGCTTACCAAAAAAAAGAATCAAGTATGGAAAACGTCAGCTCCTCAGAACAAGTCTGGCAAAGTTATAATCAACTAAAATCAGGTTCTTATAATGGGAACTGACAGGGAAATTCTAGCTACTTGTGCTGCTTAGAAAGCTTAACATTGTCTGGCAAAGGGACGAAGCTGTAAAGCTGAGCTCAAGTTCTGGGGTAGAACTTGCCCAGCTTTTCAGGGAATTTTGATAAAGAAGGTCAGTTTGGTCAAGGTGAAAGTGTACATAAGCCTCAGAAAAATAAATAAATAAAATATCTAAAACTAGAAATACTGCCTGCGTTCAACTTGATTATAGAAGAACAGTCCTTTTAAAAAGGGAACAGTAAATCTAGAACAATGACCACGTGGATCCAGAGCCTGTTTGGCAGGGGCTGCCAAACAACCCCTAACAGGCATTTGTGCAAGTTCCTAAATGGAAAACCATTCATTGGTGATGCCACCCTTCAAATGATGGGACATTTTTTGCCTTTGCTATCCCATTTCCTCAGGGATGCCCGGTAGGTAAACAGAATTGCACTTCAGCTCCCTACAGCTTAAAAAGTAAACCAAAAATAACCTAAAGTCTATCCATTAAGCCATTAGAGATTTAGAGATGAGTGTTCAACATTAGCCACCTAAATCCCAATTTAGGAACTGTAACATGGAACCTGGTTTTTAAAAGTCTTTAAATAAGTATTTTATGCTCCACAGTGTTTTGCTGTTCCACAGAGTTTTTCAGTAAGGCACTCGAGGGGAGGGCAGAGAAGGGGGACGTGGGGATATGGACATTTATTGTCCTCCAGGATTCAGCCACTTGCATGGCAGCAGGACTGGCTAGAGAACAGCAATTCTGCTCCCCTAAATCCTCTAAGATTTTGAAATTTACCTTCACATCACCTGTGCAGGAGCAGAGGAACTGTTCTGCTGGAGATTTAGGGGGAGGCAAGGGTGATTGCAATGGTTGAGAACAGAGACTTCAGTCTGCTTTAATCAGACAAGGAATTGCCTCTTTCCCACCTTCCCAGCCCAACAACTGCCACAGAGCTGCCCCAAACCTGAGGAAACCCCTCCTGGTGAGGATTTCAGGAAAACTTACTACTGCAACTGGCTGAATGCTTTCCAAACCCAGGAGATGTCAAGCAGTAAATGATGTTTTAATTAAAGCATTCTTGGTGATGTCTATTTAAGGGACACAAGTGGATTTCCCAGTTAGGAAGCTCACAGATGCAAGGTGGGACCTGTCAGGAAGCCAGCACATCTCCAGCACTGCCACCACCACCAGGAACTTGGATGCAGCAACATATTCTCATCATTTTCTTCACAGCAGATCTGTGGTGAGGGCTCCAGGGAAAAGAAAGGAAGTTGCTGGAATGTTGAGAGTGGGAATGTCAGAAGCACTCACCCTACACCCACTGGGGTCAGAGGCAGGAGAGTGGGCCAAAACTTGCAAAAAAATGTTTGCCTTATTTGTATCAATTTCTGCAGCCAAGAGGCTGGGAAGTGATCAAAGGATGTCTCCTCAGCAGGCAAACATGGCTCTGGTGGAAATCCCATCCCTGCTGCCCATCCAGGGCAGGGATGGCTCCAGACCACCTCAGCACAGGTCTTCATTCCATGCCCCCCCCCTTAGACCCCTTCAGTGGTCACTGTAGGGGCAAAACCTCTTCTCAAAGGATCTTCCCCAGGGTCAGGATGTGCACACCTACCCCATGCCTCTTATCTCTCCCAGGACCCCAACACTACCAGCACCCAGCAGCAGTGAAATGCCAAAAACTAAATTAATGCAGTTATGGAACTAATTCTTCCTTCTGCCATGCAAAAAAAGAAACTTTTTTATCAATCTATATCATCAGCACTGACCCAGTTTTAAGTCTCCAGGCATAAAGCAATGGGGATGTTGCTACTCTCTTCAGTAGGATCAGATTTAGACCAAGACTAGCATTCAAACAAGAGTTAATTGGGCTACATTAGGCTCAAAGTACTCTCAAGTCAGTTGTTCATCACTTTGTGGTTTAAATGTTTAGTTGCCTAAACCCATAGACATTGCAAACTGCAAACACTTCCAGCTGACCCTAACTTTTGGCTTCTTCCTTTTCATGTCTTGTACTTCTCCTTATTTAGTCTTCCCTCATTATTATTTCTCTAAATTATTGACATCAGGAGTAGCGAGACACAAAAAAAAAAAGCTGCTTATGTCACAGGCCAGAATCCCTCAGAATTTTCAAATTGTGATTGCTGGGTCTCTGATTCGTTATTTCCAGAGTGTGCTCACACAGCAGCCCAGGCAAACCAAGCTTGGGAAGGGGGAGGGCATTGATTTTTTACTGAAAATATTCCAAAGCAAAACCTAGCAAAAAGAAACACTGCAACTTGAAAATCTGTAATGGCGCATTGTCTCAAGTCAGTCAGATAATCAGATGCCATTAAGAAATAAAGTGAGAAGGAAACAATGCAGGGAAATCTGAAAATCCCAGGCCGGGTAGCTGAGAAGCAGCACATTTTCAGCTCACACTCAGCACTGTGTGCCCAGCAATTTCTCCATATTTCTGTGTTCAAATGGATCAGTAAAACAGAGTGAGGAGTGTGGTGATCTGCAACTTTGAGACCCCAAAATCCTGCTTTGGGATTTCACCTCTGCTTAGCTGAGCTTTGATCTCACGTGCAGCTTTTGCTTGCAGCAAACCTTAACAAGGCTGAAGTTGACCATGGATTTAGGAATTAATTTAATTTGTATTTTATGCTCTGAATTCATACAGGTGCTTTGAATTCAGGGTGCTTTGACCCTGATTTCCACAAGAGCAGATTTGGCAAGGCTGCTGTTCCCAACAGGATGGTCCAACACAAGGAGGGTACAGCTGGGATCCCAAATGGGAACTTCATCTCCTGCTTCTCTGGAGGTCACATGGACCTGACAAATGTCAGTCAGTCGGGCCCCTCTAAGGCTGGAGTGGCATCAGCTGCCAGGATGTGGCCACCACATCATCCCCATTGAATTCTGAGGAGAATGCATTGGCTAGGACTGCTGGGCTAAAATCAAAGGGATGCCCAGTACCCCAGAGGCAGTGATGGGATGTGATGGGATAACAGTGGAGAGGAAGCCTCCAATACCCAGCAGGACTGTGCTCTGACTTTGAAGGGCTTCCTCCCCTTAATGCTTATTCCAAAATGATCTGCAGATTTTTATGGAAGTGCATTGGGGAGGAAAAATTAAGCATTACCAAAGGAGGGAAAAAAAGAAGTGAAAATACATTTTCAGTGAAGTTTTGAAAAGTCAATGAGACAACAAAATATGGGAAAGTTGTTCCAGATGGCAAGAACATACTTGAGGAATTTCATTTAATCACATTCGTGCAAGATGTTTTGATTTGGATGACATATATCAATTGCATACTTAAATTAACAGCCCTTCCTACTGCAGCAAATGGAAAGCTCCCAGGAGCAGGAAGGGGTCTCAGTGCTTTCAGTTCAAGTGCAAGCACAGCCTGGATGGGGCTGAGAGCCTTTTTGTTGTTTTCTTGAGGAAAAAAAATCAATGGTTCCTCTTGACACAGCAAGAAAGTGTCCACTCAGAGCCTTGGGGCCACCTGGGTCTTCTGTTCTTGGTCCACTGAGCTGTACCAAGACAATTCCCATGCACCAGAGAGGTGGGATGGCCAGGTCCCAATGCCCTGGAAAGAATCTGGTGGGCTGAGAGCGAGAGGGAATCCTAGACAAGTGTGGAAGTTTCACCTCCTATAATCTGATTCCCCTTGAACAAAGCCTCAGTGCCCCATCCCAAAGGAATTCTCTGGAGGTGTCAGCAGGGCAGCCCAAGGCACCAGCTCTCCTCAGACAGACAGGGAGGGTGTACAGGGCCTCTCAGAAAGCTCAAACAAAACATTGAGGTTCCACTTGGAAGGGAAATTTCATTCTCCACACAAGTTTTCCTCATCCCACTGTTATTTAACCCATTTATCAGGAAAAAACTGATGGTCCCAAGATGACCATTTCAATACACACACATATATTAATAGATATAGGTACAAATATAGACATTATATATACACACATGCTGGTGAGGTTTCAAAGGTCCTACTTGCCTTAATAATTAATTTAAGCAAGGAAGGAACACAGGTAAAACAACCCAACCATATGAACAGAATCAAAATTCTAGCACAGGTTTTCTACAGTTATTTAAAAAAATGAAATTTAAAAAAATAAATCTATCTTTGAGGCTATAGCACCCCTCAAACACAGCATTAAGCACAGATTAATTATTTACCAGGGATTTTTCATCAGGATTTGAAATTCAGTTTACACCTAAAGGGCACATCAAAGTTTTTTGGGATGTGGAGAATTTCAGTCCCATCCCAAGCACTGCAGATACAAAACTGTCTTTTTTTTTTTTTTTTTTTTTTTTTGCACAGCTTCTTCCTGCAGCTGTGCTCTGGAGGGAGCCATACATACACATACAGGTATGTATATTAGTTATTGCTAAAATAACTGCACTAAGGCCCTTTGTTTGGCGACTGTCTACTTCTGAGGAGTGAAACATGAGGAGCTGGAGCTTGCCAGCTGCACATTTCACTTTCTCATCTCCCCAAACAGAGATTGAAAATAGCCTGTTTATCAGATGTGTATCTAACTCCTATTCCACCGTGGGGTCTAAAAAGGAATTTCCAGCCTTACAAATGTGCCCCTGGTGGGGCGTTACCGTCTGTTCTGATCTGCAAAGGGTCCCTCTCCCTCTCCAGTCCCAAGCCCACTGAGGCAGCTTTTAATGACTATAAAACAAAAGGCAAGAGGCTTTCTTGCCTTAATTTATACGCAAATACGCTACCAATTAAAAGGTAACTGTGAAAAATAAAGCTGATAATTGAAAGCCTTCTGCAGCCCGAACTGTAGCATTGCTACCATGACATTACAATAATTAGTTAATCTACCCCCTAATTTGTCTCAATTTGCATTGGCAGGCTGGAAGCCACTGTCTATATGATTTCTCATTGAAAACTGTGGTAGAAAAGAAAAGAAGGGGGAGTTTCTTCCCACGACCCACCCACTCTGTGCACAATCTTTTCCCTCTTCTCTCCAGCACCACTGTAAATCTGGAATCCATCTCCATTAAGACAAGTGGAATTATACTCCAGATCCACTAGGAGAGGAGAATTTGGCTTATTACCCCCTGAAATACACCAAACTCATGCATTGAAAAATGCCCTTCCATTGCCCCAGCCTGCTGCTGCCCATGGTCCTGTTGCACTGCCAGGTCTGGCACAGGGAATTTGCAGGACACTCCTTCACTTCTCCATCTCCATCCCTGCTTGCAGAGAGTTTGATCAGTCCATAAATTCCCTGATTTCTCCTCTTGCCACTCAAAGCAGCAGAGGCAGATCCCCACTTCTCCTCACCTGGATGGAACATCTTGGAACATCTGTGCATCCCAAACAGAGGCAGTAAAGAGGAGCTCAAGGCAGGATTCCACACTTTGGGAACACCCTCCTCTGACTTCCATGTACATCTCCTTCCTCCAGGAGTCAACTGCTCTGCTCCCACACCTGTCCAGTCAGATGTTGGACAGCAGCAATTCAGGCCATTAGAAAGAAATTTTTAAAGTCTATTTGCTTAAGAATAAGACAGGAAGACAAAAATTGGTAACGATAATCCTTTCCAACTAGCTCAAGACTTTGACAAAATACATATTGCCTTTCCAGGAATTATATTTACTTATCTGCACAAGACTTGCAATACCCCCTATTTTTCAAATCAAGTTCCATTTTTGCTCCCTTCCACAAGCTGAAACCCACCATTATCTAAAAAAACAAGGACAAATTGTACAACTCACAGCAAGCATTTGCCAAAATGTTAGCCCTCAGCACTTCTTTTTAAACAAACATGAGGAAATAAGATGACCTTTAAATCGCTTCTTGACATGTACTAAATCTACAGAAATTAGGAGGATTCTCTGGAAAGAGCTGTATAATTTTAGTACTCAGTGTATTTTTAGCTAGGAATATTTTGTATACAAAAGAATGCTGCATGCAGTAACACTTGAGGGATTTTAGGGAGGTTTGAAAGGCTGGAGTTTAGGTTAAAGGGCAGTAGAAGTGGTAGGTGGATGGCCTGAAGAAAGCAGAAAACACCCACCATGAGCTGATCAAAACTTGCATCACCTGGTCAATACATTTTTATTGCCCCCATCATCTCATCCTTTAAAAGCAGAGCTTGAGGATTGCATTAGCAAATAAATTCCTTTTTCACCCACCCCCTTCTGCTCCTGAGACACCGAACATGCAGGGCAGGTGAGCAGAGTCTGAGCTGCGGCTGCACAGGTAGATTGGAGAGGGCAGCTGGATCAGAGCCCTAAAAAGGGAGGAGCTCAGTCATCCTTTTTTTTTCCAGTGGGATGAATTCTGTGACCACGGGGAGGTGGGTGGCCGAAGAACAAGTGTCCCAGGAGCTGGGGATGCTGAAAGGAAGGAAAACAGGCAGTGGATCTCCTGCCTGCTGAGATATTTGAGAGGCCTGTGGCAGGGACAGGCTGAGGCACCCACACATCACAGAATCACAGAATTTCTAGGTTGGAAGAGACCTTTAAGATCATGGAGTCCAACCCATGTTCTAACACCTCAACTAGATCATGGCACCCAGTGCCACATCCAGTCTTTTTTAAACACATCCAGGGATGGTGACTCCACCACCTCCCTGAGCAGATGATTCCAGTATTTGACCACTCCTTCTGTGAAAAACTTCTTCCTTAATTCCAGCCTGTATCTCCCTTGGCGCAGCTTGAGACTGTGTCCTCTTGTTCTGTCTGTTGTTGCCTGGAGAAAGAGACTGACCCCAGCTCAGCACAGCCACCCTTCAGGAAGCTGAAGAGAGTGATAAGGTCACCCCTGAGTCTCCTTTTCTCCAGGCTAAACACCCCCAGCTCCCTCAGTCATTCTTCACACGGCTTGTGTTCCCAGCCCCTCTCCAGCCTCGTTGCTCTCCTTTGGACACTCTCAAGCATCTCAACGTCCCTCCTAAACTGAGGGCCCAGAACTGCACACAGCACTCGAGGTGTGGCCTCACCAGTGCTCAGTACAGGGGAAGAATGACCTCCCCGCTCCTGCTGGCCACACTATTCCTGATTCTGGCCAGGATGCCATTGGCCTTCTTGGCCACCTGGGCACACTGCTGGCTCATGTTCAGCTGACTGTCAACCAGCACCCCCAGGTCCCTTTCCACCTGAGCGCTGTCCAGCCACACCATCCCCAGCCTAAAACGTTGCAGGGGGTTATTGTGGCCAAAGTGCAGGACTCGGCACATGCAGCAGGATTTACTGAGCCCTATGCAATTTATCTCAGATTTATTTCATTGGGAAGGGAAGGACTGCAGCTCAGTGTGAGCACTCGTTTTTCTGTATCCCTGGTGGAGTGTGATGCTCACTCCCAGCCAAGCTCCACAGAGCTGCACTCTCCCTGAACTGGGTCACAGCACCTCTGAGCTGTTTGAGAAGGGTGTAAAGGGGCATCTTGTACCACAGCCCAGGACACAATGGTGTAAAAACATCCTGGAATTCCCCACAAAAGAGAGATGAGACCCAGATCCAGCACATTCTTGGAGTCACCCATATTCACTTCCCCATATTCAGCCAGCTCAGACTGAACCAGACAGGCTCAAGAGCACCCCTAAATCAGAGACAGAGCACTGCAAGCCTGAAGGAAGACAGGCAAGGACGAAGTAGAACACAAGGAGAATTTGAAAGCGACCACATCTCCCAGACCATGACAACAATTCTGGAGAACTAAGGGGCACAATGAGCTACTTTCCAGCTCATATCACTCAAGCCCAGCACTGTGAAGACCAAGGCAGATGCAGAAAAAGTGTTCGACACCATTCATTGAATATGTAATACTTAATGGTGAGAAATTAAGAGCTGCCAACACATTTCTCCCTATTTCTCACTCACACGTGCATGCATTCCCTGCAAAACTCACACTGACAAAGCTCTGAGTTTGGAGAGACAGGCTGGGCTGGCATTTGCTCTTTACTAATGCCAGGAATTGCTCTGCTCCCTCTTCCCAGAGCAGAAGTGCTGACACACAGGTTTAGTAATGCCCAATTCAGCCAGTGGCAGCTACAAGCTCAGTGTCTGTTTTCCTCCCTCTCCTCAGTGCAACCCCAATTAACAAACACCAGCAGCTCCCAGCTACTCCCTGCACTGGTGGCTGTGGATCCTCCCATGGAATTCCTCTCTCCTGTGCACTGCACTCAGGAATTTCACTTCATAGCAGATGTTTGAGTAGGTCACTGCAGTGGGCAAACTGTACAGGCAGAAACACCAGGAAAAAATACACAGGATTGAAATGCACCTGACCTGATCTCCCAGGCTGTCCCAGCATACATCACAGTTGAGATGGCCACAATACACAAAGTGTGACCATACCACAGAAGGATGCTGCCCATGCAGAAGAACATCAGGCCACTCCAGAATGCTGCAAGCATCTGCCCTTCTTGTCCTTCAGCCCAACCTTTTACACCCCTCATGTCCATGCACTGCCCCTGTGTCCCTCTGCTCCCTTTGGTGGCTGCTCAGCACCCCTGGGCACTCCATGGCTCACTGCTGTCAGTGCTGCTCACCTGCCTCTCACAGCTGCACCCATTGGGGTGAGGCTGGGCCAGCCCCACTCCAAATCACCACAAACTCAGTGCCTACACCAGGCCTGCAGTGTACAAAGTTTCATTGGAAATAAACACTTCAGGCACAGTGACAGAGTGTCACATCTCTGGTTTTGCCTTGCAGGATGACAAATGCCATCCCAAGGACTCAGCTCAAAGCCCCCCTTTCAGAACAGAGCCAGCTCTCTGAGCAAGCAGTGCCTCTTCAAGAGGCAACAGTGATGAACACAGGGTGAAGTTAAGGCAGGGAATGTTTTGCTTGTTAGTTCAGGATGCTCTGAGAGCCCTGTGGTGCCCCAGCTGGTCATTCCTGCTCTTGTTTGTCCGAGCAGCAGAACATGCCCAGCCCCAGTGGTTATGAGTAAGCGAGGATGGAGCACTGCTGGTGACAGCAGCTTCCCAGAAATGATCCCCAGTACACACAAGTTCTTTGGAGCTTCCCAAATATGTATACACATCTATAAACCTCATTTGAGGCTTTCATCTGAAATGAGATTTGTTTTCCTGATCCTTTTGATAGCCTCCCGTAGACAGGAGATGTACAGAAGCTGCTGCTGAACACAAGGTGTGCTTATTGCACGTATTTAAGGGCTGCAAATGAGTGTTCCTTAGCCAAATATTTCCACCCATGAGGTGATGTGTTTACACACCCTGTGGTTCAAGACCAGCAGTTGCTTGGGATAGACTGTGCCTCTCATGTTTGAAGCCTCACAAGCCACATGCTGGGAATCAGGTAGCCTCAAACTGTTTGACTTCACTCACAAACACAGCTCCAGATGTGAAACAGCATCATCCTCCCCTTTTAGAGATTACTTCCCCCATGATTCCCCTTCTGCCCTACCTAGAAATCTGAAAACTCAAGTTAGCAGAAGAACAGTGGGGAAATAGAAGAAATTATATACCTTGCACAATATGGAACACATTTGAATAAATCAGGAAAAAAGCTACCAAAATAACTACAAAACTTCCAGTTCTCTGGAAATAAAAGGGCTTATTTTTCAGCACATGGGGCTGAACAAATGCATTCCTATGCAAAGGGATGCCCAGGGAAGGAAGTGTATACATTTAAATTGATTTTGCCATCCCAGCCCCTCTATTTCTACGTCTTTGGTGAGGCAGAGCAAGAGGCATTCAGCTGGTACATATTATGGTACATTCAGAAGGAATCTTGGAAAGAATTCTCTTGTGCTAAGGAGTCACTTGTTTCCACAGCAAGGTGCTCTTCCTTTCCATCCTCTGCACCAAAGTGCTTCCTCAGGGAAGGGGTGGATGCAGGAAACTCTGCAGATACTCAGATTCTGGATGAAGCACTCACCCAGAGGATTTAACCTCATTTCAGTTCAGAGACAAAACTGACACTGGCCCCAGATGACTTGTCTGACCCTCCAGAGTTCATCTCCATCATGCTTCCCCGTCCTCTTTTCCTGCCTGAGCACACTTCTGGGCAGGCCACAGCTCTGCCTGTCAGCCATGCTGGTGTGTGAACATCAGTGGTAAAGAAAATTCCCCCTCCTATCATCCAGGAGCTGGCCAGTATTTTAAACTCAGCCAGACACCTGCCAGCTTCTGAAACCCCAGAGTTCCACCACCAGTGGGTCCTTATCACATCACCCAGATGCCCAAAAAAACCAACATCTCTGACTCTATTTTGTGACTTTATTTGATACAGATCTTGGCACCCACTGCTTCCTAAATAATGCTGCTTCAGAGACTTGCAGAAATATCCTATGGTTTAAAAATCAGTGTTTACCTAAACACTGGAGTGTGGTGTCCATCACACACCTTAATTGCTCAGAAAGGCTGGTGTTACCAACCAAAAAAACTGGTAATAGGCATGAGAAAGGATGCTAAGAAATTGATTCAGAGAAGGCAGGAGCTTGGAGCAGCCCTTGTAATTGTGGCTGAACACAGAGAGCTCCTTCAGAGCAGGCTCAGTCCCTGTGGTTGAAGGATGCCCAGCTCCACACCAGGAGTCCCTGAGTGGCAGAACAGACCAAGCTCAGCCCCTGACCTCCTGCAGCAAACACAGAGCATGCCAGGAGGAGCTGCTGGCAAGCCCAGAAACGTGGGAATCAGCTTGTGAGCCCATGTGCTGGCATCCCAGCACAGACAGGGGCATGTCCAGGGAACGGATGGCAGCCCAGCTGCCCCAGATGAGGGAGTTTCCTTTGTGCACCAGTCGCTGAGTTAATCCAGCAGCATCTGGCAGTGATGCTCTTGTTAAGGCTGCTATTTATAAAGCCTGATTGTTCCTTCAGGGACGGCTCTTGGCACAGGAGACCTCAGGAGAGCTGCAGTGATCTGGTTAACAAAACATCCAGCAAGCTGGGAAATCAAGTCTGCTTTTGATTTATAACCCAGCAAACTAAAATTACAATTTGCCAGGCTCGTTTTGGCACTCTCATAATTCAACTATAGTTCTGATTATTTTTAAAAAATAATAATTAAAAACCCACGGTGTTTAATTACCATAATTATGGGAATACTCAGAGTGAATAGGACATGAAAATAATGAGGCAAACGTGTACAGCTCCAACTCCACCAATTAACAGGATGTTAAGTTTGTGAGACAAGTCTTAGCAGGGAAAAACTTCTCCACTGGCACCGTGGCAGCAGAAGGGACAAACCCACCTCGTGTCTAGGTTTTATCACAAACCTATTGCACCCTCTTGTGCCACAGCATCAGCATTACTTTGGCTTGGCTGGAAATGAATTGCTCTGCAGCATTTGACCTTCAAATCCACTCTCCTGCAGCAGAACTTGGGGAAAACGTGCAGTGGTTAAAGGCTGCGAGTGACGAGCTGGTTTTCTGTGCAAGAGTGAACCTTGCCGACTTCCAGGCTTTTGGGGATTCCCTGGATGTCTGCCTTGCATATGTCACCTCAGGACTTTGTTGGACAATGACAAACTGAATCTGAGTCAGCAGTGCCCTGGAGCCAGGAGGGACATCCCTGTCCTGGGGACATCAGGGACAGCATCACTGGTCAGGCCTGGAGGGATTGTCCTGCTCTGGGCTGGGGCAGCCTCAAGTGCTGGGGGAGTTTTGGGCACCACAATAAAGAAAGGTCTAAAGGTGTGAGAGAGTGTCCAAAGGAGGGACACGGGGATGGGGAAGGGTCTGGAGGGGCCCGTGAGGAGCAGCTGAGGGCTCTGGGATTGTCCAGCTGGAGCAGAGTGAGGGCAGAGCTCCCCGGGGCTGCAGCTCCTCCCGAGGGGCAGCTCCCATCTCTGCTCTGGGACAGGGACAGGAGCCAGGGAACGGCTGGGGCTGGGCCAGGGCAGCTCAGGCTGGAGCTCAGGGCAAGGTTCTTCCCCCAGAGGGTGCTGGCACTGCCCAGGCTCCCCAGGGAATGGGCACGGCCCCGAGGCTGCCAGAGCTCCAGGAGCCTTTGGCCAGCGCTGCCAGGGATGCCCAGGGTGGGGTTGCTGGGGGGGTCTGGGCAGGGCAGGGGCTGGGCTGGGTGATCCTGGTGGGTCCCTTCCAGCTCAGGGTGTTCAATGATATCAGAAACTTTGCAGAATCCCTTGGTGTATCCAGCATCCCACAAATTTGCCTGGCCAGACCTCACCTGGCCCTTTTCTGGGTTCTCTAGGAGAGGAAAGACCTAAAAACCTACAAAGAGGATCCCTATAAAACATATATCATCCCCTGCTCAGGGAAGTCAAGGCAGAGGAATATTTTTTTTCCTCAGGTGCTCTGTTCAGTGTTTGTGCTGCATTTTAAGCAAAGCAAGGAACAGGAGCAAGTTTGAATAAGAATAAGATGTATAGAAAACACTCACAGAGTCAAGGCAGAGCCATCAGGGACTGTCCTGCCTAGGAAAGATCAAAGAGCTCCCCTCAGCCCTCAACAAGGCAAGAGGGAACAAAACCCATTTTTTCACTCTGGTCCTGGTTGATAGGACAAGGAATAACAAGGCTAATTTGATCCATGAGAGATTAAGGTGAAATATTAGGATGACGAAAAAATCTCCTCAATCAGTCTCTTCAGGTAGTCCCTCACTGCAAATTAAAAGCAGCTTAAGCAGGTATGTCAGGGATAGAACACATCCTCCAAGCAGCAGAGTGAATTACACGACTTCTCAAGGTCCTTTCCAGGCTCAGCTCAGCTCTGGAATTGTTCCTCTGATTAACACCGAGGTTTGTTTTTCAGGGGATCAGGCAGGAGCTTGTCCAACAGCTAAATAACAAAGTGCTTCTCTGGCAATCACGTCCCCAGCCCCAGCACTGCCTCTCTCCTGCTGGGAGCACTGGGCTAACGCTGATCTGCAGCTCCTGATCTCTGTGAGAACACAACATTTCTAAACATTTCACTGCCTCTACTGCAAATTTTAGCGTGAGCTAAAGCTGCTTCTGCTACAGCATTGAAAAAATATTTCAGGTACAGGGAAGTATCCAAATCCATAGATTAAATAGCAAGCAGGATCCTCAGCTGCTGCTGTCAGCACAGTGCCAGAGCTTCCCTCAAAGCAGCTTTGGCCCCTTCCTTGCTGAGGATGAAATCTAAAGAAAATACACTAAAAAACAAAGCTAAAAAAAAAAAAAAAGGGAAAATGAGAATAAAAAATCACCACAATGCCTTGGTTTAACAGGGATAACCTTCCCCGAATATTTTCCTCAAAAAGACACGTGGCTGCAGCAGGAGTGGGGGATCTGCTTGGATTTGCCAAGTGCTGATAGGGAAGTTCCCAAAGCCTGGCTCAGGGGCTGTAGGACAGGCCTGGAACAATTGGAGCTAAATTACACTGTGATCCATGAATCAAACTGCTGGCAATTACCATTTCAAGGCAGGTGAAACAATAACAAATAATGAACAAAGAGATGTTTGAAGCCCTTGCTGATGCACGCCCTGTGCTCACTGCTCACTGGACACATTTTACCTGGAGCCAAGGAGAGCCTGTGATAGCCCCAGTTAATCACAGCTGAGAAAATGAGGGTGTAATCTCCTGGACTGGAAAGCAGCATTTCAAACCTCCTCCAGCGTGCACCCAATAAGGCTTTTATAGCCTCTGCTCAGATTTAGAATGGGAGAACAGAAAACAGGTATGAATTGGGCCAAATTGCATGTTGGCTAAGAGGCAGCACAGCCTCTGAAACCCCTTGGCAGGGGTTAAAAACACTCCTAGGCAGGAGCAAACTATACACATCTCATTTTATGTGCGTTTTAGTACGCAAGATGAAGCACTCTGCATTGAAGACATGACATTTTTGACAAGATTTATATAAAAATTCGTATTACAGAGTTAAATGACTGAATTGGGTTCTGTTTTGTATTATTATTATTATTGCAGTTCCTCAAGCACAGGTTTTTCCCCCACAAGGCAGATCTCTGCATGCTGGTGACAGGTTCCTCTAAACATCTCTCAGCAACTCCAGAGAAGTGGCCACAAACCACAGGTTGAAAACTAGAGGTTTCAGTTATTTCCTGGCCTGTTTTCCTTTGTCTCTCAATCCATCCAACCTCTGGCCACAGCCCATCTCCCACAGCTCAGCCACCTTTAATGCTCCAGCTTTCTCTTAGCAGCTCCAAGGAGCCACAGTTTGGAAGACAAAGAATCCTGCTTGGGCAGAGTTCTGGGGTTTGGTTCCTCCTGGCCTTGCAGCTGCTTGGGGTTGTTTTGTGTATATTTAACCCTGTGTTTATTAATGAGTTGCACACTGTTCTCTCCTGATGATCATCCATGGGGTGGGTTAGTCATTGCTGTGATTGCTCTAAATTCCTTAATATTTTTCTTGATATACAATGTGATTTTTTGGGTTAGAACCACACACTTGGCCAAAACTAAGCAAAACTGAAGTCAGAAGAAGTTAAACAATAATGTAACCAAAACTTGGCTGAAATTACAGGACAAACAACAGGTATCTGTGTCATGGTTTACGCCCAGATAGCAACAAAGCACCAGCAGATGCTTGCCTGTTTCTTCTGCTGCTGAGCTCTTGCCTTGTGCTTGCGACAGGAGACTGAGCTGTCAGCATCCTAACCCTAACCCTAACCCTTACCTACAGGCAGCGCCACGGCATCCTATGGCATTCACATTCTCTGAAAAAATCCCTTCACCCAGGGTTTTTCTCCTGGGAAGCTGAGAAGCCTCAGAGAAAAGGAAAACAATTCTCATCTCATTTGCTTCTCCTGTGCTGTGTTCATGTGGAATGTGTTTGGGGATTGTTCACCCACAGGTGATTGTTCCATTGCATTCTGCTGGGAGTTGTTTTCACTCTTGGGCCAATCAGGGCCAAGCTGTGTCAGGACTCTGGAGAGAGTCACGAGTTTCCATTATTAGCTTTTAGCATTCTGTAAGTATCCTTTCTGTATTCTTTAGTATTGTTAGTATAGTATTCTTTAATATAATATAGTATCCTAAAGTAATAAATTAGCCTTGTGAGAACATGGAGTCAGATTCATCATTCCTGCCTTTGACAGGGCATTCCCTGCAAATACAATAGCATCCTGGAGTCATTAAGGCTGGAAAAACCTCCCAGATCAGAGTCCAACCTTTGCCCAGAAACCTCCATGCCCACAAAACCATATCCCAAAGTGCCACATCCACTCATCCTTTGAACACTTCCAGGGTTGGTGACTCCTCCTCTTCCCTGGGCAGCCTCTCCCAAAGTTTAACCATTTTCAATGAGTATTTTCCTAACATGCAATCCAAACTTCCCTGGCACAACCTGAGGCCATTTGCCCGCATCCTATCACTCGTTCCCTGGGAAAAGGAGCCTTTCAGCATCAGCCAACCTTCAAACTAGGATCTGAATTCAACAGCAAAATGACAGAGCAGTGCCCAACTCCCTGGCAGATGGCATTTCTACCCTCAGACATAGAAAGGAACTGGAACAGAGAACAACAGAGGAAAAAATGAGCCTTACACCAAAGTGGGAAGAAGGTTCCAAGATGTAAGTGGAGCTATTGAGGGCTTCCAGCTGCCAAATTTTTCCCTGTTTTTACCTCCAGGTGCACTGCAAGGGTGGCTGCTTGCACCACTGAGATACTGACTCTGCCTGACCCCACGCAGCAACTCCTGTTGAGCAGTGCAGAGTCTTTGGCAGGGATGGAGATTCTTCCAAACTCTGGTTTTGTTGTTGGGCTGAATAGAAACAGCCCCAGGAGTGGGTTATGGAAGGGCAGGTACAGACACCCAGGGAGTGTTACTCAGCTCAGCCTGCTGTTAGCACCTGCTAAATTCCCATCAACAGCCCTGGAAGCCAAGCAGGTAAACTGGAAACAAAGCTGGGGCCTGTTCAGAGGAGCTGAAGGAATAGGAGTGCCTGCAGGAGAAGAGGAACCAGCCAAGCCTCAGGCTCCAGGGAACCCATGGCTGGACCATTTCTGGGTGCCTACCCTGCTCTTGTTCTCCTGGACCATTAAATTCACCCATGGAGAGCTCAGGCTGCTCTGGAGCTGGTGACAGTGCCTCCCCCCGTGGCAGGGAGGGAGTGGGGGGTCAGAACCCAGAGATGTCCCTCTGCAGCCCTCACCCAGCTCTCGGCCTTTGCTGCAGGCAGCAGCTGAGCTCAGCGAGTTGCATTTCCAGCACCACTGCATCCCCATTCTGCACTGGCAACGAGACTCCTGCTCCAAATGCCACTTTCTCCTCCATTCCCTGAAAATGGGGAAAAGGAGGAGCAGAGAGAAAGGGAGGCTGATTCTCACCACAGCTGCAAGCTCCAGCTCTAAACTGCTAACCCCTCTGCTCCTTGGAAAGCTGACTTCCAAATCCCTAGGTGTTTCATTATCTCTTCCACTCTCCCTCCCAGAGTTTCTCTCAGGTAATTGTTCCCACCATAGCATCTGCTTCAATTTGAGCCTGTTTCCTCCCTCACTCCAAGGATTTTCAGCACCAGTGAGGTGATGGCTTTGCCTCGGCTCCCTCATTCCCTGAATAAGCAGTGAAAGGTCTGAGAGGCAAATAAACGAGTTTGTGCAGGGACAAATCTCCTGCTCACGTAAGAGAGGGGCTCACCAGCCCCTGGGGAAGCAGTAACAGGTAACAGACTAAGCACAGAATCAAAAATTACCTTCCACCAGCCAGACAACCTGAGCAGACACTCATGGACTTGGCCTTTAGACCCATCCTGCTCTCACACACAGATTCCTCCAGCACCAGGAGGAACAAAGGAATTGCCATCCCCACATCACTGCTGATAAACTGCTGGTTTGCAGACAAGTCACCATTCCTGCTATGAGCAGCAGTCAAAAGATGCTGCAAAAACTTGCACCTTCAGTGCTGGTTAGGTCATCATTACCCTCACAAGAGAAGAGAGGAATCATGAGCTCATCCTTTGGCAGGAAGGGATTGACTGTAGTTTGCAATATTCAGAGTAATTTGTGTAATTTAATGCAGAGGATGAAGTTCTCAGCCAGGGTAAATCAGAGCAATGTCAATTTTACACTATTGAAGCAGCTGGGTCAGCCTTTTAACAAAAAACTTCACTCTTTTTAAAAATTTCTTCTGTTCACCTTGAAGACGCTTCCTTTAAAGCCATATACTGTTTTCAGGTTGCAGCAACTGTCAGCTAATTGCTACCTGGTCAGTGCTGTAACAGCCAAAGTGTTTCCATCACAGCTTTGATTAAACCTGTGTAGATGGAAAAAAGCAGAGAAAGCCCAGAGAAAAGGTATTTCAATCAATTAGGAGGTACGTGGATAATCATGACTCCCATCAGGAAACTAATTACAGAGCTGACTCAACAACTGGCTTTTTAAAGTGTAACAAAGTTCATTGGGACAAATTCAACACTGCTGCAGGCTCCTGGAAGCACCTCAGTGGCAGAGGAGAGATGGTCTGCCATCTCCAGCTTTTGCCACAACAAGAGATTTAAGAGCAGGCAGGAATAACTTATCCTTGGTTTCTGTGTTAAGCAAGAACTATTGCTGGAGAGCAGTGCCATGGAGAGCCCAGAACAGACCAGGATACTGACACTGTTTTCAGAGCCCAGAACAGACCAGGATACTGTTTTCAGAACTCTGAGAGGAAGGAGAGCCTGCTGCCTTGGGCTGGGACACAGCTGATTCTCCTCACAGCAGCTGGCACAAGGTCGTGCCTGGATTTGTGCTGGGAGCAGAGTTGGTACCTCAGGGATGTTTGTTTTTGCTCAGAAGTGCTCACACATAGTCCAGGACTTTTCTGCCCCTCACCCCATCAGGGCAGAGGCTGAAGATCAAGGAGCTGGAGGCCACAGCTGATCCAAGGAATATCCCACGGCACAGCGCTTCATGCACACATATAAAGCCAGGGAAGGAGGAAGAGGAGGATGTGCAGAGTGATGGGATTTGTCTCCCCAAGCTACCACTGCTTATGATGGAGCCTGACTGCCCTGGCATGGATGAGCTCCTGCCCATGGGAGCCAGGAAAGAATTCCTGGGTTTGCTTTTCTTGCCTGAATGGCTTTCACTTTACCCATCAGTCTCCAGCTCGACCCAGGAGTTCTCCCTCTCACTCCTCCATGCTCTCCCTGTCCCACTGAGGGAGGCTGAGCTGCCAGCTGGGGTTCAGCCATGGCAGAGCCTGAGCAATGCAGCATGTGCTGGGCCATGAACAAATCCTCCCGTCTGGCCATTCAGGCAGCATTTCTCCTGCTACAAGGCAACAAATCAAGCTCTGCTCGTGGGTGTGTATGAGTCCATGATGTTCCCTGAGTCTGGGCGCACATCACTGAGTTTGGACTTGGGTCCCAATTGTTTCCTTCCCCACCCCCCTGCTCAGACAGGCTCCTGTGGAAGCCAGAAGCATTGTTTCCTGACATGCAGACATGAGGAAAGCTCTGTTTCCTCCTGGACTAGCTTATGGGAAGACCATACTCTGGGCCAGCTCTCTTGGAGCAGCTTTAGGATCACCTCCCAGTGACATGATTCCTCCCACCCCTGCCATCAATCCAACACCAGCAGCACTCCAACCATGGCAAAACCACCTCCATTTCCACACAAAAGGCTCAGCTCCAAAGGTTTTATACCAAGCCCAGGCCCTACAGCCAGGACGTACAGCCACCACCGTGCCTGGGAGCAATTTGCTTTGGTAGAAGCAGGATCTGCTTTTAAACCCAAGTCCAGCAGCCAAGTAGGTGGTCACTTAATATCTCTGGGCACTTTCTGGGAAGATTAGGTGAAAGTCCAAATCCAGGTTGACATTCCCTCTCTCAGAGAAACAGGCCTGCAATAAATAAGGCTGCGTGCAAGTTGTTGTTCCTGCTAAACTGCTCCACTCAGCCACTTAGAGCCAATGTGTTCCTCATTAGCACTCGGGGAAGCTGTGAGTGCACAGGGCTCTCTGTGCAGCCCTGATCCCATTCTCCTCCCAAACACATGGAAACACTTTAAAAGTAAGAGCCCTGGGACCTGTGCAAGGGCGACAAGTGACGAGATGAGGAGAGGAGACCAGAGCCAGCCCCTGACAAATTTGAACCATCCCGGCTTTAATCCACAACAACCCCCCCAAAAAAAATTGATGCTAAACAAGCCTTGCCTTTTCCAGAGAGGAGATTACACGTGTAATGGAAAAATTATGGGTATGGGGAGTCTGGCCTACAAAAATTGGGTAATATTAAGAGCCTTCAGTTTTGCTTTCCATGATTAATGGAACTTCCCCTACATGTAACTCAGTCAACATTTCCATCCCCCTCAGAGCCTATTGAGAGCCCCCTATTTTTTTTTAATTTAAGGAAAATGGAATTTTAAGGCTTTGTAGCATTTCCATAACTTGCTGGGAGCAGGTGATTGGCCATTTCCCCTTTCAAACACCATCCCCCTCAGGAGGCAGAGCAGGGCAACAGAGGGGAACTGCTTTCACATCTCCTACCTGGGACAGCATTTGGGGCTTTTCAACCTGAAAGATTCCATGATTTCCCTCATTGTAGCGAGGGGCAGGAAGAAGCCACAAAGCCAAGCTGAGCTGAACTGGCTCTCAGGGAAGGGGCCATTGCAGTGCTGCAGGATCTGATGGATCACAGGGATGCCCAGCTCTTCTCCAGAAGTGAGGAGGCATCCACAAATGTCTAATGAAAAAGCTGAGCCCCAGCACTGGACAAAGCAGAAACCGGCCATTAATGCCAAACCCACAGGACTTTAAAAGTTAAAGCTGTTGGAAGAAATGTTTGTGCATGTTGCTTTCATGCCAGTGGAAACATAAGAAAAAGCTGAAACTCTCTGCACTGGCATAGCAGGTTCAGCTTTGATCTCTCAGGAGGTTCATTTCCTTCATTAGGCTTTTCTTAAAATCCACTTTTATGAACCCTTTTAATTTCCCTCCTGCATCTCACCCCCATAAAAGCCTTTTTAGATTCATTTGACAAAAGGGCAGGGTGGGGGAGGAGAATCTCATTTAATTGCCACTAAACATTACCTGAAGATGCTGGTTCTGTATGGGGATACTGGAGAGCCACAGGCCCTGAAGGAGGGGAAAAACCCACTAAGGCAATAATAAATCATTAAAAGGAACACAGGGAGCAGAGAGAGGAGCAGATCGTCAAAGCTCCAACACAAGGAAAGGTACAGGACAGAGAACAGCAGGGCCATGTCCAGCAGAACGTGGTTGGTCACTGCTGCAAAGCAACCCCCACAGTCCCTGTTTGATCTCTGGATCCCTGGGCAAACCAGGACCTGGCCACAGTTGTGGTGTCCACTCTGAAGATATAGTCCAGTGGCACAGCCTCTTCCTCACAGTGGGACTGCAAGGCTTAAAAATTACAGATTAAAGGAGTTCCAAGGGGGTTCAGCATCCTACAACTCAAATTCCAGCAGCAAGCTGATCCTAGCATTTGAGCAGGTGGTTTAGGGGTGCTGTTCCTATAAGGAGAAGCATGGGATCAGAGGGGCACCCTTTCAAATGCCTACAGTGGGGAGAATTTGAGCTCTGCATTTATTTCTAGTGGAATTTTTGAAGAAAAACAAACAAACAAGCAACAACAAAAATACCACCAAAAAAAAAAAAAAACCCAACAAAAACCCAACAAAAAACCCACAAACAAAAAAACCCAACCCAAAACAACAACTAAAAAGTGTGTACACATCATTATATCCACCCTACATGGAAGCTACAGGTAACAGTGTTGAATTCACTCCTCCAAAGGGAAATTTGGGTCTTTCTCAACATCAGGTCACCTTACACCATGAAAGCTTTCAGCAGCAAGGGCTGGACAGGTGTTGCCTGGGTTGCTGAATGCAGTCCTCTGCTTGTGCAGTGGACTGGGCTGTGTTATTCTATCCATGAGGAGCAGCTTCATTTTAACAGCAGTTTGTGGGTTTTACCCTCACTATCCTATTAAGGGTTAATTTATGAGTAGCCCATTCCGTGGAGTGAATTAAACCATGAAACAAGCGGAGCAAACTGTAACCAGCTCATCTGCGTAGATGAACTTGCTCAAGTCCTCAGAAGCAGATACTCCTCTTAATGAGAAAACTGTGTCCAGATCCCTGCTCAGGCTGCTCTGGACCCTCAGGGGTTGTGTCCTCTGGCAGGAGAGAACAATCCCCACTTTGCACTCTCAGCCTGCTCCCGCTAGAGAAGGTTGTCATTTCCAGACAATTTCCAAGGGACAGATCCTGACCTTGCATAAAACACAAATCCACACAAGGAAGGCTGTTCAGTTATTCTGATTTTAAGCCTGGCATAGCACAGAAGAGGTTCTGCCCTGCCTTTTCCTTTCTGATGTTCACTTAACTCCCTGTAACATGAACACAACTGGATTTAACAGGACTCAACAACTGCAATAGCTCGCTCTATTCTTTAGTCCTGGAAGAACAGGCCACTGCTTTTCTGCTACATCAACCCCAGGCCTCCCCCAGCCCAAACTCAATTTCAATTACATTTAACAAAGCTAGGTGGATGGACAGCATAAAGTCAGATGAAGTTCAGTGCAGACAAATGCCAGGTAATGCACTTAGGAAAGGATAATTTGAGCTACACAGGGAAAAAAAATAACAGAATGCTTTTGCAAGATAATCATCTGCTGTGCACAGAGAGGCAGGGAACTGAAAAGACTTTAATGGGAAGGGATGGCAAGTCCTTCCTTGGGAAGCTGCTCGTCCCAGATTGCAGCAATCTGAGCTCAAGCCCAACTCCTGCAGCACTGCAGCAGCAGCAGAGCTTTGAGAGATCACAGAGACTCTTCCAAAAGTAAAGCTTGAATGGAGTTGGAGTGTGGTGAGTGCAGGAAAGGATCCATGAACTCTTTGTGCACCTCTGAGTCAGTGTGCAGAGCTTCTGGGGACCCAGCTGCAAACAGCAGGGCACAGAAACATCTCCCCCAAAACCCCCTTGAGCTTCAATCCAGGCATGCTGAAGCTCTGTACAGACACATTCCCTGCTGGTGAACAGGAGCCATAAAGTGCCAGCAGTCATTTCTCAGGGAGAGAGCCTGTGCCAAGCAGATTCCCCAGTGAGACCCTCTGCACCTGCCCTGCCTTTGCACATCAGCCCCCGTGGAATCCCAGGCTGGTCTGGTGGGAAGGGACCTCAAGGCTCATCTCATTCCACCCCTCCCATGGGCAGGAACACCTCCCACCACACCAGGCTGCTCCAAGCCTCATCCAACCTGGCATGGAGCTTCCAGGGATGGGACAGCCACAATCCTAACCCTGTCCCTCTCCTTACACAGGAGCTCAGCTCTGAGACTCAAACCTCTGTGTTCTGGGGAGACCAGGGCACCCAGAACAGGGCCACACCTGGAGTGCTGTGTCCAGCTCTGGCCCCTCAGTTTGGGAAGGACCTTGGGACACTGAGTGCATCCAGAGGAGGCAACGAGGCTGGAGAGGGGCTGGGAACACAAACCCTGTGAGGAACCACTGAGGGAGCTGGGGGTGCTCAGCCTGGAGAAAAGGAGACTCAGGGGTGCCCTCATCACTCTCTGCAGCTCCTGAAAGGTGCCTGTGCTCAGCTGGGGCTGGGCTCTGTCTCCAGGCAGCACTGACAGAACCAGAGGACACAGCCTCAAGCTGCACCAAGGGAAATTCAGGTTGGATATTAGGAAAAAGTTTTTTACAGAAAGGATGATAAAGTTCTGGAGTGGCTGCCCAGGGAGGTGGTGGAGTCACCATCCCTGGGTGTGTTTAACAAAGCCTGGATGTGGCACTGGGTGCCAGGGTTGAGTTGAGGTGTTGGGGCTGGGTTGGACTCCATGATCTTGAAGGTCTCTTCCAACCCAGTGATTCTGTGATTCTGTGATTTTGTGAACAACTCCAGCCTGCACCCTGAAAAACAAAACCCAACCTCAATCTCAAGATCTCTAATCCTCATATAGGATCTAGATTTGCTAGAGAGAAGCAAACACATGTGCAGCCCCTCCCATTGGGTTCTGCTGCTCCCCACTGCTCCCTGCCTGTTTCCCTGCTCCAAGGGAGAAGCCTCATCACTGGATCCCAGATCCACAGCAGGGTAAAGGTGGTTGGTAGGGGGTGCTGGGCACTGCCCAGGCTCCTCAGGGAATGGGCACAGCCCCGAGGCTGCCAGAGCTCCAGGAGCCTTTGGCCAGTGCTGCCAGGGATGCCCAGGGTGGGGTTGGTGGGGGGTGTGGGCAGGGCCAGGGGCTGGGCTGGGCTGGGTGATCCTGGTGAGTTACCCCCAGCTGAGGATACTCTGATTCTGTGAAGGAGAACAAGCCCAGCTCCTCACTTCCCCCACATCTGGTGCCTTAAACACCAAGACCTTCCCTTCCACACACCTTCGGAGGACAAAACCCGCCGGCACAGACCTGGGAGATGCAGCACTCCCTGCTCTGGGCTCTGCCAGCCTTTCCCGAGTGTCTCCAGGCTGTCAGAGCTCACAGGAGAGATCGCAGACCCCACGGAGCCCCTGGCAGGCTGGAGCCGGGGCCGGGAGCACATTCCATGAAGTGTGGGGCCATCTGATGGCAGCAGCAGGAGCGCCAGGCTCAGCATCCCGGAGGCTGCTCCGCTCTGCTCCATTCATCTTCAGTAATTGAATGCGTGCCCTGGGGGGGAGCGCCGCGCAGGGCGAGAGCGAGGGGGGAACAGTATTTATATTTGTCTTCCCAGATTTAGTTTGTCTTTATCTCGAGCTATTTTGAATGTCATGGGGAGTTAATGAAGACATGTTGTGCATCTGCAACGCATGGAGCAACTTCTCTCCTGTCTCAGCATATTAAATTCTTCCTTACTTACATTAGGAATTACAGGGAAAGAACAGACACAAACAAAAAGGGAGGGAAGATAAAAGGAAAGTAGAAAGAGATAAGAGTCGAAGAAAAGGAAGAGGAAGGGGTTTTTTGTTGGTTTATTTTTGTTGGGTTTTTTGGGGGGGTTTTGTTTGTTTGTTTGTTTTAAATTTAGCTCTCAAAGTTGCATCACAAAACATTTTTCCAACCCCTTCACCATGTCTGTCCTGATCAGAGATGCCAGCCCTGGAAGAAATGCCCTGGTCCTTTGGGGATGACACAGGAACAGCCTCTTAAACACCTCCTCTAATATCACTCTGCCCCACAGTGCCCATGGCAAATACAAGGTGAGGGGACACAGCAGAGATGCCCATTCTGAGCTGCAGTATTGTCCCCAGGGGCAAGTGGCACGTCCCCAAGCCCTGCTGTAACCTACCTGCAGCCACCAGATCCCCCTCCAGCACCCAGGAAGGGCATCCCACACAGCAGGACCTCAGGCACGGGTACTGCTCTGCTGTTGGGTATTTTTAGTTGCTTTCCCTTCACTACAGACAGGAAACTGAGGCAGACAGAAAATACAGGCTCAGATCTACAAAGGCTTTTGGCCTCCAACCTCTGTTTTTAGACAATCCCTGGCTTAGATCTCATCAGTCCTTTCCAAAAGAAGAGACAAGGCAGTGACAAAAAAAGCTCTTTCCCCAGGATATCCCTTCCTCAGCTCTCCTCTCTCCCTTCTGGGAGAGGCAAGAACACAAAATTGCCTCAGTCATGGGGCTGTTCTCTCAGAAATTAAGATCTTCCCTTTCCTGGCACTTCCCATCCTCTCTTTCCCTGAGGCAAGATCTGGCACACCTTAGACATTCTGGTTTGGCCCAGAGTTTTATTTAGACTGTTCCTTGCTTAGGGGATTCTCTGTTTATATCATTGGAGGGTGTTAATAAGGGCAGAATGGTTTCCAGACCCACACCAGCTGACTGGATTTCCTGAACCCACGCCATCTGTAAAAACAGAAATGTTCCCTTCTCCTTGTACACACAGATAAATGCACTAATGCTAAACCTCCTGGGGCAGGAGTGCAGGAGAGCTTGGGACTTCTGGCCAGCTGAAATCCCTGCAAGTTCTGGAATGAGGCACACAACCACCATTTTTATTATGGGGGCTCAGCTGAAGACATAAAGATCTCCTCACCCTGTGGAACAGACAGAAGAGCTTGACATTTTAAAAGAGCACACTGAGGAGCTTCTGGCACCTCTCTCAGACACATCTGGCACCGGCCACCCTCAGAGACACCAGAATGTGCAAACTGAGGCCTGGCTGGTATTACAGCACTTGCATGTGCCTATCAGTCAGCTCTTCCACCTCGTCTTCCATCTCAGTGCTCACAGAGCTCTGATCCAGATCCTTCCTGACACAGAGAGGCAGCGCAGCAAGAGGTGCTTGGAAGATGGGATGCTTGGAGACCAGTGCCTGGGGTCTGTCAGTCAAAAGCATTTGTGCCTTGTGAGCCTGACACCAGCTTGATAACAAATTCCCAGTTTGGACTGAGCTGGAAATTCCATGTCTCAGCCAAGCCCCTCTCACCAGGCTCACACAGGAACTGTGGCATTATCTGAGCCCTGTGTGCAGAGCTGAGCACAGACCTGACCAGCTTCACATTCCCACTCTCTGCTCTCCCCACCCAGCACAGCCAAGGAAATGTTGCACTCCTCAGAAAGAAGTGGCAGCTGCCAGTAGAGCCAAAAAATTCATCATTCTACAAAACAAAATAATTCTCACAGGAAAGCAGGCTGAGGCACCCAAGAGCTGGTCTGGCTGAAGCAGCAGCAGCAGGTGGGTGTGAAATACCCACCAAGAGAAAACCAAGGGGTCAAGGAAGGAAATCCCTTATCCAGGGACATCCAGAAGAAGTGTCTACACCAAGAGGGATAATTTGGTTTGCTCAACAGACAAAAAACCCCAAAAGGTTAAGATTCACATCCCAAAGCACCTGATGAGCTTTCAAGGAAGGGGAATACTTTAGAGCCAGGAGCAAGAACAGAGCTACTCAGCTACTCTCTGCCTGCAGCAATGTGTCCTTCAGGCTCAGCCACTGCATGTCCCTGCCTTCACCCCAAGTTCCTCCTGTGATAAAACTCTCCCTGTATTGTATTTGCTGGGATGCCCCTTCGAAGGCAGGAGTGATGAATCTGACTCCATGTTCTCAGAAGGCAAATTTATTACTTTATTATGCTATATTATATTAATAAATACTATACTAAACTATACTAAAGAATACAGAAAGGATACTTACCGAATGCTAAAAGATAATAATGAAAACTCGTGACTCTCTCCAGAGTCTGACACAGCTTGGCCCTGACTGGCCGAAGAGTGAAAACAACTCCCAGCAGAATGCAATGGAACAATCACCTGTGGGTGAACAATCCCCAAACACATTGCACACGAACACAGCACAGGAGAAGCAAATGAGATAAGAATTGTCTTCCTTTTCTCTGAGGCTGCTCAGCTTCCCAGGAGAAAAACCCTGGGTGAAGGGATTTTTTCAGAGAATGTGAATGGTGCATCCCTGTCTCAAGAAATGATGAAGATACAACAGCTAAACTGGAATAGGAGTGAGCAGCCAAGGGACCTTAGGAGTGCTCCAGGCCATGGGCACCCCTTGCTGGCAGGAGCACAGATCCACTCCCTCTGCACCTGCCCATGGAACCAGGACACTTCTCTTTCCTCTCCCTGAGCAGTGCTCATGTCTGAAATGTGGTTTGGGGATGGGAGTGGCCTTCACTGCCCAGTTCAGAGTCACCTCTCAGCTCAGGAAGCACCACTCACCTGGCAAGGCTTGTTTCATCCCCTGGTGCCATCTGCTCCATGAAATAGCAGAAGCCCTGACCACACCACATCTGCCTAAACCTTTTTGCTCCCTGACAGGTCTGAAAGCTCACACCATTTAAAGTCAAGCCTCTTTTTTAATCACAGTGGAAGTGAGACTGTTCCCCTTTGGAAGCTTCCTCCCTGGCCCAGCCCACTGGAACTCAAACACCTCGTTATTGTTTTCTTTCCTGTGACTAGAAATGCTTCCTACAACATCCATCTCACACAGCTACAAGACTGCAAAGGACACAAGGCATTAAGAGCCCAATTCGCTCCAGTTTTCATTGTTTCAGCACTGAACTCAGGGCATGAGAGCTTGCTCTTGGCTTGACTTCCAAGTGACACGAATCTGTGTGTGTTCACAGCAAACCCAATCACCAGCGTGGTGCTTCTGAGCAATTCTGCTTTGTGCTATCAGAAATGCTGCAATACTCAGGTTTTCCAAGGTTTTTAATCCTTGGTATGTTCAGAACTGCAATTTGGGGCCCAAAATAGAACAATACAGCTCACATTATGCCAAAATGACAACTATTTACCTCAATTAAAAGGAGCAATTTTCTACACATTCTTATTAGAGTCACCAAGCTCTGGGAGAGCAGCCCTGCAAATACTGGCCAGAATCCAAAAGCACACTGCTATAAACATTCTTATTACAGACCTACACTAATGCATATACATGAGGGTTCAAAACAAAAATCCATATTCTTTTGCCTCCATCCCATCAAATTAGGCAGAGTTGACAAATGTAATTATTTCAGATTGCAATGCAATAAATGATCCTCATTATGACTGTGTGCTTCACCTTCAATAACAGAACCCCTGACCTCCCAGTTTGATCTCGAGAACTCTGAGATTCAGGACATTCCAGAAGCCATTCATTTTTTGATAATTCAGTTTGCTGCTCTCCATTGTGTGTTCGTCATAAAGGGCCTTGGAAGATTGTACTTATCAAAGAGCATTCAATAGTAATGGACCATCTAATCCTAAAAATCCTCTCTCGAACAAAAGCCAAGAACAAGCATTCCCATTTTCAGCTTCTTCATACTCCAGTCAGCCTCCCAAAAGTCACTTTATATGGTTCACGGTTTAATAGGAGTTTAAGCAGCATTCCCTCTGGGGGTTTTGTTTAAAAAATTACCAAGTTTATTGCCTGTGTCAGAAGCTTCCTTACCCTGTTTTTATTATCTACAGCAGAGCTCTGATTTAATCTCTGCCTCAGTTTCCCTGATGCACGAAGCACTCAGGTGATCTCTCAGTAATTGCTATGGTGGCAGATCCAGCAATCCCCGTTCTGGCCATTAAAGCAGCTCATTGTTTCACACCTCGGGTTTGTTCTCTGGAGTAATTGAGAGCATGAAAGACAGGAACGAGCCTCATTAGCTCCCACAAGCACAGGCACCGTCCAGCTCCTCCGTGAACCTTTCCAAGGTGCAGCAACTCTCCGTGGGTACCCAGGGGCGGGTCAGGCTGAGCAGGGAATGCAGCTTGCAGCTTTCCTCCAGCTCTCTGATGATGATTTACATGCGACACCAAGCGCAACAGCCCTGACCACTGAGCTCAGCTCACTCGATGCTGTCCCAACAAAATCCCTGTGTTCCAGCCTGCACAGATCGGAAAGACTGGGAGGGAAATGCTGTGAGAGCTGCACAGAGCCATCAGCTCCAGCTTCTCTCCCTTTCCCTAAAGCCCACTGACAGTCTCTCAGAACAAAGCAAGCCGTTCGCTGGATCTCCCTTATCTTATTGTACATCAATTTGCTGAAACATTCATGGGATCACTGCTCATTTCATTTACCCTTAAGGCCAGCCCCTCTGCTTATTAAATTAAGAAGATGAATGAGAGATTTTCTCTCTTGCTAGCAGCCCAGGGGATTCATTAGTCAAGTAAATGATTGCACTTGCCTCAAGTTATGCTACTGCAATGTTTGTAATGTGTCTTCTGATCTCGGCTCCCCATGCAGTATTTGGAAACAAGGTTGGCTTTCAGACAGGTCACATTTAATTCCAGTCATCTGGCTTCAGCAAATGGAATAAAAAAGCCCTCAAATTCACTATCCTACAATTCCCTCCCTTTGCTCAGCCCTGCAAACGTTTCACAGAGCAGACACATGAGGGGAATCAGGAGCTCCATGCAAGGCACCAATATTTGTCCCATTTATGTCGGTATCAGGCACAGTCACCACTCTAACACTGGCAGAAAGCACAGATTTGGGGACAGTGACAGAGCTGCTCTGGGCAGGAGGGAGCAGTTCCCCCACCACATTGGATCATTAATTAAGCACAAAGGTAGCTGTTAACAAGCTCCCTTCTGCCTTCCAGAAAGGAGCTGGCTCTGTAACTGCAGCCAGAGGACAGCAGCATTTCTGAGTGCCATAGCAGGAAAGCAGGAAGGAAATGGCATTTCAGAAAAAGGTTAAAGTCCACATCCCAATTAAACTGCACCACGGCATGGATGGAAAGGAGGCTGAGCACAAATGAACTCTGGGGAATAGCTGTCCCCAATTCCACAGGGCTGCTCCATGAAAAGCAGAGCCTGGATGAACAAGCCCCACCAGCAGGGCTGGGTGAGCACTTCAGAAGTGGGATGAGCAGCACAGAAGAGATTCCCTCTGGTGAGCTGCAGGCTGCACACCTTGGAAGTGACTTCCAAGTTGTGTTGTCACATCTGTGGACTCAGTAGGACACAACCTGCCACCTTTAACACCAGGAAAACATCACAGCAAAAGCAGTTTCCATGTACTGGAGCTGCAGTGAAGCACATTCCCTCCTTTAGGAATAGCAGCAGCAAGAGCCGTGGTTCCTGTCACCCACTACAATTCCTAGACATGCCCAGGTGACTTCACACTCTGCCACAAAGCTACACGGATGAGTCTGAAACACCAGGCATGAGCAATCTGCCCAGCCCCTGAAGGTTTCCCAGCAAGCCTGGAAGCAATCAGAAATGAAGGATACTGCTCCCTTCCCAGCATTGCACCTGAGCAGAGCAGCACAGCAGGCAGGCACTCAGAAATGCTCCCTCCCCTGAAATGTATCACAGCTGCAGCAGCAGATGAAAACACCTGAGCTACGAACCAGCCTGCAAAAGGAAGAGCCAACTCCAACAGCAGCAGCTGTGGGAAGGGAATTAAGATGTCTGAGCCAACACAGCTGTCCTCCCTCTCCTTGCCCATGAACCAAGGGCTGATTTTCCTCCCAGCTTTGCTACAACTTTCTCACCTGACCTTCAGCGAGTCATTTCTACCCTGTCTATAAATAGCAGAACGTGACAATTCTGCTGCCTCTGCAGAGGGGAGGGTTCAGCCAGCACTGATTTCACACAGTGAGCGTGGCCAGGGTTCACACAACTCCAGGCACACGTGGAGCTGCTCTGCCCCACTCCACCACAAAGAGCCACTCCAGGGAAGGGCAGGAGGCAAGGCTGACCAATTTGCATGGATAAGTGCTCCCATTTACCAGGCAGCATAATTAGGAAAAAGTTAACCTTGGAGTAGCCTGTAACATTGCAGAGGACTTTAAGGTGGTCACAGATGGCTGCAGAACTCCCTCACTTACTGCTGGATGCTTGCTTCAAGAGAACTCATGAATTGCAGAATGGTTGGGTTGGAAGGAACCTCAAAGCTCATCCAGTGCCACCCCTGCCATGGCAGGGACACCTCCCACTGTCCCAGGCTGCTCCAAGCCCTGTCCAGCCTGGCCTGGGACACTGCCAGGGATCCAGGGGCAGCCCCAGCTGCTCTGGGCACCCTGTGCCAGGGCCTGCCCACCCTCACATGGCAGGATTTCCTTCTAGTATCCAACCTAACCCTGCCTTCTATCAGTGTGAAGCTATTCCTCCTCGTCCCATCATCCCATGCCCTTATCAAAAACCCCTCTCCAGCTCTCCTGAAGCCCCTTTCAGTATTGAAAGCCTGCCTCCTTCATTCTCTTGGTCAAATTAGCAGCTAAGAGCCCCAGCAGCCCCTCACAGGAAAGGGTTCTAAGTGGAGAATCTGCCTGACAGAAGGTGAGGGGCAGGAGCCACCCAGCCTGTGTAGGTTTGGGATGGAACATTCCTTGCCCTAAACTAGTGAGATTTAGTTACACTGCCACAAATCTGGGATTGGGCCTCAAATCTACTTCCTACTCGGGATGCAGCTACCTCTGATAACCCAAAGATTAATCCTGAACCACAGCAGAAGTCACAGAGCAGCCGCTGGGGCTGCTGGAACATTTTGGCTGCGAGCTGAGAACCCAGGGCTGGTCCAGCCCTGCAGCCCTGCCCTTGCCGGGTGGAAACCACGCATACACACAATATTTACTCGCCTTTTTCATCCTTTTTCAAGGGCTTTAAGCCCAACTCCTGCACAGCAGCACCTCGGGGAGCTCACACAGCCCAGACCCCCCCCCAGTAAAGCCCAGTCTGGAGGAGCGGGGAACGCTCAGAGCACTCAGAGGCAGCCCTTGTTTGAGAAATTACACATTCCAGGTCTCCAGCTCACTAAAGGAACTGATTTTAACGCAGGGACACCATAGCAGGGGCTGCCCCAGGATGCGGGAAGCCACAGGAGCTCCATCCTCCGCTTTTTCCATGCCAAACGCACAAATTTAAGGAGCTGCCGCCATCTAGTGGGTCTGATAGACCCTGTGATAGATGAGCAATGAGATGGCTGACTCTCACAATTAAAAGACAAATATCCTGTATATATGTTAGGAGAAGTTTTGTAGATTTAGAGGTATGTTTTATGGATTTATAGTTGTGTTTTATAGATTTATAGTTGTGTTTTATCACAATTAAAAGGCAAATATGTATATATGTTAAGAGAAGTTTCATAGATTTATAACTCTTATCACAATTAAAAGACAAATATCATGTATATATGTTAGAAGTTTTATAGATTTATAATTATGCTTTATCACAATTAAAAGGCAAATATCATGCATATATGTTAAGAGAAGTTTTATAGTTTTATAGATTTATAGTTATGTTTTATCACAATTAAAAGGCAAATAGCCTGTAAATATGTTAGGGGAAGTTTTATAGATTTATAGTTATGTTTTATAGATTCATAGTTATGTTTATGTTTTACTCCTCTTGTGTTGTTATCAGGGGTTGCCTGGGTTTGGGACATTTGGGAAGGCTGGCTCATTACTATGGCAACACCTGACCTCCAAAAAAGATACAAAGAAGTGATCTCCACCCCTGGACAGGGAGGAGGAGTCAATGGACAGAACTTTGGGAGGGGCTGAAGGGTTAAAAGGCCAAACCTCCGTTGTGTGGGTGAGCACATGGTGGGAAAAGTAATATTGTCTCTATTCGGTCTTCTGTTGAATTTTTTTTGATAGGATTTTAATAAACTTTTTATATTTTTTGGAAGTGAATCTCATTTCTCCCAAACCCAACCTAAGCCCACAACGGATCCTGGCGCTGCTCCCCTCACCCCAAACCACGGGAGTTTCCCCTGCTGGGTTTGTCACCCCTCCAGCCTCACTGGTGTGACCCACCACAGCCACCAATAAACCTGAATGGGCTGGGCTGGCATCTCCCACACCGGCTCTTTAAAGGAGCAAATGCCCTGATTCCCCTGGTAAGGAATGTGGAAGGTGTGGGGCTCAGGGTGGCCAAGGTCAGGGTTTGATGGCAATAGTGAAAAAACTATGGAGAAGGAATTTCCTGTCATGCCTGAGGAGGATGGTAGGTTCTCCTTTTCCTTGTTTTAGGATTAAGTTCTAGTTGTAATCCCAGGTCGATGGCCTGAGGAGATGACATGAAAGGAAAAGCTGCATCTTAAAAAAAAAAGGTCACAGGAGGAAATTGTGTTGCTTCTAAAATGTGGGATAATACAGGATCCTTTCTGAGGGAGCCAACAGGAAGGATGGAGAGAGGCTGTTCACACTGGCCTGGAGGGACAGGACAGGGAATGGCTCCCACTGCCAGAGGGCAGGGATGGATGGGATATTGGGATGAAATTCTTCCCTGTGAGGGTGGGCAGGCCCTGGCACAGGGTGCCCAGAGCAGCTGGGGCTGCCCCTGGATCCCTGGCAGTGTCCCAGGCCAGGCTGGACAGGGCTTGGAGCAGCCTGGGACAGTGGGAGGTGTCCCTGCCCATGGCAGGGGTGGCACTGGTGGCACTGGATGAGCTTTGAGGTTCCTTCCAGGCACAGCCATTCTATGAATCTTTGGTCCCCAAAACTGACTGATGTCACCAGAAGAACCAAACTCCAGGGCTCTGTGGCTGAGGCCAGGTGAGTGTCTGGTTGTCCTGGCTAAGCTAGACAGAGTGTAAAATTCCGTGGAATTTTAAAAGAAAGGCAGATGCCATGAGAAAAATGGATGTAATTAAGGGACTGTGCTTGGTAGTAGGATTTTAGAGAGAGCTGTATGGAGAGGATGTCAAAGATAAAAGAGCAAGAATTATACAGCATAAATATGTTATTTCTGCTAGAAAAGCAGGTTTTATTTCAGGCAACAACCTGGCTCTGCAGTTTTGTACCAAGTACATCTGCAAGGGCTCTAGTGTGAGCCTGAACCCTGCACAGCACGGGCTTTTTCACAGGGTTTGGAGATTACTTTGTTATCCTGGGAACAAGGAAGAGATTTGTTACAGGTGAGGAGCTTTAGCTGCAAGTCACAAAATTCAGGAGCTGGTATTGGTGGGACAGAGTATTTCTAACAGGGCTAGTGTTGGTAATTTTAGGGTGTCTCCTGAAGAGAGACATAAAAGGAACTCCAAGGATTTAGACTAAAGTCTCCTCTGCAGCAAATGGAAAATTCCAACAATTTTCAGTTGTGTTGAGTTCAGTGAAAGCCTCAAACAGGCCAGACACCACCTGGGCCAGAGGGGCCAGTCAGACAATCCCAGCTGTGCTGGGACACAGGTGCTGCCCATTCAGGCAATTAACTAATTAGGGACATCTTCAAATAGGGAGGTTGCTGTGCTGTGGTCTGGTGTGGATTGCCAGGGCTCTCCTGGGGTTTTGCTGCAGACATCAGTGCAGTGTTGCAGGGCAAGGTGGCTCTTTTTCTGTGGGGTCAGCTGTGTGATGGAGCTCAGCAGCTGGGCCAGCAGGTTTAGAGTGGTCCTGATTCTGAGAGGTGTGAAGCTGGCTGCAGGTTCATGTTGTGGTAGCTTTACAAGCCAAAGGGACAACTTGATACCACTGCAAGCACTGAAAAATGAGTCAAAGGGCTGATGCTGCTCTTGGTAGTTACAGCTCTATTTGCATAGGTTGTATCCTGAGATTGAAGCTTATTTTGTGGGAGAAAACCCAAAAGCTGCCAGTCTTTTGGCTGGGATTGATTGCATCTGGCTTCACATGCCCTGCTAAAAGGTGAGTGATAACAGGAACTGCCTGTGCTGACAGCAGGCAGCAATTTGGTGATCACTGAGAGCAGCACTGGGAGACAGATACTCAATTCCTGCCTACTTCAGGAAGGAAAAACAGCCTGGACCTGATGTAACATTGTCCAGTGGCAGCAGCTGCCTTCTCCTCCCTGATCAGGGTGCCTGTGGGACTCTGATGGGTTTTAACCAGCTGACACAAACCTTTACTGCAGCTGCTCTCAGAGCTGTGCAGGGTGGAAAGGACCCCCAAAGATCCCAGTTCCAGTCCCGGTGCCCTGGGCAGGGCTGATCCTGGGGGATAATGGGGATGCTCAAATCACCACCAGGCTTGGGCACTCACCTCACACGTTCACGTTGCCCTTGGGGTTCCCTGCCCTGCAGCTCTCTGGGCTCTGCCCCATGTGCCCTCAAGCTTTCTGTGGCTTTGGAAGGTAAAGAGGTTGATGGTAGTGCTGTAATTAAGGTGATGCCAGCCCAGATTAAATGACTTCCCTCATTTGCCTGTGTGGTGCAATCACCACCTTGCCTCCAAAGCTGATGGAGAAGCTGTGCTGGGAGGGAGGGAAGTCCTGGTGTCCCTGAGGAGTGAAGGCAGTCCATGTCATGTCCCACCTTGCTGACACCAACAAAGGCTGCAGGAGGTTCAGGCTGTTCTCAAAGGCCTCAAAAAGACTTGAGAGATTGAGGCTTGTTCTGAATCCCAGAGGTGATAAGGGTTGCACATCCTGGGACCCAAAATAGATCTATTTGTATAAACATTGACTTCTATTTCTTGAAGGCAAATTTGTGTTTGCTCTTTGTTTTCCAAAATGTGGCTCTTCCACGTGCAAAGCCAAGAGCAAAGCAGAAGGAGAGGAGTGAAACAACCTTCTGCTCTTGAGGACCAATGTACCACTTCTGGATCTGAGGGCAATTTCTGCCACTCCACCAGGTGGGCAGGGGAAACTGAACTAATCTGAGGTGCCTGATCTGAGTTTCAGGCAAGTCAGGTTTAACCAGGCCAGAAAATAAATGACTTGTAATGTTCAGAGGAATTAAATCATATTGTATTAGGGATGAGGTTGCATCCTATATGATGCCTGTACATGTTTTTTAAATTCATGTCTGGGTACCAGTAATTGGGGAGATGCTGGATGCAGATCCTGGCTCCAGCAAAAAAGTCAAAGGAGTATTTGTTGGCAAGGCCAACCTTCTTGGCTTGCTGGCTGCTTTCTATTTCCATTATTGTCTTCTGCAGGATTTGCAGGTTTTTTGAAGCTTGCAGGAGTATGTTACTGACCTTATTTTGGAATAAACCCCATGTTTAGCTGCTGTCAGAAAGAAGAGCAGTGATTTCCTCTCCAGTGATCCACTGACTGTTCCATTGAGCCTGGGGCTTCTTGGGGTGTGTCTGAGAGCAGTGTCCCTGCTCACTGCAGGAGAATTTGGATTTTTTTTTTTTAATTTTGGGGTTTTTTGTTGGTTTTTGTTGTTGTTTTTTTTTAATAGCATTATGTTATTAATATGTTGTTGATGTTTTAGAGGGGTTTTTTGGTGTGTAATTTGGATTAGTTTATGGTAAATGGTGGGGCTATGTTTTTATTTTTGGGGTAGTTGGTTTTAGGTGTACTTTTTGGTAATGTTTAGGGTTAGTTGAACAGTTTTGAGTTTAGTGAGTTGGTTTGATTTTTTAATTTTTATAGTAGTTTTTGTGATTTGTTGTGTGGGGTTTTATATGGTTGTTTTTTATTTTTGTTATATAATGTGGTAAGAATTATTAGTAAAAAAAGTGTAATGTGGGGTTTTTGTTGGTAGTTGGTTATATGGTGGTGGTTTTTTTAGTATGTGGGGTTGTAGGGTTTTTTTGGTTTTTGTTAGTGAGACTAAAGTTTTTCTTTTTAGGTTAGTTTGTAATTAATTTTAAAACTTGAGGGTGATTTATTTTTTTAATATGAGTGAGAGAGAGTTGAGCACCTGGTGAATGGGCTGAAATTCCCATTTCACAGAGCAGCACTGGGAGCCTGGACTAATTTTGGGGACTTTGAGAGCTGTTATCATACAGCCAGACCAGTAAAGCTGTACTGAGACTGCACAAATGTCTGTTCAGACACCCATCACAAATGATGGGCTCAGCTAAAAAATCCAGGTAAAATAAAGAAAATTACAAATATTTTACTTTGTATGCTGTTTTGTTTTAATTTCAGGTAACAAACCCAGGCAGGTTCCCATCATTTCAGCAATATTATTCAATGCCAGCAGGATTTGGTCAGGAAATCTGGATTTCCTAATCCAGAGGAAAAGCTCTGAGCAGGGACCCTGCTATAGCACATGTGCCTGTGATGCCTCAAGTGCCCATGGTTCAGTCCCTTGTTGAAGCCCCATAATAATTACAGCATTTTTTTTTATTACCGTGGGATTTTGGTTTCCTGTTCCTATTTATTAGAAATCTATGCACAAAAATTTATTAAAAACCTACAACAAAACCCAAAAATATTTAACACCCTCAGCCTGGCATCACCTGGGCAGGTGCATTTTCCCCCGGGTGTGGAATCTGTTGCTGGGAATTGTGCAGGGAGGGGACAGGGTACCAGCAGTGTGTAGGTGGGGCTGGGAAAACAGAGGAAGGATGGATGGATGGATGTGTGGCATTCACATTCTCTGAAAAAATCCCTTCACCCAGAGTTTTTCTCCTGGGAAGCTGAGAGGCCTCAGAGAAAAGGAAAACAATTCTTATCTCATTTGCTTCTCCTGTGCTGTGCTCATGTGGAATGTGTTTGGGGATTGTTCACCCACAGGTGATTGTTCCATTGCATTCTGCTGGGAGTTGTTTTCACTCTTGGGCCAATCAGGGCCAAGCTGTGTCGGGACTCTGGAGAGAGTCACGAGTTTCCATTATTAGCTTTTAGCATTCTGTAAGTATCCTTTCTGTATTCTTTAGTATTGTTAGTATAGTATTCTTTAATATAATATAGTATCCTAAAGTAATAAATTAGCCTTCTGAGAACATGGAGTCAGATTCCTCATTCCTGCCTTTGACAGGTCATTCCCTGCAAATACAATAGCATCCTGGAGTCATTAAGGCTGGAAAAACCTCCCAGATCAGAGTCCAACCTTTGCCCAGAAACCTCCATGCCCACAAAACCATATCCCAAAGTGCCACATCCACTCATCCTTTGAACACTTCCAGGGCTGGTGCCTCCTCCACTTCCAGCAGCAGACACAGCACTCGCAGTGGCCAGGAGGTGGCAAGCTTTGATTCGCATCGCTCTCTGCTCCCACTCTGCTCCCAAAGCCGAGGATTCACGGGAAGCAAAGGGCTACAGAGCCCTGGTTCTTCCTGGGGTGGAATCCTGTGCCCCAGCGTGTGTGAGTGAGACAGGCACAATCCCCCCTGCCCTGCTGCCCACGCTGGGCTCAGCCCAGGGCAGAGGCTTCAGGGCTGGGGCAGCTCTAGCTCTCACCCCCAGCACCCCCAGGTCCCTCTCCAGGGCTGCTCCAGCTGTTCGTCCCAGCCTGGATTGGTCCTGGGGTTTCTCCTGACCCAGGGGCAGCACCTTGAGCTTGGTCGAGTTAAACCTCAAGAGACTGATAAGACATTCATGCAGTGTGGCTCAGGTTGCCTCAGACACACATTCAACACAAACACCATGCCAAAAATCGCCTTTACACATTCCTGCTCCCTGTATCACCCAAAAAGAGGAGAAAAAAAACATTTCCCTTCTTTTCCTGCCTCTAACCCACTGCAAGCTGCTGGTCACATCACTGAACACAGGAGTGCAACTGGAGACACTTGAAAATATTAGTACAGCTTTTGTGTGCACTTGGAGGTGCATAATTGTATTTATTACATGGTCAGTAAAGCCTACAGCCCAGGCTGCTCTTCTTCCCTTCCTACAGCCACAGAATTTATTTTCCTTCGATCTTCATCCTTTCCCTCATTCTATGAAATCTTTCCCAGGTGGAAGATGTATTTAAATATGCAGTTCGAAGAGATAGGCAGGGCAGACCAAAGGAAATAGCTGCTAACAGGCAGGGAATCACCCTTTGGATTGAAAAGCAACCAGTGTGGGGCAACTTTCACCGAAGCTGCTCCAACAATCCCAGCCTGAGAGCTGGGATTATTCATGGCAGCAAGACACGGGTTGTTAATTGTATGAGACACTCGGGAGCAGCCCTGGCAGCCCTCCAGCAGCTCTCACATTCCCTCCTGTGCCTGGAGGGCTCCCTGCTCCCTCTCTTACCACAGACATCAGCGTGTGAGCCAGAGGAAACAGCATCACCCAGGACGCTGAGTGCCACGGGCCCTCCTCTGCCCCAGAATACCCAGAGCAAAAAGGGGGAAGCAAAACCTCATCCCCTGAGCGGTCCCTCCACTGACTGTCACTGAGCTGTTCCCCACTTTTCTATCTGGATTACCCACAGAAGGAGTCAGTCCAAAACTCCAGAGACGAAGCCCAAGTCCTGCAGAACGCAGTGGATGGACCTGAAAGAGCTGTAAGGTGAACCCTGCTCAGGTGACTCTGACAGGAGTGAGAGCAGGGACACAAAGTCAGGCTCCTCACAGCTCTGTTCACATTCACTTGCCCCTGAGCGGCTGGAAAAAAAGAAGAGAAGAAGCCATGGCTCCAGCCATGCCTGTGCTCCTGCCATGTGCATTTGCTAGGCTGCAGATTTCAAGTTTTAGCTACAAAGGAAGTAAAGATTTTCAAAAAGTTTATTTGTCAGTAGTTTCAAACTCAGATTTCAGATGAATTCAGATGCTGCCCATGAAATGTTACAGATGGAGCTGCTGGGGACTGCCTGCCTGGCCCAGGCTTGAACCTCTGTTAAAAATCTGCTCTTCCACATTATTCAGCAGAGATTTAAACACATCAGCTGTCCTTTTCCATCTGCATTCCAAGGTAAAGCTCAGCAGCAGGCTGGAGTTCATCTGACAGCTGGCACGAAAGGCAGGGTGCTGAATGTGCCTTTTCCCTGCAAATACCTGAATTTGGGGTGGATCTGAGAGGGTGGGGCTGGTGGGACTCTGCCCTGGTATCCCCTGAGAGTGTCTGCACTTCTGTCTGTCCTTAGGTCTCGCTCTGTGCCTGGGGCAAATTAACTCAGAGCTTTTTCCTGACAGGCATGGAACAGATGCGAGTACCAGCATCAGCTACTGACAGAGCCATCAGGATATCAGCAAATGATTGCCCCCAGAATTAATTGTCCTCAGTGAGAAGCCAGTCCAGCCAGACTGTCCACAGGAAGCCAATGCTGCCTATTTATAGCAAGTGAAAAATTTGGACAGACCCAGATGGGGAACTTTGAATGTGTGGGTTAAAGGCAGCAGCTGAGATGTTACCCTGGGTCTGGGGAAGCCCAGCACAAACCCTTCCTCTGCCTCAGCATCTGCCCAGGCACAGGGCACTGGCTGGCTCCAGGGTTTCTCCAGAACTCACAGCTCAGGCAGGGCAGTCTGAGATCAGCCTGGGAGTACCTGGAAATCCTGGAGAAAGGCCCCTGGAGCCCCCTCAGATGAGCCCTGGTGTTTGTGCCAGGGGAGATCCCTGCCCCCTGCTCACTGTACTCAGGTCAGTCTGTCGGAGATCCCAGCTGGGATTTTTTGGTGTCCTCACTGCCTCATTCCTTTAGCAGTCATCTCCAGGGCACAGACCTGTCACTATCATATTTTCTGGAAAAATCTCTTTGCCCAGGATTCTTCTCCTGGGAAGCTGAGACGCCTCAGAGAAAAAGGGAAACAGTAATTATCTGATTTGCTTCTCTCGTGTTTTGCTGCTTTGGAATGTGTTTGGAGATTGTTTACCCAACAGGTGATTGTTTCATTGGGTTCATAAGAATTGTTTTGACTTAATGGCCAATCACAGTCAAGCTGTGTCGGGACTCTGGAAAGAGACACAAGTTCATCATTATTCTTTCTAACCTTCTGGAAGTATCCTTTCTGTATTCTTTAGTATAGTTTAGTATAATATTCTTTAATACTATATAGTATCATAAAATAATAAATTAGCCTTCTAAGAACATGGAGTCAGATTCATCATTCCTTTTTTCTGGGAACCCAGCAAGTACAAGACAGAGCTCTGCTCCCCACCCTTCAGCCAAGGACAACTGGGAACTTCCCTGTGCAGTGAACAAGAGGATTTAGTTAAAATGCCCAAGACACCTTTCCACAGGCAGGGATTGCTGTCAGCATCTCCCTGCCCATCGCTGGGCCCAGAGCCACAGGGATACAGGCAATGAGGAGCCAAATCCCAACATCTGGCACTGCCTGGAGTGAAAGACCCACCCTAAGCCTCTGGAGGGGATTTCTGACAGCTGTGACACAAAACCATGGAGTTCTCTTCAAAGTGAGACCAGATCACCTCTATTTGCCAGTCCAAAAGTGGTGTCCAGGAGCTGAAACCAACTCCTGAAGTGCTCTGAATTTTATAGACTAAACCCGATGACTTCATGGTAAAGCAGCATTTGATTCCTGCATGAAATATTACAGGAGGCCATTTTGGTAATTTCCTCCTCACTTGATCTTGATAACACAGTCCCTGAGGCACTGGGGAGGCAGAGAAAATGTGCCAAGTGGAGGAGATGGAAATGGGAGAGTCGCCAGTAAAACAAAACATCATTAAGGAAACAGAGTTTGGGAGAGATTGTTGTGTGATAGGGAAGGGTTTGTCTTATTCTCCATCCATCACTTGGAGTGGGAAGTGAAAATATTTTTTTAAAGCTTCGAAGCAGTTTTGGGGTCTGCTTTGAACCAGCATCTAAGCTCACCCTGGAAACCCCTTCCTTTCTAAAGTTCTAAATGGAACAACAACAATAATAATAAATATATATAGAAAGAGGCCTTCCCCTATCCTTGACCATTCAAAATTTAATAAGATCAGAAAGCACAAAGAATGCCAATGTGGTTTAAATATTGCTCTGCCAACAGTGAAGCATAGGAAGGGATCCTGCCCTCTCCTCTGCCCTGGCCTGCTCCAGGAGTGGTTGATGTGTTCCTTTGCAATGAGTGCAAGGCCTGCAGTGTTTGACTCCAGCTGCCTGCAGTGATAATGGGCTCTGCTGTTGGAATCTGAAATGGAGGGAAGGAGGGAATTCTCACAACATTAGGCCTGTAAGCCGAAGCTTAGAATTAAACACAGGGTTTAATCTGAGACCTTGGAAAAGGCTTCCAAACTGAGGTGCTAGAAGTGAGAATGAGGATTTATAGTTTAAAGCAGAAACACGTTAAGAAGAGGAAAGTTTAGAGTTTAAGATATAAAAATAAAAGTAGTTACAAAGGTAAAAAAGGATTTTAAAATGCGGCACTGTAGGTTTGTGCGTCATAACATGATTGGCTAAGAAAGCTCACACTGTAACATGGGTCCATAAGAAAATATTTAAGGATTGGGTCAAAAACATAAATATCCTTGTTGGCAGTGCTTTATTGGTCAATAAATCCTTAAAGGGTCTTATAACCAAGGGTCTTGTGACCTTCTGAGCCATGGGGTGAAGATGTGAGCCGAACTCACCCTTCCTGACTATGTTGAAAGTAAGAAAAATAAATTGCATCATCTAAAAAACTCAGAGGTCCCATCTCTAACTCATTCAAAACTCCTTCAAAAATCCCCATACTCTGCTAATTGCAGGTGGTTAAGAAGATGCAAACTTCCTGTCCATGAGGAAGTTTATGCACAGTTTAGCACCTTTCCCAGAAGAGAAGAGCACTCAGATGCCTGGAGCACACATTTAATGCACAGGCTTCTCTGAGCAGCTGACTGCAAACACACCTGAGGCTGCTGCAGTGCTGTGTCTGCAGAACCATTTACATCAACCAGAGCAGGAGCTGGGAAAACAGAGACCTGCTGCCATTTCCTGGGGCTGGGAAACAACCTGGGGTAGTGGAAGATGTGAAGAAGGAAGTGGAATCCTGCCCCTGGAAGGGGAGTTGGACCAGGATCCTTTAAGGCCCCTCCCAGCCCAGGCCATTCTGTGATTCCACAATCTCAGAAAATCTCCAGGTGACCATGAAATGGGTCCAAACACCAATTTGAGGGAAAAAAATCCTTGCAGGTGCAACTTAAGCTTGATCCACAATGCTCAGCCCCAGTTTATCCCAGTTTCAAGAGAAGTCAGTGATCCTGTGGAGCGCAGTCTCCATAGGTAAAGCACAGGGGGTGCTCTCCTGCCTTTTGCAGCAGATTCCCCCTTCCCAGGTGCCCAAAGGCTGGCTTTGAGAGGAGCTTAAGCATGGAGCAGCTCCAGCTTGATCCTCAGGAAAGCTCCAAGGTTTAGGCCCAGTGCTGGCGAACACTGTGAGGGTTTAGGAGCAGTGCCAGTGTGAGTTTGTGTGCTTTGCATTTCCCTCCCCTCAGGCTGGTGCATTTCTCTGCATTATTTCCCACTCTGGGAGCAGAGAAGAACCTCTGTGAAATGTCACATGTTGGAGTTGCCCTGGCTGGATGGCTGGTGAGAAAAACCTGCCAGGGATGAGCACATAGCCAAGGGTCAGCCTATTCTGAAATTATTAATAAATGCTTTCCAGTTAATCTCTCTTTGCACATGCAGTGATCCAGGCCTGGCTGAGACCCTGGGGAGCTCAGAGGGGAATCACAAGATTGTCCCTGGTTTTCTGTAGTGCTGCTCTTCTAGGGAGCCCTCCTGAGGAGGTGGCAGCCCTTTTCCATCCCTGACAGGGCTCATGCCTGTTCCTGTGGATGGCAGAGGAGCTTTACCAGGGCAGGAAAACTTAACTTTATGTGTTTTTAAATATTCCTTCAGCTCTGGGACATTATCACTCTGGTGGACTCAGAGAGGGTTCTGGGCTGGAGACCAAGCTTGTATCAAGTGAAGAAGCCATGACTGCCTGAGCCAGGCCTTGGTTCTTCCCCGGCCTGGGTCTGCCTTGGTGATAATCCCTGGGAATGCCAACAAATGCCTGTGGCCTCTCAGAACCTGCAGCAGCTGCCCTGAGCAGCTCAGAGCCAGGCACCAGCCGTGGCAGCAGGAGATGTTGTGTTTTACAGCCGGGGAAGCCAAGGCTGTTCCAGACACACATAAAGTGCCTCCTGTGTGGAGAAAGCATCAACTTCCAGCCTTTGGCAAATACACTGAGTAACAGAGGTGTTTTCATAGAATTATGGACTGGTTGGGGTTGGAAGGGACCTGAGATTCATCTCATCCCACCCCTGCCATGGGTAGGAACACCTTCCACTGTCCCAGCTGCTCCAAGCCCTGTCCAGCCTGGCCTTGGGCACTGCCAGGGATCCAGGGGCAGCCCCAGCTGCTCTGGGCACCCTGTGCCAGGGCCTGCCCACCCTCCCAGGGAACAGTTCCTGCCCAATCTCCCATCCATCCCTGCCCTCTGGCAGTGGAGAGCCATTCCCTGTCCTGTCCCTCCAGGCCCTATAAACAGCCTCTCTCCATGGTTCTTGGCAGCCCCTTCAGGTGCAATGCAGCTGAGGTCTCACCTGGTCAGGGCAGAGTGCCTACCCTGCACATCATATTAGATACCTAAAGAAACAAAATGCTAAACAATAGCATCCTTTTCCTGGCTTAAATGTCTGATAAACTGCACAAGGAGGAAGGTAAGCAAGAGCTTCACGTCCTGCAGGAGCTCAGGGACAACACAGGGCAGAGAACAGAGAGCTTCAGACTCCTTCTTGCCTGGATCATCCCCATCCTTCAGGGTGTTATTCAAGAAGGGATTTATGGTGAGCTTTAGTGAAGCGTGCTAGAAATCTGGCATTGCCTCTTTGGGCTCTGACTGCTCTGACTTTGCTCCTAGTGCAGCAATTTTTATAGGAAATCAGGAACTTATTTAGCAGCTTTAGGTGGGTGTTTCAGAGAGAAGTGGAACTGCTGGGTTAAGCTGCTGCTTTATATGGGATCTGGGATACTGGTGTTGAGGGACCTGACCCCAACCCCTACCATGAGCAGGGGGGTTTATGGGGACCCCGTGCGAATTTTATAGGAAGGGACTGGCTGGGGAGCTGGGATGGAGGAGGGCAATTCCTGCAGCACAGCTTCCCACAGGAATCCGGGACTGACTTGGAGGTGCTCCATGAGAAAGCAAAAAATCTGTGTGGTGAGATCACAGCCCCAGCTGAGCTGATAGGGAAGAGGGAATCCTTCCCCAGCTGGAGGCTGATCTATACATGTAAATATGTGAAGTCACAGCTTCCATTAAAGTCTGTCCATCTTGGCATGGGATAGCTGCTCTCAGCCCCAGTGATTCACAGGATTAACCCTGATTTCAGCAGCCAGGGAGAATGTGCAGGATCTTACCTCGGCAACTGGCAGCACCCAGAGCTCAGTAGAGGGATGGAAATTATGGGCCAAGCAGACAAAAATGTGGGGGAGGACGTGTGCAAAAAACAGCTTGGGAGTTTAGGAAAATATCCAGCCTCCCACCAAGTTGCTATGGGATAATTAATGAACGCCTCATTCTCTCCATTTTTGCTTCCAATCTTCTCCTCCCCAGGGCCATGAGCTATCATCAAAGAACGTTTGGGTTTGGCATGGTGGGTTAGCAGTGATGGATGGCTACAAAGGAGCAGCTTTGGAACCCATCTCACCTCCCCCTGTAGGAAATGAGTCACAGCACAGGTGGCCAAAATGCAGGTACGGAGGGACCCAAGGCTCCCTGGGGCTGTTGGTGTTACCAGGCCCACGAGGGCAGGGCACAGGGACAGCCACGATGGGACAGGAGCAATGCCATGAAGGCTTCAGCCCCTGTTTGATACCTCCTGGTTGTTTTGTGGGAGCTGATGGATCACCTGCCAGGCTGCTCACACCACTCCAGCTGGCAGAACTCCTCAGCTGGAAGCACCACACATCACAAGAGACAGGAAAATCAGCTGGAACAGCTCCAAAGCAAAGAGAAAGGAGTGATCCGAGCCCTAGAGAATGTGACCTGTGATGAAAGATGAAAGAGACTCGGTCCATTTAAGCCTGGAGAAGGCAAAGGGGAAGATGTGATAACAGTGCTCAAATATGTGGAAGGGAATTGCAAAAAGAGAGGAATAAAGCGTTTCCTGAATAATTTAGGGAAGCTGTAGATTTGCCAGGATTGCAGTTTCCAAGCAGGTTGGGCTGTTATCAGAGAACAGTTTGGATATAGCAAATTCAGCCCTGAGCATGGGGCTGCTTAAACCATTCCTTGAGGTACCTTTCAGATTTTTTCTACTATCTGTATTTAAAAAAATATGAGTTGTGTTGCTCCAAGTGAAGAACACAGAAGAAGCAAACCCAGCAACAACAGTTAACATGGGCAAAACAACCAGATAGTTATAGCTGAAGGATAGCAATACCCAAAATACCATCATAAAATGCAATTTTTTTAATGGAACCTGCAACTTAACCATCAGATCAAAACATATAAAAGGTTATTTGTGGGGTGACTTGAGGCTGGGGCTAGGGGAAAATTAATGTTCCACTCATTCATTTTAGAAATATCCTCATTAGTAATTGCCCCATTTATAGTCAAAAGAAAACAGTGCACTCAAATTCCTGGCAGCAAAACACTTCCCTCGCTCTAGATAAATATTGATATTGGCCTTAAGTCAGTTTACAAAAAGAAATGGAAAGAAAACAGCAGCTCTGGTGATGCCTGTCAGGCTTTGAAGCATCTTTTGAGAAACTGTTTGGTGAATATTGTTGTGCACAATAAAGTCAAAACTATTCACTATTAATAGTCTGGTGTGAGGAATTCAGGAGAAGGACCCTGTGGAGCTGGGATGTGCCTCAGCCCCTGGTCCAGCACAAGCAGTAAAACTCCCACAGAAAGATCAATCTTCAGCCCACTTCAGCAGGGCTCCGTGAGTGCTTTCCATTTCCAGAACTGAAGCCTGGCCTTTGGCTGGAAAGCTGGAGAGATTGAGAGTGCAAATGTGGGGCAAAGCAGAGGGATTCTTCCCTGGGAAGGAGGGCAGGTCCTGGCACAGGGTGCCCAGAGCAGCTGGGGCTGCCCCTGGATCCCTGGCTGGACAGGGCTTGGAGCAGCCTGGGACAGTGGGAGGTGTCCCTGCCATGGCAGGGGTGGAATGAGATGGGCTTGAAGATCCCTTCCAACCTAAACCATCCCATGATTGCATTACACAATTCTGTGGGCTGTGACTGCACAGACACTGGTCCTTTGGAAAGGTGAAATGCGTAAAATTCCAAGCAACTTCAAGTTCAATTAACTTTAAAACAAGAAAAAGAAAGTGCCTTTCTTCCAAACAGAAAAGAAGGATGAATGCTGAGGTGATTATTTACCACATATTATTTGGCACTGCACTTCATTTGTCAGGCATGTCTGGCAGGTTTCACTTGTGAGATATGGGAAATAGCTGCAAAGAAAATAGAAATGGCTTAAGTCATCCACAAACTCACTGCAAACTAATCCCAGTCCTCAATCATGGTGGCTTGTAAAAGTCTGACTCTTCTGTTCCCAGCTCTACTCCTTTTGCAGAATGAACTAATCACAGGATGAACTAGGTTGGAAAAGACTTCTGAGATCATCAAGTCCAACCTTTCTGCTGAGGAAGCGCCAGATTTCCTGTCAGGATCAGGAGTTAGGAGATCTCACAGAAAGGCCCATGTGAAAGAAGCTGCTGTGTGCAGATCTGGGCAGGACCTGCTCTAACAGCTCAGAGAAGCCAAACATCATCCCATGCCTCAGTTTCCCCACTGGCTGTGTATCAATAAAGACTCACAGGTGCAGCAAGTGTTTTCTGTCACAGCCAGGAGCAGCCCAAGCTCTCTGGGGGTCACTGGGAACTGCCAGGACTGCAGACCTGCAGGAATCCCAGCTGACCTTCCAGCCACCATCACATGATGTGATCATCAGCCCAATACTCAGGATTTTCCATTTGTTATAAGGACACAATGGAAGCCCCACAGCTCAGAAAATCATCCAGTGAGCAGGAAACCACCTCAGCCCTTTTGGCTGATCCTGATGCCTTGTGCAGGCTGGCCTAGACCAGAGACTGGACAGAGCTAAAGAATAAAGCAGGGATTTATTCAAAGGATCTCCTCAATGGATCCACCTTGGGCAGCACAAGAGCCCAGCCAGGGCTGCACCCAAGATGATCCAAAATGGTCCCAAAATGCACGAGCGCTCCCGGGGTCTCTCCCTTGGATCAGTTCTGCTCCATTTGCACCTTGCAGTTCATTGTCCAGTTCCAGCTTTAGCCCAGGCACTCCCATCCTGCTTGTTTTTCTCTCCTCAGCCCATGGTGTTTGTGCTCCTGGGCTGAGATTTGGATCATTTGTCCTTGGTGCCCAGCTGGAGCAGGAATTGTTTTGTCTCCCTGCTCTGTGCACAGAGCTCCCCATCCCCTTATGTGAAGCTCAGAACTGCACACTAAAGCAGCACAGAGTGTGAAAAATAGAAAAGAGAAACCTTGAGGCATCAATCCCCTTCACTGCCTCTCCTTTTTCAGTGTCCCAGCAGGATGTGTGCAGGAGAAGATGCCGTTTGGAAAGCCAGGGCAGCACACAGGGGAGTCAGGCAGGAGGAGACAGAGGTTCGGGGTTCCTCCTGCACTGGGACGTCAGTCATGTCACTCAGCCTCTGCCCCCACTGCCCCTCTCCATGCTGTGGGCAGTCACAAAGCCCTGGTAACCAGGGGGATCCCTGGATCACCTACTGCCACACTTCACAGGGGCCAGGCACTACATTTCACCTCGTTATTCCAATAAAACAATTTGTGGTCACCTAAAAGATCCCTTCCAGAAAGGCTTTGCATATAAACAAATCCATAGCACAGAATTTCTCACACAGATTGATTCAGCTTCAGGTCTATCTGCTCTTTCTTGCTTTGCTGAATAACTGAGAAGCTCCACATAGCCCAGTATTTTATTTTTTCCTCCAGTAATATACTTACATATTTACTTCACCTCTCAGTATTTTCTTTTACAATTAAATATATTTAAACAATACATATTCTTGTTCTGAAGCATTTTCTCAGCCCTCATGTAACTACTTTTCTTCACAAGTTTTGCATTTCCTACAGAGCCAGACTGATGTCACAGTAGCAGAGCTTTGGGGATGTGATGACACAAGACATCACAGAGGCAGATTTGGTGGGGAGGAATCATGTAATTAATTAGATCAACTGGAGTCAGAAGGAACAAGTTTCATAAACAGGTTTTTTTTAGGTTTTCAAGTTCCTCACTGCTGCCGTACAGAGGAACTGAATCATCCTGCTGTGGCTCCAGTTGAGCACAAGCAGCAGGATGAAGTCTGTCCCTCTGGAGACACTGACAGATCCTCTGCTGCCTTATCTGCCCTGCCTGTCACGATGGGTACAAGAAAAGCCAAGGGCACAGTGCCCTGGGTGACGTGGAAATCAATCACAGGAACTGAATGATGGGAGAAAGGCTCCTGCAAAACTCCCTCTGCTTTTCAAAGGGAGAAAGTTTGTCTTGGCAGAAAAGTGAGATCTGTGTGGAAGATTTTAAAATGTGTGCTGAAGAGTTTTGACAGCTGCTTTTTGCCAGAAAGGTTATTTGAAATTCTGCTATCCGGAGCTGTCATGTCTTCTGTGCTTCTTAAACTCTTGTGGAGCTCCCTCTGATCTCTGGCATGTCCAGCATTCCCTGAGTTATTCTCTGAGCATAACTTTTCTCCTTCTGATTCAGCTCTTGGACTCGTCTTCCAGCTGAAGCTAAAAGTTGTTGTACAATGGCTGAGCTGCTGTGTGAGGCTGAGCAAGCCCCGAGGGCTGGGCTGAAATATCCAAACAAACAGAGGAACAAACACTGGTTCTGGGAGCATCACAGGAGCAGAGGGAGCACCACCAGCCCTGCCCAAAGCCCTCTGTGCTCGTCTCCATGGCCTTGTGCTGCAGGACAGATACTTCACAGAATCTTGGAACAGTTTGGGCTGGAGGGATCTTAGGGAGAACCTGGTTCCACTCCCTGCCAAGGGCAGGGACACTTTCCACTCACTCACAGGGGATGTGTTTAAGGAGAGGTTTCCCCAGTTAAGAGCCACAGAATGAAATGAAGGAATTGTGGCACTGGGTGCCAGGGTTTAGTTGAGGTGTTAGGGCATGAGTTGGACTCAATGGTCTTTAAGGTCTCTTCCAACCTAGTGAATTCTCCACTTGATTAACATTTTGGATCCCATTATTTCTTTGGTTTTTTTTCAGATTTATCCAGGAGTGAATGCATTCCATTCTGTCAGGACTGGGTATAAACTGTTATCAAAGGGGATGAGCTGTTATTAAAGTGGCTATAAACTGATACAGTGGTACCATTGAGGTGTGGATGAGGTGTGGATGGGCAGTGATGCCTCAGGTTTCAGCTTTTCTATTTTTCACATTCTGTGCTGCTTTAGTGTGCAGTTCTGAGCTTCACATAAGGGGATGGGGAGCTCTGTGCACAGAGCAGGGAGACAAAACAATCCCTGCTCCAGCTGGGCACCAAGGACAAATGATCCAAATCTCAGCCCAAGAGCACAAACACCGTGGGCTGGAGAGAGAAAAACAAGCAGGATGGGAGTGCCTGGGCTAAAGCTGGAACTGGACAATGAACTGCAAGGTGCAAATGGAGCAGAACTGATCCAAGGGAGAGACCCCGGGAGCGCTCGTGCATTTTGGGACCATTTTGGATCATCTTGGGTGCAGCCCTGGCTGGGCTCTTGTGCTGCCCAAGGTGGATCCATGGAGGAGATGCTTTGAATAAATCTCTGCTTTATTCTTTAGCTCTGTCCTCTGTTCTAGGGCAGCCTGCACAAGGCATCAGCAGCACAGCACCATGTTCAAGCTATCAAACTGACCCAAAACTGTGAGCCCTAAGGAGACTCAGAGAAATGATTGGCAGCTGAAAAACTACAGAATCTCCAAAGGGTCCTCCCAGAGGCATCCATCACTTTGGCAATATCTGATTGTACAGGGGCTGGAAAAGTGGTTTTCTTTGAGGAGATTGTCTAAAGCTGTGGGGACAGAAAAAGGTGAGTTGGGGATTTTGTCAGTTTTGTTCTGTTGAGCTCTCAGTCTGGGGGTAATATTTTGATCTGTCTGTCTAAACTGATTTATTCCTAATCTGAAGATGAAATAAAATATATTCTCTCTTTCCTAGGCTTGGTCTGGCGCTTGCCATGCTGCCCTGTGCCACATCAACACACACGCCTGCAAATCCAACTACTCCAAACTTCGTCCCAAGCGCTGGAAATCTACTGCAGGCTCAGAAAGTGAAGCTTAATAGGATCCATCTGCTCTGGAGACATCCTTAATTCCCGTGATTTACTGGTTAATTTTCTCCTGTCTAATTGCACGGCAGCGCGGGGCACTGGCAGAGGGAGGAGGGAGGGGAGGGATGCAGCTGCGAGGGAAGGAGTGCATTTCGTGCAGCAGGCACTAGCCGGCGTGGTCCCCACAGCCATCACAACTTGTCCTGGTCCCCAGCTCTGCCTCAGGGACACGAGGGAAACGAGGAGGGTTTTCCAAGGGGAATAACAAAGAGAGAGTTCTGATGATTGTGGGAATTTCGTGCGAGGAGAAGACCCAGAGGTGCTGTCAAAGGGCGGATGGGCTGTGATGAAAAGGCTCTGAACTGTACAGTCACAGAATGGTTTGTGTTGGAAGGGACCTCAAAGCTCCTTTAGTTCCACCCCTGCCATGGGCACAGACACCTTCCACTGTCCCAGGCTGCTCCAGACCCATCCAGCCTGGCCTTGGACACTTCCAGGGATCCGGAGTCAGCTCCTGGCTGCCTCTGGCACAATTACAAGACAATTACTCGGACACAATTGCAAGACTTTAGGACAATTTCTTCAAGGATTCAGCAAAGCAGGGCCTTCAGGCAGATTTAGCCCTGCCTGTGATGCAAGGAAGACACAAACTGTCTCTAAATCGGAAATTATCTATTCCCCACCTGATCTACCACTGTGCCTCTGTCCTGCAGCATCACCCCTTTGCCTACTACACCTGAGGCACCTCTGTGCTGCCCCAAAAATGACAAGCAAACCTCCCCCATGGCCTGGTTCACCCCACACTGCCTTTCTGCCTTCTGAGCTCTGCATTTGGTTACTCCTTGGATCCACCTTCCCTGGCTGCACCAGTGAGGAACCCCCAGCTCCTCCTAAAGGTGTGGGGTCCACCACAGCTGCTGCCTCCCCAAGGGGCTCTTTGAAAGCAGGAATTTTGGAAAAGCTACTCCAAACTACTCCTTTCCAGGAGTTGTGGCTGATTGCTGAGGGCATCACTCACTTTTCTAAACCTTACCAAGGCAGCACAGAACAAGGTGTAAGAGGGGAACAGCAAGCATAAATCACTTGTCTTCTCACCCTGTAAGGGAATTATTCATCAATGTCCAAAAGGTGCTAGGCAGATCTGATAATCTTTAGAAAATTACTAATTATGAACAAAGAAAGCTTTTTTCTCCAGATGAACACATGGCCCACCTTTTAGAACCAAGGCACACAAAATAAATCACACACACAACCCCTCTGGTGCTGCATTACTGGCACTTGTTCTATACCCCTCCTTTTCCTTAATGTAGGTCAAACTTATGAACTTCATCTAAATTCTGAGGAAATAATAGGAAATCTTCATTTTGCCAGCAGAAAACAGAGAAATAACTAATCCAAGGGCTCAGACACATCAAGAAATTTCTGTGTTGGCTGATCTGTGACTCTCAGTGGAAGGTGAGCCATGAAGGTTTCCTCAGCCACTCTCCTGTAACAGCACATGAGGCCAGGCATCCTCCTGCAATTTGCTTCCTTGCAAGGAATTTAAGCACCTCATTCCCATGGAAATCCTCAGCTCAGCACTGAAATACTGTCTGGGCATTGCTGAAGTCACCTAAATCTCCAGTGAAATCTGGAGTTCAACAGGCTCTTTCCAAGCACCATGAAAGTGAAACAGCCCCTTCACCAGCCAGCTCTAGAAAAGAAAGGAAACAACCCAAGGGTGTTTGTGGGATTTTAGGTTACTAATCAAAATACCTGAATACCTGATAAATTAAGTGGAGATCATGAGCCACAGTGTTTATGTGAGACAGCCATTAAAAGAGATTACTAAAAAGAGAGAAATAGAAATGTTTATGTCAAACTGGTTTTTTTATTATTTTGGGGCTTGTTTTGTTTACCTTTAAAATACTGGGTTTGTTTGGTTTGTTTTTTTTTTTTTTTCCCAGTATTTCATTGGAATTTTAAAAGTCCCATCAGCACCAAAACCAAGTAGGACCACAGAGTTCACCTCTGCAAGCTTCATCCAAACCGTCCTGCAACCCAAAAACCTGAGGAATCCCTCTAATATCACTCCACTGGATTTTTAACTCCCTCACCATGACTCAGGTGTGAATTCAGAAGGTGTTTGATGCAGCAAACAGGTTTATGGGGCCGTGGTTATTAATCCAGGAATGCTCCTGGCTCTGAGTGTGAACACTGGCAAAGCTCCCACTCTGGGAGGAACCCAGCCTGACCCTGCTCAGCCCTTCCAGCTCCAGTTTCCATGTGGAGAAACCCAAGCCCGAGGCTGGGAATGCTCTGGGCTGTGCCTTGCAGGCCCCCGAGGGGGACAAGAAATGCAGTTTATTGCTGGGCACCAAACAGATGCACTGACATAATCGGGGTGTGAGTGACATTAACACCATTTCCCCAAGGCTGCCTTTCAACACTTCCTCTTCCATCTGGAGCTGGGAACAAAGGCAGGGGGGTTAGCCAGGGAAATGTGGGGGAGAGGAGGGAGGGCAGGATGTCTAGACACACTTTAGCACACGCTCAGGGCTGCTCAGGGGCAGGGAGCTGCCTGTTCCTTCCTACAGGTGCAGACTTCGGGTCCAAGGCAGGAGCCCCAGGCAGCTGCTGATCTCACCCGTGGGATTTCTCACCCAAACCATCCAGGTTCTCTGTGCAGGCCCTGCTTTGGTGCATGACAGCAATGTGAGCTCTGGGGGCATCGGTGGCTCCCAACAGATGCCAGCAAGGAGTTCTTGCCTGGTACCCTCCACCTGCAGAGCTCCCTGATTGCTGGGTGAGCAAAAGCCAAACCTTTCCCTTCCCCTTGCACAGAAATCTCTTGCCTGGGGGGTCTCCTACATTTTCTATAATAGGTACTGAAAACATTTTGGCTCTCTCCTTTAGCAGCCAATGTGTTTTCAATGAACCATGAGAGGGATTGTATTTATTTTTGACAAGTCTTGTTCATAAAGGGTCATCCTTAGCACAGACACTCTCCTGGAGTTGAACCTATAGGGGTTTTTCACCCCATTCTTCTTCCCATGTGGCTCTGCAGAGGCCCTGCCATGGTTATTTCTGTATTCTGGACCTTTTAACAGATAACTATTTTAATAAATAACCACGGTTCTTTTCTTCCCCATCCCTCTCCCATCACAGCCTGGTTTGCTCTGGGAGCATCTCCAGGCAGGAAACAAAACACTCCAAAGAAAAGACACCATGGTGTTGTTCTTCCTCCTGTAGGGCTCCCCAGGTGGATTATGTGGATTCTGCACAGCTCTTGGCCAAGGCTCAGAGCAGTAGGAAAATGAAAACCCCACGAATTTCACATCTACCCCATCTGTGTGACTTGCTTTTCAGGGTCACATTTTCTCTTCACATTTCGATCCTCCTGTTTGTGCCTGAAGAATTTGGCCTCAGAAGAGGATCTGGAACTTGTGTCACTCTTAGCTGATGCAGGACACTCAGCAGTTTCTGGCCCCTGTGCACATCCAAACCCCACATCCCATGGCCAGGCACAGAACATGCTCACAGGGAGCATTCCCGGCACAGAGATCACTGCCCTGATAGATGAGGTGAGGGTGATGCCTTGGGATTTGAGCTTTTCTATTTTCCATACATTTGTAACCCTGCAGTTCTTTAGTGTGTAACTCCAAACTCCACACACAGTGGGAGCTGCTGCTTTCCCATTTGGGGCAGACACAACAATTCCTCTCCAGGCCTGGCAATCAAGGACACCTCACTGCCTCAGGGCCCAGAGATGGGAACAAAAGTGAGTTTTGGGGGCAGCAAACTTGGGGTGAATGACTTCATTACCTGAAGCTGTAATTGGCAGATTAACCCCCAATATGCAAATGGACCAAGCTTACAAAAGTGTGAAACCCGTGACCCATCGTCCATTTTGGGTATAGCCCCTTGAGGGGCTTCGTCTGCCCTAAATGTACCTGAAGGGCCTTCAATAAATATACCAGCTTTTTATTCTCTTAATTTTGTCTGGTCTCTGTTTTTAGGTAGCCCCAAAGGGCATCAAAAGGAGAATAATCATTATCCCAGTCCAAGCACTCCTCAGTCCCTAAGGTGTCAATACCAAGTGTGTGTCAGATATTTTGGGTGGGTACAGTGCCTGAAACAACAGAACTGCAGTTCCTGAGGGGATTTTAAAGTGTTACCACACCATAAATAATAAATAGCAACAAAAGAGACATTTAGAGAAATACATAACCATACTTAGTTCCTCTTACATTATTTATTCATTATGATCAGGCAGTGAACTCAGCAATGAAAAACACAATTACACACAACCTGTATTTTGCCAAAAATATCAAAGTGCAATGAATTTCTTATTATATTTCACTGCTATTTCACTGCTGTTCCTACTGAATTAAATTACTCAACTGATATGTTTTCATCATGTCTTACAGACATGGCAAGTGCTTTCAGTCTCTGAGTAGCACTTGGATTTTAAGAGCTGGAAGACTCAAATCATGTTTCTGTCATTAGCTATTAACTGTCCATCTGTGGCTGGGAGCCTGTGAGTTGGAGCAACAGAATTCCTTCTGGTTTTGAGTGAAGTATCTGTGACTGCCACCATCTGAGTGATCTAAAAAGTTATATTTTGTATGGAAGAGAGAGAATAACGCCATACCCACACCTGCCACAGGTAACACAGCACTGAGGGACAAACAACACTCACACAGAGCATACACAGCTTTTCCTGCCTTTTTTGCATTGTGTGACAGGATGAATATGGTCCCCATGAAACTGGGAGAGAATTATATTCCACTCCCAGTTTGGAAAAGGCAGAATGGCAGGCTGTCCCCTGCTGGAGGTCTGTAGTGAAAACAAACTCAAGTCAGTGAGTCAGTTGCTTGAATTTCTTTGTTCAGCCACTCATGGGGATGCCCCTGTGCAGCTGCTTCTTCTCTCACACTTTCTCCATTAAAAATGCAGAACTTGCCTTCCACAGTGGTGATGGTGGGAATCACAGGAGGGTTTGGGTTGGAAGGATCCATAAAAATCATCCCCTTCCAACCCCAGCTGAGGGAAGGGAGGCCACTCACCAAATCAGGCTGCTCAGGGCCCCATTCAGCCTGGCCCTGGACATCCATAACCTGTCTGGGTAAGATGAAGATAATTCTGGATTTCACTGTGTCCTCCAATAACAGGACATGTGGTATTCACATGCCCTCTGAAAAGAGAGAAGCTGTGAGAGAAGCAGAGAAAAGAATGATCAAAACAATTCTTATCTCATTTGCTGCTCCTGTGTTTGTGCCCGTGTGGAATGTGTTCTGGAGATTGTTCACCCAAGGTGACTGCTTGATTGGATTCTGGTGACAGTGTTTTGGATTCATTGACCAACTGGATCCACGTGTGTGTGTCAGGACTCTTGGGCAGAAGTCATGGGTTTTTCAAGTTAGTTAGTGATAGTTCTTGTGAGTTTAATATTCTGTTATAGATGATTATAGTATAATATAGTGTAATAAAGTAATAGTATAATAGTACATATATAATATATACTATAGACAATATATAATATATTATATATTATATATAATATATAATTTATCTATTATATAATATATAAAGTATAATAAAGTAAGTAATTAGCTTTCGGATATCATGGAGTTCTGCACATCATTCTTCCCAGACTTCAGGCATCTTAGCACCAATAAGGACACACCCTGCAGCATCTCCTCTCTCTCAAGCTTTGGAGCCCTGAGACACAAAGATATTAGTGTTGTACATCCCCATTTTGGAGGTGAGATTCTCTTTAAAACTTGGTAATCATTCCCAAAGAGAGGATGCAGAGCCTGTCCTGTAGATGTTTATGCTCCATCTCCTCCTTGGCTGCTTTGCTGATGTCCTTTGGAGGCTCTGGACGCTGGGAGGTGATGAGAGCTCCCTGCCTGAGCTGAGTGCTCGTGGTGCCTTACAGCCATCACCAGTAAGGAAGTGGTGACATGAGGGATGCAGGATCTTCAGGGCTCCCAGGCTCTGCCTTTGCATAGCCCATCCATCACCACAGCCTCCCTCACACAGCTCTGGGAGGAAACCCTGTAATTATTGTATTAACGAGAAAGCAAGTACCAGCTTAGAGATGGAGGTGCTAATTGTGGCCCATCAGCAGCCAGAAGAAACAATTCCTGCAGGATCACACCCATTAATCTCCCATGGCTGCCTTTCAGAGGGAGAGGCATTCCCTTAGTGGTGCTGACAGCTGCTAATAAGACAGAAAACACTCCAAGCCTGACCATTAACGCTGCCAGCCGAGGAGCTGGGCATTCACATCTCTGGCACAGCTGGGTCTGCGACATTTGTTTGCCGGAGAAGCAGGAGGGGAGACACTGGAGTGCCTTGCAGGCAGGAAAGGGGATAAAATGGCTTTCCTTGCATGAATTGCTGGTGAGAGTAAGGCTTGGAGGAGCAGCACAGTCCTGAGAGGGTCATTTCTAGCCCAGAGGTGCCTGGATGTTTATGGACAGTGCTGCTGAAGATCATACAAAAACAATAGCCATCACTGGTGTTATGATGAGGTTGTTGGAGCAGGGATACCCTTGCGGGATACCTCAGTGCTGATACTCACTATTCAAAGAAGGAGCTCTGCCTGCTGCTGTTTACACCCTGGCACTGACCATCACAGGAGAGGTGGCTGGAAAGGATTTGTATAGGTTCCTGATCCAAGCTCCCATTCAGCTGTTGGATTATTGCCAGAACTAGATCAGGGCAGCCAAGGCTGAGCCCTGGGGACAGCAGTGGCACAACCTCTGACCTGCGCCGTGCTGCAGCATCTTCTCAGGGAGGATTTCTCCGTGCCCAACACAAACACCCACACCACAGCTTTCACACTCACACAGAAGGAACCAAAGGAAGCAGATTTGGTCCCCTGACTGTGCCCATTTATCTGAACTTAAGACCTCAGACCCAGTTCTGGGTACTCCTCCCTGCACCTCTGGTGCTTCCCCACTCACAGCAGCAGAGAGGTGAATTGGGGACTTAACCCTGCACAGTGCCAGAAGTGTGTGCCCTGCAGAACAGCCATTTCCAATTCCATCCCAATGTCATGAACCTTTCTAGGGACAAACACCTCCCCTCCTCCATAGCCCCGGGCCTGTTATGGTTCCTTAAACTCCTGACAATGTCTGGGGCTGTGTCAGTGCTTTTCCAAACTTTACCAGCAAACCCGAAACCGTGGCTAATCTCCTCCTTTGCAACACTTCCACTTGGAGATATTCTGTCACAGGGAGCTGGTATTAAGTGAGGAAAAAGGTCAGACTGCTATGCCAGGTGCTGGGGCACATTATGGATGCACAGAGTGCTAAAACACAGCTCCATGTCTGGCTGGAATCAGAACACATTCCTGCCTCCTGCAAGACCCTGACTGACCCCAACCCTGTCCCATCTCCCTCCTTGGCTTTATCCAGCTAGTATTTTGAGACACAAATAAGCTGTCTTGGGAGTTGGAGGTTCCAAAAAGAAGAGAGAAACTTGCTGCATCAGTCAAATTCCTGCACTCTCTTTCTCTTAAGTCGTAGCTGGGCAAGCATCCATAGAGTCCAGGAGCAAGACAGCAAAAAGGAGCAGGGAAGGGGCCAGGGCAGGACACAAAAGTTATGAACCAGAATTATGAAATGGAGAGGAAAGGGTAAAGTCTGGTAAAGGGGGAAATGGAATAAGGAAAAAGAGGGAAGACAAGGAGAAACTCTAAGAAAGTGGCACATGGTGTCTGCCTGGAGAGTCAGCATAGATTTAGATTTCACTGTTAGAGGAGGGAATCAATGGCTGGCCCCACGCCTCATGCTGGCAGCCTCTGCTGTTCTGATCTCAGGACCAGCATCTGTCAGCAATTTTCAAGAGGAACCATTAGAAATCACAATGTTTAACAGTTTGTCTTGGCCCCCTGGAATTTTACCGCCCCCATCAGCTACTGAAAAAAAAAAAAAAAGCAGAGGGTTGGAAGGAGGAGAGGGGAGGAGGGTGGAAGAGAAGAAGGAAGGGAAACAAAATGGTACTTGTGAGATTTAATGTGTGCCTCCCCCTTTTTCCCCCGCTTTTTTTCCACATCCGCAGAGGTGATCTATGGATGGTGGGGCTGGCCTCATTCCTGGCTGCTCCAACGGGTGCAGGATGGGGGGAGAGCTGGCTGGAGACTCCCTGTGAGCAGAACCCAGGCCTCTCTGCTGGGGAGCCTTCCAGGAAGCACAGCAGACCCCGAGATTTACAGCACTTTGCAGAGCAAACTGCTCCTGACACCAGAGTGACTCCTGGGCACCTCGCACACAAACCCAGCCGAGAGAGACGCGGCCTTTCCCAGAAGTGGCTCGGTCACTTGGCTACCAGCAGATGATTTATTCCATCTGTTCTTCCCTGCAGATCTCTAAATAGGGAGCCACAAAAGGCAGTGTGGGGAGTGAGGGAAGGGAAGAGCAGTTTCTCAGAGGGTTTTGGCAGGGCTGGACCTGTGTGGTGCTCCGTGGGCAGCTGTGGAGGGGACACCCAACACTCACAATCCAAAGGTTTTGAAAGGAAGTCTTCAAAGGGCTGGTCCTGCTTGGCACTGATAAAACTGGTAAAAACAAGACTGAATGAAGGAGAACAAATTACTATGGTGAGGTTTTGGCAGGGCTGGCCCTGTGTGGTGCTCCATGGGCAGCTGTGGAGGGGACACCCAACGCTCACAATCCAAAGGTTTTGAAAGGAAGTCTTCAAAGGGCTGGTCCTGCTTGGCACTGATAAAACTGGTAAAAACAAGACTGAACGAAGGAGAACAAGTCATTGTGGTGAGGTTTGAATGTGTTTTCTGCAGTGCCAGTGGAGTGAATGGAAGCCACTGTGCTGAAGGAGAGACTGAGGTGGCAGCTGAAGGCTGGGCTGTCACAGCACTGGGGGACTCTGTGCCCAGAGGCTCACAGGGACCACAGTCCATCAACTGGGCCATTTTCCTGCCTAAATCCAGCCCCAGAGCACCTGGTGCTGCAGAGATTCCAAAGTACATCAAAGGCTGGGTGGGATTTCAGGTCCAGACCTGAATTTTGATGCTGCCTCAACTTCTACATGAGCTCAGTTGTATAATTCCTGGGAGGTGAGATCTGCTTGTGACCAGCTGGATTGTGCAGTATGAACCTCACATTTCAGTTCTTCCACAGACATAACTATGGGCTGGTTATGACTATTGGTCTTTAAGTATATGATTTATATGGTTCTGGGAGATAATTTGTGGTTTATAGACTCAAAGACTCCAGTTTATACAGGCTCCATCAGGCCTTGCCAGCAGAGAAGAGAATTTGTAGAGTTAAGATGAGCCTCACCAGCTGGCCATGTTGATTTTAAAGGGTTGTTTTCCAACCTAAATAATTCTGTGATCCAACACTACCTGTGAACAGAGGAGGAGAACCTGGATTTTGACTCACCCTCCTCAGAGAGAAGGAAACTGTACCTTGACCTCCTGTTCCACTCTACATCAAAGTGAATTTCCTCACAGAAACACTGACTTTCCAGTGATAATTTGCTAGAAAAAAGCTCAGGTTAAATACAGACATTTGGGAAGTTACTTCTGGGCAGAAGCCACATTATCAGTGTGATTTGATTTCTTTTTGGAGCACTTGGAGCCCCTCTACAGGTCTCAGAGCAACCCCAGGACCCCTGTCCAGCACCTCTCTCCAGCTCAGAGGTGAACCCAGGTGGGCAGGCTGAGCAAGGAGTGACAGAGCCACCCAGGGCACAGATGTCCCTCGGCCTCTGCTGAGTTTTGAGACCTTCCAGGCAGAAGAGAGCAAAATGAGTTTTTCAGATCCCCTGGACACTCAAAGTGTGTGCAAACACAATGTGACTTTCAGAGCCTGAACTCCAGCAGCACCATAACAAAATGCAGGTTATTTAATGTCATTACACCAGGCACAGGGTGATGGACATGGACAGAGAGGTTTAATCAGACTAAAACTAAGCAGTTGGCATTGTCTTGGCTGTCAGATCTTGATTTGCCTGCACATGGCATTTGCAGTCTAGCCAAGTTTTAGAAAATCTCTATAATGAGTTAAACCAAGCTTGGCTACCTTCAACATTGGACTAGATTAACAGAGAGAAGCTGTAGGGTTCAGATTACTGGAAAGATAAGTCCCAATTTGATACATTTGGTTCATATTTGGAAGATTGCACCAAGTTTTATTACTCGGTTCTATCCCTATTTTCACAGTCAATCAGCTAAAGAAGTTGTCTTTTAATTTTTTTTTTCTTTCCTTTGGAAGAAAAAATGTTTCCTGGTTAAAATGACATGATTCAGGATTTTAGAAAGGAGCAGAGGAATCTTAGCATCTGTTTTCACGTTGCCTTGACAGGGACAGGCCTCAATTAAGGATCTTATTAAAAGTGTCTCCTCCTGCATTATATCAAATCCTGGTGCTTCTGCTGAAAGTTGAAAATGTGCACACATGGCAACCACAGACTCGGAGTCCAAAGGTGATGGAGCTGTCAGGAAAGCAAGGAATACATTCTGGATTAGCTGCAGAGGAGATGGATCATGGAAACTAAAAGAGACTGTGGCTGCTTGGCCAGTGCCTAGGAACACTTTGGGTCCAAGTCTATTGGAGTGTTTACTGGGGAAGTACAAAATATTCTCCAAATCCCGGCCAGCGACTTTTAAATTAATCTGTTGCTTTTTCCATGTTTAATTTGCTTTAACTGCCTTGCTTGATTGAGCATGTTTTTCTTTTAGTTCACTTTGGGTATCTCTGACATTCCAGGTGCTTCCCAGTGCTGCAGTTGGAAGAGTTTAGGGTACCTTAGAGAATCAATCAGCTTATTTGGGCACATGGAAAATCCAAGAATTAAAAAAGTAAACAATAATTAAAAAAAATAAATAAAGTTTGGATTTTCCAGCTTTGTTTTTGTCACCTCAAAAAGGTGTGAAAACATTTTCAGGAGATTTGTATGAACAGAGAGCTGGATTATCTATCCCAGATCCCTGGACCAGGTCTGTTCACCCCTTGCCCTTGGACCAGCCCTTGAACCCTGAGCCATCAGGGGGGAATTCCAGCACAACAGCCCTGCTTTACTCCAGGCAAAACCTTGGCCCATCAGGTCTTTCCTGCACAAACTCCTTGTTTAAATCCTTAATCCCCCATAAACACCTGCCCTGCTTTCAGGGGTGTGCAGTGTTTGCAGCTCTCACCCCACACAAACCTCTCTGTCCCTCTGGAGCTGTAAATGTTTGATTCCTTCCAGCAGCTCATCCCTGGGACCAGCTCAGAGGACATTTCTGGGTGATGCTGTCATCTTTCCTGAAGCAAAACAAGTCGTTCAAAGCAGAGGATGAATTAATTCTCCTTGGAAGTTTTATGTAAGCCTTGGTTTGGAGGCAGCAGCACTCAGCAGGGTAAGCCCAGGGATGCATCCAGCATTCCCTGCTGGGAAGAACCAAACCATTTCTTTGGGATTTCCTCAGCTTCCCCTCCTCAGAACCACTAACTGAACATTTAGGTCAAGCAGGTCTTTCTCTGGTGCTGTGAGTTTGAGAGAGAAGCTTTAAAGAGCAGAAACAAACCCGCAGCAGAAGTCAGGAGATGGAAGATGAATTTTCCCATCTGTACCAAGGCCCTGGGAGGAGTCCAGGAAAAGCAGGTGTATCTCATTTCAGGACCATTCAAGTAAATAACAACCCCACTCTGGAACAAAAAGAAGGCTCCACAGAGCTGCAGCTGATGCCTGCAGAGTGTCAGGAGCTGATTTTTTGACCTTCCTGGATCACTAAGACCAAATATTTATTTGAGTGTACAGGAATTAAGTCCCAGAATATCACTGGAAATCAGGGATGCTGGCTAAATTTTCTATCCTTTTGAAACTTCTATGGATTCCTGGCTGTATGGGATAATTTGTTTGGTCATTGCTTCAATCTATGTGTACTTCTAAAGGTTTCAAGTAGGACATTCCACCTTCTACCACAGGGATGAAGTGACTTGCAGTGGGAAAACCCTGTCTTTTCACCTCTCAGGCTGAGGATGATGAAAACAGCAGGACAATGACCAGCACCACATGACCTCTAAGTGTATTCCAGAATGATTTTTTCACTCAAATAAAATTGCAATATTTTCAATATTCTCACAATATTTTCATCTGTACAGACACATCCTCATTATGGTTAATGTAGGTGAGCAGCACCAAGGTTAATTTAGCTTTGGTAAAAAGAGTCACCCTGACAAGCAGCCTGTGCATTCCCATGGGTGTGTTTCTGGGATAACAGGAGCAATTTCCTGGAGGTCTCCACCCCACAGCCCATGGGTGCTGCCATGTTGATACAACCAAATGCCACAGTTGGTTACGAGATGTGCCTGGGGGTGTGTGTTCTATCACCATCTGTCAGAGCTGGGGCAGTTCTCTGCTGTCCATGGGGCAGGTTTCTTTATCTCTCCCACAGCCAATCCTCCCTCCAGGAGATCTCTGCTGTCCATGGCCACTGAGTGTCCCTGCATGGCTGATCAAATTCCATCATCCCATGGGGAGATGCTGCGCCCAGGGCAGGAGCCAAGCATTCCTACCTGGATCCAATCTGAGCCTGGAACAGCACAGCAGCCTCTGCCCCCTGCATTCCCAGAGGAGCAGCTTTCTTCTCACTGCATTCCCAGAGGAGCAGCTTTCTTCTCCCTGCATTCCCAGAGGAAGAGCAGGCCCATCTCCAGCAGCCCTGGAGCTTCAGAGGAAAACTCCAGCCTTGTCCAGGATCCCTGCTCCAGCAGAACCACAGCTGGCACTGCAGGAGGGCTGAGCCACCATGGAATGGCACTGCTGCCACCACCCTGACACACAGGGGGGCAGGGCCTGTTCTGACTCCGGCAGTGGTTTGTTTTTTGGTTGGTTTTTTTTTGTTTGTTTTTGTTTTTTATAGTATTGCATTTGTATTTTCAGTTTTCCTAGTAAAGAACTGTTATTCTTACTCCCATATCTTTGCTTGACAGCCCCTTAATTTAAAAATTACAAGAATTCAGAGGGAGGGGTTTTACATTTTCCATTTCAAAAGAGGCTCCTGCCATCCTTAGCAGACACCTGTCTTTTCAAACCAAGACATACAGTAAGCCTCAAATCTCACCAAGCAACAGCCAATCACTGGATTAGAGTAGGAAAAAATTCTTCACCCAAAGGAGTGTCCAGCTCTGGAAGAGGCTGCCCAGGGCAGGGCTTGAGTCACCATCCCTGGAGGTGCTTGAAAGCCATGGAGATGTTGCTGCTGGGGACATGCATTAGTGGTGGACTTGGCAGTGCTGGGAGAACGGTTGGATTTGATGACCTCGAAGGTCTTTTCCAACCTAAACAATTCTATGGCTCTACAACATTTGAAAAATATGTCTTTGAGATCACAAGGCTTTGCCATGCCCCACTCTGGCTTCTCTTTTATGGATTCAACTGTGAGTGTGTTGAATCACCAAGACATCCTAAAACTATTTTATAACATGCTCAGAACATTGAGTGAAAGGAAAGAAAGCATCATGGCAGTGTGAACCACAGTTTAAGTTCTTCCTTTTCCCTGGAAATTATGGGTCAGGTTCTGTCTCCCAGACAGAAATTGTGCCGTTGCTGTCCTGCTCTTCCCAAAACCGCAGCGTGGTCCCCATACAGGGGAGACTTGGATGGGTATGAGAGGAGGAGGCAGAAGGAGCCTGGAAAAAAAGAACATCAGTTCTGAGGGTAAGCTGCACTGATTACTGACTCACAAACCATCATCAAAAATGAACAAATCTCTCCTTTTATTGGGAGAATAAGCAAAAAATGGCTGGACAGGATGTGCTTAAACTCCTCTCTGGTTGTGACTTTCATGCCCTCCATTTCCCCACAATCCCTCCCTGCCCCCCACCCACACAAACCTTTGCTACATTGTGGTGTCTAAAAATACAGACATAAATTGTCAGATTCTTATTATTTAAGTGGAGATCACGATTTCCTTGTTGTGGTCACAACTATAAGCATCTCTAAGAAAACATTTAAAGCCCTGGCTGAGGTTTGGGTCTGAAATGAAGGAACTGGAAGTGAAGAGAGGTCCTGGCCAAAGTCAACCAAGACAAGAGGGAGTGAAGGAATGTAAAAGAGTCTGGAAAAGTTGAGCTGCATGGAGCTTAGAGTCCAGAAAGAGCTGGGGATGCAGACTGGGATCCTTTATACATTAGACAGTTGAGTTGAAGCTTCAGTTCTATCCTTTAAACCCCTTTTGCCCATTTCATGACAAACATCAGCACTAAAGAAGTCTAAATGAAATTTAGAGCTGCCCAAAAGAGCACGACCCCCATCAGTGCCCAGACTTGGAGCAGTTTGATTTCTGAGAACTGCCCACCATAATTTGGGCCACAGTGGCACAGAGGAAGGAGAGACACTGCCTTGTCAGCCCTGAGACATTGCCAGCACTTGCACGCAGCATTTCTTGGAAGGGGAAAACACCACAGCACAACCAAAAAATTGTCATTAAAGTGCCCAAAATTGTCATTAACGAAATTCACCCTGCTGGCAGCCAAGAACACAAACCCAAAATCACAGGCTTGACTTTGAGTCAGGGTGTTTTGATAAAACATGGAAACCAACTGATTTCTGCAGAGGGGGAAGCTAAAGATAGATCTGAGCAAATTGACAACATCAGCAGCATTCAGGGCTGGACAGCCTGGCTGGAAACCTCCTTCCAGGGAGAGACAGGGGTGTGCAGGATCTCAGTTCCTTCAGATTTACCTCTCCCAGAGGCCCCACCTTCCAAATACCTCCAAGAAAAGCTGTCTGTGAAATGCTTTGCACTTTGGTGCTGAGGGATCTCAGAACTCCAGAGCTCCCAGACCGGCTGCCGTCAGAGAGTCCCTCTGAAAAGGAGTTCCAGCAGCAAATCCTTCCCAGGGAAGGCATGGAGGAGGGCAGTGGAAAAAGTTGCCCATAGAAGGAGCAAAATTAGACTGACACAGTAACAGTCTTACTGTAAAAGAGAATGGAAAGGAAAATCTGCAAGTCAATGAGAGAATTCACAGGGATAAATAGAAAAAGGCAGATGTCAATGAGTCACTGCTCGCTCAGAGAAATCTGCCTTTTGCCTTTTCTTTGAGTCACTGGCACATCCTGCAGCAGCAGCAGAGGCAGCAATGACCTCTTGACATGAACCATTTTTAACAATTCATTACTCATATGGTCCTCCAGCCCTTTAAAAGCTCTGTGAAGGATTGAAGCCCACGCCATCACCCCTCACCCATGCTATTCCCCACCTGGAACACTGGCTGGGGGGCAGCCTTGGGTGTGAGGGAGCCTGTCAGAGGGCAGCTTTGGGGCTCACAAGGATTCCCATACCTGCAGTCCTTGGTGGGTGCTCTGGGACTGACCCTGCAACATTCAGGAGTCACCAGCAAAAAGAAAAAACAAAAACTGGCTGGACTAAAAACATCTCCAAAAAATGAGTGAAGTTCTTGTCAGCTCCACCATAAAACACCAACTCCTTGCTTTGAGTCCACTGCAGGAGTTCTTAATAAAGCTGTGAAAAATGTGTTCCTCAGATGGACACAAACAGGCATCCAGAGGTGCTCTGGGGTCCAGATGTGAAGCTATAGGGTCATAACAAGGGGAGAGAAAAGCACACAACATGAAACATCACAAAATGCTTCCCAGCTTCCAGGCAAGGTGGTCTGGCTCAGCAATTTGGTGCTAAGCCCTTAATCTACAGACTGCAGTTTTACATTTGTGAGTGTTTTTTGGGGGCGCATTTTTCCTTGCAGGATGATTTCAGGCTGCAGGATAAGTTATGTATAGCATGTGGAGCTGTGTATGCAGCACAGAATCAAGAGGCATGTAAAGAATGCAGCCAGGAGAAGGAACTTATTTGAATCACATGGGATTTTTAGATTGCATGTTTCCAGGCCAGCTTCCATCAGCCCCACTCCCTTATTTTTCAGTCTGGTTATCACAAACCATCTCAAGGTTCCTCTGGCTGCCAGATTTGTGCGTGACTGTTCCCCTTCACATCTTGCTACAAGGGACAGTCAGTCCCAGGGCATCTTTGGACTACAAATGGATTTAACCTCAAACCAATGTAATTTCTTTTTTTTCAGGGCTTTTTCCTACCCTGCAATCATGCTTAGCTTCTTTCCCAGGACCATGACACGGTGATGTCAGAGAAAGGAGCAATTTCTGATTCACCAGGGCAGGCAGTGGTACCACCAGCTCTCACACTGCCATCACTCCAGACTGCAGGAAAGAGACACTAAAAGTGAAGTCAAGATGAAATCCTGAATGCAGATCCTCAATTTAGAACTGTTTCCATTCCAGAAGTCACTGCAAAGCTTGTGAGAAATGAGCAGGGGGTGTCAGAGGGAATTAGGATAGGAGAGAGTGTAGTTCTGTTATTGATTTGATATTGATTTCAAGAATGAAGAGCCATAAGAGAGAAACAAAAAATGTTTTGCTGCTCATACATGAGCTGGACCTGTGTTTTGCAAAGGAGAGGGCTTCAGTCTCAAGGCTTGCTGAAATGAGGCATTTCTGACATGAATTTATCAATGTTGCTTTGCACAGTGAAGCAGTAACAGCTCCTTCCACCTAGAGTGGAAGAGGTATCAATATTTCTCCTCTGCTTATGGAGGAGAAATATTGACCTAGAGAAAAGGTGATTTGAAAAAGTGACATAGGAAGGTGAATAGAATAAAAGTTAAGAGCTGTTTGCTACACACTCTCAACCTGTCTAACCATCCAAATCTAGCCATGGTTGTCAAACACATCACCCAAATGACTTCTGAAATGAATGGGTGATAGCAAACTCCTTTGAAACACAGTTCTAAATTCAGGGATGGTGTTGTGTGCCTGGTGAGGGGGTCATTTGTGAAACATCCTGGGAAAAGACATTTAGTTGGACACTTCTCAGAAAGACAGAGCTATTTCAGAAAAGGGCGTATCTAAGGTTTGGTAAAAATATTCAAGGGATAGCTGGATCCTCTGAAAGACTCTGACAGAAGAAAACAAGGCAGAAGTTGGGTAAATGAGCTTCTTTCCTCCTCAGAGCTGCACACAAACTCCTCCTGGTGCTCACACTGGGTGAGCGATTTAACCCAGAGAAAAGGGTCTGCTCCCAACTGAGCCCTCCAAGCAGAGCAAGGGAACTGTTGTTAGGGTTAGCACTTAGTTACTCCCTCCTACAAACTGACAAACATCAGCCCAGACTTGTAATTGCTTTCAAACTCCAGCCAGCTGCCATGGGGAAGAGGTTGGAAGGCCATAAATATTGGCTGACAAAACACTGGAACGGATCCAAGCTCCTACGCAAAGGAACATGTTGGGTAAGAGCTCCCTGTGACTTGGTTCTGACTAGAAATGAGTTTTATCCTGATTTTTCAAGCTCTTCACAGACTTGGGTGCTGGAGAAAATAGAATAGGTTGGAAATCTTGCAAATAGTCAAGCATGTCCCAAGGTTCCTGGGGAATCAGCCACATTTGTCCACTCAGATTGCTCAGGATTTATGGACTCAGCCTTTGCAGACTCTGCAGCGGAATGGGCAGGAGCTTTAGTCAGGTCTTCACACTAAGTCTCCATTCTCAAGGAGTACAATTTTGCATGGAAAGATGAAAATGAAACTAAAACAAAACCTTGTCTAAGTCATGGATATTATCAGCCTCACTGGGCTGAAAGCAGAAATTATTCTACTAGACCACACCATCATCTACTCTGAATCAGCACCTAGAAGGTGAAACTTTCCCCACAGGTCAAACCACTTGTGAAGATGGATATTTTGAAGATCAAAATACAACCATAAGCAAACTAGGAAGGTTTTGCATTCAAATGTGGTTGGAATACCTGGTTGGAAAAGCAGCTGTGCAAACACCGTGGCTGTGATTCGGAAATCGGTCTGTGCTCATTAAAGCACTCTCTGGAGACAAGGATCTCCATGGCAGGATTGTCCCCAACAAATCCATGTTTTTTGTGGAAGGAATGGATTGAAGGAGGAACAGGTAGTAAGATACAGCTTTCACTTCTAACTGCACTGACTGTGCATTGGGAAATAATAGATTTGCTAAACAATGAGCCAAAGATCTCCTTGGGCTGTTTTGGGGGAAAATGCTCACATCAGCTCAAAGGCCTCAGTCAGCCTCAGAATATATTTTGTCAATCAATGCAGAGGTTACCTCTAGGCCAGTATGGAATGAGCCTCTTGGGGTGAGCAATATTTTATTAATACCCAGTGATTTATCCCTTCTGCAAACAGGCAGAGCTTTGGCTCTCCAGGACTAACCCAACACCTTTGATCTTACCTGAGTGCAAAGCCAGCAAAAACCCTTCGTGGATTTGGAGTTGTTGCCTTTGAACAACGGAATGTCTGAGGCCACTAAACACTGAACTCATCTGCCCACAGCTCTCATCTGCCCACAATTTAATTGCTATTTTAGTTAGAGCAGGTTAGTAGTAAACTTGAGTTTAATTTAAGGTTATCAGGGAAAGAATCAACTGCAATCAGTGGTAATTTATGAAACAGATTAATTGCTTCATTGCTAGAGCACTGCACAACATATTCAATCCAGTCTTGCCTCATCGTGGCTCCTATTTACCAGTCATTTTTAACCAAACAAAACACAGTTCTCTGAAGAGCTCTTCAGGCTCTGCACTCCCACCTTTCCAGTGTTTTCATTTCACTCTGTTTCCATGGCCACCGCTATCTCTTAAAATCATTTTGACTCATCAGTTCTTCCCCACACAGGAGTCCAAACTCCAGGAGACAAACACTGAAGAGGTGGGTTAGTCATGAGTTTAAAGGCTTAGGAATTAGAAACCCAAAGAGCAGACAGCAAAGTATTATCACAGAGGGGAACAATGGGACTGGCATTGGGGCATGGAACCAGACATTGCAAGGCACGGAACCACAGGCAGGATTTTTACCTTTCTGCCCTATTTGTTTTGTTCTGATGACCAGACTGAATACTGGGATTGATGCCCTGTGTAGGCTGCCTGAGAACATAGGCTAGAATGAGTGCAAGAACAAAGTACTAAAAGGCCTCAATGGATGCACCTTGGGCAGCACAAGAGCCCAGCCAGGGCTGCACCCAAGAGGAACCAAAATGGTCCCAAAATGCACGAGCGCTCCCGGGGTCTCTCCCTTGGATCAGTTCTGCTCCATTTGCACCTTGCAGTTCATTGTCCCATTCCAGCTTTAGCCCAGGCACTCCCATCCTGCTTGTTTTTCTCTCCTCAGCCCACGGTGTTTGTGCTCCTGGGCTGAGATTTGGATCATTTGTCCTTGGTGCTCAGCTAGAGCAGGAATTGTTTTGTCCCCCTGCTCTGTGCAGAGAGCTCACCATCCCCTGATATGAAGCTCAGACCCACACACTAAAGCAGCACAGAATGTGAAAAATAGAAAAACTAAACCTGAGGCATCAGGATGACTCACAGTGCCCCTTTCTGGTTAAAAAAGGACAGAAAAATTCAAAGCTGTTAATTTGTGTGCCACAGGAAAGCAGACACTTTAACAAGTATTCATTCAAACTTCTGAGAGTATTCTTGAAGTGAGTGACCAACACAACCCCTTCAGTACCTGCAGTCCTTCCTCAGGAAGCATCAGACTCACCTTGTTCTGCTGACGTCTTTACAGAAGAAGGAATATTTGGGGTACTTTAGTAATATCTGAAGAAAACCTGCAGAGCTGATTTCTTACAACAGCTCCAGCAGAGCCTGGTGATTAGGAGGAGTCTTTTTAAGCCATCTTAAAAAAAAAAAAAGGAGCCTTCTCAGCTCATCTCCATATCATTGCCATGTCCCACTTTTAATTCAAAAGATTAAACTGTGAGAAAACAAATACAGAGAAGACGAGGAGAAATTTTATAGGAACCTTTCTTATCCACAATTCTTTATCTAGAAAGGGAGTTGCCTCTTCTCCTTTGTCACCTTCTGGCTCTCTGTCTACATATCTCTCCATCCTTTTTAGAGAAAAACCTTTTTAAAATCACTACAGTGGGAATGAGCAAAATAGTTCCTCTATTTCTTTCTGGACTTAAACAACTGGGAGTTGCTGTGAATTTTCTAAGAGTCACTGGAAGTGTCAATGTCCTCAGTGAAACATTTCCATGTCCTTCAGATCAGCATTTGGTGGTGGGAACAGCACAGCCGGGCAAATAAGGAATTGCAGGAGCTGGTGTGTGCTGGCCTTGGCTTTTCTCTGCCTGGGAAAATGATTATGGTTCTAGGGAGTGTTCCAGAGCCCTCCATCTCTGAGCACTGGTGAACCTTCTCCTCCCAAAAAAAACCCTCAGGAAGAAAAATAGATCAGGAAAAGGAAGCTATTTCTAACAAAGACTTGGCAGAAAAACCCAACATTAACAAGGTAGAGATCACAGAATGTCCTGAGTTGGAAGGAACCCATAAGAGATGAGTGAAAGATTTCCTTCCTTCCTTCCTTCCTTCCTTCCGCCACTTCCTTCCGCCATTCCTCCCTTCCTTCCTTCCGCCACTTCCTCTCTCTCTCCCTCTTAGCAAAAACCTGTCCTTAACCAAGTTTCCTTCTTCAAAGCTGCTGAGTTCCCTCTCACTCTGCCATGACCACACTCCTCTCCCTCCCTACTCCAAAATATTTCATTTGGTTAAAAACCCCCAGACATGTCCTACACTGAAGTAGTACTGCACAACAATAGGAACTTTTAGGCTCCTACTTCATTTCTAGGAAGACCCACATGCTGCAGGAGGAAGGATTTCCTGGAAAAGAAGAGATGAGCTCATAGCTCAGACAATTGGATGCAGACTTAGGCTGGAATCAGCTTCTGTCACCACCAAGCTGAGCTCAGTTATTTCAGCCAGGTGGCCACTTTTTGTGTGCTCCCGGTGTGCCCCAGCTGAGCCCAGTGGGAGCTGGGAATTAATAAATGCTCCAGACTGCTGGGAAAAAACAGCCCTTGGGGATCTCTCAATAAGCAGCCAAAAAAGTTAGAGGTTATTCCATCCTGTGTCCCTGTTTCCCCATCCATCCCATGATATCCAACAATAGGGAAAGGAATATAAGAGGAGTTTGTATTTGCTAAAATGTGTGATGGGCACAGTAGGGAAATAACAAACAGAAAAACTCAGAATGGATTTGATTGTTATAAATAAAGTACATGACTTATTTAAGGTATAAAGAAAGAGAAAATATAAGAAAGATAAAAAGACTAAATACAGGTTACTTATGAACTAATTCCCACTTCTGCAAACTTCTGAAAGTTTGGCCTTGCATCTTTAATGCACTTGTATAAAAATAGCTCCAAAAATACATGTGCTGGCAGAGTACTTTGATGGTAAGAGTAACTGTAGTGTAGCTAAATCTCTAAGATAAACACTAAATCTTCAGGCTTTAACACTTTAGAAAAACAAGGAAAGGTATCTCAACTCTCTTTTGTAGATTTTACAGTAGAGATTTCTTTAAAAAACATTTTCTCAGGCGCAGTGGACAGAAGAGGAAGATGCTGACTGGGGAGTGGGGGCAGCTAAGCACATTTTAGGCCAGGAGGGAGGTTTGATTTCCTGCTCCATCACAGATTTCACATGCAGCATTCTGAAAGCCAGGGTATCAAAGGCATGAAGGGATTCAAATGACAGAGTTCGGGGTGCAGAGCTCTGTTACCCCAGCAGCCTCCTCCTCTGCCTCTGCACAGCTCAGGCCATGCATCAGTGCTGTCACCAGCTCCTCTCCTGAGGCTTCAGGCTGGTGCTGCCTTTGGAAATCCATCCCCTCCCAGGACAGTCCAAGGCAGGGAACCCTGTCAGGGATGTTTTTGAAGCACAGAGTGTGGGATAGTCCCTGGTCAGTGGTCAGAGGGCTGCAGGCTGTCAAAGAGCTCAGGGCTGTGCCTGGAGAGTGTTGAGCCCCCCTTTCCCCTGCTCTGCAGAGCCCCGGGGCACAGAGGAACTCAATAAACATTCCCATTTGAAAAGGTTTTCTTTCTCTCCTCCCTCTCTGGAAGCAAGACCATCACCTTGCCACACAGTCTATAAAGACCTGAATCAAATTTGAGGAGCTTTAAAGCTTTTCAGTGTCTGAAATATGAATCTGTAGCAAAACGGAGAACCAGTCCAATCCCCACACCCACACAGTGCTTGTGCTCCTGGCCTGCCTTCATCACACATTTATAAACCATTTTCTGTTTAGTAAACTCTGCTTGACAAATCACTTGACTTAAATTCCAGCATCTGAAATAACCAGCAGTAAGAGATAAGGTAATGGCCTGCAGAAAAGGATATTAATCCTAATTATTTCTGATAACACCCTCCTTTGAAATAGATGTTAACACTTAGCCAGCTGTGGTTAGTTTCCCAAAAGCAGAATTTCAAAGCAGTTCCTTACCCAAATCAGCCCCTCTGACTTCAGATCTCTGCATCCCCAGACAACTTCCAGGATGTCAGTCCAAGCAAGTCTTCCTAAGTGCACCTCAGGGAGTGATTCCTAGATTGGTACTTTCCACTGGAAGTACTCTGGGCTCTCTCTAAGGATCTTGGGGAAACACGTCTGTGCTTTCCCTCTCTGAGTTAAGGAAGCTCATTAAAGCATTCAATGAAACCCAAGAAGTCTGTTGGTTGCATTACTTGCCAGTTTGTTAGGAGGGGTTGTTTGTTTTTTGGTTTGGTTTTTTTTTAAATTATTTTTATTTTGTTGCTTTGTGTGCAGCAATCTAACAAAGTTTAAAACCCCAAGTGCAAACATTTTCTGTGCTGGCAGAACTGTTTTCTCATGCTTGTGACAGCTGAGTGACCTACTTTTTTTTTGCTGGTGTGGCAGCCTCTGTGGTAGGAGGCTGAATGGGATGTCAGCAGTGCTTAGAGAGGGGTTGGGCTGAGTGACTAAACCTGGGTCACCTGTGACCAGCTGGGATTTAGAGGCCAACAGTCCAAGATAAGTGACAGGTGACAGTGCCGAGCCTGGGCTCGGATCTGGGAAGGCAACGATGCCAACTGGGACCAGACGTGGATGATCCTCCTTGATTGTCTGTGATGGTTAATTAAAAAAAAAAAAAAAAACAAAAAAACCTCATCTTAAAGAACAGCTGCAGCTTCACCACAGCAGGAATCAGATCACAGGTTGCCAGTGCAGCCTTCTACCCACTGCTTCCAGAGGCTGCCCCTTTTCAGCTTGAGAGAGGGGAGAACAAAGCTTTCAGCCACAGCCAACACTGCTCTGGAAGCACCTTAAGAAAGTCCAGCTTGACCCCCACACTTCTCCCCTCCCACATCTCTGCAGAATCCCTGCAGGCCTTGTGCATGCCTTAAATTACCCCAAATCCTGAACTCTGAATAGAACACTTTGAAGAATTGCCACATCTCTGAGAAAACCATCTTCCCATCCTTCAGAGAAATATATTGCACAACATAGGTATTAACTAAGAAGGAGCCAATAAAGATACAGAAGGACAACATGATTAATAATATGTTAGAAAGTGCTAACAAAGAAACAGGGAGTAAAAAAATTGGGCAAATCTGCCCAGTGGACTCTCTCCATAGTGGTCCCACCCTGATCTCTCTCCTACTTGTAGGCAATTTTCTCTCGGTAATTAACAAATGGTGATCACCATTTTCTTTGTTGACAACACAAATTCATTGAAATCATGGATTTATGAAGGCATGACTTGGGATCACTCTGTGGCAAACACACTGCTTCCTCTGGGTAAATATTATTAGAATGGTTGGGAGGAAGGAATGCCCTCTGAAAGGAAACGTGCTGCATCCAGGAAGAGGATTTTAAACTTGGCAGAATAACCTACAGGAAGCTGTTACTTGTGCTAGACTTTATGCTATTGATTCAGTAAGGCAAACAAACATTAGTTGGGTTTGTTTTCCACATCCTGAGTCTCAGCTCAGGGACACCAGTATGTCCAACAAGAAAGTCCAACAAGCTATGCCCCACTTGCCTTGTTCTGGGAAAAATTCCAGGGCTAGGAAATGTTCAGAGGCCCCAGCTGAAGGTTCTTCTAGAAAGGAGACTCTCTCCATCCCCATTAATGTCACTGGCAATACTGCTGCCAACAGAGATCTGTATTTTGCTCCTGGTAGTAATTACCAAGCCCTCAGCCTTTACTACAGGCTGGGCTATCCCAGGTTAATGCAATTATCCAGACCAGAAAACATCATCCTTACAAGGCTGGAACCAAGAGGTGCACTGGTAAGGACCATAATACAGTGAAATATCTCCAAAAGAGTCCTTTGTAATCCTGTTTTCTGCTGTTCTTCAAAGTATTCTTCCCCATGTCAGCCTCTGCTCTGGTGTGTGTGAATTTGTAATGAATCTTCTTGCACCCAGGCTCTGGGAATGAACAGCTCAGCTTCAGCTGGGCCTTAAGGATGAAATCAAAGCCCTTCCCTGTATCAGCCACTAGGTAAATAATCTGCAAACCACTACAAATCATCAAACCACTACACTTGGTAGAAGCTCTTCACTGCTTGTTGAGTTTGAGTTCACAGCTCTGTGACATCACAGCCTTCCCAAAGTGTTAAATAGAACAAAGAACCTTAAAGACTCCAGGACACAGCCTGTGGGAGCTAAACCCCCCAGAGGGGAGCAGCGCAAAGGTTCCTCAAATCCCTCCAGTCCCACAGCATCTGCAGTGCCCATGAAACACTGAGGGAGGGGGAACAGACCCTGGGTCTGCTCAGTTACTGCAACTGCCACGAGCACCTGGAAAACACGACAGGCTCAAATTTCCAGATCACCACAAAACTGCCCTGATATCATTTCAGGGACCTCCATCACCCCAAAGGCACAGAGACAGAAGCTTATTCAGTAGTTCAGTCTATGATAAAAAGAGTAGGTACAGCTCAGATAAGAATACTGAAGCTCTGATATTCTTTTACACATATTTTGGGATAAGAGGTGAAAGCTGCAGCCATTCAGGTGAAAAATGAATTGGCTGCCAAAATTTATCTTGTAACATAATCCAGTGCTGAACAAAGAGGAGATGTTTTTCTTCATATCTGTACATCCTTTCCTCATTTTTCTTGAGACCAGGGAATTCTGCAGGAGCAAGACTTTAAAGAGAAACTTTAATCTCCTTCAGAAAGTTTCAATTGTCATGTCTTAACATATGACTGAAAAGCCTTTTATTAAGTTTTTTATCATTTGTCCTGGTTATTCCTGTGATGAAGGACTTTAAGTTTCTTCCCACTTCACCCTTCAGGCAATCAGCCCAGCATTACAGGGCTCTTTAGGGAATTAGATAGGGCCACACATCTGCACTGGGAAGCCAATAGTTAAATCAGATGTTTTTTGTTGATCACTCAGTAAGTTTTACCTTCTGCTTCATGAGTTTCAGTTCCTGCTGCAGTGAAAAAATTCCATTTCACTGTGCAGGGTGGTTTTCAATTTTTCAGTAGAGAAATAAGATAATTTTAAAAATAATTTGATCTGCTTTCATCTTGAGGTGTATTCATTTCAAAATGACAGCTAGTAAGAATTTCTGGCTAAATATATGAATGTTTTGGCAGGTTGCAGCTAAAAAACCCTTTTTAGATCACAGAATCATAGAATTTTTTGGGCTGAAAGGGACCTTAAAATCATCCCATCCCGCCCCTGCCATCGGAAGGGACACCTCCCACAATCACAGGGTGCCCTGTCCAACCTGGCCTTGGGCACTGCCAGGGATCCAGGGGCAGCCACAGCTGCTCTGGGCACCCTGTGCCAGGGCCTGCCCACCCTCCCTGGGAAGAATTTCATCCCAATATCCCATCCATCCCTGCCCTCTGGCAGTGGGAGCCATTCCCTGTGTCCTGCCCCTCCAGGCCCTTGTCAGTTGTCTCTCTCCATCTTTCCTGTTGGCCCCTTCAGGCTCTGCAAGGCCACAGTTCAGTCACGCTGGATCTTCTCCTCTCCAGGTGAACAATCCCAGCTGTGCCAGCCTCTCCTCCCAGCAGAGCTGCTCCATCCCTCTGATGCCCCTGGAGCCTCCTCTGGATCTCTCCACAGGTGGGCATTTCCGTGCCCTTGCTGAAGTATCTTCCTCAAAGGAAAACTTTTCCTCTCAGAGTCTGTTTTACCTGAAAATCCATCCCCTTTCCTGCTCATTGATTGAGCCTCATCCCTCCTTACACAGGAAGACTTTGGTAAAACCATGGCTAAACCTTGCTTAAAAATGCTGGAGTCACGTCCTCTCCCATGGGAGTGGCTTTCCCAGCTGGCTCTAGGCAGGCAAGAAATGTCTCTCAGCTGCCCCACACACCATCCTGGACTTCACCAGCACTGAAATTTTCAGTTGTGTCTTATTCCTCCCACACATCTTTCCCCCTTCCCCATTTTATTTTTTCCATTTTGTAACCCAGCTCTGACAAGGACATCCTTGTTTGCAGGAAAACCGCCGGCCACTGAACTGCCTTCAGGCAAAGCAATTCCTCGCGCTGTAAACTCATTTCCTCGTGCTTTATTAATTTTTCCATCTCATGATAATGATTTGCTGACCTGAGTGACAAAGGGGCCTCTCTTGTGCACAAACAGACACTCCCAGGCTCCTCCAGCACAGAATTCCCAGGGGAAGAGCCGTGTTTACCCACATGGGCTGACTTTATTTCTCTTCTGTCTGGAGTCAAGCGAGGCACGTTCCAGTTGAAGTCAAAATAATCCCAAGAAAATCCCTGAAACTTTAGACTTTCTGGAAGAGTTTTGGAACACCCCCAAAGGCAAATGGAGGGATTTTATGAAGCATTCCAATACTCATATGAAAATGATTGTGGGGAAATACACACAATGCAGATCACTCCGGGGATTAGGAGTCTTCCAGCAAGGAATTCCTTCGGCTTTGCATTTCTTGGATAAGAGTATTTAAAAATCCAGCAGAGCATTATAAGCTCATTTTCGGGTGATTTGTTCTGACTGATGGGAGGTTTGGTGCAGTGGCAGGTGAGGTGACTGCACTGGGGTCTGATCACAAGTATTTCAGGGAGTATTGGCTCTCTGAGCCTATTTTCCTGCTTTTTTCTCCCCCTCCACATGTCTCTGCTTAACCAAACATTACCCATCCTGATTCTTCCCTCAGAAGAAGCGGGATAAGTCAGGAATAATCCTTGTGAAATGACTAACTTAAGTCACACTAAGTAGAGAATCAGTCTCAAAACCCAGCAGTGAGTTGTGAACCTGCCTGTTCTGTCACAAGTACAAAGGGCAAGTGAGACACTCCTGGATCAGAGGGAAAGTCTCTTTTCATTATAAGTGATTAACCAGCAGAAAAAACAGACCTCGACTTTTTCACTGAAAAAAAAAAAAGAGAAATATCTCAATTTGGCCTTTTTGCCCAACTACAGAGCTCTGTAAACACATTAAAGTAGAAGAATTAACAAAATAAGGCACGTTCTCAGTGAATTTATTACAGGCAAACAACACATGAACACTGAAACGAGCCAGCAGTGCTTTGGTGGCCCATTTGAACTGCTGGTTTCACTCTATTTTCTCAGTAGATAAAATGTGCACATTAATTATGTGCAAAATACACAGAAATGGGTGTAGGCCTGTAATTGCAGGATTTTTCTTTTTATTTTGGTTATCCTACTCAAGCCCAGTCCAGTTTGGCAAAAACAATCCATTCTGTATAAAAATCTGCTTAGCAGACATGGATTTCTTATACAGCAAATCCTGTGACTCTCCCACAGGCCAGCAGTGTGTCACTCAATGACCTTCAGCACTGGTCTTTATTCCTAATTTACCAGGAGGTTCATATTTTAAAATAGTATTTGGGAGATAACTGGGGCTAAATAATGACATGCTTCCTAGATTAGGTCATGCGTGGCCTTTCTGCCAAGCACCTTATCTAAATAATTATTCTTTTTGGGGGAAGACACCACCATGTTTTTTCATTTCTAATCTCCTTTTTGTCTCCTTCCTTCCTGCACACTAAATAATGAAGATTTGAGGTATTCTGTAGTGAAAGGAGAAAACTTAGTGACTTGAATCTCACTTTTATTCCCAAATTTCATTGATTTTTATTTTTCATTTCACCTGAGCTGTCTGAACACCAGAGCTGTCTCTCCTTAGGGCAGTGCCTGAAACACAAGGCTGCTCCACAGTGGAGAGGCAAGGAATTTTCACTTTCCTGCTGCTTTAAGGTGTTTCCAGTTTGCAGATGACATTTCCAGTGCTTTGACCACCCAAACAAGGGGGTGAGGCTGAGCTGTTGCCTTGTGGCTGGAGAAGGAAATTAGATCTCTATTGCAATGTCAATCTGAGGACACTTTAAGTTAAGAAGAGAATAATAAAAAAAAATTCAAAAAGTAATAACAGCTCATTTTCCCTGGAAAAGACCTTCTTTCAAGATTTTGAAGGGAATGGGATGTGAAACACATCCTGTCCCCAGTGTTTCCTGCCTTGTTGGAGGGGATAACTCCCTGCTCAGAGCTTTTTCCCCCTTTTCTCAGTTGTGAAGTGTGGTATTCACATGCCCTCTGAAGAGAGAGAAGCCGTGAGAGAAGAGGAGAAAAGAATGATCAAAACAATTCTTACCTCATTTGCTGCTCCCTGTTTGTGCACATGTGGAATGCGTTGGGAAGGTTGTTTACCTGAAGGAATTTGGTAATTGGATTCTGGTGGAATTGTTTATGTTAATTAGCCTATCAGGTCCAAGCTGTGTGGATTGTCAGGAGACAGTCACAAGTTTTCTCTAGTATTTTTCAGTAGTTAGAAGTAAGTATGATATAGTATAGTATAATGTAATATAATATAGTTTTAATAAAGTGAGTGTTCAGCATTCTAAAGCCTTGGAGTCAGATGTCAGTTATTCCCAGAGTTGGGGTCCCCTGCATTTACTATAGTGAAGCATCAAAGCCTTTCCATGCTGTGAAATACAGAGCAGCAGCCCTTTAATTCTGCATCCTCAGTCCCTGCTGGAACTTGGAGCACAGGACCTACAGACAGAAATGGCTTTGGAGGACAGAGCTGGCAGGAACGAGGAGCAGGAGGCAGAGGTGAGCTGCTTTCAAGTGAAATTTGAGTTGTTATGATGTCACTAAGTCTGCTCTGGCTCCCAAAAAGCCATGAAACACTTCATCCCCCGGTGCTGAGACATGACACACGTTATCCAAAGCCTCGTTTAATCAGCTTAGAAACCTGAATAAGGCTAACAGCATAACCAGCTCCTGCCAATCCCCTCTCCAGAGTTTTTGCTTTCTAAGCAAGCCAGAGTTATTCCCAAAAACCCCATAATCTCACCAGGAAGAATTTATCAAACACACACTTTTAAAGGGGTACTTCTCAATATAGTCAGTGCCCTCATTTCACTGGGCATTTCTTTAGAATATTCCAGGTAATTCAGAATTTGCCTTCAGTACATCTGCATGTGCCTTTTACCAGCATTCAGCCAGGAAAGATCAAGGCAGGTTCCCTGCTACTGCAAGCAAACTTTTCCATGTGTCCACAAGGTGATGGCCACACTGGCACTGGTATCCAGTGTTTTGTAGCCCTCTCTGGAGTGCCAGCTGCTCCCAAAGGGGTGGGCAGCAGAAGGGATCCTGAGCCTGGAACAGCAGGAACCACCCCATCCCTGAGCAAGGGGAGCAGGACAGGCCAGGGGTGGTGGCCTGGTTCTACCAGGAGTCCCCAGCACCACAAATCCCTTGTGGTGGATCAGGTTTGAGGCCATGGCAGGAGCAGGTCCCAGCCAGCAGGGCAGCATCGGGGTCAGTGGTGGGGAACGGGGTCACCCCCAGCCCATGGTGACAATGCAGAGGACTTTAACGACTTCCCAGGATAAGGAAAATGAAGATATCACCATTAAAGTCCCATGTTATGACTCAGAAACCACTGGCTCAGAGTTGCATAAGGGTGAGAATTTCCAGTGTTGTCAGACATGGTGGGGTTTTTCTGGACGATTTAGGAAGGTCTTCTGCTCACCCAGCCTGCTCCCTGCTGCTGCCTCCATCCCACTCCCATCCCTACTCCCATTCCCACTCCCACTCCCATTCCCACTCCCTTCACCATTCCCATTCCCACTCCCACCTCCCTTCCCACCCCATTGCCATTCCCATTCCCACTCCCACTCCATTGCCATTCCCCGTGTGGCTGTGCAATGCCTTCTGAAACCACACTGACCTGGCTAAAAGCTGAAATTTATTTTAAAATTCTTTTTAGGCAAGATCACTTCAGCATTCTCCTTCAAAACCCTGTGCACACTTTTCTCAGCGTCACTAAAAGCAGACAAACTGCACTGTGAATTTGAATCCTTCTCAATGAGCTTTGCTGTTGGAGAAGACCTGTCTGATTATTTTTCCCTTTCCAGAAATGAATGAGAAATTGGGTCTTTCTGCCCTGATCCCTTCTTGCTGCTCATTCAAAACATTAGATGTATTTCATGCTCTTCCTGTTGAAAATTAGAAAGAAAAGCACAAATCCTAATTAATTTTTGGAACTTGTAGTCTGAAAAGCCCCACTGTTAGGTCAATCAGTTTTGTTCAGATGTCAGGCACTGTGCTGGATTCATTTAATGTGTTTCAAAACCAAGAAAAGAGGATTATAAAACCTATAGGGAAGTACTCTACTTAAACTTTAAAAATTTGGGGGGAGGGGTGGTTTTCTGCATTTTCAAAGCTGATTTTTGCTGTCCACAAACTCCACCAAAATTTATTGTGCAGTACCTGATAACACAATAGTTTGTAAGCAGTTCTACCACAGGCCAGTTGTGCTATCATGACTCAATTCTCAGCCAGACTTTAAGTGCCTTCAAAAAAAAATTTAATTTACCCAGTTAACCCTTTTTTTGGGGAGACATGAAGGCACGTTCAGCGCTTTTCAACATTTGGCTCTGTGTTAATTTGACCTTGTGCACATAAGGACTCCACATCAGAGGGCTGATGTTCTACAGGCCTGGTCAAACCTCCTGCATCACTCACAGCCCATTATTTCTGAAGTACTCTTAGCAAGGAAACCCAAACAATCCTTTTCCCAGGCTGTCCTTTCACCCATGGCCTTGGCAAGCTCTGAGAGCAGAGCAATCCCAAAGCCTCTCCAGCTAAAGTGACACGTTCCAAATGGATATCCAATTGTTTGTCAGGGTGATGATTCCCTTCTCTTGGATGTTATTTGGATCTCCAATAACGAGTTTGGTAGAACTCGTGGTGCTCAGCTGGTTTCAGCATTGAAAGGGACTTTCTGCCCCTGCTCTGTCTGCCTTTATTTCTCCCTCCTTTTGAACTTCTGAGGGACTGAGACAGTGCAGGTGACAGCACAGAGGAGATGGCAACTCCTGGGTGGAAGGAGCTGGAGCTGAGGCACCCAGTTTGCTCCTCCTGAGACTGCTCCGTGCAGCCAGACACCACGAGGGTGCCAGCAATGAAGTCAGCAGTTGTACAGATGCCTTGGGTTTGGGGCCATGCTCAGCACATCAAGTCTAACACGAGGGTTTTGGGACATTCCTCAGCAGAGGGGCCAGATGGTTCTTGCAGTGCTGTCTACTGCTCTGGCTCATTGGCCAAACTGGCACAGTGCCAGTCACTTAGGGGACCGCTGCCATTGTCACAGCAAAATTGATCCTTTCCACAATGAACGTCACTGCTTTTTGTAGTTACCATGAATAAATAATCATTCGTTTACCTCAGAGTTACAGGAGCAAAAGATGGCCCACCTACCCTTAAATCACCACATTTCTCTTCACAAAGAACTTGTTGAAGACAATTACAGAACCACAGAATATCCTGAGCTGGAAGGGACCCACCGGGGTCACCCAGCCCAGCCCCTGGCCCTGCCCAGACCCCCCAGCAACCCCACCCTGGGCATCCCTGGCAGCGCTGGCCAAAGGCTCCTGGAGCTCTGGCAGCCTCGGGGCCGTGCCCATTCCCTGGGGAGCCTGGGCAGTGCCAGCACCCTCTGGGGGAAGAACCTTGCCCTGAGCTCAGCCTGAGCTGCCCTGGCCCAGCCCCAGCCGTTCCCTGGCTCCTGTCCCTGTCCCAGAGCAGAGATGGGAGCTGCCCCTCGGGAGGAGCTGCAGCCCCGGGGAGCTCTGCCCTCACTCTGCTCTTCTCCAGGCTGAACAAATCAAGTGACAATAATAATAATAATAATAATAATAATAATAATAATAATAGTCACAAAGGCTATTCGTGTTGGAAAGCTGCTCAGCCAGGCTTGCACAAGTCACTGTCTGAACCATGAATCCAACTGTGCTCCTGGGTGGCAGTGCAGCTCCCATCCACTTCAGCTGTTCTTTGTTCTGATGACATGGCCTATTTCCTAGTCTTTTCTAAGAAGTTCAGTCTTAGGGATTAAAAGAAATGGAGTTTGACCTTTTCATTATCCCCACCAAGGCAGCCTTACTGACCACTGGAACTTCTGAGAGCTGTGCTGGCAACGTTGCTTTTTCTAATGATGTGAAGCAAACTTGTCAGAAGGATGAGGTCTCCTTAGCTGCAGAAGACCAAGGGACATTTTTAAAGGCAGGACTATTTGCAGCCCCACCCTGAGGATAAACAATCAGAAGCAGACACCTTGCAGCTTGGATTTAGAGACTCGACTCACACGAAGGAATATGCCTCCTCCAGCTTCTTTTTCTGAAGGGTTAAATTTGATTGAGGGTCATGGGAACCAGTCTTTCACAAGCTGGATTTTAAAGGAAACTTTGATACTTACAGATCAGAGTTCCAGTTCAGTTCAGTTCCCATTACATCAGTAGATTTCCACTTTGTTACCATATAAGAAAGACTCTCTTCCCAAACACTTATTTGGCACTTCACTGTAACAGCCACTGCTTTTTTACAGAGCTGCTCCTTTCCCTAATGCTGACACAAGCTAAAATGTGAGAAGAAAGCCACATGATTTTGCTAAATGAAGGCCTGATTTACTTTCATGATTCTCACTGAGACAGGGAATTGCATCTTAACCTTTCAGGCTGCTGCTGCCTCCCTGTAGGAGCCTGGGAGGGGCTGTGACCTGGGCATGCCCCTGACATCTCACAGAGCTTTGGCTCCTTCTGCTAAAAACCAGAGGTGCTCCATTCCTGGCTGCTTCCATCTGGTCAGAGTAAAGCACTTGTCAAGTTTAGTATCATGTCTTTACTACTTGTTCTATAAGATAATCTCTTTAAAGATTATCTTTACTATTTGCTCTAATTTATCAGCTGTAATCTCAATTTTTCTAATTTGTCAGCTATAGTCTCAATCCTACGGCCAGGATTATCAGGGTTAGGACTGGAACACGATTTGCTATGAAGGTACAAACCTGGAATGTCCTGTTAGAGGATAATAAACCACTGAGAACATTCTTCCATTTCTCTGGCCAATTCAATTTGAATCATTAAATGTTATTGGCAAACACAAACAGACAGTCAAGGTAAATAACATCGTTTAAACGTGGGTTAATTAACTGCCTGAAGTACCACCCATGAAGCAGATAAATCAGACTATTCTTCTGAGCCCCGACTCAAAGGAGGTTAAAGGAATTATTTCACCATTACCATAATCTAATATGTGACCAAATGTACAGATGCTGCATTCAAGAGAGCAGAAACAAAATAACTGCTCTGCTGTAGGGAGGCTGGCTGGATAAATGCCAGCATGTTCACTGCCCTGAAAATAGAAGACAAGAAAATAGACATATCAAGTTAAACTAATGATTTATGTGTCCCAAAGGCCAGTACCAGGAGAATGAACCCCTAGAAGGCACAAATAATGAACACACTGCCTGTAAGAGAAGTGTTTATTTCTCTTTCTAGTAGGAGGCTCTCTCCTAACAGAGAGCATGAGGCTTTGATACTGCTCCCAGCATTTGAAAGGATCACTGATGCTCCCCAGGGGACTGTCTGTCTGCAAGGAAGCTGCTCAGAGAGGGCAGCAGGTACTCCCAAAGGCAGCTTCATTTGTCAGTGGGTGGGCTGGGAGCAGAGATCTGCGCTGGTAAACTCCAGAAGATGGTGCCTGGAAGCATGTGCTGGAAAGCAGAACAGTGCAGGGAAAAACAGGGCTGGAGAGAGATGGGAATAAGGTGACTCAGTGGAGAGAGGTCGCAGCAAAGCACACAGGAGGAGTTTTCAGAAACAAAGGAGTTTTACAGAAGAGAGAAAGAATTTAGCAGAGCCCTAACCAGTGAGTGTTGTTTTACTGTACAAGACAAAGCATGTCTCCTAAGGGAAACAGGGAGAGGTAAGGGGAAGGGGAGGAAAGGAGAGGAAAGGGAGAAGGAAAGGGAAAGGGAAAGAAAAGGAGAAAGGAAAGAGGAAAGGGTGATGATGACTTAGCTTGGCAAGCTCCTCCTGAGCTCAGGGCAAGGTCTCTGCTGTGCCAATGCTCTGTGCCATCAGCCAGGGTCTGTCTTTAGCTCACAAACCTGGTGTGCACCCCAAAGCGCAGTGTAAATCCAGCCCCAGGAAATGCCCCTCTAGGACCCCAGAGTCATCAAGGTTGGAGAAGACCTCCCAGATCATCACATCCAACCTGGAGCCAAAATCCAGGAGCTTGCACTCATAGAGGCTGTATCCTGAATCCACACTCTGGTAGGACAGCAAGGTTTTCAGGACCTCAAATGCATTGGCAGGATTCTGTCCAGGTGTCTGATGCCTGTGTCACAATCCCATGGTCCTTCCTAGATGAGCTGGTTCTAATACTCTTCTAATTTTGGAAAAAAATAGAGCCTCAGGCAATTTTCAGCTGTGATTGTGTGAGTTTAAAGACAGCAGGGTCATGGATTACTCTCGCTCCATCCCTAATTTCTTCCTCCATTTAAACAGATGCCCAGAAGGAAAAACCCTGCCCACCAGCAAGTTCCCTGCCTGGAATGGTTGTGGAAGGAGTGGTTTGTGATACCTCTGTGTCACATCAGCTTGGAATCCATTTGCCCTGATGGATGTGTTCATGCCTAAAGCTGCACTCAGGAAATCCAGCAGCCTATAGCTGTCAGCAGAGCTCTTAACAGAGACACACAACAGCCCTGAGCAAGCACATCCCAGACTCACATGATAGCCCTGAAATCCCATCAGGAGCAGCTTCATGTGCTGACATAACCACAGGGAAAGGGATGTCCTTTACACGTAAGAGATCCCAGGAACCAGCAAGGATGTGGGATGAAAGGAGGAGAGGGGAATAAAAGAACTCTTTGAATAGACATAAACCTACTATTTATAGTAGAATGAGTTCACAGGAAAGGATACTTATGATATCAGAAACCACCAGGACATCTGTTTATTTTAGTAGTAAAGAAGATTTCCCTAGGGGACATCTGAGTGTGCTTCAAGGGCTCCAGGCCAGCAGGAGCCAGGAAGGCAGGAGGCAGCAGGCTCCCGTTGCTCCCTCCCAGACTGCCTGCAGCCAGTGAATCAGATCCTGCAGGATCCCACTCAGCAGCCCATGGATGTCACCCACTCTCCAGCCCTGCAGGTGGGAAACCCCTGGGGTCCCAGACCAGGAATGTCCAGGCTGTGACCCAGACATGGAGCCAGGCACTAGAATTAACACCAGCATGTGTGTGGGGTTTCTTTAATGAGGGCACAAGGATAATAATTGTGGGTTATTCTGCTGCAGGCTGGTCTGGGGGGGGGGGTGAATTGTTACTGGTGCCCACACGGATCCATTCTAGGGGGTAGCCTGGAGTACTGAGGGACATTTAGGGTGACCAGAGGGGTGTAAAGTGCCACATGACATCAACATCCACATTTATCCAGCAAAAGTCAAAACCAGGACAGCTTTTTCCTTTACCTTAACAATCCATGGACTTCGTGAAAGAAACTTCCTATTTCCAGGATGGCAGAAACACATCCCAGCAGTGCAAAGAAGAAATCCCACTCACCTCCAAAAATCAATCCCAGTGGGACATGTTTTACTTTAAACTGGGATACTTAAGGCAGAATTGAAAGAACTCTGCACAGGGCTGAGAGTGTTCGGTGTGTTTCTCTCTCATGAAAGATGCAGCAACATATTTGCTTTTTTAAATAAGCTGGGAGATCAGTGAATCCACAGATCTATGATGGATGAGCTGCCAGGACAGTGCTGAACTCTCTGATACTGAAAGAATCACAAACAGTACATTAAAATTCAGAGGAAGCAGTCATGGAGAGTATCAATCCATGGAATAACAACATCCTGAGAAGGAGCTGTTTGTAGTTTTAGAATGTAGAATCACCTGGAATAAAGGTAGGTGTTCCAAAAAGCAGTCAGACATTGTGTTGTGCCACAGAACTCTTTTGAAGCCCCATCAATGTGTTGATGTTTTCATTGTCCTTGTCTCCATTGACTAAAAATGTCAAGTGTTTTATGAAGGCTAAAAAGCCTCGAGCTGCAAGGCCAAAAGTCATGGTAACTGGAATGAAGGCTTGGGAATGAAGGCTGTTTTGAACTTACTGGGAAAAGAGTCAAAAGAGAAAAATAGTCGATAAAGCGTTGGATAAGAAATGCCATGAGAAGGAGGCAGCTGAGGGGGGAAAAACCTGTAAGGAAATATCTCACATCAACTTTACAGAGGGTTTTAACCAGCAGAGAATGTGACTTGGGTGCTCTCAAGCCTAAATGAGGCCAACTTCTCTGACTTCAGGGAGCCCCTGACATACTACCTGTATTTAAAAAGTTAAAATGGGGTGAAAATGCTAGAAATCCTTGCTCCACACGTGCCAATAGAATATTCAACATTGCCTTTTCCTTGGAAATTCACTTGCAAGTTAAATGTATTTGCAACCACCAACAGAAAGGGGAAACTGGCAGCAGAATGAATGATGCGTCCTATAGCCTGATACAAATCATCCACTTCCTTTCCAGCTGGGACAGACAAGTCTATTCCCTTGGAGAGGGCATGTCAGAGCAGAGTTAAATTAATGAGGACAAGACTTTGGTCGTTGCTTAGGAAGATAACAAATCCTTTGGGACTTGAAGATGTTGCCACCTAGAGCACAAGGAACACCACCTTCAGAGGCTGCTCAAGGTGCTGCTCTGAAAAGAAGCACAGGTTATCCCAGGCAGTGTGTCTGCAGAGTGTGAAAAGAGCTCAAACTGTGAATATAACTCACAGTGAAAAAGACTTCAGGTCTGAAAATACACCTGAGGCTGCAGATAAGTTGTGGCTGTGGCTGTCACAGAATCATAGAATCATAAAATAGTTTGGGTTGGAAGGGGCTTTAAAGATTATCAAGTGACACCCCTGCCATGGCAGGGACACCTTCCACTATCCCAGGCTGCTCCAAGCCCTGTCCAACCTGGCCTTGGGCACTTCCAGGGATTCAGGGGCAGCCCCAGCTGCTCTGGGCACCCTGTGCCAGGGCCTGCCCACCCTCCCTGGGAAGAATTTCATCCCAATATCCCATCTATCCCTGCCCTCTGGCAGCTTAAAGCCATTCTCCCTTGTCCTGGCACTCCAGGCCCTTGTCAATTGTCTCTCTCCATCTTCCCTCATGGCCCCTTCAGGCCCTGCAAGGCCACTCTGAGGTCCCCCCAAAGCTTCTCCTGTGCAGGTGAACAATGCCAGCTGTGCCAGCCTCTCCTCCCAGCAGAGCTGCTCCATCCCTCTGATGCCCCTGGAGCCTCCTCTGGATCTCTGCAGCAGCTCCAGCTGCTCCCTGTGCTGGGCCAGGGCTGGGGCAGCTCTGCAGCTGGGGTCTCCCCTGAGCACAGGGCACAGGGGCACAATCCCCCCTGCCCTGCTGCCCACTCTGCTCTAGATGCAGATTTCTCTTTCCACTGAAAATGGGTTTGTTACAACAGGAACTGACAGAGGAAAAGAGCTGGACAGGAGCAGAGTAAACACACAGAGCTTTGCCACAGCAATCTGAACAACCCAGAGTGGGCACCGAGCTGGGCTCCCCCCCAGGGCTCTGGAACATACAGCTTCAGGAGCACAAAGAGCAGAAAATCAGGGTTATTTCCTATAAACACTGCCTTTCATGTGGCTGCCAGCTTTGAGTAACTTCCCAGAAGCTCCTCTTTGCTAGCCTGGCTTGGTCAAATGTTTCCCAGCATAAACCAGTACCTCTCTAGACAGATGGATCATCCAAGACCTTATGCACAAAATGAGGATAATATCTCCCAGAGCTTCCACAAGACTAAAAGCATTCATGATTGTTTGTAATACTAAAGGGAAAGGGAATGCAAAGGAAAGGATCCATGGGCCGCTCTCCCAATTTCCAGTTCTGAGTTTCCTGACACGCACCCTGTGTCTCAGTCCCTCAGAGAGCTTTGCTCTGCAGGTTCTTACCAAAAACATCCCTGCAGAGGCTGCTCAGGATGCTGCCCTGGACAGCAGAGCAGCTGCCTCTGGATGTTGGATCCTTCCTGGCTCAGCACTAGATCAGATTTAATTAAAAACTCCAGGCCAGCACACAAAGCAGTGATGTGGAGTGCTCCCAACCAAGCTCTGCAAGTCAAGTTTTGTTACCCAACCTTTTCATCTTTCCAGCCTGGTAAACAGCTTCATTTCCAACCTGCTTCAGGAATCACTGCAAAGAACTCAAAGGAGGGAGTGGGGAGATGGGGTAAGAAAAGAGGGTGACAAGAAGCTTTCTGTTAAATAAGAGTGTGTTTTGATTGATATCTTGAGTGCCAAAACAAATGGCCTTCAGATATGGCTTTACAAATTACAGTATCAGTAGGGGAAAAAAAGTCTCTTAAATGTTAAGTTTTCCCTCAAGATTGAAGTGAGTATTCATGCTGGCTTCATTCCTTCCCCTAACTTCCAAGCTGAAATGTCAGCTCAAACTCTATTTACAGCCCCTACTTTATACTTTCCTATGGCACTGTCAAAGTAACATTTGAATTTCCATTTCATCAACTGAAAGAAAAACAACCCCAAACGTTGGATGGAGTGGATGCAGGGATTAGAGCTGTGTACTGCTTACATGTCTCCTGTTGTTTTGTCTAAACCAAGGGGTTTGTGCAGGATTCTGACATGTGTGCAATATCTGAGCCATGAACTAATGCTAATGGGGCCAGGGCATGCTGAGAAAGTTAATTAAGGGTGTTTTTCTGTAGGATATTTAGCTGCAATCATGGCCTTCCATGCTCTACTCCTTTCTGATTATGGTGTAAATCATATTAAGGCTGAAGCACCAAGAGAAACATTTTGTACCTTCTTTGCAGACGTGTACAAAGTCATGTGTTCTCAAAAGCAAATAATTGAAATTATCTGAGTTTAAGAGCATTTTAGTAGCTTTTATTTAAAAATCACTTCCCTGATCCACTCCAGAGAGCTTCTCCCCCATCTGAGAGGTGACAGGCATTGAACTTGATTTGTGTTCATTCACCCCTGTGTGTCTGAGATCATTATAAAAATAAGCACAGAGGTTCCTGAGTAATTCTGTTTTCTTCAGAGAGCAAATCACCACAAATAAATCCCAGATCACTCTTGGGATGCCTCTGTTTGGATGCAGAGCAGCCCAACTCTACCTCCAATTCCAGGGGGTATTCCTATTTGTCCTGCTGGATAGGGAGCACCAGGAACCAACACCCAGCTCCAAAATCAGATTTTCTCCCTGGCTTGTGCCCACCCTGTTGACAGCCAGGCCTCTGTAGGGCAGACTTATCTCAGAGCTTAATGAACTGCTCCAAAAGAGACCCCAAAGAGACTTAACAAGGACTCCTGGCTTGCTTGGCCTCCTCCTTTCCTGCACCTCCTTTAATTGAGCTGTAGATTTGCACCAACAGAGCATTCTGTGCCCTGACACCTTTCCAGATCTGTAACTGAGGGGTCAGCAAGAGGGGTCAACTGTTCTCCTCTCGCAGAACAGCTCTGCTGGAAGGCTTTATTGGGATTGATTTGACTGGGGTCATGTCAAATCACATCTCCAGCACCAACCCTCTAACCTCTGCCTTGTTAGCTGCTTAGTCTAAAACCTGTTCTCTGCAAGTATTTCAGATTGGGGAAATCAAGTATTACTTGCAAAATCATCTGGATTTAAAGTCTTTTCCTATCTTCTTTTTCTGCTGAGATCAGACTCGTTTTGCAGCCTTTGCTTCCCTCATAGACTGATTGATCAGACCTTGTAGCTGTTTTTTCCTCTATTTACCTGTCCTTCTTTTTGAAGTGAAGGTGGAGAGAAAGGAAATAAGGGAAACTAGAAAGATGATTTCCTTGTGTCACTTGCTTCTCTCCATCCCTTATCTCTATTAGCACAAGGCTAAATTCTCCCCAGGGAAGAGCTGGGACCTGGGGTTCCTCTGGGGATGCGTGAGGAGCTCTGCAGAGGTGGGGAGAAGGTGCCATCACAGCCTAACTGTGTCACAGCAAGAAAAACCTTCAGCAGAGGAAGCTGCTGGTGTTCTACCTGGCCTGTCAGTGTGCCTGCTGGAGTTTCTCTGCTCTGTCAGGAAACAGAACTCCAGACCCTGTGGAAGTCAGGACAAACCCCTCAGTGCTATTTCAGGTCAGCTCAAGAAGCCATCAAAGAACAGCTTCCTGTTGCAGACATACAGGGCTAGTGCTTGACCAAAAAAAAAGTTTTTCCACCCCCCTGCTGTTTCTTTTCTCTGTCTTGGCACCTGTGGCCTTATCTGGCACGTGCACTGGCACCATGCTGTGATAAAATGTTAATAAAATAAGAAACTGGCAAACGCTCCTCCCTGGCAACTTCTACCAGTGAGTCACTCCTGCTATAGGAGCCATTTCCTTTAAAGTGGAAAAAAAAGAGAATATAACACAGAAATAAGGAACCAGTCAGTAAATTTTCCATAAATAATGTTTCCTCCTCGTGTTCTTTCACCAATTGACTTCATTTTTGCTCTTTCCTTTGGCTGCCCCAGTTCCCAGCTCCTGGTTCTGGTAATTTGTCAATGAACAAAAGGGGCAGAGTGATTCATACCAAACCCAGACAACCAGCAGCCTATGGGGAACCTTCCCCCACTCCAGAGGGGAAGATTTGATTCCCTGGCTTTAAAAAACTCCACGCAATTAGAAGGGAAAAGGGGAAAAAAGCTGTTCCAAGCATGATGTCACTGTTTCCACTGCTTCATAAGGAAAGCATGTCCCCTTCTTATTTTAAAGATGACATATTAGTGCTTATTTTCCTGTCAGTCCTCTGTGTGTGAGGAAGGGGAGGCAAAAGGAATAAGGATTTTCTGGCTTCTTTTACTTAACTCTGAAATTCTCAACAGCCTGCATCAGCTAAGAAGTGGGAAGCAGCTGAAATATATCTGGAGAGAAGAGAGCAGCCAAGCAAGCTCCATGATGGGAAGCTCCCTGCTCTGAGGAAACCCTGAGCTGGGTTGAACTCCACAGTTCTCAGGGAGGGAGCCCTTCAAAATGCCCAGAGTGTGACAAGAAATGGGGCTGTGTTCAGAGGTTAGTCAAGGGTTAGATGAAAATTGGATAGGTGTGGAATAACTATTACTACAGACCATTCCACATTAAAATTATGTCTCTTTTCCCTGCCCCTGAGCCTGGTAAAAATTGCTGCCAGGGGTGTGCTTAGGGCAGAGGTGATAAACCTGCACCAGCCCAATCTGAATGCCCTGTTTGTTATAATTCAAAGTGCAATAGTAAATAGAGTTTTTTCACATTTGCTCCCCAGTACAGGTATATGATATAATGGAATATTTGGCACAAATCTCTTTATGAAGGTGCATGACAATGCTGCCATACACCAGAATTTGTACAGCAGGGTGCTGGGAAGTAACTCAGTCCCAGGTACCCCAAATCACTGCAGCATCTTCAGTCCCCCCTGGCTGGTAACACCAGGGGACTCCAGAACTCAAGGCTGATGGAAAAGAGAATCCAACAGGTTCACAAACATTCAAAAGCGAATTTTTGCCTTCTCCTCAGTGTGAGGTTGTGTATTATTTATCTTTTTATTCCTAGGGCATCACTCTGTCTGTTAAGAGGAACTAGTTGGACAAATCTGAAGTGATTTTGTAATTGACCACATTACAGAATCACAGAATGGTTTGGGCTGGAAGGGACTTTAGATCATCCCATTCTACCCCTGCCACGGGCAGGGACACCTTCCACTATCCCAGGCTGCTCCAAGCCCTGTCCAGCCTGGCCTTGGGCACTGCCAGGGATCCTGGGGCAGCCCCAGCTGCTCTGGGCAGCAAACACCTCTCCCTGTCACCACTGCCTTCAGCCACAGGCTGCTCTTCCCTCTCTGGCTCCCACCCTGTGCCTTCAGAGCATCTGGCTGTGTCCAAGGGAAAGCAGATCCATGGATAATCCCCTCTGTGGTGCTTCAGACCAAGTGCAGAAGTTCCAATACCCATCAGCTCCAGTGCCCAGGCAGAGACAGAAGTGCCTGCAAGCAGCATCACCTTTGTCAACAATTTCCTTCCTTTTTTCTCTAAAAAACATTGTAATATTGAAATTCTGTCCCCACCTCCTCCCTCTCATCGTGCAGAGTTCAGCATGAAATGTGGTTTTGTTTATAGTTGTAAGGAATTAAATCCATGTCTCAGCTTGACCCTGTCTGCCCCATTCCATTAAAAACCATTCCTCAGACTTTAGAGACAAGGAATGAAAGGATAAAGGCTCTCTCAAGCATATACACCAAATGGCAATTTGTGTTTAGAGTTTTTGCACTCATAGATTGCTCTTGTCATTTTGATAGTGACTCTTCTTCTTTCCGCATAAACAATGCTTAATAATCCTCTGGGTTATTTTAATTTTAATAACCCTCTGGGGCTTCTTCCAAATGCTTTTTAAAGTCAGAGGTGCTGGGCTGTCGTGCCCACCTCAAGGAGTGACTGCAACATATGATTTTCACTTTATTATACTACAAGTGATGAAGTCATGGAAGACTCAGAGAATGAGACACGTGTCCTGGCAGTGGAATCCTGCCCCCACAGCCATCCCCGTGGACACTGCTACAGGAAAAGGCTTGGGAAGAGGGGGAAAAAGCCTTTCCCACCAGCAGCTGGGTTCAGACACTACCTGTGGCTCAATGCACAGCTGACTCAGCTTTCTCTTGTGGTTACAGTGAGGTAACCCTGGCTAAGACAGAGCACAGGGGACGTTAAGACTTTTGCTCAGAAAGTTTAATCAGGCACAATACGACCCATTGTTCTCTGCTTAAGGAAAATCCAAACCAGCTTACAGCAGAGGTTAAAGAATAGACATTTTGCTCCTTCACACAGCCATCACCATCACTCAAAATGAAACAGTCACGTGGAGGATGGCGCAGAAACATTGGAAATGTTTGCAGTTTTAGTCTTGTAGTGAAGGGAAGGATGAGCTTGGGGGAGGTGGCACTTCCCCCCTGCTGAGATGTCACAGCCTCTCCAGGGACAGAGCCAAGCTCAGCAATTTCCAGCTCTTCAAATGAGGATTCACATCTTCCAGGAGACAAAGCCTGTGCTGGGAGATCACCTCCACTCTCATTTTCTGCCAGCAGACATCCCAGGGAGACCCTGCAGTGTCCCAGCCAGGCTAGGACATTTTCCATACATATTTAGCTCTCCATATATACATATTTCCATTTCTATACATATTTAGCTCTCCATATATACATATTTCCGTTTCCATACATATTTAGCTCTCCTCGTACAGTTCTGAAGAGAAAACCAATCTGAAATATGTTCTAACAAAGATCAGCCAGAAAGGGCACTGAAGCACAAGACTGAGCAGAAAAACCCAAGCAGAGCTTCTGGAATTTGAGTTGGGGTGTGGGCAAGGGAGCTCTCAGGCCATGGGAAATGCAGTGGGAGAAATAAAAAATGAGAGAATGATGAAGAAACAATAAAGAAAGAAAAGGATCTCAGAGCCAAGAGAGAAAGAAAAATGAGGCACAGGGTAGATAATGGAAATAGTTATGAATTCCAAACACTGAAACCCCTCATGCTTTCCCTGCTCCAACAAGTGAGCCAGAAATCATGTATTTCATTAACCTTTTTGTGTTTACTGCCACTCTCAATTTGTCTCCCAAACAATGGTTTTTTTCTACAGCTACAAAGAGTCATCAGATGGAACATTGCAGGAAATAAACCAATCCTTATCCAGGACAAATTAGATGTTCTTCTCCTGTTCTTTTATTTCCAGGAGCCGCAGTTTGGAAGAACAGCTTGTAGGAACTAGCATGGCACAAAACATGGGCATTAAATGCTGCAGGGTCTGAATGCTTAACCATGCACTCAGTTAAAATCCTTGGATGCTGGTGTGGGAGCTGTTGAATTCCCAATCCCTCAGGAACATCATCCAGATTTGTTTTCTCCAGGAAGCCCATTTTGCCATGCACACATATGTGTGTTTCCTCATGAATGCTGCCTCTGATCATCCATCCTTCCATCCTCTGAGCTGCATCCACGTTGCTCCTGAGAGCTCTCCAAGGCCCTGGGGCTCATTAGGAGCTGGACTGTGCAAACTGATCTGTGGAAAGCTGTCCATGCAGGAGGGCAAACAGGTCCCTGTGTTTGCAATGCAGTGATTGACTCTCACAATTGACAGACAAATATCATGTATCTAGGTTAAGAAAAGTTTTATAGGTTTATAGTTCTGTGGTACCCCCTCGCGTTGTTATCAAGGGACAGCTGGAGCTGTGACATCTGGGAGGGCTGGCTTGTCACTGTGGCAACATTCGACCTGTCAGGATTTGAGGAAGAGATCTCCACCACTGGACAGCAAAGAAGGGGTTGATGGACAGAACATTGGGAGGGGTTAAAGCGTTAAAAAGGGAAAAAAAACCTCCATTGTGAGGGGGCTGAACACATGGCAGGGAAATTCTTTTGCTCCCAGCACCGTAACCTTTTTTCTTTATTCAGTCTTCTGCTGTATTTTTGATAAGGTTTAATAAACCTTCCTAAACTATGAAAAGTGAATAGCTATTTCTCACACCTGCAAAAACTCCTGCTGACCCATCCACACAGAGCAGCCCCATGCAGAAGTGTGTAATTAATCCAGAGAACTCATCCTGGAAGCTCTTTCCCCAGCAGGCTGGGAGGTTTGGGAAGACATAACAAAGTTGTAAAGCATGAAAAAGCCCAAGATGAAATGCTGCTTCAAATTATCCAACTCCCTCTCCTGGAGGGTGCAGACAAGAGAGTGGCAGCCCAGCAAGAAACCAGGACCAGCTGAGCAGAAACCAACCCCAAACCATGTGACTTTTCATCTCACACTGGTGATTACACAACTGCTGGGTTCTTATATAAGTAGGCAGATGAGGTTGCCTGCAAATAATCAAGTTAAAATCGTGAAGGTCCAGAACTATAAACATCCTCCCCACTGGGAGACCAAGGAGCCTTTTGTAAAAAGCATGGATCTCATTATACTAAAAATATCCAAAGTGATTAGATTTTGTCGTGGGTAACTTCTTTTCTGAATCTCCTCTATAAACCTTATTTTGCTTTTAATGACAAACAAAATCCCCAAAATGCCAGTCTGGTACATATATTGCTTTCAGAAACATGGGCACAATGGTGAAAGTCTTCTTTTGCTGACTTTGGACAATTTAATTTGCCAGTTAAAATTGCTGGAGACTTTAAGTTATTTTATCTTTTTTCCCTACAAAATGAACAAAACGTCCTGTCCAGCTTCATCTGAATCTTGTAAAGCAGCATGAAAGAAAGCAGATAGAGTTCAGTAGTGATAAGAAAACAACATTTTTCTCTCCTTTGTTGCAGCCCAGAAAGTTGCTCTGAGAACCTAATGCTGCTGATCTCTGCCTAGGGCAGGTAAATGCAGCCTTTCCATAGAGTGACCTCAGTGCATTCACATTCAAATGAACCTGGAGAGAGCTCAGAGGCAAAGAAGAAAAAAAAAAAAAAAACCCTCGACAGACATCAAACGAAGCAGTATTTTGATTTCCTAGATGAAACATCAGAATTCTGCGTATCACTGATATTCAAATAAAATAAAAAAATCTCCCTTGTAACAGCTGGTCTTAATTCAGCTGCTTTTTCTTGAGAACAATCTAAAAATCCTGAAATGGTCCTATTGATAAAGAAGCACCTCACAGCCTTTCACACCCCTCTGGTAGGATCCACCAGATCCTGGGAGCTGAACTGAAGCTGAGAGGTGAGAACTCTTTAGGGCTGGAGTTCCCTCAGCCTCATTCCTACACCTCATCCCACCTCAGAGCCTTCCTGAGCACCTGGAATTTGGTCTCTGTGCAGACAAAAACAATGCAGCACCTCTGCAGGATGATCCCAGCAGGATCCCAGCCACGTAATAATGGAATTATTATCCTGGAATCATCACTGACATCAGCTCAGGAAGCACAGAGCACCATCCCCAGATTTTCCTTACCTCTGATTAAAATCAACAGCCTCAGGATACCTAAGGAGCCTGTGGAAGTTACAGGAAGATGGAAATCAAACACAGCAAAGGATCTTTACAGAGCATTCCCATTCCTCAATATTCCCTCTTCCCTAAACTGAGGAAAGTCAAAATTAAAATCCAACCTGGGCCACCTCTCCACAGATCTGTGTGCGGAGTTTGTCACTGACCTGGTCGGTGACCCCAGGTGTGCTGCTGGAGGTGGACTCCAGGTTTTTGAGATTCTGGCTGATCCATTTGCAGTTCCCCTAAGTGTACCCATAAACAGCTTTCCAAAAGCTGTACTAAAGGGGTAAAGCTCAAACTGGCATAAATCTCTGCAAATGTGTCTGGTTCAGATGAGCCTGGACTTGAACATTGAGCCAAAACTGTTTAATCTGGAAGTGATGCTGGAAATCTCATAAAGTCAGGCTTTCTTGAAAGATTTGTAGTGCTTCCTTATTTTCATGTGGTCAGAAGTTACTATAAGAAAAAATGTCTTTTCATGCTATTTCAGTATTTCAGCTTTATGTTTGGGCCAAAATCGAAGCTGCTTTAATTTCATTTTCAGTAAGCACTAAACAGTCTGTAAAAAGAGGGCTTCAATTAGATTTAGGATGGGATGTCAAGATTTGTTCTACATTCCTGAATACAATATTGATATGCTTTTTTGAGGTTTTTTCTTATTAATCAAACAATCTTTCCATTTTACCAGCAAGGTTTTTAACTGGTATGACCGAGGGAGTCCTCTTTAGTCAGGATAAAATCCACATACAAATTTTAGCATCCCAGTTTAGCAGGGGACTCTTCCCACCTGTCCTTTAGACATCTCTGAGGAGCCATCCTGGAACTGCCTGAATCCCACAGAGCTCCAGAGCAGCTCCCACAAAGGGAGCCTCATTCAGCAGCGTGAGTGCCTTGTGTTTTTAAAGGAAATAATTTCAAATGCAGCTCTCTGGTGCCCATGGACCCCCTTCCATCTGCCCCAAAGAGAAGAGGTTTCTGCCAAGTCCAAAACCCCAGTGGCTCTTGCCAATTCCAGATCTAACTCGAGGAAAGTTGCATTTTCCAACCCCACCATAAGAAATTCTTGTCACATTATTCACACCAGTGGTGTCTCACCCTGTGAGGAGCCAGGCTGGGCCAGGGAAAAGCCAAGGTTAATATTTGCACAAGCCAAGGCAGGCCAGAGCCAGGACAAGGGGGACAGTGTGTCCTTAGATCTCAGAGCACAGGCTGAGCAATGGGAGATCTCCACCTGGCAGTGCAGGAGCTCCCCAGGACCACAGCTGGTAGGAATCCATGGATATTTTGAACCCCAAGTCCTGGTAGCTTGGCCCACAGACTGTTTGCCAGCAGTGGCACAAGGATCTGCTGGGATGCAGGCAGGATCCACACCAGGATGGATCCTGGCTGGATGCCACATCCAGAAATGGGGTGCCAGGAGTCCTCCAATACCATAAATACCTCTGGAATGCCACCACCAGGTCCTGCTGTCCCTCTGAGCCTGATCCTGGTGGATATTCCCTCTCTGCCAAGGCACTGGGGGGAGGGGCTGGGAAGAGACTGTTCTCCCACATTTCCTTCTCCAGGAACTCTGTAGCTTCATGAGGAGGTGGCAGATGTGAGATGGAGAAGCTTCTCCTACACCCTAGCGGGGTGCAGTAAAATGGAGCAGAAGGCTCCCAGCTCCATCTGCCATTCCATCAGGACAAGCTGCATTTGGATTCTTCCTCTGAAAATGCAAAGTGCAGGCAAAAATCCAAAGGGGTCTTCTGCTGTAGAGAAGTGTTCTGGTGTAATTGTAATTTCTCCTTGTTAATGAGAAATCTTTGGGAATAAAGGCTCACATCAGAAGCACGTTGCCCACTTTAATGCAAATTCTCAAATATTGGAGGGAATACTTTGGAGAAAAACTGAGAAAGTGCATAAACCCCACATTTTTTAAAAAAGAAAAAAAATCAACAAAATGAAACACTTTATCCAGAGAAGCTACAGGATATCCACAGGATATTCTGGGAATAACAAATAAGATTTGAAACGCCAGTCTAGAGGAAAGTAAACTACTCCAGCTTGACTTAACAGCGGCAAAGAACTCCAGAAGTGAATCCATGAGACTGAAAAATCCAGAATTTCCCAAGATGCTGGCAGAAAACATCACAAAATCCTACCTTTGGTGCCAAAGGAATATTCCAGTTAATGAAACACACAGCTTGGAAGGATGTGCTAGAATTTGTAAAAGATGCCTTGAAGAAATTCATCCCTTCTAGCAAAATTTCCAATTACAAAAAAGAAATTACTGAGCAGGAGCTCATTTTACAGTGGAAAGGAGTTTCTCCATCCCAGAGGACTCCTGGAGATGAGCTGAGGAAAGGGGGCAAACAAGTGACTCAGAACCAGGGGGAGTTGGGTCTGGCAAAGCCAGAGCTAGAGGAATGCGATAGGGATGCTTCATATCCCAGAAAGGATGGCCTGCAACAGACCACAAACACATGAGGAAAACATGGATAGAACAAATGAGGAAAATGGAAAAAAAAATTTTTTTGAGAGGGTTAAAAAGCTGTTTTTAATGGGAAGGTAGAGCAAAGAGGATTGTTGTCCTGTTAATCCAGCTCTCTGGCATGGAATGTCATTTGGCATTGGAAACTTAGTGGCAATATTTGCAGTGGTCTTTATGAGTATAAATGTCAGGAAGGGAGAGAGCCAGGTAAAAAATAAAGGCTGTTGCCACAATAACTTAATCTTGATTAAATGAAGTTTAGAAGCCTTGCTCAAAGCCTTCATTAATACATGGCCATAAACTGGGCAACACCAATAAATTGGAGATAAGGAGAGTTTTAACCATTACAGATAAGATTTTAAAGTAACAGTCTCACAGCAGCAGTGGAACTCAGCCTGGGTTTGAAAATCTTGATGTATTTATGGATGCCATTATGATATGGATGCCTGATAGAGACTGGACATGACCTTGAGAGACCCTTCCAGAGCTTTTCCCTTGTTCCTCCAGCAGCATCTCATCAGTCACTGTGTTCACCCCAGCACTGTGCTCTTCCCAGCTCCCCACACTGAAGCTATTCCATGTGATGCCTCAGGGATTTGAGCTTTTCTATTTTCCATACATTTGTAACCCTGCAGTTCTTTAGTGTGTAACTCCAAACTCCACACACAGTGGGAGCTGCTGCTTTCCCATTTGGGGCAGACACAACAATTCCTCTCCAGGCCTGGCAATCAAGGACACCTCACTGCCTCAGGCCCCAGAGATGGAAACAAAAGTGAATTTTGGGGGGAGCAAACTTGGGGTGAATGACTTCATTACCTGAAGCCGTAATTGGCAGATTAACCCCCAATATGCAAATGGACCAAGCTTATAAAAGTGTTATAAAAGTGAAACCTGTGACCCATCGTCCATTTTGGGTTTAGGCTCTGGGGGGCTTTGTCTGCCCAAATTGTGCCTGAAGGTCCTTCAATAAATATAACTGCTTTTTATTGCCTTAATTCTGTCTGGCCTCTGTTTTTAGGTAGCCCTGAAAGAGCATCACATGTCCACCAGCTGAATAAAAAGCAAAATCATCTTTACAGGAAATGCACCAGCCCTTCTTTCATGATTGGATGCAAGACCCAAAAGCCTCTTATCCAGCAGCCAGGGTGGCTTTGCTTGAAATCTTCCCTAAACCAAACTTTAGCAATGCTTTGAAAAGGTTTCCCCACCAGGAAGGGCCGAGTTTCAGATGTCACACTCTTTCCACAGCTTCATTTCAATTTCTCTTGCAGCAAAGGTCACAACTGTTTGGTTTCGTAGCCTTGCTGCTGCCCATCCCAAGAGGAGGATGATTTGTAAAATTTGGATTTTGCAGCCAGACTGCAGTGGAAGTTAAGTGCCTCATCAAACCATGCACAAACAAACCTTGATGCTCTGGAGTGTCCTCAGCACAATCGGGCAGAGAATTTTTCTCTTCCTTGGGTAAATTCAAGATATAGTTGATTTTTTTTATTTGATTTTATTTCAAGATATATTTTTACCTCTGCTAAAGCATCAAAGAGTTAATGAAGAGCACCATATTTCAGCTCTGAGCAGGGCCTTGCAGTTTATCCTTCATGCCATAAACACTGGTCATACATATAGCATTTATTTACATTGGGGCTGAGTCAGGAGCCAGACTTTCTAACACAATGGCATGCAAAAAACAAAATAAAATAGAATAAAATAAAACAGAATAAAACAGAATAAAATAAAATAAAATAAAATAAAATAAAATAAAATAAAATAAAATAAAATAAAATAAAATAAATAAAATAGTAAAAAAGATAAAATGCATCTTTGCTCTTACAGATCTATGGGAACAGCAGGAGCTATCACAGATTCTGCCACGTGCTCACCAATCTTATCCTTGATGGAAGAAAATTCCTTCTTTGCTGAGCTGTTGCCCAGAGCAAGTACAAACAACACACTGGTCCCAAAACCAAAACTGGGGTTGGGGTTGTACCCAAAACTGGCTTAAAGACGAGGATTCAGCAACAGCACCTTCATCAGAGAGAGCATTAAACGCAGAGGGAGGATGGAGCTTTGGTCTGGAGGGTTTGGCCAAAGCCAGTTATGTTTGGAGGAAAAGAAAAATAGGGTTTTTTTCTATTTCTCTTAGTCCTTGACAGCTTCAGATCATCCCAAGCCAAGGGATATTTGGTGGAACTGTGTCAGCGGCTCATCCTGCAAGATCAAGACCTCGAACTCTGGAGCAGAATCCGTAACCTAAGACCCCTTAGGCCCAAGGCTGGGTTTGCTGTGTGAAGATGACCAGCACACCAGAAAAAGCTCTGCTTTGTGCTTTTTCAGTCAAACACTGGTTTTTATGCACCAGCACAAAAGAACACACAGGACTTTTTTAGATTCCAGTGCTGTTCATAGCATGAAGAGAGCTGGAAAGAAAGTATTCATGTGCTTCCCATTGGGATATAAACCCAACATCTATTTCAGGGAGAAAAGGAAAAAAGACATTATTCAATTGTCACCAAAAGCTGAAGAGCACAAAAAACACCATCTTTGTGAAACCTGGGATCATATATGACAATATTTTAAAGGGCTTTTTGCCAGTCAAATGTTTTTATTATAGTAAATTTCTCTGCTTAGCATGGAGAAACTGAAAAGGAAAACCACACAAGGATGTTCTTCATAATATCCCACTGATTTGAAAGGGTCAGATTTTCTCCCCTCAAGATTTGTTACTGGAGTTAATTAACCTCATTTCCAAAGAGTGTTGGAGTTTTCTGTTCTTAAATCTGTGCAATGACAGCAATGCCACCCACCCCAAGGCAATTCACTGCCTCAGTCTCCTCAGAACATTCTGTAACAACATTTCCTTTGCTGTGATTTAAAACTTTCACTACTGTTCTTATTTACGCTGCACATGGGGAACATTTTCACATTTTGCCTCTAACTTTTAAGTATTTTAAGAACATTATGTGTCTCTCATTGCTCCTCTCCACATTTCATAAACCCCATTCATACACCAAAGGTCACGGTTGTTTTTAAACCTTTGATCATTCTTGTTTTCCTCTTCCAGGGTGCCTCCAGTGCTCTTCATCTTCTCTCAAGTGCATCCCTGAAGTCCTGCCCAGCAGGAAGGAAGGAGCCCAAGAGATGGAAGATCTGAAGACAGAGGAGCAATGGGACAAATAAAAGATCAGAACAAAACGGTGCCATCAGGAGGATGTTTGCTCACAGCACCTCTCCTTCTAATACAGCATCATTCCTCAGGACTAGGAAGGAAAAGCTCAGGGTTCTTATCTTATCTGAATGTTTGCACATTTTTAGCAGTGAGTCAAATCTCCTTTAACGAGAGACCAGCTCTGTGAGTTCAAATTCTTTAAAGTCAATAGTAGATAGGTCTGGCTATGTCAGCTTTTTACTTTTGGAGCAAAGTCTCTCCCATTAGTGCTTTCCTTCCTCTCCCCTTTTGTTGCTTTAACCATGAAATTAATCTCTCCTGAATTCTCTTTCCTTCAGAAAGTATAACATAAGACCAGGTTTCGCTGATTTTCTTTGCTATAATGGGTGTGGAGAGGCAAAAAACAAACCACAAACTAGCACCAGGATTTATAAACAAGGTGGATGAGTGAATAACAAAGACAGGAGATGCAAATAGAAAGAAATAAACATAGAACAAGCATAAGGCAAGTGAGGTGATCATCTGGTTTTTATTCATTTTTATGAGATTTAAGAAACCTAGAAAACCTGCAAGGTCAAACCCCACTATCTACACCTGAAGCAAATATCAGCAGATTTCTGAGAAGGAACAAAATGTGGAGGCCACTGACCACAGAATGAGTTTCTCCTCATGATTTTCTATTTGTTCCTCTTCTGAAAATAAAACATTCTCCCTCTAAGGAGACAAAGATGAGGCAATGGAAAAGGAAACCTTGTTCAGGGGTAAGGAAATTGTGGGCATCATTTCCCAGCAGAGACATATCCATTTACATGAGAGAAATTGCTCAGACTGGGTGACATGACCCTGTGGCTCTCCTGCTTCACAGACACAGATTGGAGAACAAGCCCTGGTGCATTTAACATCAAACCAATCACACTGAGCTTGCTCCAGGGAAGAGAAGAAAAAGGGGCAGAAAAATACACTCTCCACATCAAATTCAGCTTTTCTTCTGCTAAAGACATTCACAGAGGCATCACGGCTTAAAACCATTTTGTTTGGGTTTTTCACAGAACAGTTTTTACCACAACTGTGCCTGTTCAGTGGAGTTCTGTGTACACCCACACTCCTGTGTTGTAAATGCACGGCGAGCCCCGTGGCAGGGAAGAATGAGGCATCTGACTCCATGTTCTCAGAAGGCTAATTTATTACTTTATGATACTATATTATATTAAAGAATACTATACTAACTATACTAAAGAATACAGAAAAGATACTTACAGAATGCTAAAAAGCTAATAATGGAAACTCGTGACTCTCTCCAGAGTCTGACACAGCTTGGCCCTGACTGGCCCAAGAGTGAAAACAACTCCCAGCAGAATGCAATGAAACAATCACCTGTGGGTAAACAATCCCCAAACACATTCCACATGAGCCCAGCACAGGAGAAGCAAATGAGATAAGAATTGTTTTCCTTTTCTCTGAGGCTGCTCAGCTTCCCAGGAGAAAAACCCTGGGTGAAGGAATCATGTGCAGAGAATGTGGATGCCACACTCCTGCAGGAACATTTCCTGAAGGGAGGATTACTGCAAACACTTGTGCAGGCTCTGGTGGTGCAGCCATTGAACTTAACTCACTAGGCAGCCTCAACACCTCCCTCTCACCAACCTGAGTCCTCTGAACTCCCTCTGCACTGCTCCTCATTCCCAAGTTTCCACTTGCTGTTCCCAAAACATTGATATATTGACCAAACTGCAAGAACTGTGCTTAGTTCTTTTTCTGAGCCAACAGAGAAAAGCTTGCCTTCAAACTGACTCAGTGAGTCACTTTTTTTTTCCCTTCCCTGTGCCTTCACCCTGACCACTGCAGTCCTGTCCAAGATTTTCTCCTACACATCTCCCTGCCAGTTCTCCTGAGCTCCTGTTCACAACCCCCAGCCAGGGCAAGGTCACTCACAGTTCTTTGCTTCTTCTGCCTGGGCCTCTGTTTGCCTAAGCTGCTGAAAAAGGCCACCTTAGTTTAGTACCAGGTTTGGAGTTTTTTATCCCTCCAGCTTCCCAAAGTGAGTTGTTGCATTTCAGGTTTTTCTGACCCGTATATGAGGGATTTATATTTTACAGTCATGGAACGGTTTGGGTTTAGAGGGGATTTAAAGCTCATCCAGTCCCACCCCCTGCCATGGGCAGGGATTCCTTTTACTACCCCAGGCTGCTCCCAGCCCCATCCAGCCTGGCCTTGGACACAGCCAGGGATCCAGGGGCAGCCACAGCTGCTCTGGGCACCCTGTTAAAGACAGTGAACAACAAGGGTATTATGCAAGGAGCAGTTAGATCCATTTGCGTTTTGACTCTCAGATTAGATCTTGGACACTCACACAGTGATGTGGTAGAGTCTCACATTCATTTGCACTTTCTGTTGCATAGGAAAAAGTAAATGGTACCAGGCAGCAGAAAAGGAAGATACTTCTGTATTATTTCTATAACAAACACATTAGAAATATTTAATTGCCATTGATGGGATGCTGAGCAATCACAGTAATATAGTGATTTTTTCTAACCTTGATAATTCTGTGATTTTATGGTTTTATGTGAGTGCTGACGTGGAAGCTCTAAGGACAGCAAGCCTTGTGAAGGCACCCTGCTGTACTTTATCCCACTCTGCTCCTGGTTTTTGCCTTTCAACTTCCACATTACCACAGTCTGAGGACTCTGTTTTCATCTTACAGGCAAGAAATGCACCTCCAGTAATCACAGACTTCATCATATTTTACATTTCCTTAGGGAACTCTGAAATATTTGGTTCTGGGCCTTTTGTGCAGCCAGCAGGACCTGAAATGAGCTTTCATTGCTCAGAGGTCTCAGTTATTGCTCAGATTTTGTTTTCCTCACTCTGCCCTGCCTGGTGGATACTCCTTCTATGCAAACTCCAGCTCCCTTGAAAATGTCCTACGTTAGAAGAACTCTCAATTTTAAAAATAGCTTTGCTTATGATTTACACAGAATGTAATTAAATGAAAAGTGGGACCCTTCCGAGAAATTCGAGCCAAAAAGCTGTTGCTGTGAACATGCTGTGGGATTTCTGCCTGCAAGTCTGTAGCTAAGCTGCTTTATTTGCACACGAGCATTCTTAAACCCAGATGTACCCTTAAAATGCAGATCCAACAATAGGGTGGGCTCTGGTGCCTGTGGGATCAAAGTGACCCTTGAAGAGGGTTTATATTTATCTGTACATTTGGAAATAAAACCACTGTGGCATTATTTCTTAGTGCTGGGTAATCTGCGGCAGAAAACTGCTTTTTATTTACTCCTGTTTAATGTAGACGTGTGAGTTCAGTGTAGCTGTTCATTCTTTTAGTGGACTTGTTTCTTCACTGGCAGGAACACAAACCAGACATTCCACTTGTGCTCAATACCTGACTTCTAGACAAGAAACTGAGGTTAATGCCATCTTGTGCCCCAAAAATCTGCAGCTCAGGGCTCCAGCATTTGTGGAAAATCTATTTTGGGCTTAGGGAGGATGCACAGCTTAGGCAAGTGTAAACCAAATGAACATGTGAAAACACAAATGAGCAAAGCTAGAAAAAAATTCCAAATATATCTTTGAGTTTTGCAAAAATATCCATGAACATGTTTTGGAGAACTCAAATATTGTGAAAATGAAACAATTTCTTAATGATGAAAGGACTGTGCTTGTCTTGGTTTGTCTTTGTGCATGGGGAAAGATTGAGCTAAAACCTTATTCTGGCCTGGAAGAGAATAAGCAGAAGCATTTGGACCATGGAAATCCATTGGGACCATCCATTTTACAGCCTCACCACCTGATCTTCCCCAGAGTACCAAGACACTGTTGTGTGTCTTGGTACTCTGGGGAAGATCCCAGGCTGCTGGGATTTAAGAACAGGGACAGATGAGGTGGAATTGATGCCTTGTGCAGGCTGCCCTAGAGCAGAGGCTGGACAGTTACAGAATAAAGCAGGGATTTATTCAAAGGATCTCCTCAATGCATCCACCTTGGGCAGCACAAGAGCCCAGCCAGGGCTGCACCCAAGATGATCCAAAATGGTCCCAAAATGCACGAGCGCTCCCGGGGTCTCTCCCTTGGATCAGTTCTGCTCCATTTGCACCTTGCAGTTCATTGTCCCGTTCCAGCTTTAGCCCAGGCACTCCCATCCTGCTTGTTTTTCTCTCCTCAGCCCACGCTGTTTGTGCTCTTGGGCTGAGATTTGGATCATTTGTCCTTGGTGCCCAACTGGAGCAGGAATTGTTTTGTCTCCCTGCTCTGTGCAGAGCTCACCATCCCCTAACGTGAAGCCCAGACCCACCCACTAAAGCAGCACAGAATGTGAAAAATAGAAAAGCTAAACCTGAGGCATCAGAATCAGATGAGATGGGAACCATTTTAGGCTTCATCTTTTAAAGATCAATCACTGCTGTTTTACCCTTGGTCTTGGCATTGAAAATTCTGCCAAATGTTACCAGTCCACAATGCCAGAGCAGTGAATTTCACACTGAGGCAGCTTTGTGATGAAAACCTGACACCCCCTATTTCCATCCCAGAATACCCCAGGGAGCTCCAGCCACAGCTGAAGGCGCAGAAAGATTCCTCTTATAAATGTTATTTTTGTTGTGAATTATTCTTAATGTTTTTCCTGCCCACATTTGGTTTCGCTCACTTATTTTGGGGAAATTGTAGGAAAATCCTTTCACCCATTTTTCAATTAGAAGCAATGCAAAATTATTGCCACATCCTTCCCCCACACAAATACCTCGTAAACAGCTGGAACTTTTAAGCACAAATCTTGGCCAGGCTTTTCAGGGGTGTTTGGGGATATTTGACATGGCTACAGTGAGTCAGTGTTGCTTTGCCCAAGCATTAAAACAACTTAATCACAAGCCTGCCTTAATCATACAATTCTTTTTCTCTTAGCTTTTGAAATTTTAGGGTTCCCATGTTCAAGACTTTTTTCCTACACCTTTAATGCCTAAAATCAGGGGAGAAATCTTCAAATACTTCAACAGTTGGGGCTGGGGGGCAAAATTCAAACAGACAATGTGGGATAGATTATGGGAGCTGGGAACTTAGATAAATTCGGGAAAAATAACTTCAATTCTGAACTTTAGAATGCTGTTCTTGCCACACTTCCAGAAGTTTGCTTGCTTATGTAGTGGTTTAGTAATTACCTGTCACACCCATTCTGCCGCACAGCCAATCCTTCAAACCTGTGAAGGACGCAGGGAAGAGTTACAGGAAATCCTTCTGCAAGGAAAACAGCTCAGGGTTTATGTCTGGCTGGGACAAGGACACTTGGCAACACATTCCAGGGTCCCCCAACCAAGGGAAAAATGCTGTAATAATTATGTTAACCCAGCTTCAACATGGAGAGGCTTCCAGTACAAATGACATTTTCATAATCTCACCGATAAACACTTTTGCAGATAACAAGAAAACTTTTTTTTTTATGTCTTTTGCTGGTCATAAATTCAATAGTTTTTGTTTTTCTCTGTCTTACTTTCTAATCAGTGATTTAGGAGGAAAAGGCTTTGAGAGGGTTTAAAATTTCCATTTGCAGTGGTTAAGCTGGAATAAAGATCTGGCTTTGACGCTGCTTAAATGAGGGGACCAATATTAAAGAAGAAAAAGATTTTCAGGGGATGGTGAAGCTCTTTGCCAATGCACTTTGAATTTTACAGGTAGTTTGGGCCAGGAAAAACCTTTGAAAAAGATTAAAATGTGGTCAAGTCATGTGTTCACCCTGATTTGCTTTCCTTTGTTTTCTAAACAGCATTTTCTGTATTTTCTGCTTTGAAAATAAATACGTATTGACTCAAAGGAAATCCTTTAAGTCACTGTTAGGGTTAAGGGCTTTTGCATTCAAAAGAGGAAATAACTAAAAGAAACAGATTCAAGTCTGAGAGAAGTTGTGTAGACTGATGCAAAGTGAATTTTCTTGAGCTGATTGGAAAATACAGAAGACATTTTTTAATCTTTTTCACCTTTTCCCCTGTCAGTCTTCCTGACAGTTGGCCACTTCCTGGAAGGGCCCTTATCTGTGTCTCCATGTTTATCTCCTGTCCTGGCTTTGGCTTCAGGCTCTGGCAGCCCTTAGTGCCTGAGCTGTATCCTCATTTCCAGACCCATCTCTGACCCTTTTCCTTTTGCTCCTGGCTGTGCTGTGTGGGGTGGCTGACCCTGGCTGCTCCCTGATGCACAGAGGGAAATGTTGGCTTTGGAGGGGGATCCAGGGCCTCCTTTAGGGTGATACTTTGAAGATTTACAGTGTCCATCAGGGTGATGTGATGCTGCATTTAGCATGGCTGCTGCTCATGCAAAACAACTCTTGAGGCATTTCATTTTTCCTCTCTGGGGACTCCAGGGAGCTGTTTTTATGTGCTGCTCCTTTCTGCCTGGATTCTTTTTCATTCCTTCCACATTACATGAGACAGTAGGTGGGAATGTGCAGCCAGATAATGGTAATTTATTACTGATCTGTCAGAGTCGTTCAAAAGTGTTTCCAGCTAGGACTATAAATTTAGCATTTCTGTCCTTGCCTTGCCTTTAGTGATCTGAGAAGCCTTTTGGGGGAAGGCAATGCCACGTCTAAATTTCTTACAAATATTGAAGCAGCATATACTGGAAGATGGCATATGGAGAAGTGTTTTTCTCTCACAAGATTGGATGAATTAGCTCTGTTTAGGTGTTAATTATTGGTGTAAGTTTCTGCATTGTGTCTGCCCCAAAGCAGGTTTCTTCCCTCCTTGATGTCAGGACTCCTCGTGATCCTTCTTCCTCCTACTTTGGGAAAATGCAGTAGAAATTTTTCTTCTCCTTATTTCTGCCTGCTGCTTCCTCTGTTTGTCTTGAATAAAATGAGTTGAGAGCATTAATTAGGTGTTAAACCTCCTAGAATTGTAATTCTGATAAATTCTCATTCTGGCACTTTCCCAGGTGTATCAGGATATTATTTACAACCAAGCTGGGACGACAGCTATTCTGCTGATTCTTAATTACTTTTGCCAGAATTGGTTGTGCTAACTCATATTTTATTTGGTCTGTGGTTCAAGTTCTGTTGTTGATGTGTGTAAAATTATGTAAAATAATGCATCAGTGCATCTGAATGTGGCTCAGGGATGAGTATCTTATCCAAAGCCATGGCACTGATATTAATGAATAAATATATAAGTGAGCTTTTTCTTTCCCCAGTCCATTTGACTCTTTCTGCTGACATTAAACACCAAGGATGAATCCAGCAGGCAAAGTGACCATGAATTTGCAGCTGGTTTCAGAGTAATTCATTAGCTTTCAGCTGCAGCACTTTGGGGGACTGAGAACTCCCTCGGGATGGAGTCTAAACTCTCTTTCAAAGGATTTGGTTACATTTCACCTTTTGGAGCATTCTCAGGGGGTGGCAGAAGGCACAGCAGACTGTCAGCTTTCCCTGGGTAGTCTATCATCCAATATGTTCAGGTTGTGCTTGTTCTCAGGAATTATCACCTAAGGTCACCTATTCAATCAGGACTTTCCAAGAAATCACTGTGCTGCTGGAAACGTTCCCAGCTTTGGATTCCATAGTTCTACAGCTCCTTGTTGGATAAAATTCATAATGTGTCTGACTTCACTAAAAGATAAAAACACATTAAACAAGGTACAATGCTCATTCTCATGGAGTTTAATTGGATTTGAGGCATCCCAACACCAGAGACACTTGCAGAAGTCACTCTGCTGCATTTAGAGGTTTCATTTTCACCAGATATCAGTAGGATATACCCTTAAGGGTTGCAGGAAAACTCTTCAGTATTCCACAGAGCACCAGGCATCTGTGAGCCACATGTTCCCTCCACCCCTACCTGGTGCTATTTTACCAGGCAGCTCCATTTAAAGCAGCTTTGTGTTTGTTCTCAAAATCTGTGTCCTGAGCCCTGTTCTGAGTGAGTCCTGTGGTGATTTATTCTCACAATGTGTAGCCAGCTCTGAATTCAGACAGGAACAGAGGAGCTGTGTGCTGCCTGCCTGCCTGGGCTCATTTTTCTCCTCTGTTTATCTGACAGGACCAAGGGGGTTTGTCTGCTCTGCTCCAGCCTCAGTGGGGCGCAGCCTGAGGATTTGCTTCTCCCCAAAGCTTAAACATCTCCTTCCTGGAGTTTTTATTAGACATAACCCTTCAGAGCCCCAGCAGTTGCCAATCAGTCTTTCACATTCATGTGGTGATGACTCTTTAGCTCTGAATGATGTTTGTTTTCAGTTCAGAGAGTGATGCTGGCTGCTGTGAGCATTGTTCAGCACTGAGAATTGTAATGTGTGGTATTTTCGGGGTCCCCCGTCGTTGGGAGGAAATGATGAATCTGACTCCATGTTTTCAGAAGGCTAATTTATTATTATATTATATTATATTGTATTTAAGAATGCTATACTAAAACTATACTAAAGAATAGAGAAAGGGTACAGACAGAAGGCTAAAAAGATAATAATGAAAACTTGTTTCTCCTTCCAGAGTTCCGACACAGCTTGGCCCTCATTGGCCATCAAGTAAAAACAATTCACATGTTGGATAAGCAATCTCCAACCACATGCCAAAGCAGCAAAACACAGGAGAAGCAAATGAGATAATTATTGTTTTCCTTTTTCTCTGAAGCTTCTCAGCTTCCCAGGAGAAAATCCTGGGCAAAGAGACTTTTCAGAAAATATGACGCTCACAGTAATGGGAGTGTTTCAGGGGAGAGCAGTATCATCATCAACTTTATACCACTATAAAGGCAGGATAAAGTAGGTGCAGAATGTTCTGCCTGTTAGCACTGGTGTGAGAGTTAAATGACAGCATGGATTGAAGGTGCCAGACTGCAGCATCTGTGCTGGGAATGCACCAGGTTCAGTGGTCTCCTGCATTATTACAGTTACTCTGACCACAAAAAGTGGCATTAATATTCCTGCCTGAGCACAGTTCTGTAAATAGACTGGCCCAAAAAGCAAATTGTCCCATCGCCCTGGGCACTGAACAGTGATAGAGCCCAGGCAATGGCCAATCTGCCTTCAAAAGAGTGCTCTGGATTTGCACATTTCTATCACCTCATGCTGGGCCTTGTACCCAAGCAAGAGCAATGAAAACTGAGAATACTGAAAGAAAAAATACTTGAGAAAAACCCAAAAACCCCAAAACAAAAACAAACAAACAAACAACCCCCCCCCCCAAAAACCCCCAAAAAACCAAAAAACTGCCCTAGAATATTGAAAGAATACTGAAAAATACTGAAAATATTGAAAGTAAAGAAAAAATACAAGACAACAACAAAAAATCCATTAAAAAGAGAGGAAATTGATGCTAAAGCAAGAACAATGAAAACTGAGAGTATTGATACAAACAAATAACAAAAAAAAACACAAAAAAGAGATTAAATTGATGTTAGTGATACGATTTGTTTCAGGCAGGACAAATCAGAGAATACATCTTGTAGAACCCCCTGGTTGTGGCCTCTGTGTGTGACCTGAGCAGCAGAGAATGAGGTTTCAGACTTGCACCCTCAGTTTTTGCTGTATGTTGCATTTCTAAAGCTCTGGTAGCCCTTGCTGCACTAAATTAAATGAGGCTGAGACAACCAGCTGCATATAAGGAAGCCTTACTTATATTTACTTACTTACTTTTATTTAGTTTCTCATAAACTTTAACATATCTAATTATATATGACACGTGTTATTTTCAAACCTTTTTTTTTCTATTTTCTAACTGCCAATGTATCTTAAAAGTTTCAAAATATCTTAAAATGTCTTAAAATGTCTCCTGTTTTCTTCCTGTTCCTGGAAATCAGTGTCTTCCTTCTAAAACTTCAGGGAACAGCTACCTGTCTACCTTATTATCAGGAGACTGCTTGTCACAAAATGGCATTAACTGAGACAAGCCCAGTCTCTGTTTGGTTGTCTGGGCTTTTTGTTTGGTTTGGTTTGTTTTTAAAGCAGCTCTGGATGAGCTTCAGTTGCCTTGTCAGAGGTGAGAGGAGACAACCCCAATGTTTGTGAAGCTCTCTTCACTCACACAATCCTGACTCTAACAAGCAGTGCCTGATTCCCACAAATCTGGAAAAATTCCTGAATTCTGGCATTTCTTACCTCTACACTTCCTGACTGTGTAGTTTCTACTACTGTGATATTTCCACAATGCCCAATATGTAAAAATCTTTTTTTTTTCCACTATCATTGCACTTCAGATTACTTTGTTTCAGTTGGATAATGCAAGGCTGGCTTTGAGCGCCTGCTTTTGCTTATTTAGATTGATCTGAATTATCAGAGCTGAAAAACCTGCTGGAGATGTTCTTTATTTTGTTGCAGTGAGTAGGTAGATAGGTTTTCTTGCTCTTTTGTGTGATGGGAGAGTCACAGCAAGAGCAAAGGTGACAGAAACCACAACTTGGATATATTCATTTAAAATTACCTTATCAAGCAGAATATGATATAGACTAGAACCACAGATGTGATAAGAAGCCGGACTGGCTGTAGGACCTTACATAAAATATTGAGCAGAGTTCACTTGTGTGCCTTGGAAGCTCCCGATTTGTATTTCAAGAGGTGCATGTGTGGTATTTTCTGACTTTCCAGGAGGAGCACAGAGTGTTCTTTTGGGAGCTGCATGTGATGGAGGCTCCTTAGTTTTAATGATATTTACTTGGTTTCTTTCACTGTGTTGGTGGCAGTTTTGGCACAACAAAACCCACATGCAGCTGATTTTTTTTTTAATATATCCATCTATATAAACACAAGAAGGTGGGAATGATTGCTTTTCAGGTTGTGGTTTCTCAGGCTCATCCAAGGACAGTGCTTGCCCTTGGAAGAACACTCTGGGAAGCTCAGAGCTGCTGGCTGCAATGCAGGAGGGTTCAGCCACATGTGAAAAATGCTGGGGGTGGGTTTGCTCCCTCCTCTCCCTTTTGAGAGGTTCCTGCTGCTGCAGAGTTGGGGATTTGTGTATGGCACCAGCATTCCAGGCAAGGGGGTTTGTACATGCACACGGGACAAGGAAAAGCCTCCACTGCTCCTGCAGGTGAAGATCTAGTTTGAGGCTTTTAAAATTCATTTATTTATATTTATTTATTTTTTATTTAATGGCATCTGAAAGATTGGTGCTGACAGCAAATCCACTCAGCTCTTTCTGGCCATACTCACAACAAGCTGCTTCCACCGAAACTAAAAGCCAGACTTCCAGGAGGCAGCAGGGTGATGCTCAGCCACTGGACTTACAAGAAATCCTGCAAATGTGCTTGCTCATGTGAAAGGAACTTTCATCAGCTGCTTGCCCAGAGGAGCTGCAGAAACTTCTCAAGTTCAAAGAGTCTTTTAAGGCTGATTCCAGAAAAAATTCAATATGCTAACTATTCACTGGGTCCCAGCTCATCTGACACCTTTAATATTTTTCTTCCTCCTCTTTTCTCCTGTCCCCATGGCACATCCAGATCCTCCCATGGGCACAAGTGCCTGTGAGCTGTGAGCTTCCCTTCTGCCTGGGACTCACAGCTTGCTGAGGAGGAGCTCCTGGGCTGAGGGAGGATTTGCCAGCTCTGTCAGGAACTCTCATCTCTCCAAGAGCTCATGCAGGGTGACCTGGTGGAGAGATGAAGGATAAGTGCAGTACTTTAGACAATTATTTGCAGGTTATTTCTGTTTTCCAGTGTATTATTTGTGAGGGGCTTGTGGAGGATTGTGCCGTGGTAATGTTAAAGGAGGGTTTTCAAATGCTGTTGGCCCAGAATCAATACATTCCCCTAATCTGATTATACAACTGTTTTGTAACTAATTGTTTTTCAGGTAGTTAACATCTACATCTTTTATATAAATGACTGTGAATGTGGACTGGAAATGCCTTGATCTCAATAGCTTATCATTTGCAAGTAGGAAGATTATTATGTTTAATCGGTTCTATCATCAAGTCTCAATAAATTCCATTTTTTCAGCCAGAAGGTCTGATGCAACTGAATGGTCACATTTTCCAAAGGTCTGTGCTTGGGAGCTTTGTCCTGATTTTCTCTAGTAATTTTTTATTTTTTAGGGTTTTTTTGTTGTTTTTGTTTGTTTGTTTGTTTGTTTTGGTTTTTTGTTGTTGGTTTTTTTTGGGGTTGTTGAGGTTTTTTTTGTTTTTTGTGGGGGGGGCTGTGGGAGGTGGAACAGGGATAGTTTATTGGGTTTTTTGTTTGTTTTCTGGGGTTTGCTTTGTTTAGTTTGGATGGGGTTTTTTTCTGCCATTGCTGCAGTCAGTAAGTTCCATGTATTTACAAGTTAACTACTCAAAGTACTTTCCTTTCCACCCTTCATGTGGTCTCTGAGGATTCCTGTGTTACTGTGTCCCTCTTGAGTACTGATGGAGATCTTGCTTTTGGATTTGAGTCTGGCCTACAAGGCCCTGCTCTAGACTGCAAACCCTAAACTCTGCCTTAATATGTTGAATTTCTGTTTGTTTCCAGGCTACAATTATTTATAGTGCAGAAACCAATAACATCTTACGTGAATACTTAGAAAACTCAAGTGTTTTGCTCTCATGTGAGGTTAAAGCTGTGTAAGTGACCTCAGTGTCCTCATAGAGATTTTTCCTGAAGCGAAGCTCATGTTTTGTTTCATGCAGAGGTTCCCCCACCACAAGGACAGCTCCTGACAGAGCATTCACCAAGGAAAGGGTGCCTGGATTCCAGGGGGAGCTGGAAATCTGGATATCCAGGTCTGGATATCTGTGGATATCTGGTGAGGTTGTGCAGAGGGTAAATATGGCCTGAGAAAAAGGAGTGTGAGGAAAAGCCCATGGCATGTGCAGAGGGAGGGCTGCTCTCCCCCCGTGCCAGGTGCTCTTGGCCAGCACAGGACTGAGGATGTGAACTCACATTTCCCTGTGGAAAGGTTGGTGCTGTTCTCTTTGGTAAGTTTGGGGTTTTGGAGTAGTTTGAAGTCATTTTAGTTTGGGATTCACATCACTTTTTACTTCCCATCTGAGGTGCAGCCCTACAGCACTCATGGGATGTCAGACACCTTGGAGCTCCCCTTGACTCAGCTTTTAAGCCCACAAAACTCATGTGTGTTCTCCTTGTTAGCATTCAGGAACACATAATCACAGAATGATTCTGTGCAGGTGCTTTTATTGAAGAGCTCTGGGTGTCTGACTCCGACACAGATTCAGGCTGAACAAATTTTATACCTTTATCATTATATAACTACATATTAATTATTAAACTTATATTGTTCTATTGTACACATTGATTTCATCCAAACATGGATTTTTGTAAGTTCCATCAAACCCCCCAAACATCGTTTCTCATGATTCTTGTTATGATTAAACAATAATTATATCCAATTACCAAAGAATCATCGCATTTAACAATCATATCATTTATCATATAACAATCACATCATTTATCTTAGTTATTAAATGATTATACAGGTGCAGTTTCACATGAGCCAGTAAAGCTCAACATTTTCCCAGGGCCTACCCTTACATTTTCCCAGGGCCTACCAGGCCCAACCTTTTCCAACTCCCCTGAATATCCCATGATTTTAGAAACATTTTATCCCTATACTATCATCCTTGCTTTTCCAAAAGGTGATCCTAGTGCAGCAATGAAAGCCCCAGTGTTGAAGCATGTCCATGTTCAGCGTTCCTCATGGTTCCCTGGTGTGGAGGAGGTGGTTCCATGTGGTTTGATATTTGCAGTGCCCACGGCTGCTGCTCCCACAGCTCCAGGTTCAGCCACGGCAGTGATGGAAAGGACAAGGGCAAAGGCTGCTCAGCAGGAAGGACTCGCTGGGCTCCACCCATGGCAAGGAATCAGAGGTGGTTAGTGGAAAAAAAGAAAAGGTTTGAACTATAAACTCTGGGTTAGTGAGTGTTGAAAGAGTTGTTTTTTCCATGTATCTAAGCTGGCAGGGTTTGCACATGGATAGTAGTCACAAGACATGAGAGTTCCTGGATGTGGCAAGGCAGGTCGCACTTTAGAAAGGCATGAGCTCTGTTTTCTCTAGTCAGATGATGCTTTTTTCCCTCCTTGAGACAGAGAAACTCCTTCAGTGAAGGTGGTGTCTGCCCTTGTCACCACCTAGGCCACAGTGACCTTCTAGCATCTTAAGGGAGCTATAAAAAGGAGGGAGAGGGACATTTTATATGGACAGATAGTGACAGGACAAGGGGAATGGTTTTAATCTGAAAGAGGGCAGGGTTAGATAGGATACTGAGAATTAATCATTTATTCAGTGGGTGGGCAGGCCCTGGCACAGGGTGCCCAGAGAAGCTGTGGTTGCCCCTGAATCCCTGGAAGTGCCCAAGGCCAGGCTGGAGAAAGCTCTGAGCAAACCTGGGAGCTTGTGACTGGCAGGGAATCAGTGACTCAGAGCTTGGAATCACCACAGAGGCTTCAAGAGCTGCTTGTTGGGCTTCTGCTGTGGGCAACAGTTCTTAGTTCAGCTGTAATGTTTCAACCAAGTGGTAAGGAAGACTGAGGAGGAAGGGGAAACTCAGGCTGTCCTTGAGGATGTCAAGTCAAAATCTGAAGCAACACACTTTAAATTAAATCTGTGACCTTTAGAACACCTGAGAATTTAGAGTCTGGGTTTAAGTTTTCGTGGTTGGTATATCCATGTTGAGAATTTGAGTTCTGCTGGAAGTGCATCTGCTTGAAACTTGAGGTTCTTGAGGTCTCCTTTAATGGGAAATATTAAATAAAAGTACAATAAATTGGCTTCTCTGTGTGTGATGCAGACCAGCTACTGGAGCAGGCTGAGCTTCTTGCTGCATTCAGGAGATTTTTCGTTTGTTTTGATTCTTTTGCACACCTAAGTACAAAGCTATAAAAGTAGGACTAAAAAAACCTTTTGGACCAGAGATTAGTTGTTAGGAATTTGGAAGGGCAGGTTTCTTCAGGCAGCCTGGTTTTCCATTCTGATGCATCAGCTGTGGTTCAGGTGAGCTCCACAGAGAAATGGGCTTTTGGTGTTTCCTGCAATCAGTGGAGGGAATGCAACAGGAGAACTGCCTGGATGTTTTAAGGCGAAGGCTCACATTGATGCCTCAGGTTTAGTTTTCTATTTTTCACATTCTGTGCTGCTTTAGTGTGTGGGTCTGGGCTTCATATCAGGGATGGTGAGCTCTCTGCACAGAGCAGGGAGACAAAACAATTCCTGCTCCAGCTGGGCACCAAGGACAAATGATCCAAACCTCAGCCCAGGAGCACAAACAGCGTGGGCTGAGGAGAGAAAAACAAGCAGGATGGGAGTGCATGGGCTAAAACTGGAACTGGACAATGAACTGCAAGGTGCAAATGGAGCAGAACTGATCCAAGGGAGAGACCCCGGGAGCGCTCGTGCATTTTGGGACCATTTTGGATCATCTTGGGTGCAGCCCTGGCTGGGCTCTTGTGCTGCCCAAGGTGGATCCATTGGGGCTTTGAAGAAATCCCTGCTTTATTCTTTAGCTCTGTCTGGTCTCTGTTCTAGGGCAGCCTGCACAAGGCATCAACATCAGGTATTCATACAAATCCGTGTCAGTAGCCATAATAACAACAAGCTTCTCCTCCAGCCGGTGGAATAATGCTCAAAGTATTATTTTATAGATATTATTCCAGGCCAGGGGAAGGCCTAACTCTGCTTGAGACACTAAATTCTGTATTTTGTTATTGGTTTTTCTCACATATGTTTCCTTAGGAAGTAATGAAAGCACAACATGATCAATGCTTAGTTTATTGCCTCAGCAGTAGCACAGGAGATCTGGCAAAAAATCAGAAGTGAGGGAAGGGGCAGTGGTTTAAGCTAAACACAAGTGAAATTATCCTGACAATATATGTCTGAAACAAGAGGGAGAGGAAGGCTGGAGTTTCCATCAGCCAGCCTGATGATATTTTCAAGAATCAGTGTCTGGCAGACCCATTAGCTGCTGTTAGAGCTTTCAGAAACTCTTAGGAGGACTGCTGAGACATCCCAGAGCTCTGACCCCGGAGCACACAGCATCAGGAATTGGAGTTCCTTTGCTGGGGAGAACAATTCACCCCCATTCCCATGCTGAGGGGAAGGTGGGAATAGCTCTAACAGCATGGAAGGATGTCTGGAGCTCTGTGTTTCTCTCCCTCCTGAATTTTAGGAAGGGTATTGTGTAGATGGGATTGGCTGGGAGCTGGTCACATCCTCAGCACTCATCCCAAATTTCAGTTTCCAAGGACACAGCCACTGGTGACTCAGACAAATGGGAGTAGTCCTCCTGTAATTATATTATAATAACTTACAAGCTGATTAAAGTGTTTCTGTGTGTCTCAAGCTTCTGGAAAATCATCCCTGGATTCTTCAGAGCTAATTACTTTTTTTTTAGGAGTGAGACCATCTGTCAGCACAGAAATACTTCAGCAGCAGTATCTGAGGACAGCTGGCATAGCTCAGGTGGGCACTGGCAGAACCAGAGGAGAGGTTTGCATCCCTCTTGTTCCCATCTGCAGGCACACATTAGGAAGTGCTGCAATGCAATTTGAGTCTCAGGGAGCCAAGCCAATAAGTCAGTTTGGGATGTGGCCCTGGGATACTCCAAGTGAGCATGGAATATATCTCCATGGAAGCTGATTTTAGGAAAACTTAAAGTCATGTAAACTATTGCACTAAACACCAGGTGTGGGTCCAAAACCAAGCTGTAAATTTGGATTGTTTGGCAGTTCTCAGCATTAAAGAGCTCGGTTTTGATACAAGCTGTACATGTTCAGCCTCTCTGCCTCCCACCTGGATCAAGATTTACTCATTACTTCATGGCTATGAAATACTTTATGGAGAAACCTCAAAACAACCAGTTTTTACCCAATTAGTGAAGAATTAAGGGCTTGGTTTGTAGGAATCCTCTATGGATGGGATGAACACAGCAGGCTTGAAGTGTGAATTGGAGATGCAAAAAGAGAAAAGCAAAAAATTGTTCCAAGCCGAAGCTGAAAAGATACTTGTTGGTTTTGAGCCTCTGATTTGAAAACTGGGGAGTTCTAGAACAATTTGTCTTTGAAGTCTGTAACAAAAATAAGAAAATAGCATTTACTAGATGACTTCAAGGCCAAGGGAAACAATGATCACTTCTCCCAAACTGGAGATCAGCACAGTGGGTAAGTGGCTGCTGTCTGAAGAGGCAGAATTGGTGCTTCAGAACTATTTTATCACTTATTTTCTAGACTACATCACTGCTGCTGTGACCCAAATGCCCCAGGCTTGTTCACACTTTCTAGATGAATCCTTAATAAAAATTCAGCCTGTGTGTGTTTTTTTGGGCAAAAATGAACTTAGTCATAAAATGTCTGGTTAAAATTACCAGCTAGAGCTCCAAGGTCTCAGCTATCAGAGTAAATGACATGGCTGTGGCAGGGAGGAGACAGCTGAAGTTATTTCCAACAGACCTGGGTAAAACTTGGCTGCCTTTGCCCCCCCATCAGCAGCATAGGATGAAGCAGAAGAGATGCATGAAAATCAGCAAGACTTCTTTGAAGTCTTCAGAATATTTTCTTGGTGGCAAATCAATTTTGAGAAAGGAAAGAGTGTAATTTATTTCTGCTCATGGCATCTGCACTGGCTATGAGAAGAGTGCTAGTTCTTAGGGGTGTAATCTTGCTTTTCTTTGAGCTGTAACCTTTTTTTTTTTTTTTAATAGTGGGAGCTGTGCAAAGAATTGCTACATGCTGTGGGTTTCCTTACTGCCCTTAAATCTTCTGCCAGTTGTTAACTTTCATCTCACTTGCATATTTCATTAAATCTGGTTTATTTGGCATAGGGAAGAATAATTTATCCCTGTAGTGAAGTCATTCAGAAAGCTGATCCTTAGAGCTCAAAGAAGCTGGCATGTCTCAGTGTGGATGTACCTAAAAATGGCATTTCTGTGCCTGCTGACTGTGGTTGGTGATGCCTAGGCAGGGAAGGAACAGGGAACCATCCCCTGAGCAAGCAGAACATTTCTAGGTCTGAAGAACCACGTCTCTTGCTCCCAGCGAAGGCTGTGGAAAGCATTGACAGCTGCTTCTTATCTCACAGTCAAACATTTTGAAGCCCTGGAGGCGAAATATTTATGCTACTGGACACTTTGTTTATTCAATGGGCCTTTTTTGATTTCTCTTTTTTTACCAGAGAACTGCAAATGAGTGACGTGTGTGTGCCTCAGTGTAAACAAGAGACTCGTGACTCCTCATGGCAGAATTAGTAATTCCTCATGCTGCTCTGAGGGGCTGAAGGAAATACTGATGAGTGTGAACCAACACAAAATAATCATCGATTAGAGGGAGAAACAAGCTGCTTAATCTTCAGTTTTACATAGAAAACTTCAAGGAATAAAGACTCCAAAGTGTGCAACTTCTGGGAATAACCTCCAAGGAGGGGTAGGCCAGCATGCAAACACACATCTTCACTGGATTCTGAGGAGCTGCAGAGTGAGAAGAAAAACAGTTCAGTGGAAATCAAAAGGTTTACAAACATCATTCCTCTTGTAAACAGCCTGATTGCAGAGCAGAAGCCACAATAACTCAGCAGCAGTGTGAGGCAACTCAGGGAGGTTTGGGGTGCAGAAAGCAGCCTGTGCAGCTGGCTCATGGAACAGCAAACAGCATCAAACCTGGGGAATTCCTGAGGGGAAATTTGGATTTTGGATAATACTGGGGAGAAATGCTATAAGGGCCTGCCTTTTTCTTAAGTGCTTATGGCCTCAATCATGAGCATGGTGGAGATGTTTTTATCTCACCTCTCAGTTTCACTTGTCAGGGCTCCCTTCTGTGGGACCCTTCTGTTTCTTTACCTGACTTAGACAATATTTCATCAGCCCCAGCAGTACCTCATCACTCATGTCTGGCAAACTCCCTCTTCTTGAAAAATGCTTCTCTTCTGAGCACACCCAGGTGTTAAATTCAAGAAGCACTCACCAAATCCAATATTTTTGAGTATTGAAATCCAGTGGCTGACTCATCACTCTGCACAAAGAAGATGTTGCTTCCAGTTACTTTGTTTGGGCTGACTGCAGGTTTTTCAAACAAAGCAAGTCATTTCTGGAAAACCCTGTAAAACTTGGTGCCAGAACAGTGGAGAAGTTATCCAAAAGGCCAACACCCAGGTTAGTCTGAGAGATTGAACTACTGGAAAGCCCTGGGGTTTTGCTGGTATCTCTTGTGTCAGTCCTTTTGGGGCCTGGGACATTCTGGAAATGCTGGATTGATCCCAACCAGCTCCAGGGCACCTCTAACCTTCCTGCTCTGCTTGTACCTGGCTTGGGGTGCATTACAACTTGATAGGCTTTTCCTTCTCCTGCTCAGCCCCTTCAATTAATTTCCTTTTTAAGTTTGGAATCTTCAGATGGGATCCTGGCAAAAGAATCCCTGAATACCTTCAGAGGATTGCAGCTTTCAGGGAGGTTTTGTTTTCCCTCTGCCTGGATGAGCCTCTGGTCTGAAGCAGTGTGAAAGGTTTTGTGGGTTTTGAAGAGCAAGGCATGAGCAGTGTGAAGGTCAGACTTTTACCTTCTGTAAAGTTATCTTGGAACAAATTACATGCTCCAATAGTTGTTCCCAGTATTTTTGGGCAGCACTGGCTTGTAAAACTCAGATATCAGGATTCCCAAAGGTGGGGGCTTCTGTTGGGCAGCTGCTGCTGTGACAACTGTGCCAGAGGATTGATACTTGGGAGGCAGGAAATCGAGATGAAATGGTAAATGAATGTCTGTCCTGCCAGCAAACCCTGTTCTCCTTGGAATCAGGGATCAGAAGGTGGCGTTGCAGGCAGGTTTGTCAGCAGAGCGTGCTCAGGAAGGGCAGCAGTGCTCTAGGGCTGGACACATGGATTTGCAGTGGCACAGCTGAGGAGATATCAGATCTCTCACCTTTTATAAACTTCCCTTTATTTGTGCTCTGCCTATTGAGCTGGAACAGAGCCCATTGCTTCAAAGGGGTGCTGGGTGCAGGAGGGGATGCCTGACTTAATTTCAGATCTGATAGAGCTGAGAGTGTTGGAGGGACCATTGCTTCACTTCAGAAATGCCCCAAAGCTCTGGCTGAGTTCTCCTTGTTGAAATCATGCATCTGGCTCCTTTTCCTGTTACTAAAACCAATAAATATTAAGACCATCTTTATAAGCTTTTCTTAAAAAGAAAATTTTCCTAGTTAAAAGCCTTTTTAGAGTGGCTGAAACTCTGCTCCAGTTCCTAAATTTAATTCAGTTGATGGTGCATTTAGGTTGCTTCTATGCTGCAAAATGAAACTGATCAGCGAAGAGAAAGTGAGATAAAAATCTAGGAATGTCTGTGTTTCATTAAATGGCCAGTCCCTGATGCTTTCAGAAAAAAACAGGAGTATTTACCATTCATCACTTTGTGATGAGTGCTGTTAACTCCTCTGCAGGGCCCGGGCAGTTAAATCAGTGCTGTCATCTGTGAGTCTCTTGCCCCTGTAGGGGTGGGCTGTGCCAATGGTTTGAGGTTTGGGGTTCCCAGTTCAGTAACTTGGCCAGGGATGGCCCTGCCCAGACCCCCCACCAACCCCACCCTGGGCATCCCTGGCAGCGCTGGCCAAAGGCTCCTGGAGCTCTGGCAGCCTCGGGGCCGTGCCCATTCCCTGGGGAGCCTGGGCAGTGCCAGCACCCTCTGGGGGAAGAACCTTGCCCTGAGCTCCAGCCTGAGCTGCCCTGGCCCAGCCCCAGCCGTTCTCTCAGTTGAGATCTTCCTCCCTCACATATCCAGTTCTCTGCCTTAGATTTTTAGTATCTTCTAAGACTGAATGAGAGCTTTTATCTTCTTTTGAGATTCTACTTGATTGGTCACCAGTGTGAGTGCAAAGAGTTGCTGCCCAGAGCAGCTGTGGCTGCCCCTGGATTCCTGGAAGTGTCCAAGGCCAGGCTGGACAGGGCTTGGAGCAGCCTGGGACAGTGGGAGGTGCCCCTGCCCATGGCAAGGAGTTGAAACTGGTTGGTCTTTAAGGCTTCTTCCACCTCAAACCATTCCATGATTCCACGATTCCAATGTTCTTTCTCCCCCTACACCCTTCAATGCTGCCATTCTTTCCCATCCAACATTAATATCAGACCTTGCAAGCAGTGCAAGTCTTCTCCTGTGCTTTACCCACACTAGATATAGTCTAGAAGAAAAATTAAGCTCAGAACAAGGTGTTCCCAGTTTCTTTTCAAGGAAATTATTTCACTAATCTTTGGTCATAATGTGGATTTTAAACCTTTTCATAGAAGATGAGAGCTGAGCTTTGGGAAGTAAAGAGCATCCAACACGTAGCACTCACTCCTCATTCTCCTGGAGGTGAGTTTTGCTTACCTCTTCCAAGTGCTTTAGACTTTCACACCACCTCTTTTCTGTGCTCTCAGGGACATGTGAGCCCCTTGCATGCTCTTGCAGAACTAAGCAGAGTTTTATGAACAAAAGTCAGGGTTTGACAATGCTAAAGGAGACAAAGCAAAGAGAAACTCTTGATCAAAGAGGGCTTGCGCAGTTTCAAGGGCAAATACAAAGACAAATTCTGGTTTTGTTCCAAAAAAGAAAAGAAAAATCCCCCAGCTTTACAGGAAGAGCTCTGTTCATTTCTCCACCTTGCCAAGTAGTTTTTGAGTGCTGAAAACACCAAACACTTTCTTTTTCCATCAGGATCCCGGGAGCCTTCCCTGACCACGCTGCCCTTGCTTCTGAATGGTTTGTCTTTCTCTCCCTCTGCTTGCAGAGCATCTTTAAAACAACTCTGCCTTGTTCAGAATGTTGAGGTTGGCTGTCTAAACTGCAGCTAAATCAAAAACATAGCTGATGATTTGGGCAGATACAGGCTGGGTGGGATTCCTGCCAATGTTATATTTGTTTTTGTCTTCATAAAGAGCAGTCCTGGGAGATGTGCACTGCAACCAGGAAGAGTCTGACAAAGGCATGTGCCTTTATAAAGGGCTTTTTTAGAAAATTTATCTTTGAGTCAGCCAGCTTTGTGAACTATTTCAGGCCATGGTGTGCTGATCAGATGCAGAGTGTAGTAATGTCTTGAAAGACAATGCCTTCTTTCTGCCCCCTGCAGATACTTTGTAATTGGGTGCAAGGGTTAAAAGTGTGCAGTGCCCACCCTGGGCAGTCCTGTCTGCCATGGGTGTGCTGGATGTGACCCCACACTGGGAGCAGCCTGGGGATTGCTCCTGATCCTGCTCTGGGATCCTTTGCAGCAGGAAAAGTTGCCTGGTGCCTTATTGACGGGAGTTTGTACATTTTTCACTGCTGCTTTAATGAAAAGTATGAAATATTTTGGGGAGTCTTTTACCACCAACTTTGAGCATGTGGCTGGTTTTAGGCCCCTGAGCAGCCTGAAAGGATTCCATATCTGTGGATATCCATACCTGTGAGCTTGGAGAAAGAGTGGTTATTGCATGGAACTTAAATGAAGTTATTAAAGTCATTATTTTGTGTGTATTTTCAGTGGGATTGAGGGTTTCCACCTTATTCTCCAGATTATTCTCCATCTCTTGAATTTAATTTAAGAAGAAATTAAATTTTTATTTTTTTTTTAAGAAAAACGAATTCTTGTTTTCAGCTGGTGAAATTGGTATGAGTATTTAATAGTTGCAACACATCCAATACCATGGTTGGCAAGGCCTGCATTAATAGGGATGGTTTAAAAAATTAACAGAAATTAAATTTGGGTTAATCCCTGTGGTTTGGGGCCAAATTTGGTTCTAGTAATAAGAAAGTGAACCTGATATGGGAGATGCAATTTGCAGAGGAATGGCTGCACTATTGATGACCTTGCAGAGAGATTGCTGAACATGTTGTGGACACAACTCTGCAGTTTTCAGGGCTCTCCCATGAAAAGGAAGGCAAGCCAGGCAACCAGAGACCAGTAATTTAAGGAAGTTTTTCTTTAAAACAATCTAGGGATAAAACATGGTGTAAATAAGAAAGAAAAGAGGTGCATTCACCAGCAGCCCCTCTTAGCACTGCCCTGGAGAGGAGTAGGTAGTGAAGTCCCCTCCGTACCTGGACAGAGTTTGGGTTTTTTGTTTCCTGAATGTAAAACCAGCCTCACCAGCAGCTCTCTCCTCAGTACCTTGTTACCCCTGCTGTGCCTAGACTGCCCACACAGACAATGCAGAACCTTCTGAGTGCAATTAATCTGTTGCATTTAACAGCTGTTTTCTCCTGCTTGCCTTTACCTTACAAGGCAAACATTCCTGAGCAGCATTGGGAAGAAACATTTTTATGGACAGATGGGCTCTAAACCTGCCATCCACTGAGGGCCTGCTCCAACATCCCAGAAGAGTGATGTTAAAATTTCATACTCAGTAAGACTTAGGAGTTGTTTGACAATGTCTGCTGGTATTTAATCCTTCACTCTGCCTGCACTGGTCTTGCTGTTCCCAGGATTTTAGCTTTACTTTCATCACCTCCATGAGGTTTCTGGCCTGTTCTGCCTGCCTGGTACCTCAGCCTGGAGCAAAGGAGGCTCAGGGGGGACCTTGTGGCTCTGCACAGCTCCTGACAGGAGGGGACAGCCGGGGGGGTCGGGCTCTGCTCCAGGGAACAGGGACAGGAGGAGAGGGAACGGCTCAGGCTGGGCCTGGGCAGGCTCAGGGTGGACACCAGGAGGAATTTCTTTATGTAAAGATTAGGCAGGTATTGGAAGGGGCTGTCCAGGATGGTGGTGAGGTCCCTAACCCTGGAGGTCTTTAAGGACACTCAGTGCTCTGGGCTGGTGACAAGGTGAGGGTCAGTGACGTGTTGGACTCAGTTATCATGGAGGTCTCTCCCAACCTCAGTGATTCTGTGATTCTAAGACAAGAATTTGCCTTTATGTCACAGATCAGGCAGTGGCAGAGTAGGCAGAGAGGAGACCTTGGTTCTCCTCAGTGTTTCTACGCTTTTGTCATCAGTGCTAAGCTGGTGCTGACCCTGCTGCCTGCCAGCTAAACATCTCTGCTGCTCTGTCCCTGGCAGAAACAGGGCTGGGAGCTCCAGCCAATGTCCCTGCTCGTCTGTGCTGCCTTGGGCTCTTCTCTGACATCACCTGCAGAGGTGTTTTCCCTTCACTCAGGGATCAGAAGGCCCAGGGGAGGCATTTTCTCAGCTGCGTCATTTTTTGCCTTACATTCTTCTAAAACCCCACTCATGTTTTTGACAGCTCCAATCTGCCTGCAGTGCTGCAATATTGCACTTTTGGTGAAGCTGCAATGAGGTTTTACAGCAGTCCTGCATTATTCCCCCAGCTGCTTCAGTGTCCCAAGCACCAGATCAAGAGTAAGTCTGGTGCCAGTGCTCCTGGCTATGGTTTCCCCTACTGCTACCTCCTCCCTCCTTCACTTCCTCTTTTTTTTTTTTTTTTTAAGACCAGCAATATTTGGATGGTAATTGTAGCCCCAAGGCTTGTATAAATTCATTAAAGGCTGTGCCTTTTGAAGTGGAATTAGTACTTTGTTGAAGCTGTTTGTGTTCTGGGTCATGAACCATCTGATGGGGGGCCCGGGTCCATCTGGGCTGTGCTAATTAGAGCTGCCTGCCCTGGGGCTGAGGCTGCAGCTCAGTGCAGGAGCAGCTCAAGGATCTCAGCTGCAGAACCACCTCTGGCTTTCATGCTGGAAGCTGATTTTCCCTGGACAAACCTCCAGAGTGGGGGCTCGTGTCTGCTTGTGCAGTAATTTCCTATACCCCACATCCCCACTAGGAAACCTTTTACCTCAAGGGGTTATATTCTCCTAAGAGGTAAAATCCTTGCCAGAAGCCTGCTATAATAAATCCCCCATCTAGAGATGGAAATTCAGCATCTTCCAGTCCTGTAGATCTTTACCAGTTCCTTCAAATGCTTTATTCCTGGCTCCTGACTGCATCCAGGGGGTATGGCATGGGATATTGTAGGGGATAGCTTAGGATTTTGGCTTCTTAAGCACATGCTTCTGCTGTCCAAGCTTAACTTTCTTATTAATAAAAAAATACAGCTCAAATTGAAATTGTTGGTCCAGAACTCTGGTTCAGGGTTTTTCTGCTGAACCGTGATCAGAAGTGAAGTGGAAACAATACAACTGGAAATCCTGGAGTGGCTAAAGGTGCATCAGTTTGTGGTTTCCAATGTTGACACCTGCTCTCAAGCTCTTTGAAATCTTCTAAAGAGCTTCAATGTTAAGTTGGACACTCTAAAAAGGGCCTTAGCCAGCTGTGTCTGGACCACTCTGGTGTGCAGACAGAACATATATCAATTATTAGGTAACAGTTTTTGTTTGCTGCCAGCTCACAATTTGCTCACTTTGGATAAAACTGGTTCTATTGCAGCACAACAAATAGGGAATAGGAGCAACTCTGCCTGGATCACACTTCAATCACTTAGCTATCCGAGCTAACCAGATATTTCCAAGGAAAATTTATTTGAATTTTTAAATCTGGACTTTACAAAATATAACTCTAGTACTTTAGGGCAAGGTCTTCCCAGATGAGCTGGATCTGAGATGCTCCCAGCTGACTCCCAGCTCTGTATCGGGCTTTTCTGTAGGAAAAATATTTGGCATTTTGGCACTGTCCATATATCCCCTGGAAATAGCCTGATTAATCCATTCTTTTAAGCAGAGGAAATTCATAAATCGCTCTCGTGGTGGCTGAGCTTACGCAAGGCAGCAGATGTCTCAGTCCCCAAAGGCCATGACAAGTCCCTCTGAGCTCTGTGCAGCACAGTTGTTCACATCTCACCAACAGCTGAACTTTCAGCTCTTGAAGGCTCAAATGAGCCTGACTTTGGTGAGAAATGCAGAAATTCTGGAGAGAATAGAGGCTGCTCAAGGACAGGATGTCTTTTCAGGCTGCTGCTCAGACCCTGTGCAAGAGGTGAAGGAGCTGTGCTTGGGCAATCTGCTTCCCTGGCTCTTGATGCCTTGGTGAAGTATTTGAGTTGTACAAATCACTTAATTCCTTTATGGCTTATTTCTCAACTGAAATGAAAATCCTTTGGGATCAAACTGTTCTTGATAAACATCTCAGGCTTTTAAGAACTGCTTCTGGGTTTATTGCCCTTTAAATTTCAAGCACCCTGACATTAGTGTGCTGTCTTGTTTGGCTTCAGCTCTCAAACCAGAGAACAGATTGACATTCTGAATTAAAAATAGAATTGTCCACAGCTACTCCCACAGCTTGGCATTAATCTGGTTCTGGTTGGCCTTGGGCTCCTTTTCTTTTTGAATGGAAAAAAAAAAAAAGCAATCCAGGTCTGGTTATCAACAGCAAAGTCCACTGCTCAAGACACAGAGGCATCTGAAGTCCCTGCAGGGTGTGAGGCTTGGCAGAAGCTGACTTTGATTAAATACAAATTAACCAGGAGGTATTTTTTTCCCCTTTCTCAGCATCTCTTTTGGCAGAGCCTCCATCTGTGGTTGGGTTGGAGAGCCCAGCTGCTGCTCAGGCTGAACAGAGTGCCCACGGTGGGATCTGGTGAATAGCTCTATTCATAAGTCATCCTGCCCTCCCTCTTTCTCCTTCCAGCTTGAAGCCTCCAGGATACTTGTGGAACCTTGGCCATGCCATCCTGAGTGGGGAAGGCTGGGAACAGCCCGTCCTCAGTAAGAGGTAAGGATGGGAGCAGCACGCAGAGCCCACTCATGAGGAGCAGCAGAAAAGGAGCTCAGACAACTCCTGCCTTTCCCTCCTGAGCACAGCCCTGCCAGTCGCCTTGTCCAAGGGCTGATTCTTCCCCCTTGAGCAGCCTGGCTCTGTTTCCTGCCCTGCCAGGCTGCTGGATGTGTAAGGAAAAGCCTCATTCCCCTCTGGAGCTGATGACAGGGGAGGCTGAAGGAAGTGCCTGCTGTGTGCCTCTTGTTACCTTGCTTGGCACAATAATGCCTGCTGATCCCAGGCTTGGAAAGCTTCTCCAAGGATTTTTAGGTTAAAAAAGGTTCTCTTTCTTTTTGGACTGTCATGGAACTCGAGTGTTGGAAAGCTTGGCAAAGTCACAAGCTGCTCTGTCTTTTCTTGTTTATTTTATTAGCAAAGAAGAAAATGCGAGACTTTTGAGGGAAAATAAACTAAATGTGGGAGGGGAGAGGATGTACAAGAGTAGAAACAAATTTGAAGAGGTAAAATGGAGACTTCCTAAAAAGAATTTTCATAGAATTATGTAAATAAATATACACTCTGAACACAATGAATTCCACGGCTTGGCCAGAAAATGAAACTTTTTTTCACTGGTGGAACAGCATTATTTGACCTTGATGGAGGCCTTGTCTGGTCAGCTTTGTCTCTCCATCCAAAGTGTTCTCCTACTTCTTGTCCTGATTTACCAAGACAAAAAGCTTCTTTAAATAATTACCCACAGCTGATGACCAGCAGGGTAAGGTGACAGAACCTTTCAATGGGTTCAGTGAGTCAAACCAATCAAAGTGGGATATATTTTGCTGTGTGACCACTGCATGCACTTCCAGGGAATCTTCTCATTTAGGAATTAACCCGATTTATCTACACCTAAGTTCTCTCTCCATGTGAAATGTCTGGATTGCACCAGCCAACAGCAGAGCCCAGCAACAGTAGGTGCAGACACAAGGATCTATTTCTCGATTTTGGGGAGAGCTGCAAGCTGTTCTTAGTCAGCTCAGCCACTCTGAATTCTTCACTTGCAGCTCACGGGTTTATTTGTGTGTTTTTCTGGGCACACAAACCCCTGTCACAATATTATTAGAAGACTTAAGTGGTACTTAAGTGGAAGTGGCAGGCTTCTGTGCTGCACAAGTTGTGTTTTAACAGAAAATTGATCCAGACAAGTCCCCAGATAGAAGTAGTAATTTACTACTAATGCTACTTCTTTCTAGGACAATGGAATTAGTGGCTAAAGTAAAGTCAGATTAGTTTTGTTTTCTAAAAGCAACCCTGGGAAGGCTCTTAGAGAACACCAGTAACACTTTATCCGTGAGAAAAGCACAGAGCTCCTGTTGTTAACAGAAATGCTGGTTTTTACTGATATCTTAAGTAGAATCTGAATGGGAAGAAACCCTTTGATATTTTGTCATGCATATAAGTGCTAGAGCATAATCCACTGAGTGATATTGGCCCTCAGAGAATAGCAGTAGGCTTTTAGATTGTACCTTCTGTATGAACAGAAGGTTTTATGATTGTACCTAAAGTATGAACAGTTTCATACTTTAAATCTGAGTTGTCTCATAGCTTAAATCCATCACTAATTATGTGATTATTACAAACCTAGAGTTACTCTTCTCCCTTTTGTCTTCAGCTTTTCCCAACTACAAGAGGAGCTGTAAGTTCTGACCACCTCTGAAAGCCCAGTCTTGTGATGCAGACCACAGTCCAGAGGGTGCTGGCACTGCCCAGGCTCCCCAGGGAATGGGCACGGCCCCGAGGCTGCCAGAGCTCCAGGAGCCTTTGGCCAGCGCTGCCAGGGATGCCCAGGGTGGGGTTGCTGGGGGGTCTGGGCAGGGCAGGGGCTGGGCTGGGTGATCCTGGTGGGTCCCTTCCAGCTCAGGAATTTTGGGATTCTGAGAGACAATGGCTGTGTGTTTTTGCTGATTGAGGGGGTGTGCTGGCCAGTGGACAGCTGGATGTGAAACACAGAAATCCTGAAATAAGAGCAAAACCTGGGACTTGTATAATGTTAAAGCTGGAGAAAAACAAAAGCAGACATGAGGAAAATCAGTGTGGACCAGAGAGGCTGGGCAGTGGGTGAGCTGTAAGGCAAGGCTGATGGCCAGAGCTGGTAGAAGTAGTTGGGTACTGCTGAAAGAAACCTTGTTTGGTTGTGGGAGCTTCATAAGTTGGAAGTCACTAAGGAAATAGGAAACCTTGGCTCCTTCCCACTGGGGAAGGCACTTTGTGAGGGTGCCTTTGTTCAGGGCCAATTTGTTTTCACTTGAGTTAATGCTTCATTAGTGCTGTCCTTGAGACCTTGGCTGTTAGCCAAGGGGAAAAAAAGCTAAAAGAGATGGGGGGAAGAGAGCCCCTGCAAAAAGCTTTGAAATAAAGCTGTTGGGTAGTTTAATGTTATCACAGAGGCAGCAGGTTAGAATAAGCAATTTCAAGTGTCTGAGCTGTTGCATGTTTGGGCCTCTTTTGTGTGGATTTCTGAGCTTGCTGTGGCAGTCTCAGATCCTGAGTGCACGGTGTGATCCTTCTGGGCTGCATTAGGAGTGGAATGGTTCTAAGTGTATTTATGGCCACTTATAAATCCTAGGGATTTTTGCTCCTCCTGGAGCTCTGGAGAGACAATAGAGATAAATGACTGCCCTTCCACAAAAGATCTCTGTGGAAGTTCTTGCTGGCTGCCCAGTCACTCCCTCGTTTTGGAAAATTATTTATCTGCATTGCAGGAGCTTTCCAAATATAGAGCTGTTCTTCAGTCCTGCTCTTTTACAAATCTATTCAATAGCTCTGATTGAGCTTAATACATGTGGGAGTTAAAAATTTGCTCCTTAATAGAGAGAGAGGTTTTCAAGATGGGGGTCAGACTCTTCTCCCAGGCCACCAGCTCTGGGACAGAAGGAAACAGCCTCAAGCTGTGCCAGGGGAGGCTCAGGTTGGACATCAGCAGGAATTTCCTCATGGAAAGGGTGGTCAGGCCTTGGAAGGGGCTGCCCAGGGAGGTTTGGAGTCCCCATCCCTGGAGGTGTCCACAGAAGGCCAAGGTGGCACTCAGTGCTCTGGGCTGGGGACAAGGTGGGGATTAGGCACAGGTCAGACTCGATGGTTCTGGAGGTCTTTTTCAACCTCAGTGATTCTGGGATTCTGCAAGTGTAGGTTTGGGCCACTTGGCTATCCAGGTTAGAGCCCAATCCAATGTAAACTGGGTGCAGAAAGTCACACTTCAATTTATTTTAACTGGAGTTGAATCACTACTCTGTTGCTTAGAGATATTTTTTCTAAGTAGGTTTTGAAAAGAACAGGCTCAGTCGGAGCTTCAGATGAGAGCTGAAATTTGTATTTCCTTCTGTGATTTGACTTCTCAAACAGCTGCATTTGTGCTGAACAGGGGGAATGTTCAAATCCATCTTAATCTTCAGGTGGTTGAACATCCTTTTCCTGAATTGGAGTCAGTTACTCTTTCCATCCTGCCTCCAGGTTCATGGTCTGAAGGTGAAACTCCATCTCCCCTGAGGGGTGAGTCAGCTCCAGTTGGTTTCACTGGAAGCAGAACTTGAGGTTCAGTCAATCATACCTGAAACCCCTGCCCAAAATTTCTGTTAAACTCTGGGAGCATTTGTTCTTGAAATCACCATTTCTGTGCTACAGTTGCCTATCTGCTGTGCTCTGGGTCTAAAATGCCTCACTACAATCCTTGAGCAAAAATCTCTCTTGTCAAATGCAGTACAAAAAAAAAAAAAAAACCAAAAAAACCAACAAAACCAAAAAAAAAGGATTGTTCCCAAAATCTACACCCCAAGATTTCTTTCATATGTCAGCAGCAGGACTAATCCTATCAGAGCTCCATGCTCTTGCTGATATGATTTAGTTTAGATATTCTTGTGAGGAGCAGGAATTTGGACAGGGATCCTTATGGGTCTTTCCCATCTTTAAATACCCTGTGATTCTATTCTATGACAATGTGACGTCTCCTCTGAGCTGAAGGAGGTGTTTGCATAGATGCTTTGTGCAGGCTGGCCTAGAACAGAGGCTGGACAGAGCTAAAGAATAAAGCAGGGATTTCTTCAAAGGATCTCCCCAGTGGATCCACCTTGGGCAGCACAAGAGCCCAGCCAGGGCTGCACCCAAGATGATCCAAAATGGTCCCAAAATGCACAGGGTCTCTCCCTTGGATCAGTTCTGCTCCATTTGCACCTTGCAGTTCATTGTCCCATTCCAGCTTTAGCCCAGGCACTCCCATCCTGCTTGCTTTTCTCTCCTCAGCCAATGTTTGTGCTCCTGGGCTGAGATTTGGATCATTTGTCCTTGGTGCCCAGCTGGAGCAGGAATTGTTTTGTCTCCCTGCTCTGTGCAGAGAGCTCCCCATCCCCTGATATGAAGCCCAGACCCACCCACTAAAGCAGCACAGAATGTGAAAAATAAAAAAGCTGAAACCTGAGGCATCAACATCTGCCAATAAGGAAAGGTCTAAGGTAGAAGTTTGCATCAATTCCATGAATTTTGTGAAGCCCTGCCTGCCCAAGGTGACTTTGTCCCACAGGAACATATGAACTGCCCTTACCTCGTGCAGGCAGTGATGTGAGAATCTGGGATGGTTTCAAGCGAGTTTGAAGTTGTCTCAGCAGCTTTGCTTTGTTGTGCAATATGTGTTCAGACCACAGAGGGTAGCCCTTGTCTCTAAGCAGCAAACTGGAATGGTGTGTGTTCTTGGAGCAGGTAGGGCACAATACATAAAAGGATAAAGCAGTGACTTTTTGAGAAGAGAAAGCAAAATCCATTGCCCTTCTGGAGAGAATGAAAAGCAGTATCATGTGTATGAGCTGCAAGTGCTAATGGACAAAAAGAAGGAAAAAATTAATCAGGTAGGTGAATGCTAATTGAAAACTAATTAATAAATGCACATGGAACAACTGTAAGCACACTGGTATGGCTGCACTGGCTTCAGGTTTTCAGAACCTCCTGTTCTGAAGCAGATGGAACATAGAACAACCTGGCTTGTATTGACAAGTTGTGCCTCTTGTAAATGGTGACAAAACCCAGATTAACACAGCTGCAAGATGCAAGGCCAGGAATCCCTTTTATTCCTGTTGGCTCAGAGAGCAGCACCTACAGGATCTGTGCAGGTGGTCACAGGTGTTTCATGAGGTGTAGATAGATCAGAACACTGAATATTGATCAGAACACAGGCCTGTGTCTGAGATGCCTTTTGTGGGGTCTGGGGCTGGTGACAGTCACATTCCTCCAGCACTGTGAGGGAGCAGAACTGTGCTGTGTCCCTGGGTGCTTGGAGAGTCCAGCCAGTGTTCGTTAGCCTGGAAGCACTGGGCACTCAGAACAGCTCGAGATCATTGCACCAGCTGAAGTCATTGTCTTAGCTTGAAAGATTTAGCTGGGTGTGTGTACTCTATCTCCATCTGTCAGAGGTGGGGCAGTTATTTTCTGTTCATGGGGCAGTTTTCTTTATCTCTGCCACAGCCAATCCTCCCTCCAGGAGATCTCTGCTGTTCATGGCCACTGAGTGTCCCTGCATGGCTGATCAAATTCCACCATCCCATGGGGAGATGCTGCGCCCAGGGCAGGAGCCAAGCATTCCTACCTGGATATAATCTGAGCCTGGAACAGCACAGCAGCCTCTGCCCCCTGCATTCCCAGAGGAGCAGCTTTCTTCTCCCTGCATTCCCAGAGGGAGAGCAGGCCCATCTCCAGCAGCCCTGGAGCTTCAGAGGAAAACTCCATCCTTGTGCAGGATCCCTGCTCCAGCAGAACCACAGCTGGCACTGCAGGAGGGCTGAGCCACCATGGAATGGCACTGCTGCCACCACCCTGACCCACAGGGGGTCAGCTCCTCTTCTGACTGTGGTTTGGGGTTTTTTTTTTGTTTTTTATACTATTGCATTTGTATTTTTAATTTTCCTAGTAAAGAACTGTTATTCATATTCCCATATCTTTGCCTGAGAGCCCCTTAATTTCAAAATTATAAAAATTTGGAGGGAAGGGGTTTTACATTTTCCATTTCAGGGGAGGCTCCTGCCTTCCTTAGCAGACACCTGTCTTTTCAAACCAAGACAGTCATGTTTAGGCAGCCATATCTATACAGCTTCTCCATGTAGCTCAAGAAAATTTTCCTTTTTTCTATTTTTTTTTTTTTCATTATGAGCTTTTAGGAGGCCAGACCAAAGAACTCTGCAGAAATGAAGAAACTCTGCTATTGCAATTCAACTTCACTGCTGCTCTCCAGCTTGGAAGCTGAGGTGAAGTGCTTTCCTGCCCTCCTGGTTTCTCTGGGAATGTGCTTTCCAGCTGTGGGCACAATGGAAATGTGTGGGCACGGAGCTCTGAGCCCAGCTGACGTGCAGGATGTGCACAGGACTGGCCAGCTGGGAGCCTGGCCAGCAAGGCTGACACAGGAATTGCTGATGGGGCTGAAATGGAAATGCCAGCAAGAAGGTTGTCATTTAGTTATGGCTGGCAGGGGACATGGCACCAGACAACTGGGCGGCTTTGGGAGCTGCCAGTGGACAGGATAGGGATGATTAAGAAGCATAATTTGGCTGGCAAAGCCTGAGGAGGTGGACTTGTACATAGTGTGGCCTTCCAAAGCTGACCAAATCCTCAGGAAAACCGTAATTGCTGCTGCAAACCAGGGACTAGTCCTTGGTTTGGCCAGACTCATGTTTGTTCAGTTCATGACTCTACACTCTTCTTGTCCAGGCTTTTCTTTCCAGAGGCAAATGCCTGAGCTGGGAGGGAAGTCAGCAGAAAGGAAGACAGCAGGAAGGCTTCAGCTCCAGGGAGCTGCTGCAGGAGCTCAGAGATGGTGCACATTGCAGGCTGGGCATTTCCCTGTTCCTCCTGAATGGAATCTTTTCACCTCTTTTCCTAAAGCACTTTTTTTCTGAAGGCATTTCATCTCTAAAATTGTTTGATGCCCCACCCCTGGAAGCATTCAAGGGATGCAGCTTGGAGCAACCTGCTCTAGTGGAAGGTGTCCCTGCCCATGGTGGGGGTTGGAATGAGGTGATCTTTAAGGTCCCTTCCACCCTAAACCATTCTGGGATTCTTTATCAAGGGAGAGATGCTGACCTCACCCTGGAGCACTGAGGCAGTAATCCTGCCACTTGCTTGGATGTGATATTCTGAAATTCATTCACCACCTCTGCTAAGAAATCGTGTTGTTTTTTATTAAACATTCTCCTTTTTTCCTGCCTAAATATTGAACTCTCAGTTCTTGTAGCAGATTAAAGCCATTTAACCCCTGGCAGCTTTTGCATTAAGGAACTGGAATTCACTCAGGAATTAGAAGGACCCTGGTACAGAGTCACTGCTTTGGAGGTTTAGTCCAGAGGGAGGATCTGAGGAAGAATCCAGCTGGATTCAGTTCACAGGTTTTCATTTGGAGCATGTCCAGGCTCGGGAGGGACAGGGGATGACAAGAAGGTATCTGTGCTGAATTTCTTTACAAAACTGAGCGGAATAGGTGAAGAATTTGTTCCGAGGAGATTGGATGTTTCCTACTCCTCTGAATTGTTGTGGAAAAATACCTAGGGCTGCTAAACAGCTGCTGCCCTGACAACAGGGAACAGAGAGCTTGGGCTGTGTTCAAGCTGTATCATGTAGTGGCTTCAAGGGACGTGGCTCAGTGCTTGTCCTGATGTACCCCTGCTACTTTCCACTTGTTACAGCTTTTACATAACAGCTTATTGTTGCTTTGACTCTTTTTTTCCACGTGTTTTACTGTCATAACTCTGTTTTAGCAATAGTACTTGAAATTGTGAAGGTTTTATGGAAGCATTATGCCAGGATTTGCCTTTCAGTGCTGTATTTTGCTTCCCAGTTGTGAGTGCACCAAGGCAGAGGTGCTTTGGCCTTGGTGGTTTTGCTGAGGAGGTGAATATTCAGGTTATTCCAATTAAGCAATGTGCTTGCCCCAGGAAAACACTTTTCTCCAAAGACAACTGGTATTTATTGCCCCCAGTGCATGCTGCTCAAGCTGAAGGGAGGGCTAGCTGGTAAAAATATTGTGAGAACGTGCTGAAACAGCACTGCAAAGGCACAGGAGAGGCTAAGTGGCCTTGTGGATTTGACCAACTTTGCACTTTTCTTGCCTCAGGCTGCTCAGTGCCTCGCACAGAACCCTAACAAGTTATCTGGGTAGGTCTTTGTGCTTTTTTTACTGAGCTCCTACAAGTTGTAATAACTATTGGGCCATTCTCCTGCTGCTATCAGCTGATCACACTTGCAATAATTAATTTGCATTATTTTGTACCACATTGCTTTTTTTTTTTTTAGGGAATTTTTCTTCCCAGAAAGGGCTGTAAAGCATTGGCCCAGGTTGTCCAGGGAAGTGGTGGAGCCACCATCCCCGGAAGCATTGAGAAAACATGGATGTGGCACTTGGGGACACAGTTTAGTGGTGAACATGGTGGTTGGACTTGATGATCTCTAAAGTCTTTTCCAGTCTCAGTGATTCTTTGATTCTTGCTCTCCATTCCTCTCACTTTCTTTTCTTGCTGCAACTCAATTTTTACATGAGGCTCTCTGGGCCCTGCTCTGCCTGGGAGGTGAGATGGACTCAAGTTAGGCCTGCTATAGGAAATATTTCCAAATATAATGAACCTAGGAAATAAAAGACTGGATTTTATGTGCATGTATAGAATTGATGGAGACAAATTTGCCTCGAAGCAATTTCAATACCTCAGGTTACACTTGTGGATGGGAGAATGGGGAATAGCACTGAGCTGGCTTTGCTGTTATCTTTTGGAAATTCTTGTGTGGGTTAATTCCAGAAATTTTCCACCACCATATCCCTCTTGCTCATACTCTGTTGGCATTAAAGAAATAGCACTGAGATCCCTTTTTCCTGCTTTACCATCCTTTGGCCCCAGACACTGTCCTAAGAGACCTCTGGGAGCCAGAGCTTCCCTTCCACCTGGCTGGAACAAGCCAGTATTTGGCATCAGCTCCCAGTAAAGGAATTTTCAAGAGCCAGAACTCTTGAAGAAGAGTAAGAAACTTCTGTTTGGGAATTCCCCCTCTCTGAATTCCATGTCTGTGTTACACACTGATGAAGAATAGATCCAAACTGTCACTGCCCATCCGTGAGCTCCCAGTGCAACAAGAACCAACGTTCTGACAATTCCCCACCACCCTCATGTGCTCACAGCCAGTTGTCTGCTCAGCCTGCACATCCTGGACCCCAGCCTGCCTTCATTTTGGGCCCTTTTTCTTCCTTTTGGGATGAAAAATGACGGAGAGGGACCTTGTTTAGGGACAGCATGTTCTCTAAAGCAAGTCCAACAGCTTCTTTTTGGTGCACTTGCACTCCTGCAGTGTTTAAGGAGTGTCACTGCATGACATGACAAATGACTCTGGGATGGTTTGCTCTTTAATCCTCTCCCCAGTGGCAGCACTCTGTACACACTGGAGTGTGGATTTTGGGAGTGTTTCCTGCTCTGTTTGCATTATTTTAATACAAATCTGGTGCTTCAAAGAGAAGGCTACACAGAAAGGTTTTTTTCTAAGGGTGTACCAAAGGCTCAGGCTGGTCCTGGGGCTGCAGTGTTGACTGTACAGGGTAGTTTTACTCTTCTAGCTAAAACTTTAGGTTAAACCTTTGTCACGTGCACTCAGTTCATAACAGCAGCTCTATTATTACATCTAAAGCTTCACCTTTTTGTTCTTTCCTCATTCTCTCTTGACCCACACTGACTGTAAATCAAAAGCTTCAGAAGTCAGTGGAGTGATGCCACAGCCGTCCAGTTTTCTTTGCTCTTCCTACAAAGGGACATGAAATTGGAATTTGCTTTGTAAAATCCTGTGTATTCACTCTTCCCAAGCAGGTTTCCTCTGGTCGTTACTCGTGTGAGAAATCTGCCATCATTCTGTCACTGCATCCTAAGTTATGTCTAAAAGCCTAAGATTTGAAGCAGAAACACAGAATCCATCAGGTTGGAAGAGAGCTTTGAGATTGAGTTCAGCCTTCTGTGGAGATGTGCAGCTCCTCCTGAGCCCTGGCCATTTCACCATAGAGATATCTGTAGATTGGGATGGCTCAGAACTATTCTGAGTGCAAGTGTCCCCTAACTGGGCCTGGTGCAGGAATATTTATGGATTGGAGTTCAGGAATTGCTGCATAACAGACCCAAATGGGTAAAAAATAATCGCCTTTTTGCAGGGACCCTTTAGCACTGAAAAGTTCTTGTGTTTTGGAGGCAAAATGAGGTTTTCTTGTCTTTTTTTTTTCCATTTAGGCTAACAGGGTCTGATGTCAAACATCTCATCAAAGGACAACACCTGCAAATGGCAGTGACACCAGAGCAGGAGGCAGAATGAGGGGGACCAGTGTTCAAACAATGTTAACTTCGTTTCACAGAGGGAAACAACCCATGGAACATGCAAAAGCAATGAGCTTTAATAGCTTTTAATATGTTTTTAAACATTTCCATCACCCCTCTACGTTTTCAGACACAGCTTGGCAATAAATCAAAGTAAAAGCAAACACTCATCTGAGCTGGTCATCGGGGTGAAACAGGAATTAAACATTGAAGGAGGGGAAAAATAGAGAGTTTACATCAGTGAGGTTAAGGAGCAGACAGACAAAACACTCGGGAGCATCAGGGGGATGCATCCTGCTTTCATTTGGGCCTGACCAGGAGCCAGGATGAGAACTGGGAATGTGCTGGCTGTGGGAGGCTGCTGCAGGCACAGGAGCTGCTGGTTTGCTCCATGGCGGGAGATCTGTGGAGCAAGTGGTGGGGCTTAGGCTCAGTTTTTAAAGTCAGGCCTCTCAAAGCTCCTGCAGAAGCCTTTTGCTGCCTGAGATTTGCTCTCCCCCCTGTTTGAAGGAGCAGGGGTCAGGGAAGCTCTTCCTTGCTCTGCTGGCCCTCCACTGGTGCTACTCAGACCTCAGTGCTTGTAGGGCTGTTGTCTCTCTTGCTCTGCTTCAGAGGAGGATTTTTAGGTCTGCACAAGTCCCCTGATTTAGTTCAGTGTAGAAAATCCGTTCTATGTGACCCTTTAGATTTAGCAAGATGGAGAAACCATGAAAATTTAAGTTACTGTGTGTTTTCAGAAGGTTGAAGTGTCACTCACCATTATCCTTCTGGGCACTGTCCGTGTCCTGAGAGCCTAACTTTTCTTGACAGCTCATCCTCATGATTTCATTCAACAGCTTCTGGGTCTTCAGTAGCCTAATGGTCCTTTCTGTTCCTTAGCAGCTCTTCCCCAGCACAGATCATGAATCAGTTGGATGCACTTAACAGAAGTTGATAGGAGGTGGTGAAGAAGAGCAGCCCAATTATTTACACTTCTTATTTTTCTTGTTAACAACCCCATGTGATAATCCCCCCCTTCGGAAGGATTTTTGAGAATGTGGAATGAGAGAGTCTTGGTGAAAATGTGTCCAGGGGCCCAGACAGGATGGGCAGAATGTACCAGAGACTTGAGTCTCTGACTAAAGGCAGCCCAGGAGATCTAAATTAAGCTAAGCCAAGTCAGCAGAGCTCCTGCTCATTATAATTCTCAAGAATAAATGCAGTTAATTAGTCTACCTTTATATGTTCTTGCAGCACTGGCAGGCTGGGCTCTGGTGGTTCACCAACGTTATTTTGCTCATCCTTTGTCCAGTGCAATCCCTTAACCAAGGAAGTGCCTTCCCTTCCAAGGGCAGGTCATTGGGATGTCTCTGCTGTCACAGAGGAGCAGCATCTTCATGTCACACTGTCCTCAGCTGATGCCTCAGGTTTAGCTTTTCTATTTTTCACATTCTGTGCTGCTTTAGTGGGTGGGTCTGGGCTTCATATCAGGGATGGTGAGCTCTCTGCACAGAGCAGGGAGACAAAACAATTCCTGCTCCAGCTGGGCACCAAGGACAAATGATCCAAATCTCAGCCCAGGAGCACAAACAGCGTGGGCTGAGGAGAGAAAAACAAGCAGGATGGGAGTGCCTGGGCTAAAGCTGGAACTGGACAATGAACTGCAAGGTGCAAATGGAGCAGAACTGATCCAAGGGAGAGACCCCGGGAGCGCTCGTGCATTTTGGGACCATTTTGGTTCCTCTTGGGTGCAGCCCTGGCTGGGCTCTTGTGCTGCCCAAGGTGGATCCATGGAGGAGATCCTTTGAATAAATCCCTGCTTTATTCTTTAGCTCTGTCTGGTCTCTGTTCTAGATCAGCCTTGACAAAGCATCACTGCAGGCTCAGAAACTCTCCAGGTTCCCTCCAAAGCTGTGGATCTCCCAGGGTTCCATCCAGAGGTGCCTGTGCTGACCCTTCCCGGCTCAGCACCACCTGGGCCACTGTGGGAATGTCAAGTGAAAGGCACTCCCTGGTTTTTTGGAGCTGCATTTCAGACTGATGAAAGCTTTGTTTCCCAGATTGGAAAATGTAAAACCCCTGGGGTTTCCAGCCACAGCCGGTGCTATATTTAGAAAGTCTTAAATCACTGCAAGCTCTAGGTTTGAAGGAGTTGTTATAGAATGTGTGTGTATTTATATATGTGTGTGTTTTTGTTTCATTGTAGAAGATCAGTCAACAGGGATTTTGTGGGTCTGTTTGGCAATGATGGAGTAATTAAAGTGCATTTTGAGGAATGGTGGGGAGAAAGAAATGCTGAGAGCCAAGAGGAGGAGAAATGGAGGAGGTTGGGGAGTTACTGAGAATAGCTTTACTAATCCCTCTTGCCTTGCTGCTCTTGCAGACCTCAGTCTTTACCTCACAAAGGTGGAAGGCTGCCAAGGGAAAGAATCTCATTAAGATTACACCAAGCCCTCCAGTCTTTGCTGGAATACATTAAAAGCCAGAAGAGCACCCAGACCGCCCTGGAAGGTTCTAAGCAGCGCCTGCAGTGACTCATCCAGGAAGATTCCCCCATTGTCCCATATTTTCCAGCCTGCCAGACAAGTGAGGGTTCTGCAGGATCTAAGTGTGTGTACCTACGCGTGTGTGTGCCCTAGCAACAGGATCCATCCTGTTTTAGGGTTTCCATGTCATCCAGCTCCAGTAAGTGCAGAAATCAGTAGTGACAAGAAATACCAGAGATACTTCCAGTGCTGCCAGCTGAAATCCTCAGTTTAAAGTCCCCCAATTTTGGAAACTTGTCTTTCCTCTCTGAAGTTTTGAATCTAGCTTCCTATAATTAGGTGAGATGGTGAGAATCTATTTCTCTTTCCAGGCTTGTGATTTTTCAGCCAGGTTCACTCCTTTGGGGAGGGAGCTTCCCAAAGTGACTTCCCCTTCTGCCAAGCCCAGATATTTGAGAGTGTACAATCCCAAATTAGCATATGCTTGTATTTATGTGTGTATTTAGTCTGTCTGGCCATGTCCCCCGGAGGCAAACACAGAACTCCCACACATCTGTAGCAGTGTCCCTTGCAGGCCCTGCCAAGGGCGCAGGGGAACATCAGGACACTCGGGAAGAACATGTGGAAATCTGCAGTTCCTGGACATGCTGGAACAGCACGTAGGTGTGGGGGGAAATACAGTTTTCCAGCAGTAGGGAGGCTTGTGGGAAAAAGAGAGGAGTTCAAACTTCAGTTTGGATCTGACTCTGCTGGGATGTGATTCATTTACTACAAAATCACTGTTGGAGGTAGAGAGAATGATTGAAATCTGTGCCAAGCTGTTCCATTTTCATTTCCATCAGGGAACTGGTTCGATTTTCAGGTTCATCTCTTTGCTTTCAGATACCAACCCAGGTCCAGCTCAGGAGAGCCAGGTTTGGAGATCACTTGTCATTAGAACCTGAGCAACGATGCAGGTGCTGCTGTGGGTACAGAAGCTCTGAAGAGAACTTGCAGAGCCCTCCCTGCACAGCTTCAGCTGTGAGCACACTGCAGGGAACATCATAAATGTTCCCAATGGCTTGGGCTGGAAAGAACTTTAAAGCTCATCTCATTGCCACAGTCAGAGACACCTTCCATTATCCCAGGCTGCTTCAAGCCCTGTCCAGCCTGGCCTTGGACACTGCCAGGGATGCAGGGGTAACCACAGCTGCTCTGGGCACCCTGTGCCAGGGCCCCCACTCTCACAGCCAGGAATTCCTTCCCAATATCCATTCTAAACCTACTCTATGAGAGTTTGCAGCCATTCCCCCTTGTCCTGGCACTCCAGGTCCTTACAAATCTTCTCTCTCCATCTTTCCTGTTGGCTCCTTCAGGCCCTGCAAGGCCACTCTGAGGTCCCCCCAAAGCTTCTCCTCTCCAGGTGAACAATCCCAGCTGTGCCAGCCTCTCCTCCCAGCAGAGCTGCTCCATCCCTCTGATGCCCCTGGTGCCTCCTCTGGATCTCTGCAGCAGCTCCAGCTGCTCCCTGTGCTGGGCCAGGGCTGGGGCAGCTCTGCAGCTGGGGTCTCACCTGAGCACAGGGCACAGGGGCACAATCCCCCCTGCCCTGCTGCCCACGCTGGGCTCCTGACCCATGGGCAGCTCCAGCACTGCTGAAACCTCCTGAGGTTCCTCTGGGCCACTTCTTGAACTTGTCCAGCTCCCTCTGGACATTATGACTGATGAGAAGAACACTCAATTAGTAGAAAGCTCTTCTGATGTTTGGTTGGCGAGTTCTGTGTCCAAATATTTCTTTCAGGTTTGGAATTTTTGCGTCCTTGCCTGCAAGTTTTGCTGCAATATCCCGAATATTTCATATGTGTTGCTGCTGAGCTTGGCTCCTGGCATGGGAAACTGTGACGAGCTCTTGCCTCAGCCACACATAGTCAGACAATTAGCAGGAAGGGAGAGGGAGGGGAAGGAATAGGTGTGCTGAGCCCTGGAGCTTTCTGTGCTGTGTGCTGTGCTGTGTCCTTCCCTTAGCAACGGGGAATTTACACACAGACACCCCCTGCAATCACCCTGTGTTTGTTAAGGTATCACCTCTAGCAAAGGCTCGTCCCCTAAATGAACAATTTGCTGCTTTTTTATTTATTTTGTGCGTGCCAAGGGCGTGAGTCAGCGCTGGGCAGTCGGGTCCCCTCGGCTGGGGCTGATTAGAGCCTGAGTGAGGGAGCAGAGCCTGGAGGGGCTCCAACTGGATTCCACCACGTCTGGACTTCCATGCAGTTAAAAATCCCAGACCCAGTGGTTTCGTTTATTGCAGTGGACTTTCACCTCGGCTTTGGAGCTTCTATATCTCCCTAGCCAGGATGAAAATTGGAGGCCAGATTTCCCCATGCCTTTGCTAATACATAATTAAAGTCAAATTAATTACTGTGATTAATTTCAGAGTTAACTGCATTAAATATAATATTATATCCATTATATATATATAATATATTATATTATATATTACTAGTTACAGTAATACCACAGACTGCTTCTATCCAGAAAATCATGATTTGTATGAGTTCATTAATGCACAATGTCTACCCTGAAGATTAAAATTCCTCTAAAATAGTTGGACTCACATCAGATGTTCCCAGTATCAGACATATCAGATGTTATTACAGTAGAATTATCTGAGACACTGAGTAGATATTGAACAAAAACTCATTCCACCTATTTCCTCTCCTAAAATTTTGACTCTGCTTTTTATGCAGCTCATCAACTGACTCAGTGTGGCTGCAGATCCAAGTTTTTAAAATACCAAAACTAGCAAAAAAATACTAGTCCTCCTTGTTTGTTCTACCTAGAAATTTATATCCCCTATTTGTATGTTTAAACTACCTTTAGGAACCTCTTAGATGCTGAAAAAGCCTTTTAGCAGGCAAACAGTGCATTTGAATAAAGAAACTCTTAAGATTCAGATAGAATTGATGTTTTAGGAGTTTAAAACTATTTCATTCTTAGACATAAGTCAGAAGCTGCATTTAAAAACAGAATTCCAAAGCAGATCATGACAAGCTGGGATCAAAAACCAATCTGAGATCAAAGCCAATACTAGTTGTATTTACATATTTTGGTTTTGTTAGACCAGTGCTGGTCTCCTACTGCTTTGGATGAGCCCAGTCTTTCAGGAGAGAGCCTGCCTGGCTTGGTTGTCATTCCCTCCTCTTATTTCTTGCTGCATAAATGACAAGGTCACTGGGAGTCTGTTTTGTTGGAGGCTGTTCCTGACACAAAAATCTCCCTCTGTCCATTTCAGTGCTCCCTGTTCCATCTAAAACACTTCAGAGTATTCCCTTCTGACCACCCTGAAAACCTGATACCCAGAGGTTGATGTCTGCTGTCCCTGGGTTTAAAAGTTTTAGAAGCTTGTGGTAAGGACTTTTAAACATTTTATACCATCATGAATGCAGGAGTAAAGTATATTCACTTTGTAAATCCTACTAATGCTCCAAGGGCTTCTCTCCTCTGCAGAGAGGATGACATTAAATCGTGGAATTGCTGGAAAGAAATCCTTCACATATCTGTAAGTTATGGAGATTAAAAAGAGAAAATTCCATTGAACTCTAGTCAGAATTTTTTGTTTGTGAGTTTGGGCTAGCATTTCACCTTGAGAATAGACACATTTCTTCAATTCCTGTGTACTTTGTCTTCTGAGTCAGTGTTAAATTTTAATAGGCCAAGTGATGGCCCAGTTTGTTATTGTATAGTGAGACTCCAGAAATACATTACCCAGTCACTCTGAGGATTTTTGATATTTAGAACTCCATTGTATCTTTTCCTTCCTGCTTTACAGAAGCAGTGTGGAGATGGTTTTTCCTTAGGAACTGTTTGCAAAGCAGAGATTCTCCTGTGGAAAAGGAAGTGCAGCTTGGAACTCTTCTGTCACAGGAGTACACAGGGGTGTGGAATGCAGAAGTAACAAATTCAGCAATTTACACCCAAACTGGGGGAGCTCAGCAGTGCTCCAGTCCACAGTCCTGCAAGAACAGGATTTCTGAGCTCTCTGCTCCATTTCTCAGAGTCAACTGGTACAAAACCACATAGGACTTCTTTGATAGCTGGCAAAATAAATATAAATTTCCTTTAATAACTAATAGCTCAAAATAGCAGGAGGTTAAAGGCATTTTCATAATTCTAATTCCTAATGTGTGTCCTGTTGATTTTGATTTGGTTTTTTGTGTTGTTTTTTGTTTTTTGTTTTTTTTTTTTTTAAGAAAAAGGCAGCTTTCCTTAACATTGAATGTAACTATTATATCTGAGATGAAGCTTTTTGCTATTTAGAGCCATGAAAATATGCCCAGAGCCATTCCACTGGAGCAAAAGGAGAGGGAGCAATCAGGGTCACTCAGCTGTTGTGGATTGAAAAAGAAACAGCTAAAGAATGACCTCCACGGAGCTGCCATTATCAAGATAAAGGAAATGCTGGAACCTCTGAAAGACAAAGGTAGTTTGGAGGCAGCAATTTGAAGCAACTTGAGTGAAGTCCATGAATTTTGAGGATCTCTGGTCTCTGTAAATGTGTGCAGTTCTAAGGATGTCCCTGAGTCTGTCACTCCCTCCCCGCAGCACTGATGTCTGATCACAGCAATGCCACCAAGTACTTTCAAAACTTGCCTTCTGTAACCTCAGCCTGTGTGGTTTTACTGCCCTGACAAACTGGAAAATGTGCTCTCCAGCCCCTCAGGGCATTGTCACAATGACCAATGGCTAAATATTTTGTAACACTTCAATATTCGTCCCAGGCATCAAAGATTTGCTTATTGGGGGTTTTGTTTGTTTGTTTTGGTGTTGCTCTAGTGGGAACTTTTTTTCCTTTCATAGGTAAATCAAGAATTATTCATTTTTTTATCAGGATAAAATGCCATTGTGCCAAGTGACAAGTTTTCTTATTCCACAGAGTTTAACAGAGTGGCTGAAAGCCCTTCATGGAAATTTCTAGGAATTATTTGCACCCATGAATGTTTGCATTTCCTTTTTTTCCTCCTGCCTAACTTGGTGGCTTAAGTGAAGGTCATCAAGCTTGATCACCACAATGGATCTTTAATTAGTGTTCTAAAAAGCTGGGATCCAAGTCATCATTAACTGGCTCCTGGGAGCTGTGGTCCTTCAGAAAATCCTGGAATTATTAAAGGTTGGAAAAGATCTCCAAGATCATTGAATTCAGCCTTGTCCGGTTTTGAGGCAGGTGTTGGATTTAGTGGAAAAATCCAATTTTTGGACATACAGAACAGTCTTAGTGCAGCTGGAGGCAGCTTTTATCTCAAAAGCAGAAGTTTGGGAGGGAGAGATGAGGTGAGGAGAAGAGCTCATAAAAAGCCTTTTTCTTTTTTTTTTTTTTTCAGAGGGGCCAGGGATCAACTATTTTGAGTCCTCATCGTTTGGTCAGGAGCTGTTGTTGTATAGTAAATATAAATGTGCAGTTTCCGAGGGCAATCTTCACTGGAAGTTCTTAGGCTGGAGTTTGATGCTGTGGGGTTTTGCCCTGGATGCCACAGGATTTCTTCTCTAGGGAAAACAACAACAACAAAAAAAACAAGCACTCCCCCACCCCCCTAAACAGAGAAGGCAAATTTAAATAGCCCCATAGGAATATCTATTTATGGGGTTTTTTTTCTACCACAAAGTTATTTATGCCACTTCTAGAGATGTTCTCAAGCTCTGAAGGCAATAAGGAGCAATAAAAGTTCATCCTTGTTTTTGCCAATGTTGTTTGGCCATTTTTAGGCCCTTTTGGCAAATACAGCTTTGCTGCCTGGGCAGCACAAGCAGTGCCCAAGTCAGGAGGGAACTTAAAGAAACCAAAATGTGTGAGGTCCTGAAGATTGTATGGTTATAACCCCAAATGTTATCTTGAAAGGGTTCATTTTCCCAGTCAAAACTAATTTGGGATGAAGTAAATGCAGTGATTTCAGTGGTGTAGATAAAGTCCCATAAAACTCCTCACTTCTGGGTGAGAAGCTCTGTTTATCAGAAGATAACTGGCTTGGCTTCCAGTTGGTATCTTGCCTGTGGAAAAACAATTATTATTGTTGGCTTCCCAGCTCCTCTCTTGCTGTGAGGCAGCACACCCAGGAGAGACTCTGGGATTTGTCTGCCAGCTTATCTGGTGAGTAATTATTGTGGCAAACGAACCTACAAGAGGAGGAAGGGGCTGATTAGAGAAATTAAACAGTATCTGTGTTTAGGGACACAGCTGAGAGGTATTGAAAACCAACCAATGAAAGAGGGATTGGAAAAGATTTAGGTAGTGTAGAGAGAGGGATCTACTGTGACTCTTATGAAGGAAAGATATAAAGGGCAAAAAAATCTGAAAATATAGAATTTCAGTGGGGCTTTTTTCCTTCACAGCACCCACAGTTCTCACCTTTGAACCTGGACAGAAATTCCTGTCTAACACTATAACTTCTGTCATTTTACTGTAAGAATTGTGTGGGACTGTCTGGGGTATAGAGATCTTAAGAATTGATAATCAAACTGTTTTCCTCCTCTCTGGGACTCTGATTCTCATTGTAAAGTTCAACTAAAAGAAAAACAAAAATCTCTACAGATTTACAAATGTACCACAGATTTATGTACAGATTTACAAATATACCACATCCATGACATGTCAAACACATGACATTATCAATTCCATTCCTTCCTGATCTGCATTTATGTGTATATATATGACTAGAAAGCATTTTACACCTGAGAAATCTTTGTTTGTCCAAAAGGTGCATTCATGGAGAGGGAGAAGAATCAGTTTCAATGGCATTTCATACAGAATTTTTGTTCCCTTGAAATACTCCTGGCAAGATCTGTATGATGCTGGGGTGTTTTGCTATTGCCTTTTATTTTCCATGACATTGCAAGGTTTATTTCTGCAGAGACGTTCAGGTGGTGCAGTAATGAGAGGGTAAAATGGCTGGAGAAAGAGAATATAATGAAATTAGGTGCAAATGTAACCTGTCAGATAACAGGTGTCTTCATCCCAGCCCTTAGCATGTGGTTACCACAGCAGGAGTTCTGTTTTCTTTAGTGACAAAAAACTCATTAGAATCCCGATTTCATTTCTTCAGAGATTCTCATTTCAGTGGTTCTAGTCTCTGAAGGAGTTTCTGTCTTTCAAGATGTACTTCTTGTGTTTAAAGCCCCTTTAAGTGGTGCCAAAGAACATCGAGGATCAGGAGAAAGACAAGGGGATCCTGTTCTGTTGAGTTTGGAGCTGTGTGATGATGTTATGGTTAAAGCTCTGCTCAGCAGAGCCCACAAGCAAGAGAAAGCCCTCAGCAGCGTGTGGAGCCTGTGGATCCACTCAGCTGCTAATTTAAATCATATTGAAAACAGCCTCTCAGCAGTTGTGATATAAGAATATATAAAATCCAGCCTAAAGGCAGAGTTCAGAGAAATTATTTGAACTACAGAGGGTTTGGCTAGCAAACAGGGAAAGAATTAGGAACAAGCTGTTTCTTGCCTTTCTATTTTTATCGCTGTGAGCAGATGTGAATTTTCCGTGAATGGTTTTCATGAATCTTTTGCTCAAACCACAGTTGCTGCAGTGTCAAAGTGTTTGTGCTTGGTCAGGCTCCCGGTGCTTTCACTGGAGTGAACAGAAGTACATTTTAAAGCTGCCTTGTGTATCTGCTTGAGCCGATTTTCCATCCTGGATTTTTGGGTTTTGCTCATCTTTAGTCCAACAGATGTTTCAGCTGTAGAGCAAAGCTTTAAATAAAATTTATCACAACATGGAATGAAAACAATTTAGGTTTGTAAGCCAGTTTAAAAAACTCCTTGTTTTCAGTTAAATCCTGATGCTTGTTATTAGATTAATTAAGACCTTTGGTAAATTGGGAGTGTTTCCACAACTGATTCTACTGTTACAATGTGAACAGTAGTGGAAGAGCTGGACTGGTTTAGTTTCTGCTTTCCTCATGTTGAAGTTTCATCAGACAATTTCATTTGTTACTGATGCTCTCATAGCCCTTGAGGCATCATCTCAAGTGCCACACATTAAAGCTGACACAGATAAATTTCACACTGAAAGAACGTTCTGATGTTGTGGGTGATTCCCTGCTTTCAAAACCTCTGCAAGACTGGGGGGAAATGGAAGTTTTAGGTGCACTATGTAATTTCGGAGTATGGATGAAGCTCCAAGGTTCGGTTTTACTTTTGGTGATGAGTCCCAGAAATCCCTTTCTAGATATGACAGGGGAAAGATGGATTTTGTCTCACCTCAGCAGTTTCTTTGCGGGCAAATGTTGGGATACAGCTCTTTTAAAACCGGAGTGGATTGGACACACGACTGTGGGTCACGGTAGGTGCAGGTGAATGTTCATTAATGAAGACTAATGAAGGCTGATGAAGGCTGATAAAGATTGATGAAGGCACCGCTCCTGGGCGTGCTGTCGGTGCCGGGGCCCCGCTGGCAGCCGCGCTCGGTGTTTCAGCACCGCGGACAGCGCCCTGCGCCCCGAGCGCCGCTGGAGCGCGCGGGTGTCGGACAGTGCCCTTTTCTGACCCAGATTGTGCCCCTTTCTCACCCAGATTATGCCCTTTTCTGACCCACATTGTGCCCCTTTCTCACCCAGATTGTGCCTCTTTCTGACCCAGATTGTGCCCTTTTCTGGCCCAGAATGTGCCATTTTCTGGCCCAGATTGTGCCCTTTTCTGGCCCAGATTGTGCCCCTTTCTCACCCAGATTGTGCCCTTTTCTGACCCACATTGTGCCCCTTTTCTCACCCAGATTAAGCCCTTTTCTGGCCCAGACATGGGGCAACTGAGAGGCGTTTTAAAAACTTCTATTCCATTTTCAGTCTCATGAGAAGGGTGAGGCAATACAGATGTTATAATTCATGCCATCACAAACAGAAACCAGCTATTTCCTAATTACAATATATTATAAGTGTTTCTTGGTCTATCAGCTTTATCCACACCATGCTGTAGATGCCTCAAAGACAATCATCTAAAATTACCCCTCGTGGCTCCCACTACAATGCATCTTTCATAGTTCTATTTCTCCAAAGTATCCAGTCTTATTTGCAAGGCCATCCTTTAAAAGTTATTTCTGTTTCCATTTCTCTCTCAACAGTGTCTGTCCTGTTCCATGGCATTTCTAAGTCAGCATTTCTTATCTCAAGGTTTGCATATGGATGCACACGATGTGAGCTTTCTGTCAGGCTTTGAGAATTCCCCACAAATCCATTTCCCACACACAGGGACATCGCCACCTCTGCCCATCCCCTCTGCAGCTTCTGCTCGGCCCTTCCCACAAAGCAGGCTCTGTTTTCTACTCTCTTGAAGAGATTTATGGATTATTTACCTTTTCTGGTGAACCCAGGGTCTCATTTTTTCCCCTACCCCAGGCAGCAATTTTAGGCTGAACATAGGAGCTGTGGGTTGATAATTCCCTTCAGAGTGCAGCTGGAAGGTGCAGTGAAGTTGGTGTCAAGGTCTTCTCCCGGGTCAAGTGACAGGATGAGGGGCAATGGCCTCAAGCTGGCAGAACCAGAGGACACAGCCTCAAGCTGCATCCAGAGAAATATAATTTAGATGTTAGGAAAAGGTTTTTTTTACAGAAAGAGTGATAAAGTTCTGGAGTGGCTGCCCAGGGAGGTGGTGGAGTCACCATCCCTGGGTGTGTTTAACAAAGCCTGGATGTGGCACTGGGTGCCAGGGTTGAGTTGAGGTGTTGGGGCTGGATTGGACTCCATGATCTTGAAGGTCTCTTCCAGCCCAGTGATTCTGTGAATTCTGTGGAGTTGCAAGGAGAGATTGAGATTGGATATAAGGAGAGACTTCTTCACTGAAGGAGTGATCAGATATTGTAACAGGCTGCCCAGGGATGTGGTGGAATCACACCTGGAAATGTTAAAAAAAGCACTTGGATGTGGCACTTGGACCTGTGGCTTAATGGTGAACATGGCAGTGCTGGGTTAACAGCTGAAAGCCATTTTTGATGTCTTTTCCATCCTAAGGGATTCTATGATTTAGGGGAAATGGATATAGGTGGAAGAATGGACGTCCTCAGGGTGTAAAATCTTATTTGGAAAGAGTTCACCCGCAGGGGTAGTTCATGAAGTAAAAAGGTTCATGTACAGATGGAGGACTGACCTGCAGAGCTTTTCTTCTATCTAATTAAACTCATCTCCATTTAGCTGTGTGCTGACAGCTGTGGGGTAATTTGGGGTTGATCATGAGTGATTTCTGAACTGACCCATGAGAAATTTAAGCTCCTTGTTTAAAAATCACTGCCCCTATGGCAAAGCTCCTCATTATGGTTCTGAATATTCTCTGTATCTGTACGTGCTGCCCCTTTTTGAAGCTCTTCCTTTGAATGGGAAAAATTAAGGACATGTCTATGGAAAAAAAATTACTGAGATATGTAAAATGTTTTGGTTGGGAGTGGAAGGGCTTCAACTTGGTCTGAAGATAAATCCTTGCAGCATTTAGTGGTAAAATCCTATTGCTCAGTGGCTTTGGGTAAATTGTGACCACCTGTCCTGAAATGCAGCCTGAGGAACCAGTCAGGGCCTCCCATTAAACAAGGAGTGTCCTGATAATCAGAGTTTGTCATAATTCAGTTGTTCAACATTCTAATCCTGCATTCGTGTGCTTCCCAATTTATCAGTGGCCTGGTACTACACAGAAGTCCATATATTACCACATTTTGGGCTTCACCAGGCCCAGCTGCAGAGTATTTTTGTCTCAGTAAAAAGTTCCAGCCCTTCTTCATGCCTCACTCTTCCAGTGCATCCATTTCCTTCAGCACTGCAGTCCCAGCTTTTGTGTGGCTGCTTCATGTGTGGCCTCCTTTGGAAAACAATCCAGCCAAAAGGTTATAATTCACTTTCAGGTATCATCCATGTCCCTGTTTTGTGCTGAAGTTGTGGGCTTTGGCTTATTTTTCATTAACTCTCCTATTTTCTCTGTCTTCTTTGGCAGCAAATGGGAAATATTTGCTGTGAAAACGAATCTTGATTTTTAGGTCCAAATTTTCTCTTGTGTTCCTGGACACGGCGTTCCAAAATTATGAGGTTTTGGTTCTCTTTCACTCATTTTAATCCCCAACACATGTCACTTTCTCCATAAAATTCTGCTAAAAAATTGTAATGGGCTTGTTTTGCCATTGGTGGCAAAATTAATGAAATGTAGCCGTTGGATGCAGCTGGCAACCAGCTCAAGAGGGAGACTCTATTTTCATTCACTCTTCCCTGTTATTGGAACTTCTTTAAAGCTCTTCCAGAACCATCTGGACACAATCCCATGCCAAGTGCTCTGCTGGAGCAGGACTGTGGGACCAAATGCCCTTCTGTGGTCCCTTCCAGCCTGTCCCATCCCAGGATTCTGTGACTCTGTTGTGCAAAACTGGGATCTCATTCACACACAGCCAGGGCACGGGCAGGGAACAGATCCACAACGTGGCTGGGGGGTTCTGGGCCAGCAGAGAAGTGCAGGAAAAGCTAAAGCCCATGTTGAATTCTGAAGAGGTAAACTGAGGCATTGATGGGGGATTTCAACAACAGCCAATGGTGGTCATTCAATCCTACAGTTTTTACAAAGAAAATTTCATTTTTAGTATGGTTTTGTGGTTTAAAATCCCCATGTCACTTTGGTTTCTTAAACTGGATGCTGACTTCTGGATTCCTGTTCCTTCCTGCACTCCTGGTGATCCTGCACATGGACAAGGGAGGATGCAGCCCAACCTCTGTGTGTCTGCTTTGATCCCAGCCTCAGCAGAGCCATCCTGCTCACCCTGTCCAGCCTGACACAATCCTGGATTCCAGGAATCTCCAGCTCCTGGCTCTCCAGGTGCCACGCAAGCCAAAGAATGGCTCCAGGGTGAACCCAGTGCAGTTGTGGAAGGAAAACTTTAATTAAAAAGCCTGAAGCAAAAAATCCTTCACTCCTACAGCCTGGAAAGTGGGAAGGGAAATGAAATTTAGCTCTAGTTCCTTGTGGTTTCTTGTTTTTCGTGTAGGGAGATGCACTCAGGCAGCTGAGCTGGCACTGTGGTTTGCTGCCAGGTAAGAAGCCCTGGGTCTGGCCAGGTGCCATGGGAGCTGGCTGTGTTGTATTTGGCCACAGCAGCAGAAAAAAAAGCTGACCAAATATCTTCTGGTGTGAGGTGATTGAAATCACTGGCGTTAGGTACAGGATGAACTTGAAGCAAATTTAGAATATGTGAATTATTTGAGCTGGAAGTTTGTGAATGCTGAGCAAATGTTAATGTGTCAGCCCAAATCCCTCCTAAGGTAGGCAAGTATTACTTGCTGTCTTCATTTCATTGACTGGAAAATTGAAATTTCAAGGGCTTCAACCTCCCTAATCTTGATATAAACTGGAACTAATTCTGGTTTTGTGGTGTTGCTCTTTATTGGTGCTGATGTAGGTGAAATTTGAAAGCAGCTTTCCCTTTCCTGCCAGGGAGAACTGGGACAGCTTACACAAGCAGATGAATCTCCAGGAAACAATGGTGTGGTACCTGTTGATATTGGCAAAAGTGCTCAAGTTTCATTCAAAATACAGGATTTTATTCACTAGTGCTTATTCTGCCCGTGCAGCCTCTGCCTGGGTGATTACTCTCTGCCAGCTTCAGAACTTAGCAGGTCTGTGAAAGCATCTGTCAGCAAATAAAAAACCAGGCTCCAAGGAAAGTGCTTTAAAAGTGCATCTGAAGCCTGCTGGAATCAGCCTGCTGGAATTTGCATTAGATTCTTTTTTAGTTGCATCAGTTGGGAATATATTGTGACTGCCTGACACTTCCCTTTTACTGAAGCTGAATGGAATCCTGATGGAGAGGGGTTTTAATAGAGATGTCACTTATTCAAAGGACAGCATTTGACAAATGCTGTCAAGCGTTTTTACCACAATTATTTTGTACCAAGCTTTTTATGCAGACAAATCCAAAGGTGCTTTACATTAATCTTTTTTGGGGGGAGGGGAAGGAGGAAGAATTGTGATTTGTTCTTGCCTTTAATCATTTGAAACCCTTTGACATTCTGTCTCATGATAAAAGCCCTCCTTTGAGGTGTGCCAAGAGGAGGAAAAGCTCCTCTTGTGTGTGGGGTGTTGAGGAGCAATCATTTACTCCATAATGCAGCCAGGTGGATTCTGTTGAGTTCTTTTGCCTCTGTTCTTGATTAGAAATTTTATTTGTGCTTAGAATGAACAGTGGATGGTGATATGTGACTTTCTTCCAGAAAATGAAATTATATATATATGTCTACATTCATAAGTTTTACTATACATCCTGTCCTGCTTAAACACATCAAACACTAAAATCACTTTAAAAAACAACTCAGTGGAAATGGAAATAAAATAGAGAAAAAAACAAAGCAGCAGCATCCACCACCCCCTGAAATTCAAATGTCACTTCTAATGAGGAACACACTTCGAGCCTGTGAGATCACAATGCTCAAGATGAATAAATGAGCAAGTTTTTCTACCCGGAGCTGTGACTTGACCCATAAAAACTCACAGGAAAAAGTGGTCTCAGCTGAATAAGGTGTTCTGAGCACATCTCTGAATGCTAGCCCATGGCCCTGGAGATATTTAGGGGCTGAATCTGCTGCTTTGAATGGTGAGAAGGTGATTAAGAGCTGTTTCAGCTCAGGTAGTTGCTTTGGGAGAAATCTTAGCAGTGTTGCTGAGGAACTCAGTGGAGAAAACAAGAAGGGATCAGTTGTGATCAGAGAGGGGAATCTCCAGCAGTTTTTACCTGCTTATTTGAATCCATTCAGTGCTTCTTGCAAATATTTGATGCCTTTTTTGCCATATATAACACAACTCTATCAGAGGAGGACTTGAATAGCAGTAGATTCCTAATTCCTGCAGAGACAACCAGAGAAAAGTAAAAATTACCATATGAAATCACTGTTTTAAAGAGAAACTTGAATTATGATGATGTTCTATTGATGTGAGCAGGGAGCTGACTGTTTCTACGCCTTTCCCATGGGGAAGGAAAGGTTTAAAGCATTGATACACACGGGGGTTGTGTCACCTTAACTGTGTCATGGAGGCAAAGCTTCATTTTCCAAGGAGCTCCTTATCCACTATGCCCTGAGACATCAAACCCTGCCAGGTCACAGGACATAATCACCTTAAACAGCAACAACTCACCTGTGGGGTGAACTCCAGTCCCTGGAAAATAATCCCAGATTTTTCCAGCACAGCAGAATTGCTGGCTCAACGTCTGCAGTGGCTTGCCCATTGAATATGTGCAACACTGCAGCCTTAATTTTAGGATGGATTGTGTTTTCCTGAGGGACCAAGGAATTTGCCCCATCCCTGGAAGTGTCCCAGGCCAGGCTGGATGAGGTTTGGAGCAGCTTGGGACAGTGGGAGGTGTCCCTGCCCATGGCAGGAGATGGAAATGGATGGCATTTAAGGTCCCTTCCAACCCAAACCATTTCATGAATCTATGAAGGTATGTTCCTAAAGCTTCATTTTGTCTTTAAATTAACATTCAAATGCTTGACAGCTAAAGAATTTGTTTAGTAGTTGATTTACCAACAGCAACCTTGAGCTCCCATTTGAAGTTTTAGCAATCCCAGGTTGTTCAGATTTGTGTTAAATCAGTGTAAAATCAGGTTAAGTGTCAGGATGCTCCAAGATTAGCTGAGATGTGAGTTTGATGTCAGTGAGAATGTGACCCAAAGGAGCAGTTGGAGCTGATATAATGAGCTATCAGAAGCTGTTGATTCATTGATATATTTCATTGTAAAACTCCTCATCCAGTTCCGGATGGAACCCACACTGGGGGTGTGGACAAAGACCCTGCCATGACCTGATGGAGCTGGGCCTGCTGACCTCCACTAAAGGCAAAAAGGAGAAATCCCTGAGCATTGCCTCTTAAAAGGAAGCACAATTTAAATACTGGAGAGACATTCTAGAACTGTGTCATTTTTTGTCAAGGAAAGAAGGTTGAGTAAATCTTCTGTCATTAGCATTTGATCCTATAAATATTTAAATGTCAGCCCTCCTGGGAGGAGAGCAGTGCTGCTTTCTGAAATGGGGTTATGCTAGAAAGATGATATTTAAATTTTTGCAAATGCTGTACTCTAATTTGATCTTTTTCTGCCTGGCTGATTAAATTGACTTTCTGTAAGAAAAATAGAAATTCAGCCCACATCTCCCAAAGGTTTTTCTAACAGCATTTAACGATAATACAAAAATAATCCAAACTAAATACCAGCAATTGGAGGCTGTGGAGTTTTTCAGTAGTGTCACACTGTTTTTCAACTACAGATTTTTCTTTGAGTGTGTGGAAAATGTAGGTTTTTTATAATCTCAACTCCTCATTCTGATGCTGAGTTGTTTTAATGAGCACAGAACCTTCCCCTGATTATCTGTTCAGATGGGGAGAACCAGCACTGCTGGGGGAACGTCTGTTTTGGAAAAGAGTTGTTACTTTCCAAACAATGCTTTAAGACTTCATTTTATAATAGAGGTTCCAATATAAAGCCACACATTCTGAAAGAAAAATCTTATGAGGTGCTGATGAAACCAAGTCTTTGAGGTTAAATGGTAGTTAAATAAATTCTGTACTTTTGGACCACTGGACTCAAAAGTCCAGAATGTGGTAATTGAAGACTTTTTTCTACTTTTTCTTGTTCTAAAAGTTCAGAGGATCAAATAAAAAAGTTTACTGAAATCCATTTCTGGGAATGTGGATCAGTATTTTGTTTGTTTAACTTCAGTTCTTTGGCAATTATTTGGCTTTTTAATTTTTTTTTTTTCCCTCTAGAAATGCCAGGGATAGAGTTGTGCTGAAATAGCATCACAATGAAATAAAAGTTGCCTTTGACAACTCTCTCTTCACATGGTCCAAAGGCCTTTTCCGCCCTTCCTTTTGACCATATTTGTCCTGGAAGAACAAAATCCCTTTTTGTTTTGCTGACTTAGGGGTTTTCTTGGATGTCGTGTCTGACCTTGTTTACTCAGAGAGAGGAAGAAATCCTCAGTAATTCTCTTTTGCTCATTTCTGATGGACAATGATTCCTGTGTGTCAGGAATTCCAGCTGAGGAGGACTGGCTGCATTACTGACCTTCATACCCTGCTGTAATTTTGTGAATTGCTGCCTTTACAGTGCTGAGGCAACAGGGCTTTCCTTATTCCATTGTTTGAACAGGGGAATGGAGGACTTAAAGGCTTTTATGCCTTCTGCAGAAAAGTTTCTGAGCAATTCCATTTTCTCAGGGACTTGGGATATAATACAAGAAGCAAAAGTGAGTCTGAACTGGTTTTCAAAGAAGAAATAGATATTTGAAGGGAAGTGGGGAATGAACTCGTCATTGTGGAGGTCAGACTGGAGTATGGGAGAAGACAGGAATTTATTTACAGTCAATGTTAAAGATACCAGGAATCTGTATTATTAAAAAAAAAAACCAAAAAACCAAAAGCCCAAAAAACTGAACTAAACCAAAAAAAAAAAAAAAAAAAAAAAAAAAAAAGAAAGAGGTAAAAGGATGAATAGATAAATGGAACTTGTAAAATGAAGAATCCAAATTCAGAGTGGTAGTGATTGAGCCATCTTCAGTGGCAGGACCTGAGAGCTGAGGAAAAGCTGCTGCAGACACCAAGAAGTAAAAGAAAAAATGTAAAAATTAAAAGGAAAAATGTAAAAAGTAAGGCTTGACCCAAGCTTGAAAAGATGGAGGACAAAATCCCAAAATATGAGAACAAGAAATCTGACAACTACAATGAAGACTAAAAATGTGACTTGAAAATGTGAACTTAATTCACTTAACTTGAAGAATTAGACCCAAATTATTGCTACCATAGGTACTATTAATATTTAGTACTAATGAAGCAATCCCTAGTGCTTTGGAGGGTAGAGGAAGAGTCCCAAAGACCATCAATAAAACACTTTTTGGAACTGTTTATTCCCATTCAAGTTGGGGAAACCTTAGTTCTGATTTGTGCTGCGCCAACACAGCTGCTGATCTGCAAGGGCTCTGATAATGGAGCTTTAAAGCATCTGAATTCCAAGGCACCATCCCACTGCTGCTTCTGCCACCAGCTGTCCTCCATCTCATGGAGATGGTGGTTTCCATGCTCTTAATTTATGGGTTGGGTGAAACATTTACAAAATGTTTGCTGATTTTTCCATGTCTTGAGTTTCGATTCTTATTTCAAGGTGAGTTTTCCATTTTGGTTGTTTCTCCTGTGAATGCTGAGCCAAGAAAAGGGCCTGGAATGACTTCAGGCAGCAGGAGCTGAAGGGCTCCACTCAGACCTCCCACTTGCTGTGCCCCACTACAGAAGGGCTCTATGGTCCTTTTATACCCTTAAAGTTAAAATGCTCCTCAAGCTTTTAATGACCCTCAAGAAACACTGATCTGTCTCCAGCGCTGCCCTCCCTGGGGGCTCTGTCATATTTAGCAAGACGTCTAGTGTTTATTTCTGATGGGATTCAGCTCCTTTCACTCCTTCACTTGTTTTCTTGACTGCTTTTCAAGCACTCCACTTAATTAGGAGGATTAATACTTCTCAGTGACAGAGCCTTCCTTCCCTGTGAATGGAGTGCAATTAAAAATACCCTGTCAGGAGAAAGGGTGGTCTTTATTGCTCAGCCTGTGACATGAGGTGTTTCAAACACGAGGTATTGTGTGACAAGTAACTTAGTCCCTTTGTTCCCCATCACGAATTCTGGATAATTATTCCCCTTTCCACCCCTTCCTTTGTGTGCCTTGTCTGCTCAGACTTTGAGTTGCTGGGAATGGAGTCACTTCCAATGTGTTTAAAAGTTCCTGAGAGGGATCTGTCACTTCAGCTTGCTGCTGCTTCTGCAGGAAACATTGAAAGCCACTCTAGCTCTATGTTTTCTGTCCTTTTTTTTTTTTTTTTCTCTTTTGTTCCTCTTCCCTTCTCCTTCACATTTAAGGGAACACATCGTTCTTCCCACACACACCTGTTGTGCCTGGCAGATATCAAACACTTTCAGCGTGCCACAAGCCACTTCTTCCTTAGCTTTGCTTCACTCATCAATTCTGTCACCTCTTCTTTTTTGAAAGTGTTTTCATCCCAGGACAACTGCCTTTCCCACCATGATTGATATCCTCCCATTTCAGGACAACTTTTCCCTTTATGATACTTTTTTACAGACTTTAATTGCAGCAGGGATTTTTGAGGTGAAAATGGCTTTTGTCTGTTTTGCCTTTTTTTTTTTTTTTTTAATCTTCAATTTACAACTTTATTTTGGATGTTAACTCCAAAAGATGCAGTCTGGGTTGCTAAAACAAGTTTATTTATTTGGGTTGGGGTTTTGTTGTGTCAGAACCTTTACCAAAATACTCAAGATCAGATTGGGAATACTTAATTTCATATCACAAGAGCAGTCAAGTCTTCTTAATGTCTTACACTCCAAGTTTGACCTGGCTGTTCAGCTTTTTTGGTGGCAAAAGGCATTAAATTTATTAAAATGGACTTGAAATACCAAAAAATCTGTGAAGCCATTGTACAGTAAAAGTTCTCCAGTGCTGCAATTATTTCACACAATGTTCACACTCGGGGATTACACTGGAATTCCATGTGGTTAAAGCAAAGGGAGTCTCCAGCAGGATGAGAAATTTTGTGGAAAAGCTTTTTCCACTACGCTGACGTGAGGGGAATGGATTATCCAGGACCTCTAATTACCTTTCCTTCAGCTTCAGAAAGACCTGTAACACTGCCTTGTGGCAAAAAGCTTTCTCCTTTCCCTCCTCAATGGGTCATTGTGCTGCTCCCCTCCAGCTGCTTGTCATTCCAGGGAAGTGCTGCCAGAAGGTTCCATTTGACAAGTGACACTCATTGTCAATGCTCTCTGCCTTGGGAAAAGTGATGTTTGGGAGAAAACACAGGCCAGGCCTGTCTGTCACTGCAAGATGAGCTAATCTCTGCCCGTGACACCATGTGCCTGTGTCACAACACCCCTGCTCCCCTCCTGCCACCCCAAGGCAGGGGACAAGAGCTCAGGGATTGCTGTGGCATCTGTCCTCCCCTCATCTGGGTTGATTTGCTCTGGTTCTCACAGCACCCTGGTGTGGCACTCACATTTTCTGGAAAAATCCCTTCACCCAGGGTTTTTCTCCTGGGAAGCTGAGCAGCCTCAGAGAAAAGGAAAACAATTCTGATCTCATTTGCTTCTCCTGTGCTGTGCTCATGTGGAATGTGTTTGGGGATTGTTTACCCACAGGTGATTGTTCCATTGCATTCTGCTGGGAGTTGTTTTCACTCTTGGGCCAATCAGGGCCAAGCTGTGTCGGGACTCTGGAGAGAGTCACGAGTTTCCATTATTAGCTTTTTAGCATTCAGTAAATATCCTTTCTGTATTCTTTAATATAGTTTAGTATAGTATTCTTTAATATATTATAGTATCATAAAGTAATAAATTAGCCTTGTGAGAACATGGAGTCAGATTCATTCCTTCCTTCCTTTGTTGGAGCACCCTGCAAATGCAATACCCTGGGCCATTTCTAAACCCAGCCCTGTTCCTCTCTGTGCTCCCACAAGATAATGAGATTCAGCCCGGGACAAGCTGGGGCAGGGAATGTTCCTTGTTAAGCCCTCAGCCGCTGTGAGGGAGCTGAAATCAGAGCCTCTCTTCACGTCCTCCTGCCCTGTTTCCAGGGATCTGAAGCAATAGTTGTGTGGAGATTTTTAAAATCAAAACAGACTCCCAAACTTGACTTGTCCTGGGTGATTATTTGTGGCTTTTTTTCCCATTTCTTCAGAGCAAAGTTTCTGCCTTCTGATTTCAAACCTGTTGCTCAGCCAGTGCTGTAGGGTATATATTCATTTATTGTGATACAGGACAACAGGCTTGGGTGTTCTCAGCTCTATTTTACTTGACTTCACATGAAATCAAGTAAAGAATAAATGGTGCAGTCAAAATCAAGCCCTGTCTTCAGTCCACAATGAGGTGGCTAGAAGAAGTTCCCTTGATTCCTTATGATCTTTTTTTTCCCATTTTGAATTAGGAAACAAAACAATAGACTGATTTTTCAATGTTCATCCCTAACAAATTTATTCTTGGAATGGAAGGGGTTGTCAACAATGAGCAGCTGTCTCTAAAACCTCCTGATAAAGGCAAAAAGGGGCTCCGGAGAGATCTCTTCCATCAGCACAAGTGCTGCTGTGAGGTTTATTATCCATCAAAACCTGGAATTGTTAACTTTCTGTGGTTCTGGGGAGTTTTTTGGGGGGTTTTGGGGGGCTTTTTTTGTGCATCCTTTGCTGCTGCACCTCTCAGAGTGGCTTCTTCCCTCAGCAGGAACAAGACCATGGTTCAAGGTGCTGTGGATGGCAGGGGTGGCATTTTCCTAATGACAGATTGTGTCATTACTCGCACTGCTCAGATATTTTTCCACCTAAGCTTTTTTCCTCATGTAATTCAAAAGCCCTGATAAAATTGTCCAGGAAGAATCACGTGTTTTTAAAAAGAACTTAAAATTTAAAATTTTCATTGGGAGTTTTCAGCTTTGTAATTGAAATCTCAGCTTTTCTCAGGAAAGCAGAAATCTTATTTTAGGAAAAACTGCGAACATTTGGCACTCTGAGCTTGGAGTTAATTGTTGCATTTCTCAAAATGTTCCTGCTAAATAGTCAAAGCACAATTGCTCATTCTTATTTCTTGCTTTATTAATGAGGAATAAATCATTACTTATTTTGTGTGCCCACAAATGATACACCCAAACCTCTCAAAGTATCTCAAAAACTCAGGATAATTGAGTGATTTGCTGCTAAGATTCCTCTCAGAGGAAAGCCCATGATAAAATCACTTTCCAGCTCCACAAGCTGCCAATCTGCTAAATTTGTCCTGGCTGATACTGAACAACTTTTTGGTGGCAGAGATTTCCCAAACTGGGTCAGGAAAACAAAGCAGGGATGTGTGTGAGGGGGGAATCACAAAGAGGAGCAGTATGGATTTAGCCCTGGTACGTATATTAGGTCAGTTAATTGCAGATCACTTCACAGACCCAGTTTAAAGTGCAGCCTGATGAAGAATTGCATTGCCACTGATAAAAAAGCCTAAAATCCAGCTCTGTCCTGAACATTAAAGCCAGTTTATTGAGGAAAATAGTCTCACACTGAATTTCCCACTGCTGAGCTGATCTCAAGGATTTCCTTGATGAAAATAAGATGTTCTATGAATAAACTTTGGTCGAATAAAATTAGCCCTGAGGACTGTGGGGTTTCTGATGAGATGGTGCCGTGCTAGAGCAGAGACATCACAGAATGTTTCCTGCTGGGAGAATTTCAGAAATCTGTTTTAGCTCCCAGTAGGGCAAAAATGGCTCAGGAGGAAATGGAGTCCATGTGGATTTCCTACTGAGATTTATTTTTACAAAATGGGAGAATTGGCTCTGGCAATGCTCTTTCAGTATTTCACAGCAAACTTGGAATTAGTGGAAAAGCATTTTCAGGCCAGAGCTTGCAGAATTTTTTTTTTCTTTGTAAAGTATGGAACAAAATGTAGAAAGGATTTATCCCCTGGTAGAGCTGTCCTTGTGTCCACTGTAGCTCTCAGAGGTGAGCACCACCCACACTTTGCATGGGATACAACCAAGGACCTCTGGATTTGTTTGCGTCCCTCCACAGAATCACAGAATTAACCAGGCTGGAAAAGAACTTGGAGATCATCAAGTCCAACCTGTGACCCAACAGCTCCTCATCAACTAAACCATGGCACCGAGTGCCTTGTCCAGGCTTTTCACAGACTTTTCCACAGGCTGCTGGGAAAAGCTGGGACTTGGAGAGTGGAGGGAGCTTGGACTTCTTGGTGGACATGCACAGCACAGTGGGAAGAGCCAGAACCCCCTGATGTCACCACTTTGATATGGGCAGAGGTGCAGCTTGATCACTGGTTGTGGATTCCAGAGGTTTCATAACATTCCCACTCCAGAGCTGCAGTGCTGTCCCGCTCTCATGTCATGTTTAACACTGCTGACCTCTTTGTGATCCACTTGTTGGTAAGTCTTGGGATTTATGCCCAGAATGGGCTTAAGGACTGGTTTTAGAGCATTCTGACAGACCCTGATCTCCACTGGCGAGATGGAAGCTCAGAAAAAATGCTCTTCCTGCAGCACAAGGCTGAGGCCAGCTTGGAAATCTCATTTCAAAGCAAAGGAAACAGCTTTTGCTGTTCCCAGAGTACAAATGTCTTTCCAATTGCCACATGTTCAAGCTGACATCAGTCCCTGTAAATAAAATACTGAGCTGTCCAGTGAAGTGGGAGGTTCCTGCTGCTCTGATTCTGCAGTGCTTCAGGAGACCAGGAGGTCAAAGCTGTGCTTGATCCATGAGGGAGCCCAGGGTTGTTCCAGGACAGCAAACTGCATCATTGCAGGCTATAACCCATCATTTTCAGCTGATCTGAAAGGGTCTGGCCCAGCTCCCTGGAGGAAGCTGAAAGAATGAAACACCAGGAGGGAGCTGGGAAAAGGGTGTGGAGAAGGAAACTGGGTTGGAAGTAGAAGAAAAAACCAAGACACTTTAATCAGGGACAGGATGGATCAAATATAAGAATTGTCTGAGCAACTATTTTCCTCTTTATTCTTTGCCTGAATTTAGAGGTGTATTTGAATCAAATTATGCTTTCAGTATTTTCCATTTCTGTCTGGAATGAAACCATCCTCTAAAACATTTATTTTACTGCAAGTACTTGCAGTGGTTTGGTCCAAGTAAAGCAAAACAAAATCATGAGGACATGTTCCTACCTTTTTTTTTAGTAGTTGGTACATTCAGTCAGGTGTAAGACTCTGGCTCAGTTTCCCCTTCCCTGAAAAGACTCAAACCTGTGCCTCTGGCACTCCAAGCTGGTGCTCTGTGATGAGGCTGTAACATTTAAGCAGAAGGACACGGTTTCTTCCTGCTGGGACAGGGAGGATTCCCAAGTGGCAGAGCTGAGCAGGTGAATGGAGAGGCATTTCAGGAGGGGTGCAGTCCCACTTCAAACAGGAACCTTGGGCACAGAAGGATGTTGAACCCCAAACCTTTGTGTGTTTGCTTTCTCTGAGCTGCCAGGGACAAATGGACAAATATAGAAGGGGAACAAACATTAGGAAGGGAATTTATGTGAGTTTTCCCCCTCAGCTGGTACCATTTGGTGAAGTTCACTAAATCTTGGGATCCTTAGAGTGAAGTTTCCAGTGTTCCCTAGGAACACAGTTTGCTGCTTTTTTTCTCTCAGAAAGGAAAGAATAATTAAAAGCAGGTGGTGTCCAAACAGGAGAAAGTCAAAGAAGGAATTTCTGTAAGAATTTGGGGCTTGGCATGACAGGATCTGACTGCAGCTTTAGGGGTGTCCTTACTCAGACCATGAAATTTTGCTGTTGGCACCTGATGGTGCAAATTGACTCGTGAGAAGCCACAGTACCAGATCAGCTCCTCCAGGAGTTTTGGTGTATCCTTAGGTCCAACAGCTCCCAGGTTTGATGGTGATTTATTGTTGCTGGGTGTGGAAAGCGTGCTTCTATTTCCACATTTTCTTTTTGGGTTGTTCTGAATGCTTTTCTTTAAGATGGTGGTTTGGGAGAAGGCAGCAGAGAGCACAGGTGCCTTAAAGAGAGCAAGAAACTGAGTTCATCTGTTATCAAAATGTCTCACAGAATTTACCAAGGATGAAAGTAATGGGATGTGAACAGCTGAACAGCCTAAACACAGCAAGGTGTGAGTGAGGTTTCCTGAACAAACTCCCAGAAGTCTGCAGCAGGATTATCCATTTTATCAACCTCTCCTGAAAGGTGAGCATCCCTAATAGAGACTTCAGGCTTCTGTTACCCTCCAATTTCACTGACATAAGATCTGGGATAAAAAACTCAAGGAATTGAGCCAGTGTAGAAGTACAGCTGTATTTTGGGAATTTGGATCTCAAGTAGTGGGAAAGATAAAGCATTTTCTTTGGAGAGCTTGGCAGAGTGGTTACCTGCACTCAGCCTCTCTGGGGACAGAGGCAGAAAATAAATGACACTTTAACTTCCTGCCTGGCACAGGCTGAGCCTGTCAGCCCCAGAAGATGGAGGGGTTCTGGGGCAGAGGGTTATCCAGGCCCATTCACAGCTGCAGCTGGAATGTAAATAGGCTGAGCCCCTAAATGAAAATGTTATCTTGCCTTGAGTTTCAATCTCCCAATTCAACTTTCCCTCAAACCTCTGCTGTGTTCCTGCACTGCAGCCCGTGGGGAAATCTGCTTTGCTGCGATTCCCTTCTGTCTCTCAGCCCTCTGAAATGTTTCTGCCGTCTTTCCCTGCCCTGTGCATCCCTGCCAGCCCCGGGAAGAATGGGAGACCGTTAAAGGCAGGACTACAAAGGGCGCAGTGTGCGGAGCCCTCCGGCAGTGCCCAGTGCCAAACGCTGCTCCCCCGGCAGGAATCGCTGCATCTGCTCTGCAGAGCCAAGCTCAGCGGCTGCCTGGGGATCTCCCCTTCCCTGGAGCCTTCCTTCCCTTTCTGCCACTGTTACCCAACACCTTTTCCTCCATCTCCCCTGCCACACACTGTAAAATTATTGTGTGTGTAGTCTCCATTCATTCACCTTCCTCCAGAGAATATCTGTTTCCCCATGGAGGCTCTGGAAAACTGCAGCAGAGCTTTGCTGTCTTTAAACACTCTCTCTTCCCTTTCTAAATTCCTCCCTCTCCTCTTAGAGCCCATTGAAAAGATATATATAGAGAGACATATATATATATATATATATATATATATATATATATATATATATATATATATTCTAGATTCTAGCTGTTTAAATTAAGTCTATGGCTATAGTTTAGTTCTTACTTAATCCAGAATTTATTAAATCATTCACTGGACCCTTGTTTTTTGAAAACTGTTTCTGCATTGAAAACAGACAAAGAAAATAAAAGGGGCAGAGGAGGGGCTCTGAAAGGCTTCCAAGATAAAAAAATCTCTTTCTTGTAGCTGTAGGTCCTAGCTCGGATGTTCAGTGGTCCTTGCAGAGGTTTTGCAGTATTCCAAGTTCAATGAAAGACTCAGGACTGTGTCTGGGAATGCCACAGGAAGATTTGTGATGGGCAGGGAAGGAGGCAAGGCAGGGATGGGCAGCAGTTAAAAGAAGACAGATTAGACCTTTCCTTCACTTCTCCAACTAATGTTGGTCTTGGCTTTCAAACTCTTATTTCATCTGCCCAGCTTGTGTTTCATCTCTTCACTTTGAATCCTTTGGTTTAATTTGTTTTAGCTGTTTCTTTTTTTCAAATCCATTGTGTAGTGTCAGATAAATCCAGTGAAAACTGAATAATGCATCATTTGATTGTTCTTCAGACAATAAATAGGAATTGTGTTTGTTTTGGCAGCAAGAAGGAAAGGTCTTCAATGGGCACTCTTGGCCACAGATTCATAAAGAAAAACACTTGTGCACATAGAAATGAGATTTTTTTATCTCCACTCAAGACTTTGGGAATTGAATTGGAATATTCTGTACCCAAGGCCTGCTTGCTGTGTGTGCTGTAGCCCATCATGAGGGATTGGCTGAAGGAAGGAGAGGGTTTGGGGGTGTCTGGCTTTTCCTCACCCCCCCGATTAAACTCCAGGTGTCAAATAGCAGCTGTGACCTTAAACTTGCTCTTTATAAAGTTCAAGTTCAATTCTTGCGATGTTTGCTCTTCCCCAGCAGCAGTCAGGCTCAGTTTGGTGTGTTGAAACAATTCAGCCTTGTGGCTTTGTAGAGCGAGAGGAGTGTGGTTTTGGGGACAAAACTGAAAGAATTGGGTTGTTGAGGCAGTAAAAGGCCTGGGTTAGTCCCTGCTATGTAAAACCAGCTCAATAATAAACTTACAAAGATATTATATTTGCAGTGCCTGGATATTTAGAGCTTCCCCTGGGAATTTATGTCCTGAAAGAGGACCAGCCTGGAACAGTCAGATGGAAATCACAGGAAACTGCAATGGAGAGGGGAAGAAAGTGTTTTCTGCATGTTTCAGACCAAACATCCTGCTGTGGCCTTATTTAGGAAGGACCCATAAAGCTGTGTGTCCATTTTAGCCAGCCCAGCATAGAGGGGATTCCCCTTTCTTTACAGTGGCAGCCAAATATTTTGGTGACAGTTTAACCACATATCAAGAAACAACTTTTTCCTTCAGAATGTTTTCCAATGTGATTGTATTGTGTTTATGTGTTGTATTTCCAGGCTGGAAACAAAATCCTAATGAGGCTGGAGTTTAATCAGTTACAAATGGAATGACTGAAACCACGAGCTTGGGGCCAGCAAAGAGACACCCAGCAGGCAGCTGCTGACTTCCCCCAAACCAGGGGGGTTCTGCTGATGCCTTGTGCAGGTTGCCCTAGAGCAGAGGCCAGACAGAGCTAAAGAATAAAGCAGAGATTTATTCAAAGGATCTCCTCCATGCATCCACCTTGGGCAGCACAAGAGCCCAGCCAGGGCTGCACCCAAGAGGAACCAAAATGGTCCCAAAATGCACGAGCGCTCCCGGGGTCTCTCCCTTGGATCAGTTCTGCTCCATTTGCACCTTGCAGTTCATTGTCCAGTTCCAGCTTTAGCCCAGGCACTCCCACCCTGCTTGTTTTTCTCTCCTCAGCCCACAGTGTTTGTGCTCCTGGGCTGAGATTTGGATCATTTGTCCTTGGTGCCCAGCTGGAGCAGGAATTGTTTTGTCTCCCTGCTCTGTGCAGAGCTCACCATCCCCTGATGTGAAGCCCAGACCCACCCACTAAAGCAGCACAGAATGTGAAAAATAGAAAAAGCCAAAGCCCCAGGCATCAGTGCCTCATGGTTAATTCCTGCTCACACCCAAATGTAGGAGTGCTCAGCTCCCCTCTGCTGCTGCCCCTTCCTCAGCTCCACACAAATCCTGGCCTGTATCCCAGAATCCCAGAATGGTTCAGGTCAAAAGGCACCTTAAATCTCATCCCATCCCACCTCTGCCACTGTAGGGACACCTCCCACTGTCCCAGGCTGCTCCAAGCCCTGTCCAGCCTGGCCTTGGGCACTGCCAGGGATCCAGGGGCAGCCCCAGCTGCTCTGGGCACCCTGTGCCAGGGCCTGCCCACCCTCACAGGGAACAATTCCTAATTCCCAATATCCCATCCAGCCCTGCTCTCTGGCAGTTTGCAGCCATTCCATATAAGCAAATCTCCCATCTATGTGTGACTCTTGTCACCTGAGGGACCCCATGGAAACCCCAGCTGCAGGTGGTTGGTAGGGACACAGAAGTGTCTGATGACATTTGTGATCTTACAAAGGTTAATGTGGTAATTTTTTTAGAACCTGCCAAAAGGAACAGGTTTGCACCATCTCTGCTACTGCCTTTGGGAATAAATTCCACCCTACTGACTCTTCAAGCCTGGGTTTGAGCTTTGTCTAAACACAGATTTGTGCCCTTTTGTTAAATCCTTTAACAACTTTTGCTGAACTCCCTCGAGGCTGTGTCTGATGTGCAGTAATTTACTGATGCTGAGCATGACCATGGATGGTTACAGTGCAGCTCTGTGGGAGATTTTTCTTCTATGCATTCTTTGGCATAATTCACAGGGCATGTCTTGGGGAAGATTTTAATTTCCACTGAATAGGAGGCATTCTCTCAATGCCTTTCACTGTGCTAAAAATCCTCGAGCTTTAATATCATGTTTAGCTTCTGCTTTTAACACTGAACAATATTTTGATTTGGGAGAACTTGTTGACCTCTGAGGGGAAAATGTGCGACTGTTGAACTCAGCCACATTTGTTGAATATGCTCGAATGATATGTGGGATTATAAAGCCCTTGAAGAGAAAAATGGCAGGGGTGTCTAGAAGGGCTATTTCCTTTCTCCCCCCTGGTGAAACAGAGAAATAGATCTTTCTGAAGAGAAGCAGAGTCTGTCTCTATGGCTTTATGGCTGGTTTTAAGTGCCTGCTGAAGTCACCTGAGTATGAATTGGCCTCTGTCTAGGAGCTGAGCAGCCCTGCTGAGGTGGCAACAAGCCTGGGGCTTGGAGGGGCACGGAAAAGGCTCTGCAGGAATATTAGCCTGGAGTAGGCTCAGGTCTAGCCAGCCTTAAACTTAGAATTATAGAATTGTAAAATTGTTTGGGTTGGAAGGGACCTTGAAGATCATCTCGTTCATTGGCAGGGACATTTTCCACTGGATCAGGGTGCTCCGAGCCCCACCCAACATCCAGGCTGAGAATGGGCAGGAGCTCGTGGCTGCTTGCAAAGAGTTCATTGAACCTGCAGAGAATGCAGGTCAAGAGGGTGAGCGCTGGTCCTGTGTATGGGATAAAATCCCAGAGCTTCTCTGGGTGTCTCTGCTGAGCCCCAGCACTGAGAGATGTCTGAGACACAGCCAGAGAGCTCCAAGCAATCCCTCCACTGCAGCCTGCTGGGACTGAGAGAGGAAGGAAAGTGGATCCCAGGTTTCAGCAATCCATTAGTGAGGAAGTGTCACATAATTCAGGCTTAGGGTTTTAGCTCAAATTTTAACTGCCTGTGTTGTCAGCTCTGGGGTTGCTCTCTGGAGGAGTGATTTAGGTGGTGTGTTTTCAGGCAGCTGCTTGTGAGGAGCTGATTCCCCTGCAAAGGTGAAAATATGAACCTGGCAAACCCCAAATATCAGACTCTGCTGGAGACAACTGAGGTACCACTGCTTTTGCTCTGTTTGCCCCCTGGTCATCCACTGTAAGTAAATGTTCCTGGCTCCTTCAAGCTCAGGCAGGAATGCCAGTGGCTAACAGCTGCCTGATGTTTGGCTGATGAATTCATTTAAACAGAATCCCAAATGGCAAAGCTTGTAAATGATGGGCTCACATTTTTGATTCACGTGTAAAGAGTGGGGGTGGAAGAGGAGCTGTTGTTTTCTGCTCTTCTCGTCTGCTTTTAACCTCAAAACCACTTGGCATGGAAAAACAATTCCACAAAGACTCTGAAAATAGCAAATCTGAATAAGCAGAATATTTTGCAAGTGAGATAGCGCAGCACGGTCTCAGCAACAGCGCTCGGAGAGGAGGAACATCAGCCGTCACCTCCGAGGAACGAGGCATTAATCTGGGAGCAGAGAACAAAGAGGAAACTCAAGCAGACACCTAAACGTGACTCATTACCGCCATTTGTCTCAATTAACACGCTGAGACAATGGCCTGATTATCTCGGTAGCACTGGGTCATGTTATACCCACCAGCGAGTGTCAAGGAGGAATTACCCCTCATGACAGAGTAGGATATAATGCCCTCCTTACACAGCAGCTGAGTCATCGGCCAAGAGAGGCAAAATAAATCCTGGGGAGGAGAAGTGGTTAATTGATTAGAGCAGAGGAACAGGGCCCGGGGCTCCCAGTCCAACCTCCGGCTTTGCAGTGACTCACTGGAGCCCTGGTCCGACACCTCCGCGTGCCTCTGCTTCCAAAAGGACACAAATTCCACCTGCCCCATGCAGGACTGCCCTTGGCTCCCCTGAGCAGTGTCCCAGTCATCACTGGGCATGTGGGGATGTTCCTGGAAGGAACCCAAATTTCTGACTTCCAGCTGCAAGCCCTACAGATGTGTTTGGTGTCTGCCCTAAAGGGCGATGGAAGGAGGCACAAAGAACATGAAAGAGGGGAGGGAGGGCTCAGCCAGGGAGGATATGAGAGCCTGACCATTTGGGGTTTTCTCTTTGTTTCTTAGTGATCGATACAAGGGATGCTGAATGTGTCCTGGATGAGAAAAAAATGTTTCTCTTAATGAGCCATTCATGTTGCACTACAATAATTAATGTTGTTGACTTGTGATCTTTATAATAAACTTTTTCATTTCCAGTTCCTGTTCTGTCTCCTAGAAACTGTAAAGGCAGGGATTTATTGGCTTTACTGGTTTTCTGTTTAGCAGAAATCGATTTTATTTATCTATTTATGGAGGTGATTCTCAAGCTGAGAAATGAGATGCTGCTCCCCTGGCTCACTTGCATAGATAGGAAAATGGGTGAATGTATTTCAGCTGAGGTCACCAGTGCTTTGGGGAGGGATTTTATTGATGGAACAGATTTGCAAGGACAGCAAGGGGGCAGAAAGTCTTTGTTTTAATACTTAATGAAGCTGGGCAGTTATTTCCCGTGTTGCTTCTCTAGTGAAGACCTTTAAAGAGTGTGGTTTATTTTCTTTCTGTATCTGTCCGCAGGCTGCTTTGGATTTCAAGAGCTGGCAGACCCTTGCAGTCTGACTTCTGTTACATGGTGAAGCGTTTTGAATTAGAAGCTGGTTACTGGTGCTGGCACTGGAGTGATTTATCTCAAAGGTTAGGTTGCTCGCTGGATGTGGGGTGCAGCTCCAGGGCTTGAGGGAAGCTGGGATGTTGCAGGGAGGAGCAGCTCTCCTGCAGCCCAGTTCTACCAAAGGATGGTGAACAGGAATGGAAATGCTAAAAAGTGAACACAGAATTTACACTTCACTGCTTGCTCCCGCTCAGCCTTTCTCATGTGTAAATTACAGAAGAACAGACTTAGGAGTAAAGATTTGCTGTTGGCCTTTCTGCCAATTCTGTGCCTCACCTTGAACCTCTCTAGTTCTGTCTTCTGGTGAGCAAGGACGACTCTGTCCCTCGGTTCTCAAAATTGCTCAAAGACACAAGATGGTTTGAAACTGAAAGAGGACAGGTTTAGATTGGATATTAAGAAGAAATTCTTCACTCAGGGGGAGGTGAGGCCCTGGCACAGGGTGCCCAGAGCAGCTGGGACTGACCCTGGCAGTGCCCAAGACCAGGCTGGATGGGGCTTGGAGCAACCTGGGACAGTGGGAGGTGTCCCTGCCCATGGCAGGGGTGGGATGAGATGAGCTTTGAGGTTCCTTCCAACCTTTACCATTTTGTGATTCTAAGTACATATGACAAAATCCATTACATTTACATGTGTGAGTGAAGGAATGAATGACTGAATGAATAAATATTTATTGACATGTTTGTAGTCCACCAAGTTCAGTCTGGTTTTCAGACTCTCCCCTCTCCCCCACTTTGTTTTTGAGCAGGAAATGACTGGGCTGGTTACAGACTGTGATGCTGCCAGGGATAGGGAGCTGCATTTTGCTCTCAGTACTTTCTTCATCGTAGTTGAGGTGGGCACAATGCAAAGCAACACTCCATTTTCAGCAGGCTTCAAACTGTTTTTATTCTAGCATGCATGTTTTTTATACATTCTTACAAACTCATCAGTTTACACTTTATTAGTCAGGAAAGACAAACAAAGTGCTCATTGGAACAGGCAGTTGCAGGTTTCTCTTATTTCTCCTTCTTTCTTTCTTGGTTTCTGTGTCAACGACCTTGGTAGGAAATTCCTTCGGGGTGAACATGGATCCTCTTATCAAACTTCTCTCTGGCTCTCAGAAGTCACTGTAAAACCTCTTCCCCATTTCTTCACCACTCCCCTGCCAAGAAGTGCTGTAGGTGAGGAGGGAAAGCAGAGCAGTTGTGCTGGTCAGGACAGGCTGTGCAGGTGAAGCTGCTCTGCCCTGCAGGTTCCAGGTGTGCTCACAGCTTCCTCTGGGCTCCCTCAGGTTAATCCCTGGACACCCCTGCTGCTTTCCTGCCTGGAATGAGGGAATTTCATCCCTTATTGCCCAAACCTGAGGCAGCTTTTGGAATGAAATGGAGATGTTAGCAGGTAATCCAAAGGAAGGGGGCACAAAATGCTCCGATTTCCTCGGTATTTCCCTCGAATGAAGGAGCCCTTTCTTCCAGCCTATTTTTAAAGGAAATAAGGAAGTTCCAGTGTGTTTGCATTTTCCAGGGGGATGTCTCTGTGTGGTCGTGCATGAATAGGGTACCTTGCCCGTACAAACAGGTAATGACCATCCCAGGTTAGGCATAATTTTGAGTTTAGCTTTTGATAGTAATGTGACCAAAAAGTATGAGGTAGGTAGAGTATGGATGAAAGGTAATGATTTCCTGTGAGACATTAATGTCTTTAGCAGAAAAACGTCTCAGGAGGGAGCAGGATCACTGCAGATACTTGATAGCTTTTGCAGGGATTTGTGTTATTAATGCAAACACCACAGAGTCTTCCTTGGAAAAATAATTTAATTGTTGAAATTTTGTGTTGTGTAGAAAATAATTATGGGTGCAACAATGCTGAGCAGTTCTAGAAACTCCTGGGTAATTTTCTCTTAAGGGGAGGGAAATGTTTAACTTCCAGGTGTGGCAAAAGATGGGAAAGCCTAAACACATTTGCAGGGAATGTAATTGTAGCAAAAAGCCAGGACGCAGCATGGAAAAGCTGAAGGGCAGTTCTTTGGTTAGAACTGCTCAATCATTTAGGTTGGAAAAGAGCTCTGAGGTCATCGAGCACAACCGTCAACCCATCCCTGCCAAATCCAAGTGAATCAGAGAGGCACAGGATGATTTGGGTCAAAAGGCACCTTAAAGCTCATCCCATCCCACCCCTGCCACTGCAGGGACACCTCCCACTGTCCCAGGCTGCTCCAATCCCTGCCCAGCCTGGCCTTGGGCACTGCCAGGGATCCAGGGGCAGCCCCAGCTGCTCTGGGCACCCTGTGCCAGGGCCTGCCCACCCTCATCATGTGAGGGATGTAAGTGGTACCTGAGTTTGAGGCCATTGCTCTGGAAAGCAGGGCATGGTGAAATTCTTCTCTCCCTACTGGATTTGTCAGATCCGCCCAGATTGTTCTGATTGTTCAAAGCACACTGGGCCGGACCAGGGAGATTGTGAGAAAATCGATTTCTGCTAAACAGAAAACCAGTAAAGCTCATAAATCCCTGCCTTTACAGTTTCTAGGAGACAGAACAGGAACTGGAAATGAAAAAGTTTCTTATAAAGATCACAAGTCTTTCTGGTCCTGCCCAGTGTGCTTTGAACAAATAGAGAAGCTGCTGCCTCTGGCCTTTTCACCAAACACAGCTGTTGGCTGGACCAACCCGAAAACCAGACAACTAAAAGGCTTCACAATCTGTCCCAAGGAGGTAAAAGACACTGTGAAGGTAATTAGCCTCCGAGTTTCCAGGGGAAAAACTCTCTCAGCGTAGCATTACTTAGATTTCTGGGTTTAACAGGAAAGCTGTGGTTTCTTGCCTGCCTGCTCCAAGGACAAGTGAGCAGTTTAGGGCTGTGTTCCTCAAAAGCTGCCCTGGCTTGCCTGGGCTGGTTCCTGCTCTCTATTTTTAAATAATCAGCTGAAGACAAGACAGTGCTGAGACCATCCAAGTTCATGTTTTCTCTGCTCTGCTGGTTCATCCCCACCCTAACCCAAAGCTCCAGCTGGTTCTCCTGGCATCAGTCACCACCTACACCCTTATCTACCCCAGAGCCTGCCCAGGATTCCATCAGTCACTCTAATGGGAAAACAGCTGAGAAACAGTAACAGAAACACTTTGGGGTGAATGAGTTCCCCTCTCTTCCCCAAAAATCTTCAAGTAGCTGCTGTGGCCTTTGGGGGAGGCTGGGGAAGTCTGTGGTGTTCCCAGGGGGGCTCTGTGAGCACAGTTGGCCAAGCAGAATTGTGCTTTGGATTGTCACTTCAGACTGCCTTTGACAGAAGTGGCAGAAGCAGCAGCATTAGTGATGGGTGAGATTTGGGGAGAGATAATGCTCGACCATCTGCCAGGATATTTTTCAACTTAGTATTCTGAAACAGTGGATTTTTGAGAAAAGTCTTCCATTGAAGTCTGTGGAAGAGATTTCACAGGGACTTCTGAGAGCCAGAGAGAAGTTTGGTAAGAGGATCCATGTTCACCCCGGAAGAATTTCCTACCAAGGTCGTTGACACAGAAACCAAGAAAGAAAGAAGGAGAAATAAGAGAAACCTGCAACTGCCTGTTCCAATGAGCACTTTGTTTGTCTCTGTGACCAATGAGTAAAGTGTAAACTGATGAGTTTGGTAAGAATGTATAAAAAGCATGCATGCTAGAATAAAAACAGGTTTGAAGGATCCCCATGTCCAGCCTTCTGAAAATAGAGTGTGTTGCTTTGTATTGTCTCCATCTCAACTACAACAAAAATCCACTTTAGGCTGGACTTAGCAGTTCTTGCTGTGGTAACAACCAAATTCTAAAATGTGAACATTCCCCAGTAATATCTCTGCCTCAGGTGTTTGCTGACAGAGGTATCAATGGCCTGAGGGGTGAGTAGGGATCTGTTTATATTTTCAGTGAGGTTTTTTTGTGCAGCAGATGACAATGCACTGAAGCATTCATTTATTTTATGGTGGTGCAAACAATTGCAGTTGGAACTTGTTTATTTACAAACCAAAATGTTTAGAGAGAAAACATTCCTGGGGAGGCACTCTAAATCCAGGCAGTGACAAATAACCATGGTTTTGAGCTTCCTCTTTTAATGGAAATAAGAAAATTAAACAACTCTGATCAGGTGGTGTGTCAGAGCTTGTAGCTGGATTCAGACATTGGGATCAACTTTGCCCTTGGGTACAAATGGGACTCTTGTTTCCTTCCCTGCTAATGAAGAAAAATGCTCAGTGTAACACAGCAATTAAGAGCACTGAATTTCCAGGGGAAGATGCTGTACAAATGGCTTCTGATTGCTTTTTGATTTTTTTTGTTGATGTTGTTTCGGTAATGAGCTGTTTCCCAGAGACTTTAATATATTTATTATGTGACAAATGAGGCTCAGTTCTTTTAAAGACAGTAAAATAAACTAAACCTGAAATAATAATAAAGCAGCTGGATGGTCTTCAGATGGGAAGCTTGCAGTAAGTACTTTTTGGCCTCCTGAACCTATATTTGTCCAAGTGCAGGGATTTGCTAGGCAGTGTGACCTGCCCTGGTGGTGTGAGAGCTGCCCTTGCTGCAGGCACACTTAGCAGAGTCCTTCAGAGGAAAGTAAGCTCCATTCCAGCAGCTGCTTTTTGAGCTTTAAAAAGGTAATTTAAAACCAAACAAACCATCCAAGCCACCTCCAAACAAACAACCAATGAAAACCCAGACCCAAAGGGAAATCATAAGAAAAACTTCTACTAATCTTCAGAGGTGGAAATAGCCACAGTTGTTCTTTGGCCTCCTGCAATGGGATTTTCCAAGAGGTCTGTTTTCCCTTATGGTTTCTTCTGGTTGGCAGCAACATCTTCAAGAATTCCCCTTCAAATTCATCCAGTGCTGCTGGTGTTAGCAGGAAGTGTCAGTGCTCAGTTTCCCAGAGTCCAGCTGCAAACACTGCCGGGATTCTCCAATAAACATTAAGCTCAGTTTGATACAGAGAGTCATTTCACCAAGGGAAGAAGGCTGAGGGGATGATTGGGAACTTTTTAAAACCTTGGTAGATTTCCAAAGCTGTTCTTGGAAACAGAGGAATTTCAATTAAATCTATCTGGAAGAGTTCTTTGTCCCTAACCAGAACCAGTGGTGGAAGTCAGGGAAGAGAAGTGTCCCAGGCTAGACTGGATGAGGTCACATTCAAGCCATCCTCTTCTTGGAGAGGAGAACTGTGGTAACTCAGTCCCATTTGGGAGGATGACCAGGTCAGGCTCAGCTCCTTATCTAAAAGTTGTGCAGCCCTGGTAAAGAAAGATTTACTGTCTTGCTGTTTAAAATGCTCTCCTGACATGGGACAGTTTGAGCAGTGAATTGACCCCACTTTAGCACAATTCTTGGGAGTGCAGTGGCCACTAATTCTAATTTCTCAGTGATGTCTTGGGCTTGTATTTCATTGTCTGAAGAGGATGAAAATTTTATTTCATTGATTTCATTGTCTGAATGGAACTAAAATGGTTTCATTTCATCCTGATTTGGTATGAAATAAAAATCTTTATGAAGTTTTACCTTTTCTCTAAGATAGATCATTAATGAAATTTTTTTTTTCCGCTCAGCTTTTGAATGTTCTGGTGAAGCTTCAAGTTCCAGAACACGTTACAGAGCACAGGTGAAGGTGTGAGATATGGTGAATGTGGTGATTAATGCAGGTCAGACCCCAGCCTGTACTGGTGAGTGGGGTTGTTTTTCCCCAGCTGCTGATGCCTTGTGCAGGCTGGCCTAGAGCAGAGCCTGGACAGAGCTAAAGAATAAAGCAGGGATTTATTCAAAGGATCTCCTCAATGGATCCACCTTGGGCAGCACAAGAGCCCAGCCAGGGCTGCACCCAAGAGGAACCAAAATGGTCCCAAAATGCACGAGCGCTCCCGGGGTCTCTCCCTTGGATCAGTTCTGCTCCATTTGCACCTTGCAGTTCATTGTCCAGTTCCAGCTTTAGCCCAGGCACTCCCATCCTGCTTGTTTTTCTCTCCTCAGCCCACGGTGTTTGTGCTCCTGGGCTGAGATTTGGATCATTTGTCCTTGGTGCCCAGCTGGAGCAGGAATTGTTTTGTCTCCCTGCTCTGTGCACAGAGCTCCCCATCCCCTGATATGAAGCCCAGACCCACCCACTAAAGCAGCACAGAATGTGAAAAATAGAAAAGCTAAACCTGAGGCATCAGCTGAGGACACTTTATTTGCCCTTGCTGAAGTTCAGACAGTTTTTCTCTGTCCCTCTGAACCTGCTGAGGTTCCTCTGCAGGGCTGCTCAGCACTGGGGGTATCAGCCACTCCTTCCAGATTTGTGTCATCATTGAGCTGCTGAGGAGGCACTGACCTCTCATCCAAGCCATTGATAAATTAATTAAACAATACTGGGCCCAGTATTGAGCCCTGGGGGGCAGCAGCAGTTACAGGCCTCCAACCTCACCCTGTGCCACTGATTCCAACCTTCTGGGATCTGCTGTTCAGCCACTTCTCACTGTCCAAAATAACAGCTCTGACAGTCCCTGCACTGATGTCGTTCTCAGACAATCACAGAATATCCTGAGCTGGAAGGGACCCACCAGGATCACCCAGCCCAGCCCCTGCCCTGCCCAGACACCCCACCAACCCCACCCTGGGCATCCCTGGCAGCGCTGGCCAAAGGCTCCTGGAGCTCTGGCAGCCTTGGGGCCGTGCCCATTCCCTGGGGAGCCTGGGCAGTGCCAGCACCCTCTGGGGGAAGAACCTTGCCCTGAGCTCAGCCTGAGCTGCCCTGGCCCAGCCCCGGCCGTTCCCTGGCTCCTGTCCCTGTCCCAGAGCAGTGACCCTCGGGAGGAGCTGCAGACCATGATGAGATGTTCCCCTGATTCAGACCTCGTGTTCCTCTTCCATCTGTGTCGGGATTGCCCCACACTCCTGGTTTGGGCACAGATGGCAGACATGAATTTCCCTCCTCCAGTGTCCCACTGGCACTCCCAGAGATGTTTCCATGTCGGTGGGATCCATGCTCTGTGCAGATGCAGCCCTGACTTGGTTCAGCCCCGATGCTCTCATGTGTTAAACATCCTGCTGCTGGCCTGCCTTTCGCACTGAGTCGGACTCTGAGAAATTTGCAGTGACGTTCATTGCCCCTGCAAATCATTCCTGTCTGCCTCCTCTGGAAACATGGGCCAGAGCTCTGCTCGGCACTAGAAGGGAGCAGAGCATTTTGGAGAATTAACGCTGGACTAATTTGGTTTAGAGATTTGTAAGTTCTGAGGTATTTGGCAGAATATTCTCTGAGTGTTGCAACAGCCTAGTTGGTTTTAGCACCATTTTTATGAAATAGGAAAAAATTTTCAAGTATCTTACAGAAAGGAGGGCAAAGAAATTGAGTTTTTCTGCTCAAAATTTTGCTTCTAGACTACCCCAGTGAACAAAGTGGAAACAGGCCGTAAGGAGAAGGAAATTCAGAAGGAGCAGGATTCTGCCAGAAGGCAAAAATAATCAGGTCTGATGCATGGTTTGGGGAAAAGATAATATTTTTTAAATGTGTGGATCCAATTAAAATCACAATGGACTGTGCATCCCTTGCTGGAAAGCTGCACACACCTGACTAACAGTGGGAATGAGGGTGAATGATTAAGGCAAGACTCCTTGTTGTTTCAACAACCAAGAATATTCCATTTAGGAGAAAAGATATGTTGTGTAGGCACACCAGAGCTTCTCTGCATTTTCACTCCTCTGTAAAATCAAAACTGGGAGAAAGATCAGCAGCCACATGGGATAATATGAGGAAGATTAAACTGTTGTAAAAATGCAGAGACAAAAACCTTATTTCAGGAAACCTTTAGGATTGTCCCCCTCATAGCAGACCACTGCACTGGTTACAGTCACTCTAAATGTCATTGCTGTGTGAGCTCTTCAACGGGACCAGCAGTGAAGGAAGAGGAGTTCTGCTTTCCTGAGCTCTTTTGGGGCCACTCTAATGGGCTCAACCAACAGCAGACAAACCTCAGGCTCCTGAAATGACAAAAACTCATAGTAGGGGCAGCTTTTGAGTAATCCTCACCAAAGTGACTTTGACAACCAGCCTTTTAATGGAAAACCTTACTGGAAGTCATTTTTTCTGTTTCAATCAGAAGAGAAATCAGGCTAAATGTGCACACTGATGTACCCCTTGGGCTCGGGGTTTAATTTAGGAGTGCTAAAGATCACTTTGTCTCTCTGTTTTCTGAAATCCATGTTTTCCTGCATGTCTTTGCTCCATTCCCTCCAGCAGTTTGTTCTGCCTAATTACCCCGAGTGTCAGAGCACGAGCAGGTGGTGAGTGCTGCACAGAGCTGTGCTATCCATTCCCCTAACCAGGAGCTGCTTCTGGTGTCATTAAGATTTCCACAAGGCTTGTTTTGCAATGTGCTCATTCTCTCAGAGCTAACATTTTCTCCCCAAAATGCTGATTTTTCTTTCTGTCAGCCCTTCAGTTCAAGTGTAATAGCAGCTTACAGGAAACTCAACCCAGTTTTCACAGCCCTTCCAGAGGTTTTGCTGAGATCTTTTGCACAGTTTGCAGATTTTCATCTTTACATTATAAATGACTTGGTTTGCTGCACTCAGCTGCTGAAGGCAGGTGGATGTTTACACCTCATTATAAACCTTCATGGTATATCTTAAAATCATGGAATGCCAGGCTGGTTTGGGTTGGAAGAGACCTTAAAATTCATCTGATTCCACCCCCTGCCATGGGCAGGGACACCTCCCACTGTCCCAGGCTGCTCCAAGCCCTGTCCAGCCTGGCCTTGGGCACTGCCAGGGATCCAGGGGCAGCCCCAGCTGCTCTGGGCACCCTGTGCCAGGGCCTGCCCACCCTCTGAGTAAAGAATTTCTTCTTGACATCTGATCTAAACCGCTCATCTTTCAGATGAAAACCATTTTGCATCTTTGAGCAGTTTTGCAGTCCTGCTGCAGCTCAGCCTTGCAGCTGTGCTGTTCTCAGGCAGCAGGGCCAGAGCCCAGGGAGAAAAGCCTGCAGCAGGCTCTGGATAAGTCTTGTGCTGCCTGCAGCATGAGGCTGTTTTCTCCGGGAAATAAGGATTGGTGGCTGACCCCAGGGAATGTGCCTGATGTGGTTGTCACTCCTTTTTTCTCTGACTGTGCGAGCCAACCTAAGCCTGTGCAGATTTTTGGGGTGTGAGGAGGTGGTGTGGGTTAACGCTACAGACAACGAGCACCACACAGACAGTCACTCCCTCCCTCCCCCTCGGTGGGATGGGGGAGAGAACTGGGGAAAACAGCAGAACTTAAAGGGTGAGATAAGGACAGTTGAATTGGACAGGAAAGGAAGGGAAAATCAAATAAATAAAATAATAATAATAAAAGAGTGCACAAAAAATAAAAGAACACCCAAAGCAAGTGGCATTCTGCAATTGCCCCCTGCTCTCCTGAGCAGGCAGTCCCCAGGGAGCAGGCTGGCACCCCCAGCAGCTGCCCCAGCTCTAGATGCTGAGCAGGGCAGATGGCATGGTACATCCCTGGGGTCAGCTGGGGCCAGCTGGGGTCAGTTTGGGTCAGCTGGGGTCAGCTGCCCTGGCCGTGTCCCCTCCCAGCCCCACACTGGCCCGGCAGCGTGGGAAGCTGAGGAATGCTGGACTTGGTGTAAGCACTGCTGAGCAACCACTGAAGCAGTGAGTTATCAACATCACCCCATCCTCAACCCAAAGCAGACTGCCATACAAGCCTCCAGGATGAAAACTGACTCTGCCCAGCAGAAACCAGGAGAGTTTTGTGGTTGGTGTGGAACTCGTGTGAGTGACACAACTACTATGGAAAGAATCACCTCTTTGCTGTCCTAAATTCAAACCAAATCCTGGCTTTTTATTTTGCTGAAATACATATTGTTTGTATTTTATTTATATATTCTTGGCACACTTGTGATATGCTGGGACCAAAAAAAAAAGAAATCCCAATTCTCAGACAAAACAACTTCTAACTGAAAGAGGATCTCCTCTCCTTGGTAAGTGAGCCATCTATTTCATTTTCTCCATTTGAAGTTTGACTGATGTATAAAAGGAGGTTACACAACAAACCATGTTCTTAATTTACAAATGAATCAACATCTTGTTAAGAAATAAACCTCATAAAAATCCAGCCAGCATATTGTTATCCACCAGCTTTTATTGTTGCTTTGCTGCTACTGAAGAAGTGCCCAGAGTGGGAACTCCAGAGAAGTTCACTGCCCTTTTCTAGGTTTGAGGAGCAACATAAAAGTGGGACCTTTATGCCAAGTGAACTTTTCTGCTCCTTTTTTACCCACTCAGTCATGGTGTCAAGGACACACTTTTCACTCTTAGATTCTCATCTGAAATAAGAATTATAAATGTGTACACAATATTTCTTAGAATCCTGATATGACTAAAATTAAGACAAATGATTCCTCTGCTCTCAAAATGGGGAAATCCTGAGAAAGCTGATTTTGCACTCCCAGGAGAACTTGATTTTACAATTCCAGGCAGGAGAGGAAGGTTTTCTGTAGGACCTTGTGTGCTCCTCTGAACATGGGAATCTACTGCAGGTTTTTTTTTTTATGTTCCCACTCAGCTGCCAGCTTGCCCTGATGTACCTCAAATCTCTGAATGTTTTTAACTCCTAAAATCAACAGAGATTAAATTTCTGTTCATTTCTGCTTCTCCCTGACCACATTGATGAAGCTGGCAGCTCTTTCACAGCCAAATTCTGGCACTTTCCACACCAGAGGTTTTGCCTTCTCTTGTGTCTCTTAGAGAGTGCTTTGACCTGCTGGGAAAAAGGCACAAGTGAAAGTGTTCCATGTTACCCAGAGGCTCTGGGGCAAATTCTTCTGCGTGGCTTAAAGACTTGGATAGAGTCTGGTCTAGCAGCTCCTCTAGGGTGAGCTGCCCTCCCATTCCAAATGCTCCACTTGATATGAAATATGATAAAAATATGGGAACAGCTTCCTGTCCTTGCTCCAACAAATATTTAGCCAGTGACACAAAGCAGAGCAAGTTCATGAGGAGAAGCTGAGAGGCTGCCAGCTGGTAATTAGTGGCTGCTGTGGGAGCTTGGGCTCCAGGGTTCCCATCCTTGCTCCAAATCCAGCAACTCTGGGTCTTGGTCCTGAGTCTCCTTCACCCTGAATGGCTCTGGCTGTTGGCCTTGAGTGGAAGAGGACAGCTCAACTTGTCTCCTCGGGCTTGTGGGAGATGGGATTCACCTGCACTGATGGCCTCTGAGAAACAAACATCTCCTTTCAGTCCAGAAACTAAAAAAAAAAAATTAAAATTTGTCTCAGTCCAGAATTAAACACTGGATTTTCTTCATGCTCCACCTCTCTCTTGTAGTTTTAATATCTCAGTGATCTGCTGCTTGATAGAGCAGTGTCCTCCTGCAAAACCTTATAAGAGGCCTCCTTTGTTATGGTGATAATTAATGGAGTGTTTGCATTACTCAGTAATCCCAACTGGCTGGGCATAGGATCAAGAACCTGTCCTTATTTACTCAGTTCTTTGAGGGTTTTTATTCTAAATATGCAGGTTCTCACCTCAGCCGCAGCTCGAGATGTGAATAGATTAGGGGTAAATGAGGTGTTGACATGAGTGGAATTGAAAAACTATAATTGAGACAGAAGTGGAATTTAAAGGGATATTTTTCAGCTTGTCCAGAAGTTTGTCTGCTTTTCTTGCTCTGAAATCAGGATATAAATCTCATTAGGTTTGAAATTGAAAGAGCATCTCCTAATGTTGAAGACATTTTGCTTTGTGGCACCTCTGTAAGGCAGGATGGAGGTTGGGGGTTCCCAGGTGAGAAAGAGTGGCAGGAACCCACATGGGGTTTCTGGCTGGAGAGAAATTGTTGAATACACATTTTTAACTAAGGACCCTTATTTATAAGCCCTTCATTTCTGCAGTGAGGTCTGTATTTGGGAGCAGAGCAATGAGTGAAGGCTAAGCACAGCTGGATCCTGTACTGTTAATTGTCCTTCTCAGCTGAAGTTTTCCACCCCTCCTAGAGTCATCCATTGATATTTCAAGTTGTTACTGGGTTCAGGGTTGGGTTTTCTTTGCTCTATAATATTTTATTAGCAACGGGGGTATCACTGAAGTGGCGACAAATACGAAGCGTGCTCAGCAAGAAAGATGTGACCAAGGCTGACATTAAAATCCCTTTTATTTCTATCCTTGGGCAAGAAAGGTCTTCTTGTGTCTTCACTGCAATGAAGCGAGAGATTCTGAAGTGAGATTTCTGAAGGAAAACCTCCATCCTGTGCATCCCAGCAGCATTCCTGGCTGGGGGCTGCTCCGTGGGCCCAGTCAGGGTGAGTCAGCAGCCTGGGTGATGGATGGAGGCACAGGAGATTGCACCACCCTCTCACCGGATGCACAGTCACGCGAAAACATCGTTCAAACGCTAAAGGAAACCTCAGCACAGGCCCAAACTCCCCAGTTACGGTGTGACTGGAGCCCCAGCTGTGCTGGGGAGTGATTTCCCTGCCTTGCCAGCCCTGGAAGCCAAGCTCCAGCTGCGTTTCTGGGACAGAGCTGTCCCGTGTTGCCCCAGAGTGCCACGCGGAGGTGGCGGAGGAGGAGGAAGCTAGCGGAGTACGGGGATCATCTCAGAGCGAGGCTTGGCTAAACCCTGCAATGTGATTTGGCCTCTGGCCACGCAGCAGCTCGGGATGACCTTAAAAAGCAGTGGAAGTTGTGTTAGCATGTGCTGCTGGAACGGCAGCGGGACTCGGGGTGCTGACTCACGGGCTGGGAGCTGCGGGGGGAAGGAGGATGTTGGGTTATTCATCACCAGCCAGGCCGGGCTGGCACGGGCTGTCCGTGCTCTCCTGCAGGATTCCACACGTCCCGAGGGTGTTTCTGTGGAATAGGGAACCTTGGCAGGAGGCAGATTCAGCTGGAATCTAGATCAGGCTCGGGAGGTGCTGCTCGGTGTCTGAGCGGCAGCATGGAGGTTGCTGTACCCACAGGAAGAGAAAGAGAGGAAGGAAAACAATCCAGTTTCAATGTGGCTCAGCCAAAACTGGACCTAGTTATGGATTCCTCCAGCAACTATTCCAATAAACAACAGCACTTGGGCTTGACCCTCAGTAAAAGAGATGCCAGAATCGTCTCCAGGTACTTCTCCCGCAGCACTAGGCCTTGACCCTACAGGGGTCATCAGAAGAGAGGGTGAGGACTGCATCAAAACTCATTAGATCATCAGAAAATCGTTAGTATTTGTAGGCTTTGCTCTCAGAGTTCAAGGGCACTTGAATAAAATTCACATGGCTGGGAGTGAAAAATGAATGAAAAATTTTAACGAGGGAGCTTCATGGGCACTTCCATTTGTAAAGAATTTTTGTGCTTCAGGGGAAAGACCCAAAACTAAAAAAAAAAAAAGCTCACATTTTAAATAAAGCCTCTAAAAACGTGTGCTGGGTGTTTAGGGCATGGTTAAGGGTATGATTTAGGTATGGGGAGGGTGTGGGGGTCTCCGTGGGGACAGGCCAGGGCTCCCCCATGCCCAGCACAGCTTGTCAGCCTCCTCAGAGCAGGGCACTGCTGAGCCTGGGAGTTACCAGAGAGTGCCTCAGTGAAAAATGGGAGTTAAAAAGAGTCAAAATGTCAGCCAGGCAATGAGGGTGAGGAGAAAAGAGTGAGGAAGCAGCCCTGCAGACACCCAGGTCAGCAAAGGAGGAGGAGCAGGGATTTTGCTGCAGCCTGGGGAGAGGAGCACAGCAGAGCAGGGACCCTGCTGGGAGCCCAGGCTGCAGCAGGGAAGTATTTGGTGTTTCCTGACAGGAACTGTGTCCTCTGGAGGACCTACACTAGAACAGGTGTAAAATGTAAGGAGGGAAGAGGGCAGGGGGGAGCCATGGACTGACCATCACCCTCCATCCCCTGGCTGCCTGCACTGTGCAGGGCTCAGGGGAGCAGAGGAGCCAGGAGTGAAGCTGAGCCTTGGAATACAGGGGTGGGGTAGGCAAAGATCTTTGAATTCCTCTTTCTCAACCTATTTTAATCAGCAATACATCATTTTTTTTAAATATCTGTTTTGCCAATGGCTGCAGTTGCTAAGAGATCTCCCTGCCTTTATCTCAACCTACACATTTTCCATCTTGTGTACTTCCCCTGCCCTGTTGAGGAGGGGGAGATTTTTTTTTCAGTCTCCTGCCATGTAACCAGAGTCTCTTGAGGAAGAACTGATGCATCAGCATCTTCCTCAGAAGAGCCACCCCTGCCCACGGCCCTGGCAGCTGCTGCACCTCCCCAAGAGCCTGGGAGGTCTGTGGGAAGCACAGCTGGAAGCCTGGTGAGCACCACTACAAACACTAACTCTGGAGGAGAATATATTGTTACCTTGGGCTAATAGTTTTAAACCACATCATCTGAATCAGAGACACCTGCCCAGGTAGTCACCATGGTGACTCCAAAACAAACAGTAACCTTAACGTGATCAGCCTGAGGAAAATGAGGAGCTGGGTTGCAGTTTTGGAGGGGATTTAAGATGATGCCTTTGTGGTTAAATATGAGCTTGTTCAGCACTGAAGTGACCAGAAGGCACAGGACTGTGTAGGGCTCTGTGCCTGAGCCAGCACACGCCAAATCTCTGCAGACCTCATTAGTTTGGACAAAAGGAGCAGGGATATCAAGATGATCAGAGAGATGGAGAACCTCTCCTGTGGGAAAAGGCTGTGATAATTGGGATTGTTCAGCCTGGAGAAGAGACCAGGGGTGACCGAATTGTGGCCTTCCTAAGCCTTAAGGGAGCCAAAAGAGAGAGAGAGAGAGAGAGAACTATTGATAGCAGCCTGGAGTGACAGGGAAAGGGGAATGGCTTCAAACTGACAGAAGGCAGGCTTAGATGGGATATTGGGAAGGAATTCTCCCCTGTGAGGGTGGGCAGACCCTGGCACAGGGTACCCAGAGCAGCTGGGGCTGCCCCTGGATCCCTGGCAGTGCCCAAGGCCAGGCTGGACAGGGCTTGGAGCAGCCTGGGACAGTGGGAGGTGTCCCTGCCCATGGCAGGGGGTGGAATCACATGAGCTTTAAGGTCCTTTCCAACCCTTCCCACCTGTGATTCCATGAAGAGTCCACAGCTGCAGAAGCTCTGTCTGACCTGAACTCAAGCAGAACAAACTCCTGTCACTGTGACAACACATCCACCCTGAATCAGGCAAGGACAGTTGTCACAGACCTGTGACTTATGAAAGAAAAACAACACCAAACTCAACCAAAAATAGAGAGAAAAGAGGAAAACCCTGCCTTTAGGACTGCTGGATGCCAGTTTAACCTGGTTTTAATGGGATCTCCCCTCCAACCATCTGACAAAGCAGATGGGGGTTATTTTGCATGGGAGAAAATATGAGCTATAAAAAGTAATCAGAAGAATGTTTCTGATTCCACAGATGCTAAAAATCCTGCTCTGTGGTCCATGGGCTGTGCATGGATCACCAGTCCCTGAGCCTCCCTGGTGTCCTCCCTGCTCAGGGCACGCTCAGCCCTCACACTGGGCAGGGAACACTCCCTAGCTGTGTGTATACATACTTGTCCCCCAAACTCACACAGGCAGCTGGCTGAGATGCTTGAAAGGATCGTTTGGCTTAAAGAGGAAAACAGTAAACAGGATTAAATTGGTATTAAAAGGAGTCTGCAGGAAGGAAAAGGGCACGGGCACCCATATATCTCACTCTGGGGTATCTGCATCAACAAAGCCAGGAAAGCAGCTGCTGGGATTGTTTTGGGGAGCTCTGGAGTGATGATGTTTCTGCAGGAAAATGTGCAGTTAGATCCTGCTGGGGTAGGATCAGCAGCTGCTGGGAGCCCAGGCTCCACATGCAAAGCAGCTGAGCTCTGTCTGTCCGCATCGAGGGGGGAATACCAGGCTCTTGGACTGCTTTCACTGCTGGAAGGATCTGGAAGAATTAACGAGTTCACAGTTCAGGAATGCTCCCAAGAAACCACAACAAGGGAATCTGAGCAACTGCAGACATGGAAAGTCTGTGAAGCACAGACCCAAGCTCCCTGTGGAGAAGCAAAGAAGAAAAGGGAGGTGAGGATGACCCAAAGAAGGAAAAAAGGAAAACCTCTGGGATTTCTGACACAGCTCCCTTGAGGGCCCTTAGAGCAGCTGCTCATCTGGAGAACGTGGCACTTCCTGGTGGCATCAGTGCCAGGCTGGGCCAGGTTTGGCTCCTCCAGCCCCCCGTTGGTGTCCATGAGCTGTGCTGGGTGTGATGGGTGTGGATGCAGCCCTGGAGTGACTCTGGTGGCTCCCAGGTCACTGGTGGCCTTCAAACACACATGGCAATGACAATTGTCACAGACCTGTGGCTTATGAAAGAAAAAACACCAAACCCAACAAAAAATAGAGAGAAAAGAGGAAAACCCTGCCTTTAGAACTGTTGGGTACCAGTTTAACTTGGTTTTAATGGGATCTCTCCTCCATCCATCTGTCAAAGCAAATGGGGGTTATTTTGCATGGGAGAAGATATGAGCTATAAAAAGTAATTAGAAGAATGTTTCTGATTCTACAGATGCTGAAAATCCTGCTCTGAACATTGATTGCAATACTTCACTTATTTTTATTCTGAAATGGTGTCCCAAACTGGTACAGTTGCTACAGATGCAGATCTATGCAAAATAAAGCTTTCTGTGGAAGTGTTTAAATCAGAGAAGAAAAAAACAGGGAATTTTACACATAATAGGGATAGTGTCTTTTTTCCAATATGTAACAGATAAAAGATAAACCAAACAACAAAAAGCAGCAGCATAAAAGATTTGCAGATATGATTTTAATACCAACCTCACATAGCTTTGATTGTTTTTTTCCAGTCAGACGTTCCTAATGGAAAATTACAGTGTAGCATCAAACAGCTCAGAGTAAATGAATGTGAGGAGAATTTCTGACGTGACAAGCACATGTTTGTAAAGTGTGCTAGTGATTAACAATTGTAAAAATTGTGGAAATTCTTTTTCTAATGCTCTTTGGCCTAGTGTTGTAAGTTCCTCTGAAGGACAGAATCTTTCAGATGGGTCATGGGGAAAAACTCTTATTTGGCAGCAAACATTGCTTTTGGTTATAAAATAGTAAACTCTGGGTTATAAAATAGTAAACTCTGAGTACTAAAACAGCAAACTCTCCTTTCATGGAGAGTTGTATTTCCACCACAGGTTTCTGTTGTCTTAGTGGGGAAGAACTCTGATAACTCTGAAGTTATCATAAGAAACTAATTAGCCTATTTAGATAGATCAATAGCTTCTGTATCACCAAAGGGGTAGCAGGGACAGCCAAAGGTGGTACAGAGACTCCATCATCAGAAGGCATAAAAAGACACTTTATTGTTAGAAATCTACAGTTCTTATAGAAACAGTGGTAGACCTCAGACCTGTAGCCACATTTCTCTTCACGGAGAAAAGCAAGGCACAACTTCCCAAGAATATTTCCGGGATTCACATCCTCTGAACCTCAGAGACAGAAAAAACAATCCTTATCTCATTTACTGCTCCTGTGCTGTTCCCAAGTGGAATGCATTGCTGAAGATTGCTTACCTGAAGGGAACTGGGAATTGGATTCTGGCGTGTTTTGATTCATTGACCAATTGAATCCAGGGGTGTGTGTGTGTGTGTCAGGACTGTCAGCTCTCAGTCACGAGATTCTGGGCAGCTCAGTGCAGGTGAGTGCTTGTGCAGATTCAGTTTGAGATGTAATATAGTGTAATAGAATATAGAATAATATAGTATAATAAGGTAATTAATTAGCCTTCTGATATCCATGGAGTTCTCCTTGTCATTTCTCCCTGCCATGGGGGTCACTTTGAATTCTGTAAAGATCTGATTGGCCTTTAGGAATCTTGTCTCACACTCTTGGTGAACTATGGATAACACACTCTGGAAAACCATATCTATAAACAATGGTTACAGAAAGAGAGATAATAATTGTTTGAATTCTTTCCTCTAAGTTTCCCACAGCTTCTACACTTCCCAGGATTTTCCTGGGAGAACCATGTCTCTCACTGTTCAGAGGATATGTAATTTCTACAGCTCTTGAACAGAAAAAAAAAAAGAATATTTTATTCAAATATCCAACAGGTTTCAACAAGGGCTATCCCAGCTTGGACAATCTTCTTTCCACAGCCCTTTTTCCCCAGCATTCCCAACTGCTCTCTGAGCTCCTCAGGGCAGTTCTGGACCTGCAGATCTTGCTGGAATCTGGTAACCCCGCTGGCTTCCTGTCTGTAAACCATGCAGGAGGCTCTGCTCCTGCTCACCAGCTCCTGCCGTGGGGCTGAACACTTCCACAGCCCTGGCTATCTCCCTAGCAGTGCCCTCAAAGCCTGATTCTTTTAGGGAAATGCATTCTGCACATTCCTGATTGTCTGACTCACAGCCCTGGTGCCAGCACTCCTCATTTCTATTTATTCACCACGGGAAGCCCAAAGTGCAAATACACTGGATGAGAGCCTGGCTCCAGTGGAGTCAAGGACAGAATTCCCATTGATGTCTGTGGGCAGAGAACTTCACTTCTGTGCTTTTGCTTGTCCTTTACCATTCCTGGCTGCGGGCTAAAGGGACATTTGAAAAGGCTCTGTTGCCCGGAGTGATGCTGAGTCCCAGTGGCACTTCCAAACACAGCCCGAGTGCACAAGAAGCATCTGTTTGCATCCTGGAGGCTTTGTAGCTTCTGAACTGAGGCAGACTCGAAGGAGGGCACTGCACAGGTTTTTTCCACACACTCAGACTCTGAGTCTGTTTGAAGTTGTCCCTCAGACCAGGCCAGAGCAGGGGATAAGGGACTTGTGGCTGGTCCAGGTGTTGTTCAGCTTTTGGAAACACACAGAGTTGGATAACAAGGATGGGACGGAGCTTTTGCCCACCAGTCCCACCAGGTCCAAACCACGATTTTGATGGTTCCCTCAGAGCTAAAACAGCCCTTTGGTGGTGGAACTAGCACAGAAGCCCAGAATGGTTTGGATTGGAAAGGACCTGAAAGATTCTCTAATTGCAACCCCTGCCACCATGAGCAGGGATCCATTTCAGCAGAATGAATGTGAGTCTAATTTATGTTGCAGTACCTAATATTACTTCTTCTCTACAAAAAGGAAAAGAATTATTTTGGATTTTACACTAGTTAGGGAGAGAGACTTGGCTGTAGGCTTATTAACACATTGTAAGGGCTCACTCTGTGCTCCATCAAGTAAAAATTCTGATAAAGAACTTTTAAGAAAAAAAAAACAACACAAAAATAATCCTAAAAAACAACTAAACCCAGAGCAAACCATGCACTTAGGAGCATAAAATTTCCAGAAAAAAAAAAAAAAACAAAAAAATACCTCAAAGTGCTTTGCATCTGAGTTGAGGAAAGTCCGTTGGTTAAAAAAAATAATAAAATAATACTGACAGCTCCCCAGTGCTCAATTAATCATTTGCTTTTAACAACAGCCACTCAGAGGCAGCCACAAAAGTGGAGCAGGAAAGCAGGAGAAATGAAACAGGCCTTTGTCTTGGGGCTGAACTTGGTGCCCTTGCCAGGACACAAACAGTTCATCTGGGGAGAGAAACCCACTGGCCCACTTGGCATCCTGCAGCTGCTGGCATGTGCTGAACAGGGCAGTAGGTGGTCTGGCACAGCCCTCCTGGACGTGCTTTCTCACCAGGTCCTCTGCACTGCAGGCAGGAAAAACAGCTCCACAGAAAGGGCTTGTGCATGGGATTTGTAAACTGGTTCGTGGTTCTTGGAGTTCTCTGAGAAATATGAGTTCTGTTAGAATATTAGAGCTATTAGAGTTGTTTCATGCTGTCCCATAGAATTCCTTTGGAAACCTGTTTGTTTTGTCTCGGTGATCTACACAGCCATTTTAGCAGAGAAATTGCAAGCAAAACACAATTTGTGAATTCAGAAATCATGAAAATTATCAGGTGAAATAATGTGGCTGAAACTTTCAGAGGAAGTGGTGAAGAATCCCAGTGCTTCTCTCTGCCTTTGGGTCTGACTGTATTTTAGCTCCAAAGGTGACATTTTTCACTTTCTTGCTTCAAATATACTGGGCAGTTGATTGTGCTGGTAGTTACAAGTGCCTTTTAATGTTTTGTTGTTTCTATTATTATTATTATTATTATTGCTATAATTGCAGGAATATATTCATCTTTATTTAAAGGATGCCTGACTTGCACTAAACTCTTGGAAAAATATTCAGGTTTTAATTGGGGAATTCAGGTTTTAATTGGAGAATCAGATGGAAAAAGGAGGAAAGAAAAAGAAAATTAGGATCTATTAGCTCAATTTGACAAGGTTTTCTGTCAGTTTAATGTTATCTCTTAGAGCTCCTCTATGCAGGACTTGTGGAGGGGATGCCACACTGTGACTTCTGAGGTTGAGACAGGGACACGGTATTTATATTTATAGCCTCAGCAGAGTTATTTCTTAGCACCTTTCTCAGCAAAAAGGAGACCCAGGGTGGAAGATTGTCTTCCACTGGTGTTTATTCTGGTGTGCTTTTATTCATTTACCTCCAACAGCTTAAATTGATGCCTTTTCCATGAAATACAGAAGACTTTTATGTGTTGGATTTCTGATGGCCTCAGAAATGGGCAACTCTTTATACAGGTGCAGTTCTATTTAGTTTGATAGAACTGTCCCAGTTTTTTATTTCAAAAATTTGAATTTACTTCAGTTTAATATAAAATGCATAAGTTATGTCCCCTTCCTCTGTCAACTCAACAACTGTTTGGTTCTCTTCTTACAGGGATGGTTCCCAGCAGTGCTAAAGTTGAGAAAAGCCCCTCCCAGCGCATGAACTGCATGAACGCTCCTGTGACATAAAAAACCAGAATTTTAGATATCAAACGAGTTTTGGTAGGAAAAAGTGTCAATAACAACAAAGTTAAATAGGTTTTTAAGCTGTTTGAGATGCCCAAATTCAGTTAACATCCCACTTCAATACACCTAGACCTTAGTTGGCCTTTGTCTTGTACAATTAGTGGAGGCAAGTTGCTTTCTTCCAAGAGGAATCTTGGGAGTTTACTCTCTTGGGAGCTGTCAGGGCAGGAAAGGGATTCCTAAAATATATATGAGCAACAGCTTTCCATTCAGTCTGTTCTGTCTTCCAAATCAAGAAGTTGAACGTGCTGCACAGCGAGATGGAAAAAATTAATTAGATTTCTCTTTTTTTTTTTAGTAGTGGTGAGTGCAGAGAGCTTTTGTCTCACTGTCAAGCACAATGTCTCCATGAAATCTGAAGGCCCTGTCTTTAAACATTGAAGATTTCAGGAGTTCTATCAGCACATGCCAAGTCAAGTCAGCAGAGGGTTCTTGGGAGATGTTCCCACTCCCTTTCCAGGTAAATGTGCCCACTTTGTTGGTTTGGAATCACCCAATGTTTGCATCCACTCCCCATCACTGCCTCCTTTTCCATGTGAATTTCTGCCTGCCTGGTTTGTGTACAAGTTGATAACACACTTTTCCCCCTAAGAATCTGTTCCACAAGAGGGGAAAAAAAAAAATAGTCACTCTTTTCCAAACAATTGTCAAGAGCTCCTAAGCCTTCTGCAGCATCACATAAAAGCAGCTTAATCCTGCTCTCTGCAAATGTCACTTTGCCTTGATCCCTGTGAACAGGAATTTGTTCAGTTGTTGCTCCAACGCTTCCCCAGCCGTGCCCTGTGTCGCTGCCTCGTGCCACAGATCACACGCAGGCAGCTGGGGGGGTAACAAAAAACACACCCAGGATGGAAAGGCTTAAGTCCTGTCTGAGGGATGCAGGGTCATAATTCCAGGGCGCTCCTTGGTTTGTCTCTGTTTGCTTCTGCTGGAGCCTTTGAGACTGAATTAGGTCATGGATCTGTAGGGGGGGTGGAATTTGCTGTGCAGAGCAGAAAAAAATTCGAGTTGAGCGTAGCTGGGGCTTGATGCCTTCATAAGGATTTACTGAAAGTGGTTTTGTAGTGTGACCTTGTCCAGAGAGGCAGAGGAGAAAGAGTTTGTGGCTGCCTGGCTGCTGGGGCAGAGAAGGGGACAGAGGAGTCCAGGACTGTTCAGTCAGGGTGAAACTACTGCTGTTCAAGCTCATTTTCCTTTTATTTCCAGTCAGGTCTCTTGTGGATGTTCTGCCGAGTGCCTCCACGAGTCCCAGCTCGTGTGAGGGAAGCCTGGTGGTGGCTGTGCAGCAGGAGGAGGCAAACACAGATCTGGCCAGGGTGAGCTCAGAGCTGGCACTGCCATCCCAGGGTGTGCAGGCCAGGCTTTATCAGCTCAGGTTCAGTGTCAGACTGTCCCAGTGGGGATTTGCTGGGTTGCAACCTTTGGTTGGCCTGTGGAGGTAGATTGTTACAATCATGGAATGGTTTGGGTTGGAAAGGACATTAAAACACATCCCATCCCACCCCTGCCATGGCAGGGACACCTCCCACTGTCCCAGGCTGCTCCAAGCCCTGTCCAGCCTGGCCTTGGGCACTGCCAGGGGTCCAGGGGCAGCCACAGCTGCTCTGGGCACCCTGTGCCAGGGCCTGCCCACCCTCACAGGGAACAATTCCTAATTCCCAATATCCCATCCAGCCCTGCTCTCTGGCAGTGGAAGCCATTCCCTGTGTCCTGTCCCTCCATCCCTTGCCAGTTGTCCCTCTAGCACCTCTGCTTTGAGGAAAGGCTGGGACAGCTGGGATTGTTCAGCCTGGAGAGGCCTTGGGGTGACCTCACTGTGACCTTAAGGAGCCTGCAGGAAAGATGGAGAGAGACTAAAGGACAAAATAGGACTAAAAACTCACCCCAGCCCTCCAGTGAATTTGCTGCAGATCTATTCTCCTAGAGTGAGAACTCTGCTTAACGTAGGATCCCTCTGCTACAGCTCTTTTATTTCAGAAACTGCTTTTCACAGGGGGATTCTCTTCACTTGTCAGTGCCTGGGTGACACCAGGTGTGTGACAGTGGCAGCACACAGCCTCTGGAGGGGACACCTGGCACTGGATGGAGAGGGAGGTGCTGGAGCTGGGCAGGAAAGTGGGCTTGTACATGGAGTTATGGCTCATTAGCTGCCACTCACTGAGTTTATTTTGGTGGTTTGACTTCTCCAGTGAAGGATATACAAAAGGTGCAAGAGGTGCCTTCATTTCCATGGCCTGATGAAAGTGTTCTTCATTCCTGGGAGAGTAAGTGGTAAAGGAAGCACATATTTGTGTGGGAAGAGATCCAGGTCTTCTACGACAGCTTTGACAAAATTGTCAGAGGGGACTTTTCTGTCCATCCTGTCCGTTGAGGATTTGTAGAGAGCTTGACTCTTCTGTCAGAGGGATGTGGACTCCTGCAAAGAATTGATAGTGTTACTGATGGCCAGATACACCTGCTAGATGCAGCAGCCCACGAGCACTGTGGGGAAAAAATAATTTGTTTTTAGAGGGGATTAAAGGAAAACAGTTTGTTCTTTTCCTTGTAACGTAACAGCCAATTTACACTTTAAATCGACCTTTGGAGAGAAGGAATTCCCCATCTGGAGGGAAGATGTGGTGTGTGGATTCAGGTTTGCTGCTGTAAAAACAAAATGTGGAGTGTTCTAGCTGATTTTTGCAGCTAAATCACTGAGCCAAGTGTTTTGAACTGGGTGAGGGAAGGCTGATCAAAAACGGTCCATAATGTTCTTACAAGATTTTCTCAGGGCTTGCAAGTAGAAATTATTGTGTCATCACAGGAAAAGGGCAGCCTGGAGGCCAGCTCTGGTATGGGAAACCCCAGGCAGGTCTTTTAAAATAGCAAGGGCAACTCAAAATGATGAAATAAGGAGGGAAGACCAGCTTGTTACTCAGCATGGCTTCCCCAAAATCTGCTGTGCTGTATCAGCACAGAGCTGTTGCCCTGAGTCCCAAAGCCTGTGCACTGTATTTAGACTAGGGATGTCGTATCCTTGAAAAGTTTAAATCCAAGCAGAGTTTTTTCCTACACAGACAATGTAGGAAAATGGAGACTATATAACTATTTATAGACATAAACCATCGATAAATACAGGACTTATCAATGTGATTATTCACACAAGTACAGTTTGATATCTGCCCCACAATTCCACCTCTGACCAATTCACAGCAGGGCTCTGAGACGTGGGAAGGGCGATTCTGCCCTGGGGTGTTGGGAGCTGGAGTGTCTGTGGCTGAGACAGCAGCAGATGTTTCTGTGTGGATCCCCACACAGTTTGGGAGCATGGTGTGGCCACTTCATTTGTCTCTGTCCTGTGTGACATTAAAGCAGTGATTCCTCCTTCCCCACGAGGCCAGGATATGCCTCCAGCCAGCAGAGCAGGACGAGCAGCATCTGGCACGCAGGGCGTGGGATGTTTGGAGAAGAGCAGCACAGGACACTTGAAAGCAAACAAAAGGTTGAAACAATCAGGCTCCAGGCAGCTCGAAGAAGAAGAAGAAGGGCTGAGGCTGAGGCTGTGGAATCCCAGCCAGCACATGCTCCAAGCCCAGGCTGGTGATGTTTCCCAGCAGCAATGTAAAACAAGAACTCTTTCACACTTCAGTCCCCCCAGCTCTGGGCTGTTGTGCCGGGCTAAGTGTGACTTGACTTTGATGTTCTCCAGACAGGCCCCATATTTGTCCATGTTTACATTTTTTGACAGGAAAGGAACAGCTCTGCTTAACATCCCCTGGGCTTCCTCACAGCAGATTTAAACACTGCAGGGCAAATAACAAACCCTGCAGGTCCCACAGAAAGCGAAGTGCCACGGGCAGGGCTGTGTGGGGAGGGAGCAGGAATCACTGAGGGGATTTGGGACCTATGGCCTCTCCTGCCTGTAGATGTTTGGAAAGCTCCCATTCCCTCCAAACAGGGAGAGGAAAGCGATGGAGAGGCTGTGCTAGGCCAGCCAGGGAGCTGCCTCCTCCTCCTCACCCCTGAGAATGCCTGGGGAATTCTCCTCACAGGGGCTGGACATTGAGGAGTTATTCCAACACCCCCACAGCAGGGACCTGCTGGAATTCTGTGTGCAGTCAGTAGTGTCCTGCCTTTAACCCAGATGTGAATGTGTCACTGAATCCCAGGGCTGTGGAAAATAGGGGTTTATGGAGTTGATTCTTTCTTTTTGACACTGAACTTAATTCTGCTTTGGTCTCTTGTATATAAGAACTGGGAGGAACACATTTACTGAGCAATCTTGGTCTAATTTTCTCCTCAACTCCACTGGTTTTGTGCATTACTTGTCTTACTGCAGGCCCTGCTTCAGTCTGTTGTGTTATGGGCAGAGGACCTGAAAAGAAGAAATAAAGGACAGATATCAGTGGATGAGGAAACTCAGGCACAAAGAATATGAATTATTTTCCTGTGTCTTGAGGGTTATCAGGGCATTTATTGCAAGACTGCCTTTCCACATCCTTCTGAACTTTGATCATATTTAATATATTCTGGTTTATTGATCTGTTTTGCCTTTTGATTTAACAAGGAAAAGCAACAAAGAAAGCACAAGTAAATCTGAAATGGATACAGTCTGTACACTGAAGATGTAGCATGCCCCCTCTGAAGGATCTTTCATCTAAATCCTGAGAAGCTGGATTACCACTACAGGGAATAACAAAGAAATACTTTTATCTGAAAGTCAAGGCAAGGCGAGGGATAGATACACATGAAAATGAGTGACCCCTTTCAGGGCAAAGCTTTTTCTTGGAAAAGCAGCAGATTTGGTTTAGGGAATTCCAGCACTACTCTTTTTGAGACCACTTGTCTTTTTGAGAGCTCACTCTTTCCTTGATTTCTCTCCTTTTTTTCCCCTCTCTGAATATTGTGAAACAGAACATTGTGTCACATTTGCAACTGGAATCCAACAAGCTGAAACTTTATTTACATTCAGGATCAATGAGAATAAATGCAGCAAGCCAAAACCTTCATTAAATGGCAATTTCAGTGTCCAGTGGGCAGAAACACAAAGAAGCAGCAACTGGAGGAGCTGCTGAAATTACATGACTCAATTTATATTTAATAGCTGTATTAAAACAAATAACCCAGTCTTATCAGTAATTAGAAATATGAGGCAAAATGGAGAGGGTAGAGCCTTGTTGTCTATAAATTAATATTTTAAGAAAAAATCTGCTGCTGCTCCTGCAGTAGAATCAGGGATGAGACCTCAGGTCTCTTTAATTTTCTGTGAGGAAGATAAAATGAGAACAGATTCAGAGCCTTCCTCTTCCCATCCCAAAATTCCCTTCCATTTATAAATAATCCATTTGTAAATAACCCTTTGTAATAAAGGGGGAAAAAACCTAAAGCCCTGGGCCAAAAAGTTAATGCAGAGCTGTGCTGAGCTGTGCCTTTGGAGAAGCTCCAGGTGTGGCACTCAGAAGGCTGGCTGAGAACCCCCTGAATTCAGGAGGGGCTTTTTAACTAAACCATGAGAAAAACTCAGCAGCTGCAGTAGACACAGGTTCTGGAGCTCTCCCAGGACACCAAGGAAACAAGTGATGTGGTGAGGTCCTAAATGTAAAATATACACAAACCCTGATCTGCAGCTGAGGAAAACTGGCTGAACTCTCTTTGAGCACAGCTGAAGTGTGCTGCTTTATATTTCATGGAGTTCTCTGCATTTTGGCAGGGCAATAGTTTAGGCTCCCTGACACACTTAAGTGTGGATGGGTGGATGGAACAAAGTATGATTTCATTCAGCCAGTTGTAAATATTTATGAACACAGCCATCATTGGTAGGGAATGCGCTGTTACTTGGCATTAATAATAATGGAAAGGGCAAACATGGCTGAGGCTCGTCAGGCACATTGGGGGCCAGTGAAATTTATGTACTTCCCCAGATTCTGATACCTTTCTGATGCTCTGGACAGCTGAGCAGCTGAGCAGGTAGATGCTCATTTCAGGCTGAGGATTATTCCTGTGTTGGTACCAGCATGCTTACGGGAATGTGTTCTTTGTTGACGGAGTGACAAAAATATTTTTTGTCTCTTTAAAAAGGAAAAAAGCCCAGAAGTTTTTCTCTTTGATTAGGTAAAAAGACACTTCATAGGACTTGGAAGACTTCACCTCAAACTTAAGGATAGCCAATTGGACAGTAGCCAAAAAGTCCCGCCTAAGCAGTTCACTAGAAAAAGAAGAGAACAAAGAAACTAATTGCTTTTTGTGAGGTGTTTTACCAGGAGCAAGAACCTCTTGCACCTGGCTCCGTTTTTCTCTGTAAAGAGTTTTGTTATTTTGCCTTTTAGTAAAACTTTTCTGTTTCCAACACTACCACAGAAGCCATCCTGCTGATTTTATGCCTTCTAAGGTAGCTGAGCTATCTTGGGTGTGAAATAGATCTCCAGCAGCTTTTGAGACCTGGCTTGAAGACCCCATATATCACATACTGAAGAAATAGAGGAAGTGTTTGGGTTTGTTGAGGGCAGAAGTTTGATTTCAGTGATGTGTTTGTTCCCTGCTGGCTCTAATAATCCTTAAGCTTTGTTCAGTCTTGTGCTTGTGGCCCCAGTGAGCCAATGTGACACCAGTGCAGCAGACTTGGTGATGTGTTTGTAGCTGAATGTGTGTCTGCAAGCTCAGGCTCTGACAGATACCATGAGTCATTAGGAAAAAGTAACTTTTAAAAGATGGGAAAGGATTGTTAGGTTGGTTTTCCTCCTTTTGGAAAAGCTGAAATGGATTTTTTTTTCCCAGATATGTCCATTCCAAAGAACATTTCCTTCTGGTTCTGCCTTGCCCAGAAGCCACATTCCAGGGCAGCCTTGGAAAGTGAGGAAGGGTTTGGTTTGGCTGAGGATGCTCCTGGGTGCTGGCAGATCTGGGTGGCTCTGTCACAGACACCCTGTGCAGCCTTTTCTGTGTCACAGGGTGGGCACCAGGCAGAGGATTTTGGAAAGACAAGGAATACATTTATGCACAATTCATTGTTCTTCAGGTACAACTTTCAAACTTAGCCCTGACTAATTGCAGGAAGGATTTTAGCTGTTTGCTACACCAGGAAGAACAAGATTTGTATCCCATAATACTTATTCTTTCTCCTTTAGGAAAGTACCTCTATAAATATTTCCATCCTTCAATGCATGGCTCCAACACTTTGATATCTTTCTGCAGGAAAAAGTTGCCACAGGAGGGGCTTTTTAGCTAAACCATAAAAAAACCTCAGCAACTGCAGCAGACACAGCAGGTTCTGGAGCTCTCCCAGGACACCAAGGAAACAAGTCATGTGGTGAGGTCCTAAAGTAAAATGTAAAATGCTTCTAACCTGAAGCAGATGAAGCCCAAACCAAACATCTCCCCTCACACAGCTCCAGCCTGGCACCTTTGTGGGTGGGTGTGTGGGCACAGCTCCATTTGTCAGGCTCTCCTGACTGTCACCCCTGCAGTTCCAGATGTGTTCAGCTCTCGGCTCGGTGTCCCTTGGCTGTCAGAATTGATTCTTGCAGTGAGAGCCCGGGAAGAATGTCACCCCCCTACCCCCTGCCACATATTCCACAGCCATCCTTCAGCTCCCAGCCTGTCCTGCAGCACCTTCCTGAGCTGATTCCTGGAAGTCTGGACTCGCTGCATGAAGGCTTGGCCAGAGCCTGGCCCGTGGAAGTTGGTGGTAAACATTCTCACGAAGGGCTCGCTGTCTGTCACAATAATTTGCTAATCTGTTTATAGCTGGGATTCCTACAAAATGAAATCAGTCCCCCACATAGCCTGTGCATCCAAATGTCTCCAAGAAGTGACTTGATGCCTTTGATGAGATCACTTTGCTTGCTGCTGCTTGGCCCCATGACATTGAGCAATATCTCGCCAGGATTTATCCTACTTTGGAGCTCACAAGGTGGAGGAGCAATTAAATCCTACATCCTGTTTCCTTACTGCAAGGGAACTCAGAACTGAAGATGGCACAAGATTGTCTGCCAGGCTCTGCTTTGCAGTAAATGCTGGCCAGGCAGTGTAAATGGGAGCAAAGTCAAGTTTGTCAATACATCTGAAATGTGAGTGAGAGTTATGGAAGGGGATCCACTGGGAGAGGAAGGGATTGAGAGCAGCCCTGGAGAGGGACCTGGGGATGCTGGGGGTGAGAGCTGGAGCTGCCCCAGCCCTGAAGCCCCTGCCCTGGGCTGAGCCCAGCGTGGGCAGCAGGGCAGGGGGATTGTGCCCCTGTGCCCTGTGCTCGGGTGAGACCCCAGCTGCAGAGCTGCCCCAGCCCTGGCCCAGCACAGGGAGCAGCTGGAGCTGCTGCAGAGATCCAGAGGAGGCACCAGGGGCATCAGAGGGATGGAGCAGCTCTGCTGGGAGGAGAGGCTGGCACAGCTGGCATTGTTCACCTGGAGAAGCTTTGGGGTGATCTCATGGTGGCCTTGCAGAGCCTGGAGAGGCTACAGGAAAGATGGAGACAGAAGGTTTACAAGGGGGAATGACTTCACACTCACAGAAAATAAGTTTGGAATGAATAAATGAAATAAATCTTTCCCTGTGAGGGTGGGCAGGCCCTGGCACAGGGTGCCCAGAGCGGCTGTGGCTGCCCCTGGATCCCTGGCAGTGCCAAAAGCCAGGCTGGACAGGACCTGATCTAGTGGAAGGTGTTCCTACCCATGGCAGGGAGTGGGATGAGATGACCTTAAGGGTCCCTTCCAACCCAAGCCATTATGTTATTTTGTGATTCATTACCCACTTAAACAATTGAGTGATTTCTGTCACAAAAATCACAAAGCCTCTGTAGGCAGAGTGCCTGTGGATGTCATTTTGTGCCATAACTTAAGAGATCTTCAACTGCTTTAAAAGGAGCCTGCATTGAACTCACCCAGAGCCCACCTGTCCTCTCTGCCCTCAGACTGGCCAGAAAAACAGAGAGCTGATAAACAAAAACCATCAAAGGGCAGGATTTCCAAGTAAGCTTCAAAATTTGAAGGAGGTTTGAATAGTAAAGATCATTAAAATAAGCTCAGATTTTATCACTGGGCAGCCACAGTCTCCAGCAGACCCTCAAAGGCAACTTCAGTTGTAGCCAAATCCCCACCACCACCTCCTTATCACAGCCTTCACCTGTGTCACCACTGTGACAGCAGCACAGAAAGTTTTATCTACATTTTGCTGTTCAATTACATCCCAAAAATGTATTGGGGTGTGTGAACAGGACCCTTCTTATCAGAGATCACACTGCTGCAAGGCCAAAGATCCTTTTTATTCCATGGCAGGGCTCCCCTGGGAGCTTCTAAAAAGGAGTTGATGTTACAGATCTCTAAAGAACTCACTAACTACATAGTCAATATAAAAGGTTTCTGTGTTGCTGCAATTTTTTCCACAGCAAAGATTCTTAGAAAATTTCTGCCACTCTGTTATTTATATTCTTCTCTCAGCTGATAAAAAGGGATGAGTTTTACAGTCTGTTCAGAACTTTTTAAAAAGTCCATATTTACTAGCACTACCCAATTCAGCTGTCATGTTCCTTTCTTTTGTGCCTAAAGTGTGTTTGGAAGTGCTCAGTACCTCGAGGGAAGTCACCCCAGCCAGGCAGGAATGCTCATGGGAAGTGGAAAATCCCTGGAAGTCAGGCAGGACTGTGCCCAGTGCAGAGCTGTCCTGCCTGCTCTGGCAGGGACCCATGCAAAGCTTAAGGTGCAGCCTGAGCCCCTGGCAAAAGGCGAAAGCTCAGCCCAAAAGTCACTCCCAAAAATATTTCACTTGCTGGGAGTCTCTGGTATTTGGCAAGTACCTTTTGCTTTTATTTTTCTCTTTTTATTTGAAAGAGCCAGACACTTCTATGGAGCCTTTGGGGATGTCTGTACTGCAGGGCAGTGCTGGGAGAGAAGTTTAACCTTGGCTCAAGTGTAGACAAATAAATTCTCCAGGTCTGTGATGCTCAAAGAGGGCTTCAAACACTCCTGGGATTCTGAAACACACCTGTGACGTGAGGCAAATGTTAGTAAATAATCTGCATAGAAACTTGATTTTCTGTGCCTTCGCTCCCACTCACACGCAGACTAAAACCAGTTGGCATCAGCTGCTCACAATTTTTAAATTGCTTTTTGCCTGGACATCAAACCGTGTTACATCTTTTAAAGGGAATAAAGAGGCTGCAGCTGATTGCAAGAGCTCAGTGTGGTCATGGTAGTTTTTGAACGCCTTTACAAGCGGTTTCTAACTTTTTTCCTGGATCCCAAATTCAGGTTGAATGAGGAGACAAATGTCTGGGGGGACAGAAGGTACCAAGGACCTGCTCCTGTACCTCTCATTTCCACTGCAGACAGGAGGAACCAGAGGGGCTGGTCTGCACAAGGGGTGTGGAAAGAACAAGGAGGGATGCTTGTCTGAGCAGATTTTGGCAGCAGTCTGGAGACAGCTGCACATCCTGGACAGGCCTGTCCAGGGCATGAGGGTCCCGGGACTGCTGGGAGAGCTGTGGGTCCTGAGGATGACAGAGATGTTGAGTTGATTTCTAAAACCTCCTTCCCTCCTCAGCCCTGCTGGTTAAGAGAAAAAGAAGAAAGAAAAGAAGAAGCCAAGTCCCAGATGGGAGAGATGAGGAGATGCTTTGATCTTGGGGCTGAAATCCTCTTGTAAAGCTATGGAGAAAAGTATATGGAAAGTATATTTCCCTATAGTGCATGAAGGTATGGGAAGATGAAAATTCAAATTGATATGGAGCAAAGGGCCTCCATGCCAAAATAAGTAGATAATAAAGTAGTTCTGATCTATGAGAAGTTTGAACAGAGAGAGAGAGAAGAGTGATGAGACTCTGCCCCAGGGAGAGAAGAAGTAGACCTCTGTTCCCAGAGATAAAGATGATTTTAGAGATAGATAATGAGAATGAATGTAGGCTTTTGCTCCTGGAAAACATTATTGCTGTGGATAATGATGCCAGGATCTGGTGAGAGGGACAGTTGAGTCCTCTAATATGATATTCCATGATTATCCAGCACTGGGAAGTCACACTAAGAGCCCAGTGGTTTCTAACATGGTGGTGTGCACTCAGACTTGCATGACCTCGGGGGTGTCAACTCAAATTCTTTGCCTACTCTGCAGAATGGAAATTGTTGGGTCTTCCCAAAAAGAATTGACTTCAGAATGGGTCTGTGATCAGGAACTTTCATCCTCAGAAAAATAACTCATCGCCATGTTTATGCAATGCTCAAAACCTCTGGTGCAATTTGCATTTTTCAAGGACAAGAAATGTTCAAATTATGCTCAGGCAGTCTCCGAGGAGAGCTGGGGTCCTGCTGTGCCCAGCCTGCTTTCCAAGCCAAACTGACAGGGGGCATTTGGAGAAAGCTTTGTAGAACGGGCCAGATTGTTGACATTTCTCCAAACAGACCTATTAACCTGTGCAGGAATTTGAGAATAGCCCACCCTGAGTCCTGAGGGTCCCCGAGCCACATTTTCAATGATCGCATTATTCATATTCCCCAGGTGAAAAAATACCCCAGCAAGGAATTCTGTCTGGCCTTGTGTTTCCTCCTTCTGCAGAGGGAGGAGGCTGCAGCTCTGCGTTTCTGATGTCAAATTTGACCACATTCAGAAAGTTTCTGTCTCCAGGTGGAATTCAGTCTATTGACACAGTTGGATTTTTACAGCGCGGTGAAACATTAACCACTTCCTCTCCTCCCTAACTCTTGACCTGTCATTTAGGGGCAAAACTCATTTACACCAATCAAAACCTGAGCAATGACATGTTTTTTCAGTAAAGCTATTTTTGATTTACACCCCTTTAAGAGCAGAATTTGCTCCTGAGTGCTCTCCTTCCTCTCAGCCTCTTCCTGCCCAGTTAAAACATTGGAGTTATTGTAGCTCCCACATTAAATCCCAGCAACCTGGAGGTCAGGCAGTCCTAGACCATTGTGGTAAATATATCAACTCACCCTGAAATAGATCTGCCTTTCATCAGATTCTTCTTTAATGAGGTAAGAGATTTAATTTCACGGTTAAAAAAAGTAAAATGAAATAAAGGACATGTGATACATGAGCAACTCCATTAGACCCCGCAAGGAAATGGGAATTGCCAGACCAGGTCTAGACAGCAGCACAGGCAGTGTCTCTGAAATGGTTAATTATGGAACAAATAGCTCACTTTGAGTGCTGCCTTGAGAGAACTCCCTCAGTCCAGGGTCTGGAGAGAAAATTCCCATTGTAGTGAGTGCATCCTATTCCTTCTCACCTTGGCAAAGTGCACTTAAAGAAAAAAAAAAGGTGAAAGGACTGAAACCAGAAAGTTTTTTGGTTTTTTTTTTTCTGGGTGTTTTTTGTGGGTTTTTTACTTTTTTATACATAGTACAGAAAGCATTAATTCCCTGGATTGCTTTAGAAGAGGAATCCTGAAAGACTCCTGTTGTTCCTCTCAATATTGCTCTTACACCAACTGCATCCCTTGCAGCCAGCTCCTGGACAGGACATGAGTTAAGCTGGAAAACCCAGAACGTTCTGTATGTTCCCTGCTCTCATTACAGGGCTGTTTGCTTTTGTCTGTCAGTCGATGCAAAGAATGTAAAATAATCTTTTCCTCTTTTACTGTGGGTTATTTTATTCATCTGTACCACAGCACTGGAGCAGGCACAGGTGCCAAGAGTCACTTCCAAGATTATATTTTAACAACTTCCTCAAGTGTCCATTAGCCTGCAGATGCAAATTGCTTCACTGAGGCACTGCTTGCTACTCTCTCTGTACTTATTAAATCTAATTTCTGGATCTGAGACCCCCTGAATCCAAGTTTCTGCTGTCTGAGCCAGCTGCTGAAAGGAGTCAATTCTATTACGCTGTCCTTCCTCAATTGTAATGTCTTTAAACAAACACAGCTCACAACTGAGAGCCCTAGGGAATAAAAAAACCCATATTTTCCCCAATTCCTTGTCTGGCTGCCTCCTTGAGGGGCTTCTTACTTTGATGTTTTCCAGTGTTGTAGGACTGTGGCACCTCCACTGAACAGGTCATGGGCTTGCTTATACCTGCTCATACTATTGACTCATTAAAAACCTTTATTAAACCTCCTGAATGGGAGTGTTGGAGTGAGTCATGTGGCACTCACTCTGCTGGCTCTGTGCTAGAGGCAGAGTGGGTGCACCAAGGGTTAACCTGCCCCTGGCAGCCCTGCCTGGAGGTCAGGAGCATGGATGGGAGGGGGCTACAGGCAGGGAAGATCCCTCTGCCTCTGGGGGATCCTCTCTGTGTGCCCCACCTGAGGGAAAAGCAGGGACTGAGCAGGTCCTGTGCTCACGCTGTGGGGCTGAGCATCCTCTGCTCCAGAGGAAAATTTATTCCATTGTGGCTGCTCCCAAGGATCTGAGATGCTCCAGCTCATTTATTTATAATGTCCAGATTTCAGAGGTGGGCTCCTAAAGAGGAGAATGGTGCCTTTTCATTAAAAAGGAAGCCCCCAAGCCCATCTGGCAGTTCTTTGAGCACACAATATCGTTTTAATTGCTAAATGTTTTCCTCCTGGCTTGCCTTGGGATGGGCAGGCAGGGGAACACCTGTGGATGATTGGGAACAGGGATTTGTCTGCAGGTAACTGGGCCAGGCAGGAGCAGAGTCCACACCACCTCCAACATCCCAGCCAGCCCAGCTGGGATCGGGATGGATTTTTCACACCTGGTTCTCCAAATGCAATCATAATAAAAAATTCCATGCGAGCCCAAAGAAGGCAACATTCCAGTAACATTTTGCTTTTACTGACTGAAATTTCCCGTAAGATGGGCCTCTGGCTATAGTGTGGAAAATGTGTCCTCACTCGCTTCCCCCAGCCCTCTACAGAGACTCTGCTGGGCTTTGTCCTGCCAGGGCTGCCCTGGGCTGCTCCCTGAAGTCAGAGCCACCAGTGTCCCCAGCAGCACTGGGAGTGGGGACTCTGTTCCAAGGGATGTTTCTACACCCTGGGTCACTGCATTACACAGCAAATTGGGAGCAGGCTCTGCTCGTGTAGAGAGAACGGGGGGGAATGAAAATAAAATAAAATAAAAACAGAAGTCACAGTGCTATCAGAGAAATACGTGTGAAGGTCCCCAAGTGCTCCCGAACCTTGGCCTAAAGCCAGTTTGAAACCCCAGACTCCTGATGTGCTGAATTCCCAACCCACTGCTCCTTTGCTTTGTAGTTTATTTTTATTTAGCAACACATAGTGAGATGCAAACTTTTCTGTTGCCATGCTGAGGTTGTGGAAAACTCCAGTAGGAGGCCATGGGCTGAATTTGGCTATAATTGACTGGAATTCGTGACATGGGAGTATCTTTTGTTGGCTTTACAGAATGGAATCACTTCCTAACTGTAATGAGCAATCTTGGACAGGATCATTTTGGGATAGTAAAGCCCTGGCTGTTACACAAGAGCTTCTAAAGCTCCTTGCACAACGGGCTCTGTAAATAGCTTTTAGGAGAGAAATAAAATATTTGGAATTTGATACCTTTGGAGGTTCTGACTTCTCTCTGTTCTCCAGACATCAGTCTCAGCCTTGTGGGAGGCACTGCCTTTGCCAGAATAAATGCAGTTTAAAACAACAGCAGTACTAAAACCCTCATATGCAGATATTTGTCCTAAAAATTATTTTAGATGAAAAAACTAAACTGCACTTTCACAAATCAGGGCTGTTCTGGAAAGGAAAAATTAAATTAGAGATCTTATTCACAGCAGCAGGAATTTTTTTTTGGTTAAATAATTTTTCTGGGCTAAACAGATGAATGGAGATACAATTCAGCATCATAAAGTCACCCCAGGACAGATCCACATTTTAGTTGCATGCTTGCCATTTGTTTGGGACAAAAACCCCTTGATTTTACCCCTTTACAACAACAAGACTTTTCTGCTCTCTCTTGGTCATTTTGGAAACAAATGTATTGTTAAATTATTGATGTGCAATATCAGCAGGGAAATTTAAAAAAGGAAATGTCAGTTCTTTTGTGACAGAACTCGTGCATTCAGTCAATTTCAATGCTGTAAATGAAGTTTAGGAGGAGTATTTGTACAATACTGTCACACCACTGGCACTCAAACAATGTGGGGATAAAAGGATTGGATTCAGAATAAAAGCAGCTTACATGATGTCTATTGTTGCACTGTCATAAAATCAACCTTGTTTTAACGTGCAATGATTTGGATTATTCTCTCATGAAGGTTTGCTTTATTTGCTGGCTCTGAAACAAAGATAAACTTAAATCTGGGCTGAGGAACGTGGTTATGAGCAAGAAAAAGTTTAAACTAAATTTGCTCTTGTGCTGTTGATGTTGAGAGAGCCCCAGATTTGTGAGGAGGTCACAGGGTGCTGCTAGGGTTTGGAGAATGGAGGGAAGGCAGGTGGTACAAGGAGAAGTCATTCAAGCCTTATCCTGGTTTAGTCTGGTGTATATTTTTCTTTTTCTTTGCTATTTGATGGACTCTGCTCTCAGTCTAAGCTGGATGTGAAGAACAAAAGGATTGCTCTGGGCTCAGTTACAAACTTACTGTTTTTTGCTCAATTCATGACAACTTCATGACAAATCCTCGGTCTCATTCTTTTTTTTCTTCCCCCTCAAAATTCTTGCTAGGCTGGATTTCCAAAGGCCCAGCAGTGACGTCAGCAGTGAGCTCACGCATCCGAAGAAGTCTGGGATTACAGCTGTGTTTAATAAAATCTGAGTTAGCTATAGAGAATGTAAGTAAGCTAAATCCCATCTGCTTTGAGGTTTCCCTTTGGTCCCAGAAGAAGCCAAATGCAGGATATGAGCAGAGGTGTCCAGGCTCCTTCCGGAAACGCTGGGGGAAAAGGCAAGGAAAGAGGGGCTCCCTCTGCTCCTCTGCTCTGCTTTGGTGACATGGCCTCAGCTGCTGTGCAAGAGGTTTTACAGGGACTTCTGAGAGCCAGAGAGAAGTTTGATAAGAGGATCCATGTTCAGCCCGGAAGAATTTCCTACCAAGGTCGTTGACACAGAAACCAAGAAAGAAAGAAGGAGAAATAAGAGAAACCTGCAACTGCTGTTCCAATGAGCACTTTGTTTGTCTCTGTGACCAGTGACTAAAGTGCAAACTGATGAGTTTTGTAAGAATGTATAAAAAGCATGCAGGCTAGAATAAAAACAGGTAAAAACCTTCTGAAAATTGAGTGTTCCTTTGTATTGTGACCGTCTCAACTATGACAAGCTGTGAGCGGAGAGGAGAGGGCAGAAGGAGCTGAATGAAGCTCCACTCACTGCTGGGTTTTGGCTCCTTTTTTCTACCTCTGTCAAGAGGGATTGAAGCTCTCGAGACAGTATTTCCCGTTCAGGCTGAGGTGTTTATTATTTCTTATCTGTGTTACAAGTGATGAGTTCTACAGCATTCTACCAACAAGGAAGGACCTTGGGGTGCTCGAGCACATCCAGAAGAGGCAACGAGGCTGGAGAGGGGCTGGGAACACAAACCCTGTGAGGAACCACTGAGGGAGCTGGGGGTGTTCAGCCTGGAGAAAAGGAGACTCAGGGCTGCCCTCATCACTCTCTACAGCTCCTGAAAGGTGCCTGTGCTCAGCTGGGGCTGGGCTCTTTCTCCAGGCAGCACTGACAGAAGCAGAGCACACAGCCTCAAGCTGCAGCAAGGGAAATACAGGTTGGATATCAGGGAAAAGTTTTTTACAGAAAGGGTGATAAAGTTCTGGAGTGGCTGCCCAGGGAGGTGGTGGAGTCACCATCCCTGGGTGTGTTTAACAAAGCCTGGATGTGGCACTGGGTGCCAGGGCTTAGTTGAGGTGTTGGGGCTGGGTTGGACTTGACGACCTTGAAGGTCTCTTCCAACGCAGTGATTCAGTGAATTCTGTGAACAAGCTACAGAATGGCTTACTAATTCTTGTTACAAGGTCATTTAAGGCTATCCAATTAAGAAATGACACCTAAATTATTTCACTTTTAACCCAATAACTAATCACTCAAAGTCTGCAATGCAGACTTTTCTGTCCAATTACAAAATACCACCTAAACCCATGGAGAAGAAGGAAGAAGAAGGTGAAGAAGAAGGACCAGCCTCCACCCTAAAACCTCCATCCTTCTCCATATATATTGCTATATTCTAAAACCTTAAACTCTAAGTCTTCCACCCAGTGATATTACACACTCCTAATCAAACTCCACGCCCACAATCCCAGTGCTATCAATCAATTTTGGAAGCCTTCTCCATGGCCTCAGGTCAAATATAGCATTTTCTTGTGGATCTGTGCCCTTCAGCACAGGAAGTTTGAAATTCTCAGCATCCAGGACTCCAACACCTCACTGCCAGGGAAATGGGGTCAGAGCCCTGGGAACACAGAGCAGCTCCGCTCCCCTTGCTGATTCCACTGAAATCCCAGATTAATGGGGCAGCAGCAGGATCTGGGCTGTGCTCCCCTCTCTTCACACCTGGGGTGAACAGCTCCTCAGTCCCCACAGCTCTGAGGGCTCCTGTGAGGGAGGGGGGGATTATCATGAGCTGGATCTTGCCAATATTTAGCAATTTGGATGTGATATTCCAGACAGGGGAAAATTCAGATAAGAAACAGAGTGGAGAGAGAAATTACTTCAAACTTTCCATTCAAAATCAAGATAAAGCTGGGAAATCCAGTGGAAATTCCCACAAGTCTGCTTTTCCTTGACTATGTTTTTTGTTGTTTTATCAAGCAGTCAGGAAATAATCAGGAAAATTTAGCCATAAAAACCTCGTTGTTGGTAATTGAGGAAGCCAAAATTATGTTTTAATTATATGCATCTATTGTTCCAAACAGCCCCCTGCCCCTGCTCCTGGGATTTTGCTCTTGAACATGTGGTTCTACATCCTAAGTTTAGCTCTTCCTTGGAAAACCAAGTTCCAAGTTTCACAGAAAACTCCTGTGCCAGGGCTGTGCTCACACAGCCCTGCTGCCTCCTCCTCTCTGCTCTCCCCGGGACCCCTTCACCTTCTGCTGCCTGCAGAGGCTGGGAATTGCAGGGCAAATTCCTGACTTCCCCTGATGGCTTTATCTGCTGGATGGGGAGGTTAAATATCCCTTTTTTTTCCTCATCTATGACCACGGTTTAATGCTTTAAAACAATTTTGGGATGTGCTTTGAAGGGCCGAGACTTCAGTGTCTAAGGCCAACACAAACAGGTTTTCAGTTATTTGGGGATTTTTCTTGTCTTCTCAGCCACACCTAGAGATTCTCAGCATTGCACAGATGGCTTTCATCTGGGGGAGGTTTTTTTTTGACTCAAAGGATGGACAAACAGACAGACAGGTCCCTTCTGCTCTTCCTAGAGAGAGTTGAATAGAAACCACGGGAACCCAGATTGGTTTGGGCTGGAAGGGTCCAGGCTGGATGGAGCTCTGGCCTGGTGGAAGGCAGGGGCATGAAATGAAATGAGCTTTAAGGTCCCTCCCAACCCAAACCACTCTGGGATTCTGTGGATTCCCATCAGGTTTTCTATCAAATGGATGCTCAGGTGTGCTCTCATCTGTTTGTGCTGTATAATTATCCACTCTCTGGCCTTCACTAGCAGCAGGAATCCTCTTTCCTGTGGGGCACATGCTGGTTTTCACATATCGGATCATGTTTCCCCTGGAATGGATAAGAACTATAGATTTCTGCCTTGCTGTTTTCCTTTCTTAAGCTTCAGTAGGGAAACTGTGCCTGCAAGACATTTAGGGATATGTTTGACATGATTAGCTGCAATTTTGACACCAACAGTCTCAAAAACATGATTGCAGTAAAGTGCAAGTAAGTATTTTGGGATGTGTAGAAGCACTTGAGCATTTTTATGAAGCCAAGCACTAAGAGGGTACAAATTGCTGTGGCACAGGATGAAACCTTTTCAGCAGCTGAGTTGTTTTCCCTGTGCCATCTCTGTTTTAAACACTCAGCAGTGATGCTAACGAGCTGATAAACTTTACACCAGCCCACAGATCGAGTTTCACTTTCTCCCTCAGTCCTCAGGGGTTTGATGTTCTCTTCTTTGTCAGTTTTCATACTTTGGTGCATAGCCAAAGCCATATTCTGTCACATAAACTTCTAATAAATCTACTGCAAATAAGATAAAAGCCAAAGAAGTCACTCTGTCTCACCAAGTCTGACACCAGCAGTTTGCATGGAAAATATTTATGTACCAGCATAGTCGTCATTGTCTGTTTATTCTTTTTATTTTGATTTTTCCTCGAGGGAGTTTTGCCCAGAGATTATCTTTGTAAATGTTTGTGATATCACTAACAACACATTTTTTGTCTAGTGATAGTCAGTGTGCTGATGCCTCTCTTGCAAAGGACTTTTATTTTATGGATCAAGGAAAAAGAGGATCAAGGTCAGGTCCCACTCTCAGGTGTCCCACAGCTTTGGGACGCTGATGTGACCAGAGAGCTGGCAATACCTTTATTAAACACCAATATTTGCTCAATTCCTGCTTGTTTGTCATTAAGCCTGTGGCTTCCCAGGTTGGCAGACACAGCCAGGACACTGTCAGCTCTTTGGAGAGGCTGAGGGGGTGTCTGTCCCAGCCCCAGGCACTGCACAGCCCCTGTGGATCTGTCCCCAGCAGCTGCTTCCTATTTCTTCATTCAGGGAACAAATGCAGCCCTTGGGAAATGCCCTGATACAAACAAGAAATACAAATAATAGAGGAAATTTCCCTCTCCTTTTCAGAGATCATCTCTTAAAAATTCCAAAATTGTTGAGTATTTTTTCTTTGTGTTTTTTAGTGTTTGGTGTGATATTTAATATATCAGTGACTATTATGGGGCCTTGCCTTTACAGTTTTTTTACTTCTGCAGCTGTTGTAAACTTGCATCTTCAGTCTCTGCATTTTATTTAGCTCAGACTTCTCCAGGGCAAAGAATGAGCTTCTGCATTTTCTGATCCCAAACCTGTGGGCATCTTTTAGCATGGGTTACAATTGTCAGGATCAATCCCTCCCCAAATTAATGTTCTCTTCAGCATGGTCGTCTGACCACTACTGATAGCAATTGGGAAAGCTCTATCAATATATAATTATATAAATTAGAATTATATAAATGAGTGTTTGTACTGGAAAAGTGGCCAAAAGTCTGCAGTGTTTAGAAGCCTTTTTGAGTTATCACATCAGGGAAGGGAGAATATTAGTGCTGAAATAACGTGAATTGTAAATAGATATTTAAAGCAATAATTGACATGCTTTCTGGGAAAGTAACCTGAAGTGTCTTGTTTAATTGTGCTGAGTGGTTGTAAGGAAATGCTCTCATAAAAATCAGTTTGTTTGCAAACAATTGTCAAAGAAGAAGCAGCAAATGTTTTTCTGCAAATTCCTGGGAAACCAACAGAAAAGTAGCAGATAAGGTGGTAATCCAAGAGCCAGAGTTTTAGCAGGATTGCTGGAATATTGCTCAATAAACCGCAATTAACTGAGCTGTATTTGGCTACAGTAGTAAAGGAATGAAGGCAGTGCAGGTGGAAAGACAGAAGCATTTTGATCTTGGTTCTGTGCCAGGAAAACCTTGTGAATATGTTCTGGAAAGACAGAAGATTTAGGGAAAGAATACTCAGTGAAAAAGGGTCAAAGGAATTGACCTAAAATCATCAATCTTAAGACTGGAGCACAGAAAGGATCCTAAAATCTCCTTAAGGACCAGCCCTGTGATATCAGAGTCTCTCTTTAAACCTTGATTTTTCCTCTTCCTCCTGCAGTTAAAGGAGTTGTTTTCAGCAGGATGGTTTCCTTGGGACTCACCTGGGGCTGCTCCCAGGCTCCTGCTCTGTGCTCAGGTCCCCGAGGCTGCTGAGCTCCAAGGGCTCCCAGGAATACCCAGGGTGGGATTGCTGGGGGGTCAGTGCAGGGAACTGCACTGGGTGATCTCTGTGGGTCCCTTCCCAATCAGGATATTCTGTGATTCTATGATCCTATTCTAACATGAGTTTTCTCTGCTAAATAATTTTCCTTCCAGCCACAAGCATTGAATGCTCCTAAAATTGTTCCCATCTTGTCATTTATGTTTCAGATGTTGTATTCCAGTGGCTCACTGCATTCCCACCTGTGTGCTCCTGGAATTGGCTGCGCTCTGTGCATGGCAAAAGATTCTCAGGCTCCACTAAGGGTGCTCTTAATTCACATTCAGGGCAGCTTTCACTCTCAAATATGCTGCTACCAATCAGATTATTCCTAGGGCTGGATGAACCAGCACAGGTATTAAATTGCAACTAAATCTAATTACCTGTGTTGTAACAATTTTTACCCCAAGGTAATATTGAGGAGGTTTTTTGCATTTCACTAATATTTCCCCAAACAATTAGTTGGTCTCTTTTAGGCTTTCATAAATATCAAACGATTCCCAGATTTGTTTATAATTTATGACTTTCCATAGATCTTTGAATTTCATCCCTAACTCTGACTTGCAAGCCCATAAAACCACAGCAACAAACTCCAGCATATTCAGCTCGGTGTTCGTTTAATTTTTCCCTGTTCCTTTCATTTAAAAAAAAAAATCAATTTCTATCCACATTCATCTAATGAAAGAGGGCACCGCAGGGCACAGAATCCAGTGCTGGTCCTGCTCGTTAGAGATCACAACCTGGAGCTAACTTTCTGATTAAAATACATTTTCCCTGTTCTTTCATGTTCATTTGTTTCTGACTCAGCCGATGGTTCAACGTTTGCCACAGACTGTGATTAAGGATGGGTGAGCCCAAAAAAGATAAAACAAACAAGCCTGAACTCTTACCTGGAACTTATCTCCTGTGGCTTTTTTTTTTTTTTTTTTTTTAAGTCAGGTAAGTGGGTGGTGAATTATTGGAGAAAAAATTAGTTTAACTTTTGATTCAGCAGCTGTTGGTGGAAAAAATGGCACTAGCAAATGCTCCCAAAATAAATCCCACAAGTTTCTTCCCTCGGTTTGACTTTATCTTGTGTAGACTTGTGTGTATGGACAGGGAATGTTTTGTGAAAGAACCACTGAAATAAGAGACAGAAAATGGTTCATCGTATGGAGAACTGCCATTCCCTGAGTCCCATTCTGATTTTATTGGACAAATAGTATTACATCTCCCACGCAGGTTTTGGTCTTGAGCACACACTTCATTGAATTAGAAATCATCCTTAAATCACAGAATATTTGGGCTGGAGGGGACACACAAGGATTGAGTCCAGCTCTGAAGTGAAGGATCAAACAAACTCAGGGTTATTTCACACCCTGAATTGAAGGAGAGCTGGCCCAGGCTGGCTGCAGGACCAGCTGGAGAAGATTCTGAGAATTGCACACAAGAATTGGAGAGCTGCTGGCGACTGTATTCAACAACCCCGCTGCCTTTGGGGTTGGTGGAGATGCCCAGAACAAGATGTTCTTCTAAGAAATCAGCGCTCAAGGAGGGTCCAATGCCTTTAGCAGGAATTAAGTAACATTTCTGACCCTCTTTTCATCACATGCTCATTTCTTCTCTGAGGACATGATTGTTATGAAACACAGCATTTCACAAAATTTACGGAGAAATTGGAATTGGGTGTTGATATTTGGAAAAGATTAAAATTTATGCTGTGCATGGGGAGCTTGGGGTGAGCTCAGTGATATAGTCAGACATAAGGGGAGGCACACAGGGGGTCAATGTTATACAGGAAAGCCACAGCAAGGAAAATTTAAGTAGTTCAGTGGCCAAAAAAGCTCTGCATTTTATGCTCTCCTGAAATAGTCAGAATTTCAGTGTCAGGGATTCCCCCATCCTTTTCTACATGTGTTAAGATTAGTAGTGCTGTGGAGGAGCAAAAAGGAAAAAATCCTGAACCACATAACAATGGAATATCCTGAGCTGGAAGGGATCCACCAGGATCACCCAGCCCAGCCCCTGCCCTGCCCAGACCCCCCACCAACCCCACCCTGGGCATCCCTGGCAGCGCTGGCCAAAGGCTCCTGGAGCTCTGGCAGCCTCGGGGCCGTGCCCATTCCCTGGGGAGCCTGGGCAGTGCCAGCACCCTCTGGGGGAAGAACCTTGCCCTGAGCTCCAGCCTGAGCCTGTCTGACACAGATTCACACCGTTCCCTCATGGAGTGATGTGCCCATGGAGCCAGGGAAAGGCCAGCTGAGAGGAGATGTGCTCAGAGAGGAATATCACTCAAAATTCCCAGGCAATCTGTTTTTATCCTTATGAGCATCTTTGCTCCTGAGGAGGATCCCAGGAGCAGAGGTTTGTGCCTTCATGGCCCTCAGACATGTTTGGGTATGTCTTGCATTCTAAACCATCCAACAGAAGAGTGATTCCATCTTTTATCCTGGAAGACAGACCTGAAAGTTCAAAATTGATCTTCCTCCTTCCTCCTCTGCCACCACCTCCCCAGCAACAGAACCCAAGGGAAACACAAGCCCAGAACACAGAGGGCTGGGGTACAGGATTTTAGTGTCAGGGGGAGGGAAATCTGTGTTAATGAGAATTCTTTAACTGTGATCTTCTCTTTTTTGCCACGAGCCTCAGGTTCCAGGGTAGTCAGAGATAACAAAGAGCCCTGGAAAGGTCCCAGCTGAGCTCTCTGTGTGTCACTGATAGCTCCGGGTTGGGAAGCAGGGAAGCCCTGAGCCTCACAGAAGTGCTTGGGTTATCTGTACACACAGACAGCCAGTAATCTCTTTTTATCTGATCTGAGAAGAAAGGGAATCCCTCCTGTGTTGTCCCCTTTGGGCTTTTACCTCTCCTATTTTAGTTTGGGGTTTTTTTTGGTTTGTGGGGTTTTTTTATAGAGACTCAGGCAACGACTCTGCTCACTTTTCTCATGAATTCCTCACAATTCTGCCTGCAGCAAAAGGATGAAAAAGAGATGACAGCTTGAAAAAATGAGAATATGCCAGATCCTCTGTTTGTAAATCTGAATTTTGCAGTTGATTCTAGTAGAGTGGGGGCTATTTACACCAACATTAAACCCATTAATTTCTGTAGAAGTACCTAGATTTTAAACCCTGCTTGTGATTACCCCGATTTCATGTAAGCTTGCTACTATTTCACAACGTTAAAATAATGGGGGTGAGGGGATTAAAACTCCTGATAATGCACTCTGCTGATGCTGTAGGGGAAATATTCTGCTTTCTGAGTCATTTGCCCTGAGCTGACTTTCTTTTTGAATAGTTCAGGGGGTTTCCTTCTTTAGCCATAAATCGCATGCAAATTCTTTGTGTGTGTGTGTGTGTGTGCCCGTGGATGACAGCGCGAGTGTGTGAGTGTGTGCGCGCCTTTCAGAAGCCACGCCAGAGAGAGAGAGAGAGAGAGGCTGTTCCTTTAAAGCAAAACTGAAAAAAAAAATGCCTTCAGGCGTCCTATTACAGTGGAACGAGCCAAGGATCAGGATTTGCAGCTCAGCTATATAAACCCAGCAGAATCTGGCTGCTCTGACCAGTTTGCCTTGCTGTCAAAGCTCGCTGCCTTGCGCTCGCACACGGCACCGGACAACGCAACTTCGCCGAGTTTTGACAGGACGGCAACAAAGTCAGGAGAGCCCAGCTGGCTTTGAACACCGTATTTATTTCATGGAGGCTGCTCACAGCGGGATCTAAGCTCTGTCAGAGTCTCTAAGGTAAGTCTGCTTCCTCCCTGAATTAAGAAGTCCTCTCGCACACGAGTTTGCAGTGACCCCGTGCTCCAGCATCGCCCTCGTGGCTGTGGCTGCCAGGTCAACGGGCAGGGATGCTGTTAGAGAATCATTTGGGATTGGAGCATGCCTGCCTCGAAGTCTGCCTGCATTGTCCGGTGCAGTAATGTCAGAAATGTCTCAATGGGCAGGGATGCTGTTAGGGAATCATTTGGGATTGGAGCATGCCTGCCTCGAAGTCTGCCTGCATTGTCCAGGGCAGTAATGTCAGAAATGTCTCAGTGACATCCACCCGACCCAATGAATGAATGGAGCAGGAGCTGGCTGGGTGCTGGACATCCACACAGAGCCCAGACTGACAGGCAGGGCAGGAAAGCAGATTTGGGATTTCCTCTTGGATCCTTGAGTGCTTTAAATGTTTCCCCCAGCCTCACCTCACGAACCAGACTAAATCTACTCGCAGGTTTAACTCTCCCAAGCACGACTCTTCTTGTGCTCTTGTGCGGGACCTGATGAGAGCTGGGCCCTTCCCGCTGGTCATTTGCTGTACCCACACTTTTTTTCTTTGCACCAAAGCCTTTGTGACCGTCCTCCCCACCCCCACTGGGCTCCAGTTTCTTTTAAAAGTCTGGTAATATTAGCCTGCAGTGGGGAGCAAAGCACAAAGGAAGATTCAAGTGGTATTTTATTACCACTGCTTTGCTGGGTGGGTTCTGGGAGCGGGAGGGTGAAATCCTCCATCCTCATGGAAAAACAGAGGCACTTGCTCCATGTCTCAGCTCCTTGCTCCCTGGTGCACTGAGATTTTCTGCATGACTGTGTTTGCACTTACCAGCAAGGCTCAAATTGACTTAAAAAGGAGAAGCTGGCTGGGAGAAGGTGAACACACTTAGATTCATTTAAGAGCTAAACTCACTCACTCACTCAAGACTTTGTGTTACATCACCTTTGCAGAGTTTTCCCTGCCTGATTTTCTGTCTGGTTACCAGGACAGAGAAGTTTTTGGCAGTTAATCTAAACTTCTGAGAAGTCTGTCTCATAGTGTGGAATGTTCAGATTGAAATGATGGGGATGTGTTGTGTTGCACAGTGGAAATATAAAATTAAAAAGCACAATAAAAACATTTATATAAGTTTTTTTTCATGAAAAAACAGAAGACAATGAGGTGGATACGACTCTATGGTTTGGGTAAAAGCCTTGCTGTCCAGCTGTTGGGTTTGGTTTTCTTTCCTGGTTTAATTGTTTAAGACCATATTGGTAATATTGGTAATTCATTTAACACACTTTCTGATTAGTGTTACATGTGGGTTTTTTTTTTTTTATTGTGCTGGGTTTGTGCATTTGCCTTTTAAAGCTGTGAAATCATGGAATGGTTTGGGTTGAACGGGACCTTGGAGATCATCCAGCTCCAGCCATGGGCAGGGACACCTTCCACTAGACCAGGTTGCTCAGTTTAGGAGTGCTGGAGTCCAAAAATGAGGTGGACAATAGGGATAAGAGACCATCCTTTGAATCCTGGAGAAACTTGCAGAAATGTGATGGCTTTTGGATTGTTGGGAATGCAGGGGCAAATTGCATCTGAAGAAGTTTGACCAGATGCAAGTGTTTAGCCAAGAGAAGATAACTGGTCTGTCTGCAGCCCAGCTTCCCTGGCAGGGAATTTGGGGAGCAGCTGGAAGAGCTGTCAGGGTGCTCCCAGTGCAGGTGCTGCCCCGTGCCCAGGGAAGGATTTGCACCTGAACTGAGCAGAGCGATGGGACAGGAGTGACAAGGGCCGTGCCTCCCATCACTGACCTAGTCACAGTCACTCTCCCAAATACCAAACTGGTATTCACTTCCCATATTTTTTGCTCATTAGTTTTATCCTCCGGCTTCTTCAGCCCAGAGAAATTTCTCTGCAAGTCCCAGCCCTTAATCCTGTCACTACAGTTACTTTATCAGTGTTTCCAGAGCCCTGGAAGAGCCAAAGGACCTGCTGCAAAGCCCCCAGCCTGCAGATGAGAATGTCAGGTCTCATCTGGACAAAAACCAGAAATTCTGCTACAAAAATCACTGATGGTGGTCATGGGCACATGGAAAATACAAACAACCAGACCCAAATCTCCTGTTGAAATAGTGATGCTTAATGGTGTTAGAACTTCCTGGGAAAATCCCTGAGCACAGGCTAAAATATGCTCCACAAATTCTGAGTAACTGTTAGCTGGAGACTTTTTGAAAGCCATCCTCTTTTATTATCCCAGCTCTTTAAAACTGAATCATTTCTCCTCAGTATTCAGTCAAACTTAACTATCATGTTGCTCTAACATAATTTCTAAAGGTGTTTGACGTTCAGCCTTTTTTTCATATTAGTGCTTTTCATAAAATACCTAAAAAAAGCCAAAGACTATTCATGGGTGAAGACGTTCTGACTTGCTGTAAAGAGACTGTCAAAGTTTGTTCTTGAGCATTGTCTCAGTTTTTGATAAGAAAATGAGATTAAATGGCAGGGTCTGTGCCTTTTGGGACTCTCATCCTTTTCAAGAGTCAGGCAGAACTAAAAAGCAGAAGTGTCTGTGAAACAGTGATGCTGCTTTGGAGCCAGAGCTTTAACCCTTTCATCCCTCCTGGCAAAACCATTTGGAAAACCAGCTTGGCCAGTTCTGAGCTGCTTTCCTGGTACAACACCACAGTGCCTGTGTCTTCCCAGCCTTGTAGGATGTGTCTAAAGGTTTAAGTGGTGCTGATGGCATTTAATTGTCCTGGGTTGGACATTGGGTGTCCAGTGGAAGTGGATGTAAGGGAGAAAGAGTTCCCATCCAGTCCTGTATCCCTTAGAGAGCCCAGGTATCCCTGGAGGAATATTACCTTTGGAAGGAAGATTAATGCAGAGGGTGGTATCTGCTCAGTTATCAGATACACATCCACCTGACCTACCTCTGTGCCACGAGAAATCCAGAGTGCTTAAATAATTACTCTCATTTGAAGCCTGTGACTTGATAAATTCCTCCTTGGCCTCGTGCCATCACAGTCTGCTAAGCTGAAGGGCCACTGACTGTTTTAAGGTCTAGTGGCTCATAAAACTCCAGGCTTAGGAGCGGATGATTTACATCCCTGGAAAGTTCGAAATCTCAGCTTTTCAATAATAAAAGGAATTTGTTTTGAACTGTGCCAGTTTGAGATACAGGGCTTTGAAACTGGGCTCTGATTTACCAACGTGTGCTTTCTCAGACTTAATTACTGGTGTGAGTTTAGCACACCCTGCTCAAAGACTGAGCTCTGATCTAACCCTGTGGTTATAAACTGCAGACGTCTGAAACTACTGTAAAATGTAATAGCTGCCCTTAGTGGTTTTAAGGAAGCTGCTGATGTCATATTGCAGAAAAAAATCATTGTTGCTGAAGGGGGAAACTAAGGAAGACAGCAATCTAAGTGAAAAAAGTTAATATTTTGTCATCTACCAGGCTCAGAAATCTTCAAAACTGCAAGCAATTATAGGATTAGTAACTAATGAGTTCTGGACAGGAAACACCATAACCTGAGGTCAAGAGCTCAAAATAAGGAATGTGTACAGATTGCTTATGAGTTTTTAAGATGCAGTTTAGTGCATTAAACTGCTTGATATTGAAAAGGACTTGTTGTCCATGTCTTTGCTTGGTTGATGTTGTAATTATTACTCCAGCATTTTAGAACCTCACTGTATTAGGAGTGAAGAGGTTTAATAAATTATGTGCTCTGCCACAGAGAACCTGCAATTCCTATTCTTAGCTATTCCCCAAAAAATTCTTTGTATAGTGAAGGAAAAATGAAATAAGAAGGCAGTTCTTTGAGGAAGGGGACTGCTGGAAAGCAGAGAAACGAAGGACCCTGAGGGACAATCTTGAGTGGTCGCAGTTTCCACTGAGCTCAGGGTTCCTACAAGTGTGAAACCTCCCCTCCCTTGGTGCTCACTGCCCACTCGTGTGTCTGACCCTCTGGCCAGTCAGAGCTGGAGTTAAAAGCCTTCCACATGTGGGAAAACTTAGAGGCTGGGCATGGTTCCAGCCCCTGAAATCCCTGAGTGCATGATGTAACCCCACGGTGTGGAATGGGCAGACTGGGAGGAGGAGTCAGTGGGATCCTGCCTGACAAGAGGTAGCTCTGGAGCCTGCAGGAAGTGTCTGGGCATTGAAAGAAGGAATAGATGGGGATCCTTCTGCTAAAAGGGCAAAGTTTGAATGATTTTGTGTGACTTTTTAGCATTGAATGAATGATAGATATATATAGCCCATATAACTAGAATTGTCCTCAATATAAGATTTTCCTGGATTTCTAAATACATTGTTTCTTTCTCCTATATGCTGTCTGTGCTGTTGTTGATCAAATAGCATCAATAAACCTCCACCTATAGCTTCAGAGAGCATATCCAGATGTAGAATTTGAATAATTCTTATTTATATAAATTATACCTCCCAACACGCCCCTCCTAAACAAATGTGAGATTTTGCTGCTCAGGCTGTGGAGTCAACGGGAAATAACTCCCCATTTATGTTCTTGTTTGGCTTATGCATGAGCCAATCACCCAAGACAAATCCATCCTGAGCTGATCTCGTCGCAAGAAATTTCTCCAAGCTCCCATCCTTAATTGTCTGCAGTTTCAATTAAACCAAGGTGGGATGGTGCCAAGTTTTCAGCACTTCCAACGGGAGAGTCCCGGTGCCCGAATAGGCAGTGGCATTTTGTATTCTTTGGGGAGCGGAGGGCAACGTTGCCAAGTTTGCATTCAGTCATCCATCACATATTAGCCCACTGGAGGTCCATTCTTCCCAAGCAATGGGGGAGCTCTGCTTCCTACTTTGAAAGATTACTCACACAGAAAGCCCTTTCCCCAAACCCAGCCCCGCACAGGCCAGAGAAAGGAAGCTTTTCTTCGATTCATACAAGCGCTGCCTTTCCAAACTCCCCACAAAAATGATATTGTTCCATGCTCAGAAAACATATTCTCTTCAGCAATTGAGGAGAAAGTGCAGGGTGGTAGGACAGAAACCTTAAATACAGATTTTTCCTGAAGTGCTTGCTTGAATCCTGGGCTCAACAAAGGTCTATTGTAGAGGCTGCCTCTTCCCATGGCAGGCTGGAGCATTGACTATGTGTGGATAGATATTGGCCAGGAGCCTCCCAGGAGGCTGACACTGAGAGCCTGGGGAAATTCCATTATAATGATTTTGGCTTTAACTCTGCCCAACGTGCACCAGAACTTGCTAAGCTCATAAGCCTAAAATTGCAAATGCTAATTTTGTTATGGAATTAGGATATTTTCCAGAATATTAATCTAAACAGTCTTGATTCTTTAAATTTATCTTCTTCTCCACCATGCTGGCAACACAAAGCTAAAAGGGAACATAATTTTCTTCTTCTGCTTATACATGAAAATCAAACTGTGAGATCCTTTCCCTGTGTACCCAGCAGAACTGGCTAAAGAGTTGTTTCCACCATTAAGGAAAGGCTGGAAAAGGGCTAAAAAAAGCTTTATTTCCAAGACGTAAGTTCACTTTCCTTTGCCAAGAAATCAAAAAACTTGGAAAGAGGCAGATTTTATTGGTCAGTCTGGGGTTTTTGTCAGGCACATGATTCAGGCCAGCAGGTGACAGGGGCTGTGGGCTGAAGACTCTGGGGACAGTGGTTTTGTGCCTCTTTGCTGTGAAGCAAAGCCTTTCTTTGGACAGGAAAGGGTCAGCCTCAGTGTGTGCTGAGCACTTCAGCACCAAGCCTTGGTGGTTATCTCCCTCCTCAGGATTTCGTCTTGTCAGGAGCTGTTTGTTGGCCTCTCAAAAGGAGCTCAGTGGCCACTTTGCACTGGCTCTTTGTCTCTCCTGGTTCCTTTGGAAGGCCAGCCTCTTTTGGGTTTGCTGAATCCTCCTAAATAGCTTCTCTGTGCTGTGGGACAAAGGTCTATGCCAAGAAAGATATAAAGGTAGCTTGTGATCTGCAGGCAGCCCATTCCTCTTGGCCAGAGCCAGTGTAATGCATATTTTCCCTTTGCTTGTGGCTTGTACTTCCCTCCTGCATTGCTTGTAGCACAGTAATTCAGGGCTGACTCCCGATGAATGCTGCACACTGTGGGCCACAAGGCACTGGAGAACGGGATACATATGAAGGGAAAGTTCTCAGATCATTTTTCTTACTGAAGGATTTTGGCCATGTAAACAGTTTCCAGGAGAAAAAAAAACCCGCTGGCATTTCCCATGGCGAGCGCTCCTCATGAATGTCCTATCTATTTTTCCAGTTTGGTGGCCAAGTGGAGTGTTTAGAGGAGGATATACCACCTACAAGCCAGGGAATTTATATTTCCACTGCCAAGTGTTAATTATGATGTCGACTTAGCCACTTTACAGGTTAGCAAGTCAATCACAGGGAGCCAGCACTCCAAGGGCTGCCGCTCCAGGCTTGATGGAAAGCCTGCAGCACCCAGAGAGTGCCATTCTCAAACACATCAGCATTATTCGTTGCTTTATTTTTCATTCTGTGGCTGTTACCTCATATATTGTTTATTTGCCTTCACGAGAGCACGTTGGGATTACCAGGGTTGCTGTCAGAAACAAGGAAATTCAGTTTATTTCCACCAGCCATGTGGCAGGGACACCTTTTTTGGCTGTTCTGATCCTTGACCTTGAACAATTCCAGGGATGGGGAATCCACAGCCTCTCTGTGTTATTTATGCCCTAAATATCCTGTAATCTTGTACCCTAATATCCCAGTAATAAACTGAAAAAAAGGGATGGGGGGCTTAATTTAACTAAAAATTAAATTAATTAACTCAAAATTGAGTTTGTGATGTCAAGCTCCACCTGGGAGAGAGCTTTCCTGCTGACAGCAGCAATATTGAATTCCCTGTGGATGTCCGTAGAACACGCATTGCCTTAATGATATCTTTGTGCAGGGGATGCCTTGGGCTGCTCCAGTTTGGTCTGTGCTCATATAGGTCAGGAGTGCTGCTTGTGGAGCAGCACAGGGACAAACCCAGGCTGCCAGAGGGGAAATTAAAACCCACGGAGCATTTTCCATGCCCTTCTTTGCCTGCATTGTCCCCTGGCCCTTCCAGCCTGCTCTGCTGAGGGGATGGGTTTCTCCTGGGCAGACTTCAGGGGCTGCCAGCCAAATTCTCATGTGACACAATGGCATTGATTTCACTGGGGATCTGGTGCTGGATAATTGAGCTCCATGTCCCTCCTTTCACCATCCCACAGCTCAAATTGCTGCCAGCCAAGGCTTCAGCACAGGCAGGGCTCAAGTCACTGTGGGTTAAGAGAACGAGGTCAGAGCTGGTGGAGGTCTCTCAAGCCTCCCTTTAATGTGGCAGTGCCCAATTTGTTGACATTTGAGGCAGCAGTGCAGATTTTTGTCCGAGTTCAGTCACTAATCACTGCTCAGGGCTGTGTTTATGGCTGTAATTTCCATTACATTACATAAGTGCCTCTGCTTTGCATCAGAGCACTGCAAAACATCCCCAGACTGGACTTCTCAGAAGCAGCCTCCTCTCTTTTTCCAAACGCCTTGCACTCAATTTGTTTCATATCTTGTGCCTCTCATTTATATTTCGTTTTGCCTTGCCAAGCCATGGTTGATTTCATTCCATCTCCTCTTCATGAAGTGTTTTGCTCTACTCAGAGTTTGCTGCTCTTCCCTGGGTTGCCAAAGATGCAAATTCTTGATGCTACCACATGTGACAGAACTAGGCCAGGCAGATCTGCAGCCCGGGGGCGATTACTGGAAGTCAGATTTCAAGGAACTCCTTCTGTGGTCTTGTGAGTTAGAAAAATGTGCACATTCCTGTGTGTTTGAGGTGCTAGTACCAAGGACAGAGGAGCTCCAGCAGGGAGGAAAAGCTGCCCAGGGAAACTCGTAATTGATTTAAAAGCAAGGAGCTGCCTGGTGAAGGGTTACCTATCTATTCCCTCAGCTTCTTTTAAAACCATGCCCAAAGTCTGCTAATGACAGGAATGATAATTCTGGTCCCTAGGAACACTGCAGGCTTTTATGGCTGAGTCCTGAGTCATTTTTAGTGCTTGAATAAGTATATGGTTAAATCAAAGTAAAATTATAAAGCACATGCAAATATTCATAATGGATTCTCAAAGTACCCTGCTGCCCGCTGACCAATATTATCTGCAGCAATCCATACAATTAAATACTTTCCATTATTTCAGACCAATATAAATGTAAATTGTTCGTGCTCTTAGTTACAGCAAAGCTGTTAAAAGAGAAGAATTCCACCTCTCTTGCTTCTGTACGTGACATTCCTTCAGTTAAAATGATTTTAAATATGGAAAAGTGTGGGGTTGGGTATGTGGAGCAGATATTTGGCTCATCTCTTGCTTCTGACCTCCAGGAGAAATTTGAAAAACAGCTTCCTCAGAGGTGCTGTACAAAGCAGTGCTGTCTCAGTGCCTATTCTCTGTGTATTTGTTTAATATGTCAGTATTTTATGGTTCTTATAAATGATCCTTATTTCTATTGCACAGATTTCACCAATACTTTTGGTTAATATATTAATTTGGCACCTGTTTTTTTAAATCAGACCAGCTATTCCTTCAACTATTGTTATTATATTTATCAAGTGTATTGATGGCTCATTTCCTACCTCTTAGAAAAGATGATGTTTGATATCTAAATGATGAACATGTGAGACAAATCACACTGGCCAAGTTCCCATCTCCAGGACTGGCTGCTCCTTTGTCCTCAGCAACTCCTTCTTGGCATGAAAGGACTGGGAAGAAAATTCAGAAGTCTTGAATTTCTGCTCTTCCCATCTCATCCCAAAACCACCTAGAACTTTGCGGAAATGGGCTCTGGAAAATTTATAGGTGGTTTTGGAAGCAAGAGCGTGGAGAAGGGCCTGGAAATGAAGCGGAGCTGTGTGTGTGGAAGGAACACGAGTTGCCGTGATTCATGAGGGCGAGCACACGAACCTCTTGCTCTGAAACTGCATCAGCAAAGCCCTCAAAGTATTTCAAAGCAAAGCCTCCAGAAAATAATGAGCCCCTGACAAAGTGTAACTTGGCAGAGAAACTTTCCAAAGACAAGTTTAGAAAACTGTAGATCTTTTCCAGCTCCGTGTCTTTGCTGCGAGCGGGGAAAAGCCAAGAGCCCGAGCGAATGCTTTTGCTATTAGCAAAGGCTTTATTAAAAGGTACAGGACGTACCTAAGGGGCAGCAGTGGTTTCTGCTGGGAGGTTATGCACAGGAGCTGCTTTTGCTGTGAAAGGGTTTGGTGGTTTTTTTAATATTGGGAAAGGCACTACTTGAGGCTTCTGTGTCTGTGGCACCTCTGCCATGGCCTGCATTCAATTCCCCATTCAGCAGCCCAGAGTTCTGCTTGTGTCCTCAGAGAGGGATGGGTAAAAGTCACTCCTGTGCTGGAAATGCAAACAGGGGGTTCAGGCAGAAACCAGGTGTTTCTGCAACCCTGGTTTTGAAAATGCTCAGCTCATAACTTCACATGAAGGAAAAGGAAGCTGCAGCACACTCTCCTTTTATAAATGTGGCCTTGATATGTTCCTGGCTTTTTTACCCAGCTATGAAATTAGTAGTATACGTGTTTCATAGAACAGCGAAGGATCAAGTAATTCTTTATATTTGTAAATCAGTCCTAGAGTGGAAAACATTTTCAGCAGAAGTGCCAAGAATTGCTGCTCTGAACTCAAACCCACATGCAAAGGTATGAGAAAGATATTTCTTTTTCAGTAACTGCACTTAGAATATGTGTCTGGTCATAACAACCAGGTGATTAAAAACCAGGCAGAAGGAAGGTGTGACCCATCCACTCTGCTTTCCACGAGTCCCTTGGATGTGACCCATTTCCACAGCTCTGCTTCTGTTTTTAGAGCGGCGCCACTTTTTCTGAATCCATTGTTGCCTTTGCTGTTCCCATCCCTGGTGTGCCCCGCTGTTTCTAATCCACAGTTTTTGTCCAGGCTGTATCTGCCATGGGCTTTTTCTTCCCCCTCTGACAGCTACAGCAAGAACTTGCTTTGCAGATGTGAGAAAAAAGTATTTAGCAGATGGCTTTTTTTTTCCCCCTCTGCCGAGTTTGTAGCAAATTGCTCCACTTGGCCGATTGCTGTGCCCCCTGCCAGGAGCCTGAATGCAGCCCCAGAGCACCCCACTGACCTGCTTGTTTTGTTTCTCTTTTCTGAGCTCCTGTTTCCAGAAATTGACGCTCAAGTGTCCGAGCCCTTAACAAAAAACCAAGCTCCAAGGGCAGGCTGAATTCCCTGTTAACTTGTGCCTCGTCCCAGTCCCTGTGAGTTAGACCAGCTGGGTTTGGTGTGAGTTCTCCCATGGTTACCTCTTGTAATGCTGCTTCTCTTCTTCTTTTTTCTTTTTTTTTTTTTTTACTTTATATGCAACACATTTGAATGATCTGCTCTATAAAATAACCAGGCTGTTTCTTGTGGCTGGTGTAAAATTCCTTCTGTGGTCAGAGCTGGATGAAGGATTCTCCTGCACTGCCCATCCACAGGGGTGAATCACTTGGGTTGCGTAACAGCAGCAAACATTGGCACGCCAAGGTGCAGGAGGATCTTGCACATGTGTGGGAATGATCCCTCGGATCCCATAAAATTTCCAGAGATGAAAGGACCTTCAGTTGATGTAAGAGAATGAGCTGGACCCGTGCATTTTGGGTCAGTTGTAGATTTTTCTCAAATTCTCTGATGTCTTTCTCCGTGGGTTTTGGTAACCTTACAATTTATTTCCATGGATTCATCTTCTCATTCTGGTAATTAGCCTGGCACAACCTCTTGGCTTCAGAGTGAGGCTGCAGTTTTCTATTATTACCCCAGAATTTCAGGCAGTCCTGTGGCTCTGTGCGTTTGTGCTGCACGTCTGGTCTGACTTTCTTCTTCAGAGCAAAAGATTTCTGAGAAAGAAAACAAAAAAAAAAAAAAAAAAAAAAAAAAAAAAAAAAAAAAAAGAGAGAGAAGAAGAAAAAATCAAACAACAACAGAATGGTTTGGTTTGAAATGGACCTTAAAACTCATCCCATTCTACCACCCCAGCCATGACAGGGACACCTCCCACTGTCCCAGGCTGCTCCAAGCCCTGTCCAGCCTGGCCTTGGGCACTGCCAGGGATCCAGGGGCAGCCCCAGCTGCTCTGGGCACCCTGTGCCAGGGCCTGCCCACCCTCACAGGGAAAAATTCCTTCCCAATATCCCATCTAACCCTGCCCTCTGTCAGACTAAACCCATTCCCCCTTGTCCTGTCACTCCAAGCCCTTGTAAAAAGTCTCTCTCCATCTTTTTGTCGGCTCCTTCAGGTCCTGGAAAGCTGCAATTACCCCAAGCTTCTCCTCTCCAGGTGAACAATGCCAGCTGTGCCAGCCTCTCCTCCCAGCAGAGCTGCTCCATCCCTCTGATGCCCCTGGTGTCTCCTCTGGATCTCTGCAGCAGCTCCAGCTGCTCCCTGTGCTGGGCCAGGGCTGGGGCAGCTCTGCAGATTTCCCTCTCTCTCCTGCATTGCAGGGATAACACTCCAGCTCTTTGCCTTTTAACGATGTATTTTCTGACAATTTTACAGCACTCCTCAGGAAGATGTTTAATTATGGAAATGAGGATTTAAAAGCATCTTTCCTGTGAGGTCCTTGGAATACTTAATTCACAGGGACACACATTGCCCCTGTGAGGTTTTACCAGAGGTTCAACAGAGGCACAGCAGATGATTTATGAAATCATTTCAGAGCAGGATGCCTGAGTTTCAATCCTCAGTCCCAACCATGGAACCATATCTTTAACCCCAAGGTTGTGGGCACTTTCTGGAATCTCTGCTGAGAGCACAAGGTTTTGTGGCAATTCCATGGGTCCATTTCTCTTGTTATGGAAAAGACTTGGGGATGGCAGACCCTCAGTCAGGAAGGTTTTATCTCAACCTTTATTGTTGAGATATAGTATTTCCAAGCCTGGGAATGGGAATCCATTCATTGGGAGACCTGTTCACTCCCACTTTGCAAAGACACCTTAATTCTGTTCCTCACCATTCCACTAAACTCTAATTCCAAACTGAACATATTCCTTGGCTGCCCTATTGGTTCACCTCCAACTTCATCCCAGTTTAGATTTCCCCATCATTCAGCAGACTCCCTGGTAAGCCAGTCTGGCAATTCGTATTCCCAGATTCCATAAAGGAGATTTTGTCCTCTCAGAAGGGTCACAGCACCACAAACCAAGGCTCTGTGGTAAAGCACAGGTGAGCTCTGTGCCCCCTTTCCTGTCCATCACCTTCCACAGAACAAATCCAGAAGGAATTTGCTCCTTTCCTTATGCTGCATGAGAACCAGGTTAAAAATCATACCCACACGTGTGCCACTGTTGGAAATGTTAGCTGAAATATATTCTAAAAAATAAGATTACTCCAAGTGAACATTTGTTTGGCTTTTCCAGCTCAGCATTCAGAGTTTCACCTCCTCACATCCTAAAGGGAATAGATCTAATTTGTAAGGAAAACCCTTTGCTTTTTATAGATGCAGCTTTTTCATTTCCTGGGCTTTGCACCTCTAAGAAAGAGCAACAAAAACCACAAGTGAGACATTACTTCAGCCAACCTACTCCAGGCTGCATTATTCCCTTGTACTCATTCAGCAGCATCCTTTTTGCATGGTCTCATCCTTTTTTTTGCCTCCAACAAAACCAGGATTTTTAAAAACATAATACACAGACATATTTTTAGCTGCAGTGCCAACGGGTCAAATCCACCAGCTGGTCTAACATGTTGTGGAGGCAAAGGGGAAGTGGAGTTGTCTAAGACACCAGAGCAGCACCATCAAATCCCAAACCTGGGAAATCTGTGTCTGTCTCCTCTGCTGCCCCTCCCCAGCTCTGCTCTCTTTCCCCACTCTTCCAAGCTGTTTGTTTTACATCCTGAGCCAAGCTGACTCCCAGCCAAACATCCTGAGGGAAGGAGAGCGTTATTTATCCATAGTTACACCCCTTTGGTGGATTACAAGCAGAATTTGTCTTGGGAAAAGGAGAATCCCCGTGCTTGGAGATGGCAACAAGGTAATTGGGTAGGTAATTGGGCAGAGCAGCCAGCAATAAGGAGCCCTCTGGCTCCTGGACCAGGATTTTTGAAGTATTTTGCTGCTTGAAAATTCAGTTTGGTGTTTGAGATGCACTGACATGTTTTACTCCCCGATGGGCACAACTCTGAGCTTTAAGAGGTGGAAGCGAACATGAAATTAATTCTCTTTTTTCTGTCCTGGGGTGCAGGAGAGCACGAGCACTGTGGGTTCACTTTGATAAATTTTCACTTAGTAATTGAAGGCCAGGCTGCTCCAGCTTTTATTAGAAAAAGGAGCAGGAATCCTTTGAAGAAATGATTGAGGTTGGTATTCTTGCAAACAGGCCATTTGGTTCAAAGCAAGCCATTACTGGTTTCAAACATTTACAAAAAAGATTTGTCAGGGAATTTTTTCTCAAGAATAGGAACTCCTGAAATGCTGCTGACTCCCTCTTAGTTTCCTTCTTGCTGAGTGTTCAGAATCAAATGAAGAATGGTGCCTTTCAGTGACCAAAGATGTGTTGTGAAAAACTGTCAAACAGTTGGACCTGTTAATTTATCATCACCTGGCTCCAGTTCTTCTATAGAGACAACTTTTACACTTTTTTTTTTTTTTTGGACATCCAATGAAGAGGACAATGGAGGGAAATATTGAATGAAATAATCCAAAATGAGAGGAACAAGGAGAAAAATTTTCTTCCTATATAGGGGACCACTGATGCCACCAAATAACTGATCTGAAAAACTGTAATTCTAACAAGTACAGTGGATATAATTTATAAATATCCTTGAGTGCTTACAGAGAGATCAGTGCAAACCAACCAAGTCTTTCTTCAAGTCAAATAAAAAATGGAGTCCAATTTCAGTTTACCTTCTCCGAAATGGATCAGAAGCCCAGTTTGGTGAAGGGTTTTTTCAGTTTATCTCCTCCGAAATGGATCAGAGGCCCAGTTTGGTGAAGGGTTTCACTGCTGCAGAAGGTGGCTGCTGGGTCACTCTGGCAGGGAGAGGTGTGGGATGGTTTGTGCTGTTTGAGTGCTGCACTGTGACTCTCCCAGGTGGCATTTGCCACATGGATGGGTGTAACTGGTGTCTGCCACAGGGCTGGCTCTGTAGAAATCTTGAAAATAGATTAAGATCTCTGTTCTGTCATCTGAGAACAAGGAATCAGTGTCTTATACCCCTTTCCCATCTTATTGCTCTCCGCTTTTCCTGTCAGGCAAATAAAACAAAAACAAAAACAAAAAACATGAAGAAACCCCAAATTCAATTTATTTATTTATTCACTTCTCAATTCTGCCTGAGCCTGTTTTTTAAAGACCCTTCTTTTGTGAGTTTAATCAGATGCTTGATAAGAGAGAAAGCGTTGCTAACTAACACAGGCTACAAAGCAGCCCCTTCAGGGAACACATGACCTCATCCCCGGGATTACTCCAGCACAGGAATTCAGCCTCCAGCACACCCAAAATAAACCTTTTGCAGGGAAGTGCTTTATCCACCTCCCCTTGGCCAGGCATACGCTTTGCCGATGTCCTGCCCAGTAGCTGGGATGAAACACGTATGGAAATTCAGATTTTCTGCTCCCAAGCAGCCTGCCCTGCTGGCTGGAGCTGCCTTTGGGCCGCTGCCCTGCAGGAGCAGCCAGCCCTGGCACAGGGATGCACTCGTGGAGCAGGGGTGGTTTTCATTCCCAGCTCCCTTTGTGTGTTGGGGTTCTGTTGGATGCTCGGAGCCCTGGCAGCCAGGAGCAGCTCTGTGGGGTCACACACAGCTCTCCCCAGACTCCCCCTCTGCCAAAAGGTAGCACAAATCCCTCCCTGATGGATGAGAAGTGACACCACTGTGGTGTCTTGGTGCTCTCAAGGCCTTTAGCACCTAATATTGGACAGCACCAATATGCCAAGGATATCAAGGATGTCATCCCTGCTGGTGGGTTTCCAGACAGCTGCTTTGGGATCTCAGTCCGGGTTCAAGACTTAGCTCCTGTTGCCCCTGTGATGAAGAGAAAGACATGGTGAGCACCTCCCCAGCCTGGCACACTTTTGCTGGACAAGGTCTCCAAGAAAATGCAGGAAGGACTCCTACAGTTCTTGAAGTAAAATGAACTAAAAGGCAATATCCTGCTGATGCCTTGTGCAGGCTGCCCTAGAACAGAGACCGGACAGAGCTAAAGAATAAAGCAGGGAATTATTCAAAGCCCCAATGATCCACCTTGGGCAGCACAAGAGCCCAGCCAGGGCTGCACCCAAGATGAACCAAAATGGTCCCAAAATGCACGAGCGCTCCCAGGGTCTCTCCCTTGGATCAGTTCTGCTCCATTTGCACCTTGCAGTTCATTGTCCAGTTCCAGCTTTAGCCCAGGCACTCCCATCCTGCTTGTTTTTCTCTCCTCAGCCCACGGTGTTTGTGCTCTTGGGCTGAGATTTGGATCATTTGTCCTTGGTGCCCAGCTGGAGCAGGAATAGTTTTGTCTCCCTGCTCTGTGCAGAGCTCACCATCCCCTGATGTGAAGCCCAGACCCACACACTAAAGCAGCACAGAATGTGAAAAATAGAAAAACTAAACCTGAGGCATCACTGTCAAGTCCCAAGCTGGAGACCTGGTTTAAGCCCCATTATCCCTAGTCAAGAGCTCATAACCATGCTGGAAGGCAGCACATCTGTGGCTCACACTGAGATGTATCATTTATTTGTTTCTAATTATGCACATTTAGCAGCAAATTACATGAAAGATTAAACACCACATTATGAGTGTGGTCTGATTAATTCTGCACCATGCTTTTAAGTCACTCAGCAATTACCTTCACTCATTTTTAACACAGATAATTTTATTAAATCTGGTGGTACCAAAAATGACTTAAAAGCTTTGGATTCCTGTTTTTAGTGTGGTCTCTTCCCAAAGCTGGCTGCCTATATATAATTATTACATAATGCCACGTTGGATGCTTCTCATTTAAACAACAGCTGAAATAGCTGCAAGGCTCTGACACGAGCCAAGGCAAGCTGGATATCACAGGGTTCAGCAGATGCCACTTCCTTGGCTCTGCTCCTGTAAACGTGAATTCTTCATCCTGCTTGTATACCTGTTCGGGAGAGATGTTGCAAAGCCTCAAGGTTTGAGTTTATTCTGCAAATAATTGGCCTGAAGAGTGAGTACTGCCCTAAATACCACGGTGGTGGTGCCAGAGCAGCTCTGCTCCTGCCAGATTGTGCCATTTCCAAAGGTCTCCTTTGCCCTTTTCACCATCAATCTTGTCCCCACCTGTGACCTATTTAGAGGGTGGCTGTGATTAAACCTTATTAAGAGCTGTAGGCATTTGGGTCCTCTTATTTAACACCCTTGGGGCTACCTCTAATCCAGGTGATATATTAAAAGAATTAAGACATTCTAGCCCGAAGAGCATAATAGAGTTTATGCAGAAAAATTGAGAGCAGAGGAAGCCTTTTCGTAGGGGTAAACTGAAGAATCTTTCTAGAGCAATTGGAAATATAGAATTAGGAAGTTTAGTTACTTGTACTGTGTTTAGACTTATTAGAAATCAGGGTGAGAACTGACTGGGCTGCAATGGCAGAGCTGAGGGATGATCTCAGCTCTCCCAAGTCCCAGCTCGGTGCCATTCCCACATTCCTGGCTCTCCCCTGAGCTCTTGCTGCTTTGCTCCCGATGGAATAGCAACAGCAATGGTATGTTCAGGCAGCATTTCTTTGCTTTTCTCATCTTCAGCCAGGTAATTCCTAAGAAACATAAATCAGCAAAGTCTGTAGGACCCAGAAACTGGAAGGCACCTCTTGATTATTGAGTTCCATATCCTGTTATTGTATCACATAATCTGTTTTTCTCTTCTCTTTAATTATTGCATGTTTTCAGCAGTCATTTTCTCCCAGCTGTATCTCTGCTTTTCATTTACTTCAAGAGATTTTCTCAATATATTCAATATTTCATTAATCAAAGGTGACACTGATACTGGAATAAGACCACCTCCAATCCCTGAATTTTTATTCTGCTTTGAAAAAGAGCCAAATTCATTGTTTAGTTTGGAAAATTCTGTTCTGTCTCTGAGATCCTGAACAAGGATAGACCTGGAGAGATTTTCCATGGCTAAGAGGACAAAACTTCTGAAACAAAAGTAGTTTATAATGGAATAATCATGCTAATTTACCTCAAAATAGTCACAGTACAAGAGAAGGTTTAGTCTCTCGTGGGTCTCCTTTTATGCTTATCATTCAGAATTTACCAGAGCTCTTTCACATTTTATGGATGTTGGCTTCAGTGGACTATTTCTCCTTCCCCTTTGTGGCACTGTCATGCTGATGGCTTTGAAATATGAGCCTTTGCTAAATTCTAAATTGTACACAAAGCAATTAATTAAAATTCCTTCCAAAACAGCCCTGGCAAAGCCCTGGCAGTGCTGCTTTCCAGCCAAGGTAGAATGGGATGAGGCTAAAATGCATCCAAGTTGTTTTATTTCACCACGGTGTGCAGTAGGATCTGTGAACCAGAGACCCTACAGCTTCCCCAAAACAGGAACATCATCTAAGAGACAAAGGTGAAAACTGAGCTGGAGTAAAGAGTTCAGGCTTAGCTGGGTGATATTTAATGCACGATCTCAGGGGCTGCACGGGGCAAAAAGTACCCATGAATTGTTTTCATTGCAGCTCTTTGAAAGAGTCTGAGGTATAAATGTGATCACAGGACCTCTCATAGGATTTAAGATAATCTAAAATTCCTATTGTTCTTATGACTAATTCCAGTGGCACGGGCAAAGCCCTTGGAATGGATGATGGATGCATTCTGGGCTTGGAAACTGCCAGGAGCTCAGGAGCCAATCCTGAACTGGCTGTGCAGAGCAGCTCCCATCTCTGCACTCAGAGTGTTCTTTGTTGTGTCTGTCCTCAGTCCCACAGAGTTCCACTGCTCTGAAATGTGCAGTGCCAGCACCAGATGGGACACAGGTGGCTCCAGGGGGCATCCAGAGCCCTGAGCTGTGGCTGCTCACCCACATCAAACGCAAACTGTGGGTTTGTCCTGGAATGAGAAGGATTCAAGTCACAAAGGCAGGCACATCCAGAGGAAAATGTGCTTTTATGTGCTTTAAGAGCCATAAATGCCTTCTGGGAGGTGTTTGAACCACTGTGGTGGGACTCAGCAAAGCTGCGTCAGCTTCCTCTGGCTTGCAGTGGGTAAAATACCTCAGCAAAAAGGCAGAGGCTCCTGGGGAGCTTGGGAGTCTCAGTGTCAGCCTCTCCATGTCCCAGTTTTCTGTATTTAAAGTGGAGGAGTGTGCTTTGTTTATCCATTATAATTCAAAAAGCTTTCAAAAAGGCTCTTTGCCTTCCTCCAGCACATGTGGATGCCATGAGGCTCCTCTTGTGGGACTGTGGACACCACTGAGTCCCTTCCGTGACAGAAAAAGTGGATTTGTGTCACTTGTGTCCCTACCCTTCAACTCCTCTAGTTAAACTTTAACTTCAGTTAAACTTAACTTCAGTTAAGTTTAACTTCAGTTAAATTTAACCTTTTAGTTGACTTTTAAAACTTCCTTCCAGTTGTTTCCTCTCTGCCCTTTTCTCCATGGAGATTTTCCAGAGGATGCTTTCTTGCTTTTTCCCTCTTTTTCACTCTCATTGCACTCCCACAGCCAGCCAGATCATTTTGGTTAATGTTTGTGTCCCTTTGTCATTTCCAGGAAGAGCTTTAATCTGAAAATATGGCATAGGTGGGGTGGCAAAGGCTTTTTATTCAGGGCTTTCACATTTTGCTGTTTATTAAAGGGAAGGCACCGAGCCTGAATCTATAATTTTGTGTGGGCTTCCCAGATGTGAGATTTCTTATCTAGAAAACTGTAGAGCATTTTCAGGGTGTTTATTCTTTGTGACCTGGCCATGGAGGTAGAAGTGAAGTTGTTTGACTATAAATTCAAGTCCTCAGCCTGGAACCTGGATGGATTCCTGCTTATCACTCTGCACTTTATCTGCTAGAACCAGAGAAAAAGGCAATCAGCTTCCTCCTGTCCCCTTTGAAAGTTATGACCCTCTTTTCACCTCTTTCTGCAGCTGATTTTAGACTTTGAAGAAAATTCCTGAATTATGAGAATTTCCCTTTGGAGCTCCACACCCTCAGGGCCTGCTCATATCTGTGGGCTCTAATTGGGGTTGAAACAATTGCCACACTTCTCTGCACACACATTCTCTGGAGCCTTGGGGAACACAGTGGATTTTCTGAATTACTTGAAATTCGGCTGCCTTAAATTTCCTCTCCTTAGAATGGATGCAATGTAAATAAAGAAGAGATGGGTGGGGGGGAAGGGGTGACAATTTGGCTTTGATCATTTCTGCTGAAAAGATTCAGGCCTGATGGCTTAGGACTGTTATGAATTTCTGCTCTCCGCTGTGATTTAATGTAGTTTGACCTGCACTGAATATCCCTGCTGATTCCTTCACCTTGTTGGAATTGGGAATGGAAAGAAAATTATTTTCTGCTGTTATGAATGTGTGGACACAGCAGTGGAAGATGATGAAGTCAGAGCCGTTCATGTTTTGGCCTGATACGTCAAAACTTCCAGGCCCCTCCCAGCCCCTTACTTTAAGAATATTTCAATTGACTTCAGACTTTATCCACTTTTTCTGGAGAAGATTCCCAGAGCCTCAGGGTCACAGGCTCTTGGTAAAACCAGCCCAGCACTCTGGCTTTGAGGGGCTGCATCTTCTGAGGCCTTGCCTTGTGAAAATGCCCTCTGGTCTCAACTGATGGGTCCTGTGGAACAGCACTGCTGGCATTTCTTGCAGAAAATGCCCCAGCTCCCCATGACTGCAGACAGGGATGGTCCAGGTCAGATCAATACCCACAGGAGATAACTCTTTTTTGTCTTTGTGGCAGTAGATAAGGAAAGGGGCAGTGATAACGTGGTGTCAGCGCCTCCACAGTGTCCTGCTGGGCACTCCAGGCTGCAGGGAACACACCTTGGTAGAAACCCCGGAAACATGAACTTCCTGCAGTTAACAGGTCACAGAGAACTGTTCTGGGGTTAGCAATTTACAAACCTCAAAATGCTCCTTGTTGTGTTCCCTGGAGAGGGCTTTGGCTCTTCTCCAGCTGAGTCTTCCTCCCTGTCACAATCCAGCCTGCTGCTATTTTACCCGGATTTTAACAAGATGTGCTTGAATCCAGTATGGTGCTGACAATATTTGATCCCCTCCTGCTGAAATGTAGGAAGTATCTGCTTAGACAGGAATTTTTTTCCTTTTTTCCCCCCCCTCTCTTTTTTCCCTGCCATTTTCATGTCTAATTTCCAAGTCATGACATGTAGAGGGTGTCTGAGCAAATCTAATCAGCTTTCTGCCTTCGTTAGGAAGGACAGCTGAGATAGTTTTTAACACCTCCATTCCTTCCTTGCTGCAATCTGTTTTGATTAAAATTGCAGGGCTCTCATCTGCATATTTATCATTCCACATACCCACAAATCATCTCACAATTCTGCCACTCCTGAACGTTCAGGAGAGACTGGAGTGCTACACCAGGACTTTAAAGTATGCAGACATTAATTTAGTTTCTCACACCTGCTGCTTTCCAGCAAAAATGGCTTTGGGGAAGGGAAATATTCATGCATTACCTTTGCTTAGTATTCCCCAGGAGTCAGGATTCCTGGGGGTTTTTTCAAGATTGATGGAAAATTTCCTATTAAGAAACAAATTTCTAATTAAATGGAAAGGTCCTGAAAAAGTTCTGATGCTGGGAGGGGGGCGAGGGAAGGGGGAATGTCTAAACAAAGAAATAACCCTTTTAAATAACATTTTTTCAGCTTTTTACACCCAGACTGTGACATGCTTTCAGATCTTCAGAAGAAAGGGCTGCAGTGGAAACGAAAATTATTCTTTTCCTTTGTGCTATTGACAGTACACCTTACCTCCACCACATATTATTAAGTGTATCACCAGGCAGTGATCAAGTTTTTAAGGAGTGTTTTCTAGAAATAGCCCTTTTCTGCTCTTTGGTTAAAACCTAACTTTTAAAGTTAATGTTCATGTAAGAAAATTCTTACCTGAATCTCCTTTTGCCCCAGCTGGTGCTGCAGAGATGCTATAACTCGCTTCTCAATTCATAATCTCTATTTTTTAATCAGATATTTAAGGTGTGTGAGGGGCCACAACACATTTTTTTTTCTTATTTATATTGAGGCTGTGCCTCGGGGAGCAGGAAAGCAGGAGATAACTCTTGCCCAAGGAGGGTGGGAAGGTGCCAGTGACCAGATGGGGAAAACACAAGCTCTAGATTTATTGTCCTGCATGACGAGCAGAACATTTTGCAGATCATCCACATCATCTTGTCCAGGATTTTTGTAGTCAGGGTGGCAGGAAGACCTGAGGGCACAGCTCATTAGGATGAGAGGTGTTCCCTATTAGACAAAATATTTGTAAAAATAGACACACTCTGGGTCATACAAACCTCTCAAAGTACCTGAGAGATGTCAGACATCACCCAACTCCTCTTACAGACCACAAGGCCAAACTCATGCTGGGAAGGGTCATTTTTTTTGCCAGCCTTTGCTGCAAGACTTTTAGATGCCCCTAAATAATCCAGCAGCTGATGTCTGCAAAGAAAATATCAAGAGGATTTCTCCAAGAGGCAGGTTTAAAATAAAATCTGCACAAGCTGCTCTGAAGGGAAAAGGAGGGAAAATGAAGGGACAACAGAGCCTGGCAGTTGCTGTGGCTTCATTTCTCTCCTGCTCCCGGGTGGTCGATTGTGGTCAGAGCTGTTGTTTGGATGTGTCTGAGGAGCTGGGGCTGGAGAGAAGGATGTCCTCTTTGTTCTCCCAGCCAAGACCATGGCTAGTGTTTAAAGAACTAGAGGAAGGTGTCTTGTTTTGTAGATGTCAGATGCAGGAGTGGAGCTCAGCTAACCATGCTGGGCCCGTGGCAGATGGGATGGGAAACACCTGATGGGGATGAATTAGCTCAAACATCACACAAGGTGCCAAAGCAAAGGGGTCACAGAGCAGTCAAGGAATGCTGCTCTTAGACCACCACGATGTTTCTCCAGAAACTTCAAAAGGATTTCAGCCAAGACATATTAATTATTCCAGTTTCATCTGTAAGCTAAGAGGTTTGGCTGCCTCTAATGCAGCAAGTGTCCTCTCAGAGTCCTGGTGTTCACATGGCTTTCACCAGTAGTGAAGATAACAGTGATAGTGGCTCTTGCCAGAGCAGGTTTATAATTTTTTCAGGCATATTAAAGAAATCATTAAAGTTTGTACCATGATTAAGTGATTTGTCAACTCACATTGGTCAGCAGAAAAAAAGTGCAATTTCCTTGTTTTGGGCAAGGCCTGTATTCCTATGGGTTGGGATTTACAGAAGCCATAAGGAAATGGATGCTCAATTTTAACTAAAATTCAGTGAGAATGAGATGCAGAGCTGCCTCCAGTTTGTTCCATTTTCCATTGGTGATCCATCTGTCAGGCAGCCTGTCCCTTCAATGACTACTTGAGGGTTAGGCACCAGTTTTAGCTGTATGACCTTGTCCTGGGGCAAAAAGTGCATAGCAGCACATGGAATTGCATGGTAAGCCCTTTGCAAAGCCCCAGTGGGAGTGCTCAAGACTAAAATCCCACTTCAAATACAGTCCTGAACACGTTTCATGAACTGGCAACCCAGTTTAGGGACTGAGTCAGAAATGAGACCTGGGCCATGTCTGTCTCTGTTATTCTTTATTAATAACTTTGTGATCTCTTCTGGTGCAGACAGGGCTTGCAGAAATATTTGAGCAAATGGGGTAAGTGTTAGAAATGCCTTAAAGCTGAATGGTTTTCCGTAACAAGGAAAAACCTTCCCTGCTGCTTGTTTACTTCTGATTTATTCTCCAGTAAAAAGGGGTGAAGTTTGCCCTTTGTGAGCTCTACGTTCCTTACAAAACCCACTAAACTTCAGTGAAGTTTCTGATGTGTTATTGTCACTCCCTCACAAAATCAGCTGGGGTAGCATGGGAAAAACAATCCCTCCACTTTGGGGGAATCAGAAGGGTGGAAGAGGCTGGTCTCTCATCTGACAAATAAATTAGCATCAAAACCATGATGTTTAGAGAATAAATTGCTGTTTCCTCCATTACTGGCATTTCATAGCTTGCAACCACTGAAAGCACAGTCACTGATCTAACCATTAAACCAAGCTCTTCTGGGAGTGGGAAGGAAAACAAATGCTGAGATGACATTTATTAGGTGTGCTTGTTCAGGCAGTCCATTACTGCTCTGGCTCCTCACTCTACGTGCTGAGGGGCTGATCCTGCATGGAAGTCAATGGATGTCTTTCCACTCCCCTGGCTCACTCCACTGAAAAGGAACAGGCACAGACTGAGGAGGAAGAGGAAATAGTGGAGCTAATTGAAAGGAATGAGTTTCAGGGAGAGCTGTAGAGCCCAGCCAGGTGCATGTAACTGTACACGAGTTATTGTGCTATAGCTGAAGAAAGATCAGACAGTGGGAAATGCTGCCTGATGGAAAGGGATATTGGCTGCTAAAAAGGCATTTTTATACATGTAGTTTTATTGCTGTCTCTGTTGTTAGAGTCTCTGCTTCTCTTGTGTCTCACTACTTTTATACTAAAATATCCCTGTGATACAACCAGTGACACCAGAACCTTCCACCTGCAGAGACTTCCATTTATCTTCATGCTCTTGATAAATCATCACATTGTGGAATTTACTATGGAGCTACAAGCCCTGGAGTTCAGGTTCCACAGCAATCTTGGAGTAATTTAAAACATATAGAAAAGGGATAGAGTGAGCTTGGTGGTGTCGATGCACCTTTTGACAATGTCTCGAGCTTCTTACATGGTTCAACCTTGAGCAGCCTTCAAGCAGTGGAGAGGTGAAGGAAATACAGAACTTAACATTGGTTAAATAATAACAGAACACATATTTATTTTATCTACCTCTGTTTTCAGTTGAGCTGAGAGTCAGCAGGCATCTTTGCCCCGGTCTTCTGCTTGAGGCTGTTAAACTTTCTACAACCCACTGTATTTGCTCTAACCTGGAAATAACAGCAGCTTTCTTCATGTCTGGTGGCATTTCCTTCAGAATCACATTGAGATCCTGAAAAAACACTGTTGTTATACATCAGAGCAAGATCAGCAGCTTGGGTGAAGTGTGAGGGTTCTCCTCTCTGAGGATGCAGCACACGAGCAGTGTCACACCTTTGCTGGGTGGTGTAGCTGCTGTTAATCCCTTACACTGTTCCTTTTTCTTTTAGGGAACAAACGCACCAGGAAAGAAAAGGATCTCCAGCTTGGTTTGTGCTGGCTCTCCAATTTCTGGTGCAGATTACAAAGGCCAAGCAGACCTAAGACCCTCTCAGCCTCAAAAGGGAACCGGGCACCACAATGGGACTCCCCAGCCGGGTGTTGGCCTGTGCCATCCTCGCTTTGCTGTCCCAGCACGTCACTGGGGGACTCATCAAGAGAATTATCCGGCAGAAGAGGGAAACTGGGCTGAACGTGACCTTGCCAGAGGATAACCAACCTGTGGTTTTCAACCATGTCTACAATATTAAGCTGCCTGTTGGCTCCCTCTGCTCCGTGGACCTGGACTCGGCGAGCGGCGACGCCGACCTGAAGGCGGAAATTGAGCCCGTCAAGAACTACGAGGAGCACACGGTGAATGAGGGGAACCAGATTGTCTTCACACACAGGATTAACATTCCCCGGCGGGCTTGTGGCTGTGCAGCTGCCCCAGACATTAAAGATCTGCTGAGCAGACTAGAAGAGCTGGAGGGGCTGGTCTCCTCCCTGCGGGAGCAGTGTGCCAGCGGGGCTGGATGCTGTCCTAATTCCCAGGCAGCAGAAGGTAAGGCAGGCTGGGGAGCTGCTCTTGGGGGAAATTCTTGTGCTGGCTGTAGATGTTGTTTAGAGTGATACTCCAGTCTCTTTCAAGAATGAGCACAAGTCAACCTCTTAAATTTGAAACGTAATCAAAACTGGGAATGTGTTTGGCCAGTGTGCAAGGTACATTCATTCACAGTTCCACAGCTTGATGGATCTGTGGGTCAGGAGCTGAACTGGGACCCTTTGTAGCTGTGGCATTGAGCATGGACAGCACTTGGACATGGTAAATCTGTGTCGGAGTTAAGATTAAAACTCGCAGTCCAAGCTCTTGGCTCCACTTTTTGTCCCCTTGAGGAAGCTGCCAATGTAACCATTTTTGCTTCCAAGTTTTCTTTAGTAGAGACCAATAAAAATACAGCAGGACATAAGGCAATAGGCAAGCACAAATAGTTTTGGAAGAGGGAAAAATGTGTCTGTCTGGTTGATTTTTAAATTGAGGGAAGAAGTTGGTCATATAAGAGAAGAAATACAAGTCTTCTTTGGAGCGATGTGTCCCTCTGAGCTCAGAGCAGCCTCCTGGTTGCTGATACAGCTGATGACACAATGTGCTGCCTGACTTTTTGTGTTCTGGGGTGAATGGATGAATGATGTTCCATGGTGCATGCCCTAATGAAGCAGTCAGGAGAGCTGCTCAGTCAGTGGGAGAGGATTTTGAGAAGGGAAGAGGAATCCAGCATGCTTAATTACCAAGTCATTGGAAGGGGATCTTTCCTGGCATTAGAGCGAATTAAAGCTTTCCTGGTAAAGTAAATCTAGCTGGAGAAAGAAAGAGACATTCTCATTTAAAAACTTTAAAAACCGATGTCCTGTAGGGAACTAGAAAAATCAGCCCTTTTGGGTCATATGTGCCACACTAACCAAAGGCATCCTAGTGCCATTGGGAGTAATGACTTTTGGGATCATTGGTACAGGTCGCCTGGACACCACGCCCTATTGCAGCGGGCACGGCAACTACAGCATCGAGATCTGCGGCTGCGTCTGCGAGCCCGGCTGGAAGGGCCCCAACTGCAGCCAGGCCTCGTGTCCCTCCGACTGCAACGACCAGGGCAAGTGCGTGGACGGGCTGTGCGTGTGCTTCGAGGGCTACACAGGCCCGGACTGCGGCCAGGAGCTCTGCGCCCAGGGCTGCGGTGCCCACGGGCGCTGCGTGGGCGGGCAATGCCTGTGCCACGAGGGCTTTGTGGGTGACGACTGCAGCGTGCCCCTGTGCCCCCACAATTGCCACGGCCGCGGGCGCTGCGTGGACAGCGAGTGCGTGTGTGATGAGGGCTACACCGGCGAGGACTGCAGCGAGCTCATCTGCCCCAACGACTGCTTCGACCGTGGGCGCTGCGTCAACGGCACCTGCTTCTGCGAGGAGGGCTTCACCGGTGAGGACTGCGGGGAGCTCACCTGCCCCAACGACTGCCATGGCAACGGGCGCTGTGAGAACGGGCTGTGCGTGTGCTACGAGGGCTTTGTGGGTGACGACTGCAGTGAGAGGAGGTGCCCCAACGACTGCCACAACCGCGGGCGCTGCGTGGGTGGGCGCTGCGTTTGCCACGAGGGGTACCTGGGCGAGGACTGTGCAGAGCTGCGGTGTCCCAACGACTGCCACAACCGCGGGCGCTGTGAGAACGGGCAGTGCGTGTGCCACGAGGGGTTCATTGGGGAGGACTGCGGGGAGCTGCGCTGCCCCAACGACTGCCACAACCGCGGGCACTGCGAGAATGGGCAGTGCGTGTGCCATGAGGGTTTCACTGGGGACGACTGCGGCCAGCTGCGGTGTCCCAACGACTGCCACAACCGCGGGCTGTGCGTCAACGGGCAGTGCGTGTGCGACGAGGGGTACACGGGCGAGGACTGCGCCGAGCTGCGCTGCCCCAACGACTGCCACAACCGCGGGCGCTGCGTGGAGGGGCGCTGCGAGTGTGACAATGGCTTCACAGGGGACGACTGCGGCGAGCTGGCCTGCCCCAACAACTGCCACGGGCGTGGGCGCTGCATCGATGGGCGCTGTGTGTGCCACGAGGGCTTCATGGGTGAGGACTGCCGGGAGCGCTCCTGCCCCAACGACTGCAACAACGCGGGCCGCTGCGTGGACGGACGCTGTGTCTGCGAGGATGGCTACATCGGGGATGACTGCTCTGATGGTAGGTGCAGTGTCCCTCTGAACTGCTTCCCCTTGGGCCAGCCAACAGCCTTGGACACTTTGTGAAGGTTTTCCATAGATCTGGGCCTTGTTGTTGCTTTTCCAACGTAGTCCAAATAGCAGGATGAGAGATGCAACAACAACAGTAGCTCTTGGCATCCTGAAATATCAGGGCTAAGTTGTGTAGCAGTTTCTGGTGACTTTTGGTGGTCACCAATACAACAGGCTGCTGATGGTGTTGCAGTGCCTTTGTCACCTCCATTTCTGCTCCCACCAAATGTCACTGGTGCTGTAGCCAGTACTGGCTGGGATTTGTCACCATCACCCTTCAGTTTCTCACAGTACCTCTTTATGCTAGGAAAAAAAGCTAAAAGAAGCTGTTCTAGCTAAGGAGAGAAGGGAAATAATCCAGAGTCTTCTCCACATGTGTGTGTACTTATATATGTATATATGTATATGGATGTGTGTATATTAGATCTTACAGAAGCTTACAGGGAAATCGTGGGATCAGCTGGAGTGGAAACTTAGCTATAAAGTCACATGCTTGGTTTCCCAGGACCAGTGACTCTATGGAAATTGATAGAAAATTTTGGCAGCCTGATAATGACAGGCGAAACACCATAAATGAGGTCATTTTCTTTAGTAGATCCTGGGGGAGAAATTGTAAAACTAAATTTTGGTAATGAAAGAGTACTTTGGGGTTGGGAACACTATAAAAGACAATGAATACCCTTTAAAAGAAATTCCTATTGTTCACCTCCTCCTTCTGGAAAGTGCCTAAGCCCCACTTTGTGATCTTGCACAGGCAGATCTATTGCAAGTATTTACTCAAATAATAATGTTTTATTTTACTTTGGAAAATCTGTGCACATCCCAGGACTTTTAATTCTACAATCACATGCTGCTGGCAATTGAATTAAACATCTGAATCCCTCAGGACCCAGCTATAGTAGTCTTGTGCTGCAGCCATGAGAGGAGCAGCTGGAACACAGTCAGCCAGAGGTTGTGTGCAAGTGTGAGAGCAGAAATTGGCTTCTGGAAATGTCTGTAGTCTCCATCAGCTGAGCATTCCTTTCCTCAGCAGCTAATTTTTGGGACATGCCTTCCCCATTCCCTGCGTGTGAGATGAGCCTTAGGAACTGCTCCTGGGAAAATGTAAAACTGGGCAAGTCATTATTTCCTGAGCCTTGAGAACTTCTTATAACTTTGGCTTGGCTTTTTTTTTCCTCCTCCATTCCCAGTGTCTCCTCCAACTGAGCTGACTGTGACCAACGTGACAGATAAAACTGTCAATCTGGAGTGGAAGCATGAGAACCTCGTCAACGAGTACCTTGTCACCTACGTCCCCACCAGCAGTGGGGGCTTGGACATGCAGTTCACCGTGCCAGGAAACCACACAGCTGCCACCATCCACGAGCTGGAGCCAGGGGTGGAGTACTTTATCCGTGTCTTTGCAATCCTGAAAAACAAGAAGAGTATTCCAGTCAGCGCCAGGGTAGCCACATGTGAGTTTAATATTCCCTGTATTCATCCTTTTGTCTACTTCATTTGCATCCCTCTTTTGGGGTGTTGCATATTTTGTATTTTCTCTTTTCACTTCATATGTGTTGACTTGCATCCCTTTCTTGGTAGTACTTATTCTGCATTTTTTATTTTCAGTTCAGATATATTGATTTACATTCCGTTTTTTGATTTACATTCCGGGATATCATTTCTTTTGTATTTTCTACTTCCAATTCAAATGTTGGCCTGGAAAAAACAGCCTTCTACATTTCCATTTTCAACATTTTTCCAATACCAGGGACTGTGTTAAAAGCACAGTTCACAAGCTCTTCTCTCTCAATGTCTCCCAGTATGATGTCTTTGTGAATTAAGAACCTTGGCTTCTTTATTAAATAGCACATTTCTTTATTATAATGTACATTTCTTTAGTGTAATGTTCATTTAAAAAAATCTGGTAATTCTTCCCAAGAAAAAAATTAAAAATGTAGCAGCATATAAAAGAGCAATATGAAATGACTTGAATCCAAACTATTTTGGCTGAAGTAGAGGTTATATTCATTTTGCATCTTTACTGTGATGTACTACATCTTACCTTTTATCTGCCTGTCTGTACTTCTGTTGTTCATCTTTTTGTTTTGTGCACATCACTGTCAATCTAAACATCCCAATATTAAAAGGTGCTCTTTGACTTCTGTCACTGAGCTCATTTCTGGGGAGCTGGGGCAGGATTCAGCTCTCCCAACTTCCAGAGTTAACACCAGGCTTCTTTCAAGAGGGCACAAAAAAGAGATTTAGAGAGTAAAATTCTTTTAATTCTAAGGTGACTTATAATCAGCTCAGGAAAGTCTCTCCAAAGCCGCAATAACTGTATCTGAGGACAGTTTAACCACAAGACTTTAACCACCTCATCTGCAGATCCCCACCTGGCAGATGTTTCTAGAAGTGGAAAGATGTCCCACCCCAGTGCCCTATTTATGGGAATTTGACACTCATGTGAGAATATCCCTTTCTTCTGCCACAGATCTGCCTGCTCCAGAAGGTCTGAGATTCAAATCTGTTCGGGAAACATCCGTCCAGGTGGAGTGGGACCCTCTGAACTTTTCTTTTGATGGCTGGGAGCTGGTCTTCCATAATATGGTGAGGAAGCAGTTTCACGTATAGAATGAAAAATCCCATATTTTTATGTCTGTACTCACTGATTGTCCCATGTGTTCCAGAAAAAGGATGATAATGGTGACATTACCAGCAGCTTGAAAAGGCCAGAGACATCCTACATGCAGCCAGGTCTGGCACCTGGGCAGCAGTACAATGTGTCCATCCATATAGTGAAGAACAACACCAGAGGACCAGGACTGTCCAAAGTCATCACCACAAGTAAGCACAACCTGTATTTGGTCTGGTTTTAGTTGGCCACCAACAAAACTTCTGCTGTTTGGGGGTTTGTAAACAAAGAGAAAGCCAAGCTCTACATTGTGAGTTAATAGGGGAGGAAGGAAAGAGTGGAGTCCCTAATGAATACGTGAGGAAAAAATAATTCCTCTTCACATTACCTGTTTGAAGCAGAAAGGAAATTTATGTCCAGCTAGAAGGTCGTAGGCAGCATGCACTTTTATTCCTTTTTCAAGATGTACCTCAGCAGGAACTAGAATTCTTTCCTAGAATTTGTTTCATCCTGGTCATATTTGCATGAAGGGAGTGAGAAGGTGGGGAAGCTCTTAGGGTTCCTGCTTGTCATTCTTTTGGCATCTCCTGGTTTGAAGGAGTTTTGATGGATTTGCTTCTGATGGATTGATTCCATTTGGAGTCTAGAAGTATAGGAACCAAAGAAAGAGCATAAATGAGGATACTAATTTTAACTTTGCCCTGAATCACCAATTAAAAGCATAAGAATATGGGTGTTTTTCATGGCAAGATTCCTTTTTAAAGACCCTTTTTTCCCTCTCTTTTGCTTGGTAACAGAGCTTGATGCCCCGAGCCAGGTGGAGGCCAAAGACGTCACCGACACCACAGCTCTCATCACATGGTCCAAGCCCTTGGCTGAAGTTGAAGGTGTAGAGCTCACTTATGGCCCCAAGGACATTCCAGGAGACAGGACAACCATTGACCTCTCTGAAGATGAGAACCAATATTCCATTGGCAACCTGAGGCCACACACGGAGTATGAGGTGACGCTCGTCTCTCGTCGAGGGGACATGGAGAGTGACCCTGTGAAGGAAGTCTTTGTCACAGGTGAGGGGCTGGGAAGGTGCCACAGGGACCACCCATCCTCCTGAGCTGTTTGTGTCTTGTTGCTGGAGTTGGCAGTTACTGATCAACACAAAATCAGCCCAGTTTTAGAGGTACATGAAAGTAGAGAATAATTTTCTGTGCATTTTATGCCTTGTTGGTTAACCAAAATATTTAGACCGCCCCCCAAGAATCTAAATGTATTTTAAAAATGGGAATTAGGTTATTGTGTCTTTTACCCTAAATCCCATCTTCAAAAAGCAAATTCCTCTGGATCATTTGTCTGTCTGATGAGCTAATTATCTTCCGTAGTTCCTATTCCATCTTATTTCTCTTTGCCTAATTAGTTTAGAAGCAGAGAACTGGTTTTTCTTTTTTCTTCAGTTCTGCAAATATTTCCTGCCATTCTTTTATAAATTTACTGCGCTCCTCAGTGGTACTGGGAATGTTTTTTGAAAGAGTGGGTCCTTTAGCAGGTTATCAAGGCTTGATGCATTAAGCGAGCTGCTAATTACATCCCTTTTCATCCTAAAATACAGTTGTTATTTTGGAGCAGGATTTGAGGCTACTGTAGGTGTGAAAAATGAAAGCTCATTGAATTTCTCCTGAATATTCACCTTTTTTTTGAGACTTAGAGATCCCTCCAGCCATGAATGCAAGATGTTACTGTAATTCTAGAGATGACTAGTTCTTTTTTAACTTTTGAAAGCTGAGGTATTTGTAAAGGAAAACAGTATTTTCATCCAAGTATGGTTTTCCACAAACCCATTTTATAATAAAAACTAATTATTACAAATTAAAATGTTATTTTTGTCTCAGGAGATAGAAGTTAAATTTCTTGAACTGAATCTGGTAAACTCTGCTTTTCATGCTAGAAGACCTCTGGTTTTTGTAGTTCAGACATAACAGGATCATGTGAGAGTAAGCTTTATGGGTCATTTCACCTTCTAAAAAGCACTGTCACAAGAGACTGCTGTCACAAGAGAAATATTCCTAATTATTTATTTATTGCTTGGTTGGTTCCAGACCTGGATGCTCCAAGGAACCTGAAGCGGGTGTCCCAGACTGACAGCAGCATCACCCTGGAGTGGAAGAACAGCCACGCCAATGTCGATAATTACTGGATCAAGTTTGCCCCCATCTCTGGTGGGGACCACGTGGAGATCACAGTGCCCAAGGGCAGCCAGGCCACAACCAGAGCTACACTCACAGGTAGGGGAATGGAGAGATTGTCACTAATGTCACATTGTTTTTGTCACCCCAGGGCACAGGACATGGAGAAAGAATGTTCTTGTGGTCACTATACATCAGAGGTACAAATAAGTTTTGAGTGATCTGAAGCACATTTTTTGGGGGGGACAAGAGGTTAGAAATTTGAAATTAGATGAGATATTAGGAAGGAATTGTTCCCTGGGAGGGTGGGCAGGCCCTGGCACAGAGTGCCCGGAGCAGCTGGGGCTGCCCCTGGATCCCTGGCAGTGCCCAAGGCCAGGCTGGGCAGGGCTTGGAGCAGCCTGGGACAGTGGGAGGTGTCCCTGCCCCTGGCAGGGGTGGAACAAGATGATCTTTAATGTCCCTTCCAACTCAAACTATTCCATGATTCTATTATTTCAGTACACCAAACTGAATTGAAAGCCATGTGAAATGGATTTACCAGGCAGCAGAAGATATTAAACCATTTCACTTCCACATGCATCCCTGAATCCAACAAATCAGTTCCCCTAATTTTAAGCAGTTTTGTGGAAGTGGCTTCACATCCTGAGCTCAAGAGGCATTTTCATGTGCAGGCAGGGGTGGGATCCACTGGTGCCAGTCTGCAGCTTGTCAGCTGGAGGGTCAACAGAAACCTCAATTCTCTGCATAGAGGAAAGCAGATCTCTTACTTTGCATCCATTCAGCCTTCCTTTTTCCAACAAATGCCTGCAGGCATATTCCATGCACAGGAACTTATATTTCTTCTCCTCATCTCGTAGGTTTGAGGCCTGGAACTGAATATGGCATTGGAGTGACAGCAGTGAGGAATGACAGGGAAAGTGCTCCTGCTACCATCAATGCTGGCACTGGTGAGTGTCCTGATCCCTTTACAGCTCTGGAGAAGGCAACTCAGGTGGAGTCACTCTTCCATTTCTAAGAGATGCTGGAAGAGATATTTTAGAAAGTTCTTTATTTAATTTTGCTACTTTTCCCCTCAAGGAAAACAAAAAAATTCCCACAAAGGTCATGATCTCTGAATCTGACTTCTTTTTCCTGTTCCTCTTAATGTTCTGGGAGTTTCATCTCCAGGTGAGCTCCTTAATGATAATTATACTTGCACTGATCACTCTGGCCATCCTCTATCTGTGAGGGTTTCTGGCAGGAATGGTGATGGCCAAAATGTTGATGTGACAAAGAGAAGTTGCAGTACTCCTGACTGACCTTCCAATCCAGAATTTTTCACACAATACCCCCTTTCCCCAGGTGAATTATCTGAAGGCTTTACTTCTGCCTCTCAAGTGTAAGTGGGAGAAATTTGTTCTGGTTTTGTCTGTAAAGGAGAACAGCATCATCCTCTACCCATTTCAAAAGGTCCCAACGGTGGGCAGATCCTGAGCTGCTGCCAGACCCCCAGTGGAGATGCTCCTCTACAGATGCCTGAACAGGGCAGTTCAAAGACACCTCAACTTTGCTTGCTTTTTCCCCTGTAGATCTTGATAACCCCAAGGACTTGGAAGTCAGCGAGCCTACGGAGACCACCTTGTCGCTCCGCTGGAGAAGGCCAGTGGCCAAGTTTGACCACTACCGCCTGGCTTACACCGGCCCCTCCGGCAGGAAGAGCGAGGTGGAGATCCCAGTGGACAGCACCTCCTTCCTGCTGCGGGGGCTGGAGCCAGGCACGGAGTACACCATCAGCCTGCTGGCAGAGAAGGGACGGCACAAGAGCAAACCCACCACTGTCAAGGGCTCCACGGGTGAGTAACAGCTTCTGGTGGTCACTGGGCAAGGACTAGCCCAGGGACAGCTGCACCTGATTTCCTAATCCATGTCTGGGGAACCTCCTACAGAGCAGACAGCTCTGCCAGCATGAGAGAGTGAAGGATAGCTCTGTGTGCCCCTCCCTGCTGTGTTCACCTCCATGTTCACAATGATTTCTTGCTCATCCTTTGAGAGGCCTCACAAAGAGCTCATGCACTGGTCCTGCATGGATGTAGAACTCATTCTTTGTTTTGGGCTAGGCTGGGTATTTTTGTACATCATGTCTTCTAACATGTTTTGTTTTCTACAGCCAAAAACCTAAGAGGAAGAGCAAGCAGGATATGTTTAACTTTGTTTGTTCCTGCCTAATTTATTCTCTTCACAGCAGGCCATCATTCCCTCAGCAGAGCCAGCGGGGCTCTGATGTTGCCCTATTCCAGTTTTCTCATCCAAAAGTGGGAAAGACTCCTGCCCCAGTCTGGTCCAAGCCACCATTTCCACTGGGTACTGTGCCTTAAATTTGTCTGTTTCTGCCAACTCCATTTGTCCAAACCACTCCCACTGACCAGTAACAGATGACTTACTGAGCAAGGTTTTATCCTTCGTGAAACATTTTGAGCCAAAGTTTGTTTCATAGAGAATTATATGTCCGTATTGAACACAAATAAGTCCTGAATCTTTAGGTTTCTCAGCCTAAATCCTGTGAGGCAAAGCTTGACTGCTCTAAGCAAGCAGAGGTGGGGAAATCACAATCAGCTGGGCTACAGTTATTGTCCTTAGCAGACACCAAGGCGTTTATCCTTTTCTCCCCAAAGACCATCTGTGAGGTGAGCACATGCCAGACATGTGGATTTTACAAATTAATAATTACACAGCTTAAATGATCAAAGTTGGATTCACATTCCCTGGCAGTGCTCACAGCAGTGCAATCTCAATGCTTTATAGAGACAGCAATCCATCAGAGAGTTACATGGTCTGGAAAGCATCAGTCCTGAATGAGTTGTTTGATGCCTAAGTCAGGCCTGTGTCCAGTGCAGGGAAAAACTGGGAAGCTTTGAGGCACATACAGAAAAAAGGAAGCTGTAGGTTTGTGTGGCAGGAGTGAGCAGGCTTCCATTTTCCAACTCTCGCTGTTGGAAGATTGAGAGGTTTCAAGGAAGCGTGCAGAGATGTTGAAGAGGCAGAAACAATGTGCTGTGGAATCTCACAGCCTGGTCTTTCCAGCACCAGCTTCCAAAGCTTCACAAGGTGGCTTCTTTTTCCTGGTTTGCCTTTTATTTTCTTTTTCTTCAGAAATACCTTCATCTGGCTGCTGTATTTGTTTTATGTCTTTACTCAGAGCACCAGTAAACAAAGAGGGCTCTGCAGTGGGCTCCTGGGAGCAGCAGTTGACATAACCTGGCTCTGTGACCTTTCTCCTACGTAGGAATGGAGAAATCCAAACACAGAGCACAGGGAGCAGCAATTCTCTGGAAGCCTGGGCAGTACAAGACAAGTGGTCTCTTCAGTTTGCTTTTCAATCTACCCTCAAGACACTCCTCTTTATCCATGTTCCAGCACTTGGGAGGTCCCAAGTCCTCAGGCTAAAGACAATCTTGTTTTGCCCTCTCTTGTGGAGGCAAGCTGAAACATTCAGAACTCATGAAACTCTAGCAAAGGACAGATCACAAAATCTTCCATAATACGGGATGGAAGTCACTGTTGCTTCTGTCTCTTCACAGGGATGAAGTGTAGCTCAAGTGACAAAGTCTTTTTTAACTGATATCCCTGATCCTGCACTCAAGGGATGGCAAAGATTACAGAGTGAAGTTTGCTAAATTTTGCTGAAAAGGAAAGACTGAATATTTCACATTTCCATTTGCTTGTTTGTCTCTTGTAGCTCCATGTAGTGTAACCCTAATGCAAGCATTGAGTCCTGAGCCAGAGGATCTCCCTGAAATGAGTTTTTTTGCTCCAGAGGCATGAGGAATGCAGGAGAATTCCATGAGGGACCTTTTGGTCCTGAGGGGAACAGACCACACAGCTTTAGTGACTTGTGGTGTGTGAACACAGGAGCCCACAGCAGTTTTGTGCTGGAGTAATGGAGGTGTCACAGCAGAGCCCTTCCTGCCCAGTGAACCCCTGGGAGCTGGGATTAGACAGCCTCCAAACCAACACTTCCTAAAAACCAAGGTGTGTGGACGGGCTGGAGAGCAGCACTCTGCTCCTCTGGAAGCTGAGTTACCACAGGAAGCTCCTTTCTGGTACTAGTGAAGGTGTCAGGAGGGTCTCACCCACTCGCACGAAGGTTTGACTCAGAAATTAAAGGAGCCATTGTACTCCTTGGAGGGACCTTGCCTTGAGCATGTCCCAGCAGATGAGCAGCTCATCTGTAGGGTGAGCACGTCCCCAGCTCCGAGCAGCCCAGCACTCAGACTGCAGCTTTGTTCTCTCCTGCTCTGCCTCTGGAACCCTGCCTGCAGAGCACAATGTGGGGCCTGGAGCAGGATGGATGGCAATACATCAGCCATGAGAGGCCTGGGGAGATAAATGAGTGAGCATTAGAGGAACCAAGAGCCAAGCTCAAATTCCTGTGCTGAAGGACCCAGATTGTGCAGCAACTGTTGATGAATCGTGGATGTGATACTGTCTTGCCTCTGGAAGTGAGTTTGTACAGCAGAGCATGGCTTGGAGAAGAGACTTTTCCATTCTGCTGAATGTTTTTCACAAGATTTATGCTGTTTACCAGAGGCCCTTGTCCGTGGTGTGCGTCAGCCCCTCTTCCTCTCCTGGCTTCTCCAAGGCTCAGATTGCACCACCCTTTTTTATACAAACTCAAAGGAACATTAGCAAGAATGATTAGGTGAGCCAGTTCCATGGGAAAGTGCAGTGCTGAGCACTGGGAAACTAAATTTGCCAAGGAAGATTGTCCATTTGTTCAGCTGACTCCTCCTGAGAGCACCTGGAGCCCGAGTTCAAGATGAGGGTTTTTAGAGGTAGCTACTCCATTTCTGGAGTATTTCTGGCTTGTGATGTGCTGCAGTGGTTTCTTCATGAAATTCAGAGGTGCACAGGCACTGCAAGCCCAGTTTAATCAGCTGATTAAGAGAGGGGAAAGTGGTTTAGCCAAAGGGGACTAAAAAGAAAACCTTGCTGGGTTATCATGTCTCACACAAGAGATTGGGAAAGTGGCTGAGAGCCCCTCTTGGGGAATAATTTAAAATCCCAGATTCAGAAGCAAGAAGTAATCCAGAACACTTCTTGCTCTATCCCAAGGAGTTGGGGAAATGTCACGAGTATCCTTTTTAGTAAAACCACCAGAGAAACATTCCAGTGGAATTCCTCAAAAGGCCAACACCACTCCACAGACATATTCAGGCAGGCTCAGCCTGGAGATTTTACCAAGAGATATTGAGCTATTTCCTAAGCTGACAGTAAGAAGTATTCCAGCCTGGGAAGGAGTGTATGTTTGTAATCCATCCAGTTTCCCTTTTACACAGCTTCAATCTCTGCTCATTCATCTCACCACTGTGAATCATTCTCTGGCTGTCACCCACCCACCTAAAGCTCCCAGAGCTCTCTGTTTTTTCTGCCCATCTCTTCCCCTCATTGTTAAATCAAGTGTTTGAGCTCCACTGTTCCTGTTATTCTACAGTTTGATTGTTTTCCAGATTTTCCATTATCTGTTACAGCATTCGGCCTGCTAAACAAAGAACACTGATATTTCTGTGGTATCAGAGTATTTTCCATGTATTCATATCATTTCCACTTGTCCATCTCATGTTTGTTTGTACACAAAGCCACATACTCCCCTGATACACACAAATTTAATGTGGGATATATGTGTGTTTTTATCTGTGGTAGAGGAAAACCATCCTTTCTCACCCACAAATTCATTTGTGGAGTCATTAAGTCCAAGGTAATTATCAGAATTACATTCCCTATGTCCCATGGGACAACCTGTACATGGCAACCTCCATGTAGCTGCCAAAGTTGGCACAATAAAATAAATCCACTTGTGAACCCAGCAAATTTCTGAATTCAAATCTCACACAGGTGGTCGGTCCCTCAGGTTTTTTATAATATACTTGAACTGCTGCTGCATTTGCCATCCACATTGGAGTCACCAAATCCTTGTGTGGTTATGCTAGGAAAGGCAAGGATGTGGGAGAAATGTGGGGTGGTGCAGGGAAAATGAGGGGAAATGATTGCCAGTTTTGACTGATCTTACACAGGGTTCTCTCACACACCCTCACTATATCAGGAGTGTAATGCCACCCTAATTTTATGTTGCTTCTTGTAGTTTTGAAGGTTTTGTCTTCAGTTTCTAGCTCAGGGTTCAGTTTCCCAGGGGGAGCTGTCCCTGTGGGATGCACTGCTGCCCTCTCCTCCCCACTGGATTGCCCACTCTTGTCTTCAGCAGAAACCCTCCCAGCAAAGCCCAGCCCAGCAAAGCCCAGCCACCTCTCTGCCTGTTAAATGAACAACTTTTAGACTAAACAAGAGCCAGTGCTCTTCATGCTGTAATTTTTTTGCCTGTTCCCAGGACAGGAAAGACCTCCTTGGCACGTGCTGACGCACAAGCAGCTGGGAGTTGCAGAATGGCTCCAAACCTTCCTGCTTTGTTCCACGAGCAGCCCTGGAGCAGCCAGATAACAGCTCTGACAGTGGGTTACTGGGAAAGAGGGGATGATGGCAGTGGTGAGCATTGTAGCTGTGCTGGTGTGATGGAAACATGCTTATCTCCAGGTTGCAGCATAGGCAGAGCCTGTTCACGTCATGTCAGGGGTGACTTAAGAGCAGTTCTTATCTAAATCAAGAATATTAATGACATATTTAAATATAAATATTCGTATTACATATAAATATAAATCAGTCTTTGCCTTACAGGCTTCTCTCCTTCCCAGAGGTGTGCAGAAAACAATGTTTTCACACCTGCAGTTACCTGAGAGCATATTTACAAGATAACATTTCTGCATCTATTTGAAAACATTTCTAATTGATTTTGCTCCTCTGAAAATGTATTTCTTTGTGATGGATGTGTGAATTTGGAGACATGTAATGAATCCTGAGTAGATATTTGTGCTGAGCTGATGGATGGTGCTGGATGACTTGCTCTCTCTTATTGAATGCAAGTGGAGCATGAAAGCAAGGAAGTCACCGAGGTGTGAAATTATGTGGCTTCCCACTAATGAGGAGATAATTCTGCATGTCAGAGAAATCCCCTGCCCGGTGCCTTGTGGCTGGGATCAGAAACACATTGCCTGTGACCTCCACAGCTCTCAGATTTCCAGAATCTGACTGTTCTACAGGATATATCCACAGATCATTCAGCATGTTGAAAGCCAGGCCTTTCCCCATTCCATTCCTGGGAATGTCCTATGAGAAATATTTTTTAAGTTCTTTCTATCCTAGTTTTTAGGCAAGAATGTGTGTCGCCTCTTCTGCTGCATGTATCACAATGTACTTTCTTCTGCATGTATCACAATGGATGATAACTCCTCCAAGCCTGTTTTTGGTAGGATATGAGGAGCTTTAGCATGTTTCTGCTGTGATTTCTCAGCCTGGGTTTGGATGTGTTTGTGATTTTTGGCATGAATTCCCTTCATGGTTTGTATCAGGAATATTCACTGATGGGTGTAGGAAAGACAAAGGGCATATTTGGATACTCAGAGTTCCAATGTGATGTAAATGAGCAGAGTTCTTTGGAAGTAATCAAAGAGAACTGATTTCCATCAGCTGAGGATGTGCCAGCTCCCAGCTGGAAGCATTCCAGTTCCTCTCTGTTTGCTGGTTGCTACTCTGGATCTGCTGCTCAGGGTGGCTCTGTGAGAGCCAGGCTGTGTGTGCTGCTGCTCCGTTTGCTCGAGGCCTGGAGTCAGTCTCCAAAACCAGGAGAACTCCTCTGTTTGCCTTGTTTTCAGAGCTCCCAATGCACAGCACACGGAGTGTGTTGGAGCAGGTGTTAGCTGTTGTTTGGGGGGTTATTATCAGGAAATTTTAACTTGCAATTTACCTCTGTTTAGCACTTCTGGTCACCACACCTGGAGAATCAATCAGTGAAACACCATTTGATCCTCCCAGCCCTACACCTCCCCAGCTCAGTTATTTAACATCCCCCAGCCCTGATTCTCCTGCTCTGCTTCTATTCCCCCTTCACTCACCCAGCTCAGAGGCCACTGGGGTTCTTTGTGACCTTAACATAACCCCCAGGACTTCCAGTAGTTCCACCCTGTCCTGGGCAGCACAGGATGAGGTATTTGATCAGTTCCCTATCACTCTGAAAGGCCTGTCCATTTTAACCAGAGCACAGGAAATATTTCTGCTGGAAAATCTTTGAGAAACAGAAATTCCCAATCTCCCAGCTGGCACACACTTCCAGATTAACCTCCATGGAAGTACCCAATGCCAGCTCTCTTGGTCCCTGGAAGTTCTAGCTGCTACAGGTATTTCCCATGGATCCACAGCTGCGTGTTCCTTTTATGCTTCAAAATCCAGAGCTTCATTTCCATGTGGCTTTGGTACAGATTGTAGGCTTTGTGAGTGATTCTTTTCCTCTTGGCTGGGTCATTCTAACTTTTGCATGGGATGAAACTCTTACAGCTATGGAATGAGAGCCTGGGGTGGTGCTGCATGGACAATGCCCCATGCACTGCTAAGGTGATGCAGCATCGAATCTCTCTTTTCAAATTGCATGCAAAGAGAGACGTTGGTGCATCTGCTGCTGATAAGGGATGTGGGAACAGAGAGATGCTGCATGTGCTTGTCTGGATTGTGCTTAAACACAGCAGGAATTTGGCATGGAAGTGGTGGTGTCAGAGAGAAAAAAAGATTGTGATACCTTTCCAAAAACTCCCACCTCTTAGCCCTGTTCCATGAATTTCATGAGGTGACGGGGCTGAGTTCAATAATGACCTATAACATTTTTCCCTGGGGTTTTGAGCTGATCTGATAAGCTCTCAACACCCAAACGTTATACCCCAGAACAGCTCAGCATTCATTGGGAGGCATAAAAGGAGCAGGAGGCTGATGTGACAGCGTCAGGAACAAAAAAGGTGTAATAAAAGGCAAAATAACAAACACAAAACCGAGCCAGGTGCAACAGGTCTGTGCTCCTGGTAAAACACCTCACAAAAGCGATTTGGCTTCTTTGTTCTGTCTTTTTCTACTAAATGGCCCAGGCGGGACCTTTTGGCTTATGGCCAATTAGCTGTCCCCAAACTTGAGGTGAAGTCCCCAAGGTACTATTGGTGATTTTCCTACCTGATCACTGGGAGAAAATTCTGGGCTCTTTCCTTTTTGGGGGACAAAGGAAAGTCCTGTCCCTCTGTCCATAGGGGGCACATTCCTACAATGACCAAAGCACCAAAGTGTGAGCTCAGATCTGGAGACTAAGGACTGGACTTGTCCATCCCTCAAAACCAAATTCCCAACACGAGGTAAACTATGTAGAGACACAAAGATTATTTCACAGAGACAGAGCAGTCTCACCTCTCCATGGTTTGCTCTCTCTGGTTTTGGTTTTGGTTTTTTGTTGGTTTTTTTTTTTTAATAAGAAACATCATCCCTTGATCTTTACCGTGACACTGTGGTTGCTTTGTCGTCTGTGTTGGATGCTGGATGGCTGAGGATTTTGGAGCTCCCCAGCAATCCTGTTTGGTGCACGATTCCACAGGAGAACCCCTTGGTCCCTGGAGAGCATAAGAGAGTTGTTTGCTTTTCTGTCAGACATGCATAAGAAACAAATGGCAGGGAAAGGGGCTCTGCATCGTGGAGGAGAATGAAACTGAGCATTTTCAGAGAAATCAGAATTGCTTTCAACCTGTGATGATTCCTGCATTACTTGTTATAACCAAACTTCTATTTAAAAGGTTTAACTTTACTGTAACTTTATTTTCACTTTCATTTTAAGGAAATGTATTTGTTTTATTTGTTTCTGTTTCCACCAACAGATCGTGATCTCTGATACAATCAGTTCCCTTTCTGTCATGCTTTCTCTTTTCCAGATAACAGCCCTGTTTTGACAGAATTCATATTTTGCCTCAATGAATCTCCTTTCTGTTCCTGACAAGGAAGACAGCTCTGGATTAATGCATTTCTTTTATTGTTGTTGCACATCGTCATTATGTCATAAACAAACTCTTTCCTTCTAACAGGATGGGAAAAGCTCAGCAGAACTTCTGTTCCTGAATAGTAGCAACTTACTGATTTGTTAATGAATTTTACTGAAGATTGTTATGATCTATGAGTGCTCAGCCTCTGAACATCCAGCCCCAGCTGCCTGCCCAAGGCTTTGAGCAGTCATGCAATAATCACTCTGGTTTTACAGGGAGAAACTCCACATGAGTGATGCTGCTGAGACTAAATTTAATTTATTCCAGAGTCCCCTTAACTTCTGTATTACAAGGTGCAGAAAGTTGAAGTTTACAATTGACAAATCAGATCCATTTCCCTTCATGCAGCATCTCTTATGAATTCTCAGTCATGCAGAATGGGATTATTCAGAGACGCTCTGTTCTTACTGTAACACATTTGTGCAACAATTCAAATAAATCAGAAGGGTGCTAGCAGATCAGCAGAGGCCACAGGTCAGTGATAGAGCAACAGGAGTTTCCAGGTAGAAAAACCAGGCAGTGCTCTCTCATTTTCCCCTCTGGCTGTTAATGTTAAGGAATCAGTTGTATCCCCTTTGTAACAAACAACTTTCCATTCTTGCTGAGCAAATGATCTCAACTCAAAAAGACTTAACAGCAGCAGTTACCTCTGATGGCTCCCAGCTTCCTTGGCCACCCCTGTGGGGGTCTGAGAGAATGTTAATTTCTGTGAATGAACATTTTGATTTTAGATTAGTATCAGTAACTCTGAAAGTCCCATCTACAACCACAGAAAGGTTCTGTGGGTAGAATAATGAGCTAAAAGAAGACACATCCATTAAAGACATGCAGACATGGAGGCAGTTTCCTCTTCTTTGTTGTTTTGTATCTGAAATAGTTTGGAAGCATCCATAAGCAGTATCCTTCAAGTGGGTGCAATTAAAAGCATAAATATTTGAATCTCAACTACTCTAAACCATACCCTTTCCTACCCTTACAGCACAGTTACTTCAGAATGGCACTGAAGTTGTTTCACAACTCAGTGTATCACACTGACTAAAGCTGTCATAGTAAACCTACTTATCTCATAGGGAATTTAATTAATGCTGATAAAGCACTCATAGCTGTAAGATTCTCTAAGAGCTGCTTTCTGTGGGCAGCCTCTAAATATTTATTAATTGTTACAATTCTTCCCTCACTGTTGTGTTTTGCCATGTCTCCAAAGAGACTTTGTTGAAGTTATCTGAGGCAGCTGATAATGTAAATGCAGGGGGGCAGGGGGGGCATCTCCGTGGCCCTGATTAAATGTGAAATTCATTAACGCAGAACCTCATTAAATAATCTGACATCAGCACCACTCTGCAACCCAAGTAACAGATTGCCTCTCTGTCCTTATCCAGAGGAGGAACCTGAGCTGGGGAAGTTGTCAGTGTCAGAGCCTGGCTGGGATGGTTTCCAGCTCACCTGGACAGCAGCAGACGGGGCCTATGAGAGCTTTGTCCTGCAGGTGCAGGAGGCTGGCAGCCCCGAGGAGAGCCGCAATGTCACAGTCCCGGGGACACTGAGCTCTGTCAATGTCACCGGCCTCAAGGCCAACACGTCTTACACCATCACCCTTCAGGGGCTCGCTCGGGGCTACAGGAGCAAGCCCCTTTCTCTTGAGACTGCCACAGGTACCTCTCCTGCAGCTCCACGTTCTTTCTGACAGAGATGCGAGCCCGAGCTCCTGTGAGTGCTGGGCACGTCCTGCTCGCTGGGGCAGCCTTGCATGACCAGCCCTGAGCTCCTTAAAGCTTGGCTGAACACCTCTGGCACAGAAATGCCTCATGGTCAGGCTTCCCAGCCAGAGCTTCAGTGCCCTGGTGCAGCCCTTCCCTCCCTGCTTTCCCCCACCCACCTCAGAACAGCTTTTTTTTTGTTCCCTTTCCTCACTTACCTGGCTGACACTAACAGCAAAACCCAGCTGGATGTTGTGCCTGCTTGGGAAAGGCCAGGTTGCCCGGTGAAGTTATAAAAATCATTCCTCTATCAGCCCAGATTATCAAAGCCTGAGAGTGCTCAGTTTTTACCCTTCAGAAGCTGCCTCTGAAATTCTGCAGTAGCTTCTGTGTGAATTCAGACTCAGTAAAGTTGTGTGTACCTGACTCAGGGCAAGGACAAATACCTTCCATATGTTCTCATATAGGAGAGGACACAAATTAATTCCTAATAAGAATAATAAAATGCATTAAGCCATCTAAGATCATGAAACAGTCTGGCCTGAAAAAGATATAATGCAAAAGATCAAATTCAGCAGAACTACCCTGGGATAAAACTGGCCTGAAAGGAGGCAGGTGAGCTCTATGCCATCAGGAGCTTGCAAAGGGCCCCAAAATCATTTTTTGGCTCCTCATGTGAAAGGCAACAGTTTGAAATAAGAGCTTATCACAGGCTTTGACCATGAGAGATAAATGTATGTTTACATCTCTGCTGGGTGGCTCTCTGATCCTCCCAGCTGTTGTGATAACTGTAATGAACAGTGTGAATTAATTTGCACTAAAGGGGCACCAGTGGCCTTTCCTTCAGATAATTTCTTGTAGACAATTTCTGCTGCCTCTGGGCTCCCCTACAGCCCTTTGTCCCCTCCTGTCTCTGTGAGATAGCCAGAGCTGACTGGTGCCAGGCTCCTCCAAGCCCACAGTACCAGCACAGAAAGGGATGAAAGCACCTGTGAGAACTAATCAGAATTAAAGCATGAAGTGCAGCAGAGCTTGCTTGTTCCTGTAGTGCTTAGAGCAGCCTGGCTTGGGCAGGAATGTCTGTGCTGTGTCCCAGTGAAGTGCTGAGCTTTGAGAGTCCTCACCAGGAGCTGGGAGCAGATGCCCATGGAGAGCAGAGCAATGTGCTGGACAAAGAGACAAAGCAGGAAACACATCATGGGTGTCCTGCCTAAATATGCAATGAGCTCCTTTCCTTTACCCTTGTGAAAACAGCAGAAAATGCCCTGCTGAGGTTTTCCCTTCCCTTTCTGGGTCAAGCTCAGTACCCGGCTTTTCAAAATCTTCCCTTCTGGGGACTTCCAATTGTTCAAAAATATCTGAACCTTCCTGTAACGCTACGGGGATGTCTGCAGAGAGGAAGAAACCCCAAGGCATCTCTCCCTGTTTTGCATTTTGGCTCCAGCTCCAAAATTACAAGCCAGCTTTCACAGACTTAAGCTGAAAGGGAAAGTAGAAGAGTAAACAAAACACAAGATTTTCCTTTGGATAAAGCAACAGCTTTGGTTTTAGCTTCTCCTACAACTGGAAGCTGTCTTTTCCAAATGCCCCAGGGGCATTCAAGACAGTCCTTTTGCATCTGCTTTCATGCTCAGACCTCAAAGACATGGCTGCTCCCACAGGGAAAGGGAAATAACCATAGTTTTAAATGTTATTTTAATTTTTTTTCTTATCTAACATTTTGCGACGCTTTCATTTGATTTCCTCCCCTTAGTACCTGTCTGCTCGTAGCAAGCTTTTACTCACAACCCCTTCCCCAGCTGGCAGTGCTGCCAGCATGGCAGAGAGGAGCCTCTGAGAGCAGGAGGAGGCCGGGGGGCCCTTCTGACGGGTGTTGTTTCCCTCCCCAGGAGAGCAGCCCGGCGTTGCTGAGCTAATGGTTTCCGACATTACCCCCGAAAGCTTCAACCTCTCCTGGACAGCCTCCAACGGGGACTTCGACGTCTTTACCATTGAAATTATTGATTCTAACAGGTTGCTGGAGCCCATGGAGTTCAACCTCTCAGGCAACTCAAGGACTGCTCATATCTCAGGGCTTTCTCCCAGCACTGATTTCATTGTCTACCTCTCCGGGATCTCTCGTGGGTTCCGCACACAGGCAATCAGTGCTGCAGCTACCACAGGTACACAAAACCTACCTCAGTGCTAACTCTGCTTTTTTGAACTCTTCCTTACAGGTTGTGCCCCCTTGCCTGCCCTCAGCTACCCCACAGCCCACCCATTTCCCAGCCCTCTGTCTCTACACCTTACGAGGAAGGCCGGCTGAGGACACTGTGAGCTGGGAATGTTGAGCCATCGTCCCATCCAGAAAGTCAGGCAATCCCATCGTGCTGGGATTTCATTCACACAATGAATCTAGACATCAAGGTTGGGGTAGCCTCTGAGGCAGAAGAGAAGCAAAGCAAATATCCCAAGAACCAGGCAGGAGATGATTCCTTATGTTCACCTTTCAACCTGTGCGTGCATCTGTCCCACAGCTCAGAGAGGACACAGCTTCTCTCAGAAAAGCTGATTTCTAGACACAGATTTACCCTGATTCTCCCAAAAGATGTCAGGCATGCTTCAGTCTGTGCCAGCACAATCCTGCAAGGCACATTCACTGCTTAAATTCAGCTTCAATTATTCAGATTGTGTTGGGTGAGAGATTGAAAAGTCCATTTGACTTGATGTCAGAGAAGGGAATAGGCAGGCTCTGAGTTGTTGGCACGTTAAACATTTCAAGGTTTTACAGTTGACAGTTTTCCCAGAAAAGACAGGGAAGTCAAATGTTCAGGATGAGAGTGGGAAGTGAGGAGTGGACTACAGAAACAGAACATTGTTATTGTAGGCAGATAATGGCTCATGTTATGATTGTTAAACACCTCCACCAAATTTTGCCCCTCTAGGAAAAGTTGCCATAGTGATTTGTCATAGGAATGGAGTGATGTGGTCAGGGAAAGCAAAGCATCAAATCTCAGCTATCAGATAATATAATATCAATTTCCAGCAGCAGCAGACTGTGACTATCCTCATTTGATGATGGGTGGCAAGGTCAGGGTGGCAGCAGGGGTATGGGAATAATAGGGAAACACAAAGCTGGGTAACCCTTGTGACCTGTGGTCGTGTGAATTCAAACTTCTCAATTAATTTATTTGATTGCTTTGGCTTTTAATGACTGTGATACGTTTCCATTTGTTTTTCTTCCCGTAGTAGAGGAACTTCTCCTTAGCAAACTCAGTGTATCAAATGCTACCTCAGACAGCCTGTCACTCGCCTGGGAGGCACAGGACAAGGCCTTTGACCACTTTATTCTGGAAGTCAGGAACTCTGACTTCCCCTTGGACTCCCTGGTGCTCACAGTGCCAGGGGACTCCCGGCACTCTGTAGTGACCAACCTCAAAGCTGCCACCAATTACACAGTCCAGCTCCATGGGGTAATTGATGGGCAAGGTGGGCAGACCTTGACAGCCATGGCACCCACAGGTATTTCACTGTTTCACCTTCCAGGTTTGCTTTTTATTCTCCTTTCTCTTGCTGTCCACCGAACTGCTCTAAAACATGGCTCCAACTCATCATCATTCCCTTGGGGAATTATAGGGAGATCACCACGAGGGGAGGCTGAAATGCACTGAGAGGGCTTGGAAAAAGATCTCTGGCAATGGAAAAGGCTGAAAAGGTGCCCCCAGCATTAAGAGAGGCAGTAGTAAACCGTGATGGTTTCCTTATATATACACACCTCTCTGCAAGTTCAGTGTATATATAATTGCCTTGCTCCAGATGGTTGATGTGTTTCACTCAGCATCTTTGCACTTGATCTTGAATGAAGTTGTTCATCCCACCCTCACTTGCTTTGCTGGGGGTGGGAGAGAGGCCTTCATGTGGTTCTCAGCCTGGAGAGGCTCCTGCATGTCGGTTTTGTCCTCCTTAAACCCAAATGTCTCCCAAGGCATTTGCATCTCTGGTGGGCGTTCCGTGCCGCATGTGAAATGTTCAACCCAAACTGCATGGAGTGGTCTGGCCACCTTCTGCTGGTTCTGATATTTTCTCTGCCCAGGATTTTTATGTTCTCAGCACAGAGCAGGGCTCAAAAAACAAATTTCCCTTTTCTTGGTGGTCAGCCCACCACTCTGTCCCTTGCATTGCTCCCTTTGAGTCTCCACAGCCTGTCTTGTTTCCCTGGGTGGTGGTGATTCCAGGATGGCAGGAGATCACTAAGACTTGCCTGAGGAGATGATTCCAGCTCATTTTGCATGTAACATTCCTGGGAGTCAGGCTGTCATGATGGGAATGTGCCTGACCATGGATGCAGGTGGCATGTGACGGAATGTGGCCATGCCAGGATGAGGTTGGAAAGGCTCCTTTTGCCCTCTCTGAGCTGCATGTGGGGCTGAGGGCTCAAATTTCCTGGGTTTTCCACCCAAGCCTGTTTTGCTTTGTGGATATTTTTTCATCTCCTTGCCTGTCTTCAAGAGCACCATGGTGGTACCTTCCCTGCTGGCCATGAAGGCATCCATGGTCACTGGTTGATAGCATGACATCTGTGACATCTGTGTTCTTAATCGGGGCCACTTCCATTCGCCTCTTCCCAGTCAATTCCAGAGAATGAGGTGGATTATTATTTAAAAGTCTTGCAATGAGGGATGGGAGTAAAAGTTGGAACATCTTGCAGCAGTACTTGTTTTAGCAAAGAAAGAGATTTCACTCTTTCACCACTCTCTGTCGGTGGGATCCTCTCTCTGACTTTTCTCCCAGCATGGATCACTCTTCCATCATTATTTTTCTGTGTCTCACTGGCTGCATTTCCCAAGGTGTTCTTGGTTCCTACTCAATTGGCAACATAAAAATTAGAAAATCAGCCCAGAGAGCAAACACAGGATTCTCTGACCCTCTGACTGTTGGGTCGTGTTTGTTCTCTCTCTGGGCTTTAATGAAACTTTAATGATTTTTGTGCTAAGTGTAAGTTTAAAAAGAGAATGGGTAAGGAGCTCTCCCTCTCCTGAAGGACAAGTTTCTCTCCTGGCAGGGCAAAGATGTGAATTTGAATTTTCTCCAGCAGAAAAGGAAAGTTTTGGCTTCTTAGGGAGGTGCCCTGACCACTGAACAGTCAGGAAGGAGAGCAAGAGCAGGGTGTGGGGTTTATTGTTTATTAGACATTCTCTGATTGTGCCTAATCAGAGGATGAGGAACACCTTATCTGTGGAGTCCAGGGAGGTTTTGGCCTGAGATTAGTGCTGAGATAATCCCTGAAATCCCTCATAAACATCAGTGTCCAAAAATAGAAGTATCTACAACTCCAGGCAACAGAAACACCAAACAGAACCTGGTCTGTGATTTCAAGGATTCCTGCCTGAATCCAACTTTCTCTACTTTGGAATTGCTCTGGGTCTGTATTCCCATCAAATTCCCAGTGTGGAATTTCCACAATTTGTATGTGTATATTCTTGGTGCTTCTGTAAAACCAGGCCCAGATTTCATTAGGCAAGTTGAGTTTATTTAAGAAAATTTATTGAAAAAATATAAAAGTCAGCACTAATTTCAGTGGCTTCTTTCCAAAACCTGAGAAAATAACTCTTGCTATGCTGCTTTAAAAAAAAAAAAACTATTATTTTATTTTATTTTAATTTTATTCAACCACAGCAAAACAAGCCTAAAACATTCTTTTTGAGCACCTTCAACCCCCCTCTGCTGATTCCCCCACCCTCTTGAGTAAAGCTGCCTGTTCACCTGTGTTCCTTTCTCCCCCAGAGGCTGAGCCACAGCTGGGCACGCTCGCCCTCACAAACGTTACCCCTGACAGCTTCAACCTGTCCTGGACCACCCGAGATGGGCCCTTTGCCACGTTTGTTATCAAAGTCCAAGATTCCCTGGCGGCACACGAAGCCCAGGAGCTGACGGTGCCAGGGGGCACCCGCAGTGCCCACATCTCAGGCCTCACAGACCACACTGCCTATGACATTCACATTCAGGGCACCACCAGGGCAGGTGTCCACACAGAGCCCCTCACTGCTTTTGTCACCACAGGTACCTGCTCCAAGCTTTGGAGTCCCTTTCTTGAATCAGGGAAATGCGTATCCCAAAAAGGATCTCCCCAGCAGGGAGTATCTCGCCTGCAGCGATGGGTTTGTTTGCAAACCTGCTGCAAGGAGGGGTCAGAACAGGAATGTTGAACTTAAAAAATTCCTAGGAGCAGGATTAGTTTAAAGGGAGTTAAAAGGACAGGTTGGGTGGGCTCTGAGCAAGCTGGGATAGTGGAAGGCATCCCTGCCCATGGAACAGGATGAGTTTAAGGTCCCCTCCAACCCAAATTATTCTGTGATTCCATGATTCTGTCATTAAGACCCCTCTGGAGCCTTTCTCCCATGTCTGATAATCTTTTATAAGTCCTGCTGCTCAGAAGTTCATCAGACAGGACTGGCTTGTGGAACACCTCCTGTCCCAGGATGTTCCCTTCCAGAGACCTACCCAAAATGTGAATCTTGGAGATTGCTTGATTAGAAGTAAATAAGATGCAAAAAATATGTCTAAAATGAATACTCAAATATGTAAATGTTAATACATAAGGAATTCCAAATTTTAACACTTCAGAGGGGAATTTTATGGCAAGTTCTAACAAAATCTGTTTCAGTGTTTGTGAAATGTCAAAAGCAAACCCAAAGCCCTTTTCAGGAGAGGGTTCTGCCTTTAACTCACTGGTGTTTTCTGAAGTGAGTGGAGTTTTGAATGGTTAGAAGATTGGCTGAATCAGCTTCTGAGCCAACAGAGCAAGGCTGGACAAACACTGTGGAGAAATACAAGCAGTGCCTGGGCTCCAGGATCAAAGCCAGGGCTTAGCAGAGCCACCTGATCTTCCTACTTGACTTATCAGACTTTGAGTGAGCAAAATGCACTGAGAACCTTGTGGCCTTTTATTTTTTTTTTCCTGAGACTTAGTGGATAAATTCTGAAGTGTTTTCCACATCTTTTCACTTTGACAAATGTCACACTGATGTGAAAAAGGAGCCCTCAGTGGAATTTCTTTAAGTTGTCAGCAGAGCCCAGCAGCAGCTGATTTGCACTGGCTGTGACCCTGAGTGATTAATGTTCCTGTTCTGGCACCTCTGACCCCTCCAGCACTAAAAACTAACTCTGGAGATATTCACATGCAATAGGTGGAGAAGCAAAATACAGGAGTTGTGAATGCCCAAACTAAGGCTTGTCCCTAAAGCACTGATGTGGAGAGAAGTAAAAAATAATTGAAACTTTATGTGAGGCATTTCTAAAGCAGTTGTGGTTATAACTTTCTTACAGTGCAAGGGTAGCAGCAGAAACCTGCTTGCACAGGGAACTTGGGAGGGTTTTCAGTGGAGCTTGTGAGAGGAGGTGCTGAGACATCCTCGAGAAAAATTCAAAATTGAGCTCCATTGAAAATCCTCATCTTATGGTCCTGACTATTAGATCCACACTAGGGGGAGAAATGTGGTTTTTGTTTGATGGAATCTGTGACACTTTCTAATTTGCAATGTTTTTCACGTCTTCTTTTTGTGTGTGTGTGTGTGTTTTTGCACCTTCCCTTCTTTTAGAGGCCATGCCCCCACTGGAAAACCTAACAGTGTCTGATATGAACCCCTATGGGTTCACAGTGTCCTGGATGGCATCGGAGAATGCCTTTGACAACTTTCTAGTAGTCGTGGTGGATTCTGGCAAGCTGCTGGACCCACAGGAGTTCCTCCTTTCGGGAGCCCAGAGAGAGCTGAAGCTTAAAGGCCTAATTACTGGCATTGGCTATGAGGTTTTGCTTTATGGGTTTGCCAAGGGGCACCAAACAAAGCCCCTGAGCGCTCTGGCTGTTACAGGTATTTCAATGTGAGCAAATTGTTCCCTTCCACCCTTTTCTCTCTCACTCTCCTTCTCACATGGAAGATGTTTCATGCAAACCTTGGCTTTTGCATCCTTCTCTGCATCGTGGCTCCACGTAACTCCTCGTGACTGATGGGTTCACCAGTGGAATTCTGTTCCCTTTAACTGGATGTTTCCTTCTGAGGGATCCTGTGGAGGAGCATGTGGGGGCCTGAGGGGTGAAAGTTCCTTCTGGTCTTGCAGGTACCTCTAACAAAGTCTTGAAAGAAGAATGGCTGCATGCAGAGCTCGTCTTGTTAACAGCTGGGCACATCAGCATTCTCCAACAGCAGCATTCTCCCACGTTCCAGCCACCAGGACCTTCAGGAAGAGCCATGGACTTCTTCCCATGGCGTCCTCTCTTTGCCTCTCTGTGTGGGTTCCACCCACAGTGGGATCATTGCCACCCCAAAGCTGGCACCTCTCTCCTCAAACCAGCTCCTGCTTCCAACCCCATCAGAGCTGCTGTGTTCCAGCAGCACTTGAGCTTTCTTGGGAAATGATTGCAGGCTGATTCTCCAGCCCCGGAACCATCAGCACATTCCTGTCTGGGCAGCAGTGAAGCTGGGAAGGGGAATCTGGTGGGAGGTTTGAGAGGAAATAAATAGGAATGGCTGTGTGTGTGGAAGGAAGGATTGCACTGGAGGTGCTGTAGGACATAACCACTCCAGCAGCATTTCTCTAGCTAATGGTGCCTGACCATATGAGTTAGAGGTGTTTTGCAGGTAATTAATAACTTACAGCCCTTGGGATCCTTTTGAAGGGGTTCATTAACCAAAGGCAGCAGCTCTTGCATTTAGATTGAAGGGTGCTGTTGAGGAGAGGAATTTTCATGGTTCCCCTTTGCTGATAAGAGCACAGTAAAGGATTAATCGAATCAGAATCATCACAGATGCCAGAAGTGCATGAAATAAGAGATTACATGGAGAAAAAGAACTTTCAGTGGCTTCTATGTTGTCGTCCTAGCAGAGAGAGGTCTGACAATGTTCCAGACACGCAGTTCTGTAACAAGAGCTTGTTTTTATTGGCCATAAATGTGTCACACAGGTAGGGAGGGATAAATGCCCAGGAAACTCACCTTTAGCATGTGTAACTCTGCATGTGGGAGACAAACCTGTGTGTCCATGCAGTGGTTTGCTGTTCAAGAGTGAAAGTTAGAATGGGCCTGCACACACTCACATTTATCCTCTTCTGTATAACACTAATATTTTTATTTTTTTTACTAGCTGGCAGATTGTTCCCCTTGCTTTGAACTGTGGTCGGATTCTTGCAGTGTGCTATGGCCAGACCTCAGGCAGGTCTCTGATCAGCTGATTAAAAAATCTTTTTTTTTTTCCCCACTGCTATCTTCTCCTTTTTTAGAAGCAGAACCCGAGGTCGACAACCTTCTGGTTTCAGACGCAACCCCAGATGGATTCCGTCTCTCCTGGACTGCAGATGATGGGGTTTTCAACAGCTTTGTTCTAAAAATCAGGGACACCAAAAGGAAATCTGACCCCCTGGAGCTGATGGTACCAGGCCATGAGCGCACCCAGGATATAACAGGGCTGAAAGAGGGCACTGAATATGAGATTGAGCTCTATGGAATTAGCAGTGGACAACGTTCCCAGCCTGTAAACACAGTAGCATCCACAGGTATTGTCCTTGCAGTGGGAAAAGTGTGACATTCCCTGCTCCTTTTCACAGCCAGCTCGTGCTGTTCCAGAGGTGTCCTGAACTGTCTCCTGCATGTCCCTTGTCCAAGTCACTGCTTCAGTGTGGTGTGGTTGTTTGTAATCAGTCCCAGCTTCCCAAGCTTTGTCACTGTCTATTTAATATGGTCTAATTGAATTACTTTAATGGTCAGGAATTAGGCAGCAGAGTGTGGCAATTAAAACACTGTCTTTGAGGGCCAAGAAATATTGCCTGTGCATCAGCCTTTTCAGTGATTTTCTGTGACTAATTACATCTCAGCTCTACACAACAGTTTGCCTCCCTAGGAAAGAGTTATGACAAACTGAATTTACCAGGGCCATTGAGAAGTTTATTTATGGCTTGATCAGCAAAGGCCTAAGCACCATTAATTTAGACTGATCTTACCAGGAGCAACATGTCCTCAGTAATTCAAATTGACTTGAGTTTCTTTGCAAAATCAAAGCTTTGATTCAGGTTCATAACTGAAGCGTTTCATTTTGGCACTTTTGAATGAAGCATTTCAAGGTTTTTTTCCACATCAAAATCATGGTTTCACTCTGAAACACATTCAAACCTGAAGCATATGATGCAAAGTCTCGTGAGCCAAATTTGGTCTTTAAAAAATGTTGAGCTTGCTGATGTGAAAATGTGGTAATTTGAAATCAAATTAATTATGGGAGGAAAGGAAAAGGATGATACAGGAGATCTCACCAGGGTGCAGCTCCTCCCGAGGGGCAGCTCCCATCTCTGCCCTGGGACAGGGACAGGAGCCAGGGAACGGCTGGGCTGGGCCAGGGCAGCTCAGGCTGGAGCTCAGGGCAAGGTTCTTCCCCCAGAGGGTGCTGGCACTGCCCAGGCTCCCCAGGGAATGGGCACGGCCCCGAGGCTGCCAGAGCTCCAGGAGCCTTTGGCCAGAGCTGCCAGGGATGCCCAGGGTGGGGTTGGTGGGGGGTCTGGGCAGGGCAGGGGCTGAGTGATCCCTGGGGTCCCTTCCAGCTCAGGATATGATTCTAAGTTCCACGAGAAAGCAAAGCAACAGGAATGCCTAAAGGAAGCATTTGCCAGGCAGCATCACCTCTGTGTTGAAGAGTTTCTCCTCTTCTTCCTCATCCTCCAGCCTGCTGCCTGTGGGCTCAGGCACTCCTGTCATCCCATCCCTGCCATTAACAGCCAGGCCACCCTCACAATCCCCCAGTGGCTTCCCTGAAGCAGAACATGCACCAACAGCCCCCCTTGGCCAGGCTCCTGCACGTTGGCTCCTGATGGAGAGGGATGTTTAAAGCCCACTGCACTTGTTAGCAGCAGATCCCCATCCCCAGTGACTCCCAGGGTATTTATGGGAAGCCACTGAGAGTCATCATTTTCCTCATGACCATGTCCCTGTGCAGCCTTTGCAGGGAGATTTAGCACATGTCACCTACTGGAGCCAATGGCCCGAGAGATGTTTGTCAGCTGTAAACAGCCCATGAATAATGGACAATTGAGCCACAAAAACCCAGCTAAATAATTTGGGCTGCAGGTTACACCACATTGGGTGGGTGGCTGCCAAGGCAGCCAACTAATTTCTTTTTTAGGAGTGGATTATTGCACAAACATATGGATATTTATAGCATTTCCAGTGTGGTTGCAAGGAAATATTTCTATTCCTGAAGAGGGAATTCATCCACTGCTGCTCTCAGAGTAGGTGCCTTTTAGAAATTTATCTGTAAAATTTCAGTTAAGGTGCAATTTAACCCCCCCTGGGAGATCACAACACATCTATGGTCCAATTAATATCCTCGTGGGAGGTGTGAGTCTCATGCTGCTCCTTTCCTCTTCTCCCAGTGGTGTTTTGCCATGCTGTTACAGCATTTTTTCCCCTGAGTTGATCACAAACCACTTCACATGCTCTTGATTTGTGATAAATGCAACCTGCTGCTTCCTGTTGATTGGGAGAAGAAAGCCAGGGAACATCGTCCTCTAGTCTGCTAGGAGTGAAAGAACACTTGGCAAAAAAAAAATCCCTAAAAAACCAGCCTCTCTTAGCATGGGTGCTTTAGCAGCCTCTCAGGAGAGTTCCCTGTCCCTCATACACCTCTTTGGGGATGATGCTGGAGGATAAAGATAATGCACCTGTGCCTGCCCCACAGATGACCTGAGGTTCTCTGTGAGCACCAGGTCAGGAGCTCACTGGCTGCTCTCCATGCCTGCTTCATTCTGGCTTTCAGGTAGCCCAAGAAGATGATTTAATTCGCTTCTTTTTCATTTCCCTGTGCTCAAAGGTGCAAATCTCTCCCATCTCTGGGACTCATTCCAGGACAGATGCTCTGATGGTCCATTATATTTCCTGCCAGGTTCTCTCCCAGGAAAGCTGCAGCTGGGGGACTTGGGGATGTGGAAAACTCACATGAAAGCTCTTCTTACTGCTCTTTGTCATGCAGCTCACCTGGAGCAGAAAACAAGCCTGAGGCCCATGGAAATGTGCACAGCAGAGTCCAAGTGGGATGGATTGGGGACTTTATTTTCTGGGAAAGGCTGAAATTCTCCATGTGTATGCAAACCAAGTGCTGGTCCATCTGTTTGGTCTCCACAAAAAAAAAATAAAAATCACCACTTCCCTCTTTCTTCAGCCCCTCAGATCACCTATAATGTAAAGCAAAACCAATCTAATTTTAATTTCTCTATATTTCCTACCTTTTCTTTATTTTCTCTGATTTCCTTTAGCCTGTACCCAAATCAGCAGCACATTTTTGTGCCACGTAGCTTTTCCAACCCCACCTCGCTTCCTTTCTTATCTGTAATTCTTTTCTTCTCTTGGCTTGTCCACGTGAGCAAACCACACCAACACAACACTTCTAGTGAGCTCCAGAGACATAATTTACATTTCTCTTGAGAGCTCAGTTGTTTTTCTTTCCTTGCCTTTCAGCTGATTTAGTGTCCTGCTGCTTTGGGGACATGTGGAACAAACAGCCTCTGACTCCTTTCCCGCAGGCACGTTCTTTCCAGGCTATTTCAAGCCCAGTCCCTATTTTTTTTTTCCTTCTCTTGCCCCCCTTCCCCTGCTCTCAGCCTGTCTCCATCCCTCTTCATGTGGCTGGTGTTTGGGAACTCTCCTCTTTGTACTAATGGCCTGCTCTGTGTGTGCTGTTTATTTTTTAATACCTCAGGGTTGTTTTGGTTACAGCCAAAAAAAGCTGGAAAGATTGGAAGTGGGATGCTCAATGTAAACCTGGAAGTGGCAGCTCTCTTTACCACATCCCTCCAAAGCCCTTTCCATGCTTGTTCTGCAGGATCTTAATTAAGCCTCCAACTGGAATGTTTCAGATATATGTTGGGTTTAGGTTTGCGTTATTTTTGGTAAAATGTGGGCTTTGTTTGCCCAGCTTACTGATTTAATTTGGGCAAGTGCAGTGCTCAGGTTTTGACAGGGAAAGGCTGAGTTTTAACAAAGAGCTGCAGGTGCCTTCCCCACAATGGTTGTACTTGGATGTTCTCTGGATGGATGCGCTTGAAAGAAAAACCATGGGCTCAGAGAGAGATTCCAGGAGGAAAATCTTGTTTCTTCTGGTTTGAAGGCAACAGAAGTTCCAAGAGTGAGTCCTTGAGAGGAGCCTTGATGGGCTCCCACACCTGAATCCAGGTGTCCTTGGAGCATCCTGCATTAGGAACTTCATGCTCAGGAAGAGAGATCTGTCCATGGCTGTCCCTGCTGTGTGTCACAGAGGGCTCTGGGACTCAGTGGAAGGTCTGAAAATCCTCCTAGTGAAACTGGGGTAGAAAAAAAATCTTAAATACAGCATCCCACAGGTAGCAGAATGTCATTTCTGTGCATGTTCCTCCTGTTTTTCTACAGCACTGAAATCTCTGTTATTTCTATATGTTGGGTATTTTTAACGTATGCAATACTGGACTGGTCATGAAAAAAAGGAAAATTTGTTGCAAATAGGTTGTTGCTGTAATGAAACCCTCCAGTTTTGTACCCCCTGCATTAATGTTGTTCAGAGCAGAACACTGACAGCACCAGCTCGTGGTTTAGGGTGATAAAACAAATCAGTTTTCCAGCACTAAGGACTGATAAACAAATGATTTACCTTTTCCTCCTGTGTGGTGTGTTCTCTGTTCTCCCCTGACAGTGGTCGGCTCTCCCAAGGGAATTTCTTTCTCTGACATCACGGAAAATGCTGCCACAGTCAGCTGGACCCCCCCTCGCTCCCGCGTGGAAACCTTCCGGATCTCCTACGTCCCTGTCACAGGAGGTGAGCGGGGACAGGGGGTCCAGGGAGAGCAGGAAGGGTTTGGGGGGCTGCCATCCCTCCTTTCAGTGCATCTCCCAGGTGATCTTGCACAGATCATCTCTTTCTCTTCTTCAGGAATGAGGGAGTGCAGCCAGCCTCTGTCTGGACGCCGTGTCCACATCCCATGGGCAGGGCTTCTAAGGCAGCTCAGAGGTGGATGCTGGAGTGGTTGTACTCCTAAGAAGTCTCTGTCTGAACCTCTTCAGCAAGGATTAGTTTCCAAACTGTCATTATTTTGTAGGCACTTCATGAGCTGAGCACACTGGAAAAGATGGCCCTTGGAAATAATAATCAGAATCCATCCACTTTATAATAAAGTTTCCAGGCAATGATTTACTCAGTGCTCCCCAGCGTTGTCTCATTCTGGTTCAGTGTCCAACTCCAAAAACCTCCTCTACTTCAACAGATTTTTAACCTAATTTAGGGACATCTCTGAAGGGAAACAGCTAAAGAACACTAAAGACATCAGCACCAAAAAAACTGCTGCTGTTGACAAAGACAAGGAAAGATGTAGATCTTTAGACAATATAGGCTGGAGGCACACATCAAGCTTTAAATACAGTGATCCCACAGAAGAACAAGAATCCAGTCATAAAGTTAGGCACTGTTGTCTAAGTGCTTTCCTGGAATAAACCCAGAATTTGCAGTAAATATGGGTGCTAAGTCCTTAGCCACACACAGAGCACTGTTTAAAATAACATGCATCTTTATTCTAAATAAGGGGGGTAAAGGAGAATCTTCCAGCCCTCACCATAAACAAGGCAGATCTAAACTGTAAGTCCTGTCCTCAAGGTGTTTGAACTCCCATGAAGAGACTGCTGGGGTTTCTGCTTACACCTTCTCTGGGAAATTGTATTTTTAGGAACAGAAATCACAGAATGGTTTGCATAGGAAGGCACCTTAAAGCTGATCCCATTCCAACTCCCTGTCGCAGACACGGACACCTTCCACTAGAAATGTTAGTTTTTCTTACTGAATACAAACCAATGATTTATATTTAGGTGTTATGGCAAAAAAATTTGACACCAGTGGTTGTAACTAACTGGGAAAATTCCTCTCCTGCTGTAGAAGCACATCCATGGTGGCCATAATGTCTTACTTGAGAAACACCCTTCAAGCATTTCCTGGAGTACTGTGTCACTCATCCCTTGGCATTTGGCCTCATCCTAGGTACTCCAAATGTTGTCACAGTCGAAGGGAGCAAGACAAGGACCAGGCTGGTGAAGCTGGTCCCAGGTGTGGACTACAATGTCAGTGTCATCTCTGTGAAAGGCTTTGAAGAAAGCGAGCCCGTCTCTGGCATCCTGAAAACAGGTAATAATATAAAAGCAGCAAATAGCAACTCTTTAAATGGATCATCTGACTCAGGGATTGGAGCTGCAGACCCACCAAGATCCCATTTTTGCTGCCCACACAAACTGTAGGAAGCTCTTTTTCCCCCTCCTTCTTTGTCTTTGTATTTTACATGAAGATGGAACTTGTAAATTTGGTCAGGCTCCTATTTGCTAAATGCTAAATAAACCTGTGAGATGGAGACAATTCATGTATTTACCGTTCTAATTCACCAGAAAAAAAATCAGAAGTTTGTTTGGTTCTTTTTGTTTTAAATTAATGCTGTTTTTGAGATGAGGGAGCAAAGGGCCAGCTCAGCTGAGCAGTTCAGGCCAGTTTCTGTTGTGGACTTCACATGTCCCAGGTTCCAGACTGTCCTAAGCATAAAAGCATTCTCTCTCCTGATTTTTTCTTCAATATTCTCTCAGTATTCTGTCTCCTGATTTTTTTTTTTTTTTAATATCCCTGCAGGAAATGAGGGCTCACTCTGCTCCTGCTGACCGTCCTTCTATTCTTTTTGGGGGCTAACAAACATTCAGAGAGCTCAGGCAAAGAGCAAGATGATGAGTATTGGATAATGACAGGAGATTTATAACCCATTCCAGCTGTTCTGGAGGCAAAGATCCCATCTTAATTCAGGGAGAGCAAAAACCTGTGTGAAAAGTTGAGTCCTGAGAGGAGGCAAAGCAGGACATGGGGGGATTTTGGATACCTGGCTGGCTGTGGGATTGCTTTGTTCCAAACAAGCTGCTGGAAGGTCACAGTGGCCATCAGCTTCCATCACTTTGGTTATTTTTCCCAGCTCTGTATCCTGAATTTGTTCTAAAACAAACCAGATTTGAGGGTGTTGAGAGAAATATGTCAGCTTTGACAGAGCTGTTGAGATCGATGGTATCAAGAGCGATCTGAGAACATGGTTAGTTCTGTTTGTTCCCAGACTTTCATCTCTTCCAGCACTGACCTCCCTTTCCAGGGGTGGTTTTGGTGTCTCTTCATAGGCACTGATGTCTTTCCTGCAGAACTCCACTATTCCAAAGGGAATCATAAAAGCTGCACTGAGTTTTGGGCATTTTCTCTCATGAATTTACAGCAGAGCACTGCACAGAGCTGAGAGTGTTTGTCAAATTCCTTCAATCTGTTTTTCTTCCAGCTCTGGACAGCCCGTCTGGCCTGGTAGTGGTGAACATCACAGACTCTGAGGCTCTGGCAACCTGGCAGCCAGCAATTGCTGCTGTGGATAACTACGTGGTGTCCTACTCTTCTGAGGAAGGTGAGAGGAGCTGGGAATGCTTTGGGGAGCTGAAGTGTTAAAGCTCTCAAGAGGTGCTGATTGTAACTCCAGGAAAATCACAGAATATCCAGAGTCGGAGGGACCCACCAGGATCACCCAGCCCAGCCCTGTCCCTGCCCAGACACCCCACCAGCCCCACCCTGGGCATCCCTGGCAGCGCTGGCCAAAGGCTCCTGGAGCTCTGGCAGCCTCGGGGCTGTTATTTGGAGAAGGGGCTTTGCTGGAAGCATTTAAAAATTGATCGTTTTAATTCAGCACTCTCGATTCAGCCGTGTACAGACACAAGGGAGATTCCTGGGAAGCAGAGGCGGTGTTATAATCCCTGTGAACACTAGAGAGAGCTCACACTTCTAGAGAAAGGGCTCTGGTGGAACCCAGACTCAGCAGAGGTGCCAGCGCAGCCACGGGCTTTTACCAACTAGGAATGAAACAAATCAGTGAGTGGAGCACGGAGTTGAGCACACCATGATGTTTTGAATGAAATCAACATCTCTTTTCTGCTGTGTTTTGATCTCAGAGCCAGAAGTGACCCAGCTGGTCTCAGGGAACACAGTGGAGTATGACCTGAAGGGGCTGCAGCCTGCCACGGAGTACACGCTGAGCATCCACGCGCAGAAGGACACGCAGAGGAGCGAGAGCCTCTCCACCCACTTCACCACAGGTGCCATCCCACCCACAGCTGCCAGCCCTTCCAGTCCCACCTGCTCTGTGTTCCTCTCCTGCCTTTTTCACTGGAAACCTGAATTTTGACAGCGTTTGCATCACCTTTCTCTGGTGGGAGCCTAGTGTGGCTGACCAGAGGTGGTGTTCTGTCACTGATGCCTCAGGTTTTAGCTTTTGTTATCTTTTCAGAGTCTGTGCTGCTTTAGTGTGTGGGTCTGGGCTTCATATCAGGGGATGGTGAGCTCTCTTCGCAGAGTAGGGAGACAAAACAATTCCTTCTCTAGCTGGGGACCTGTGGATATTCTCAGTTCAACTGAAGAAAGAACAGAGATCATTTTCCCCAGGCTGAGCCTGAGAATCTTAGAGGAAAGAATTAAAACAATTATTATTTCTCTTTCTATAACCATTGTTTATAAATATAGTTCTCCAGAGTGTGCTATTCATAGTTCACCAATAGTGTGAGATGTTTCTACTTTGAAACCAATCAAGTCTCACCTCAGTGAGTCACATTATAAAAAGACCCGCTACTTTCATTAAACACTTTTGCCTTCTGATCCACCTAAACACCGGAGTCTTTCTTTCCTTCCCTGACTCAACAGCGTCAGGGGCCAAGGACAAATGATCCAAATCTCAGCCCAAGAGCACAAACAACGTGGGCTGGAGAGAGAAAAACAAGCAGGATGGGACTGCATGGGCTAAAGCTGGGATGGGACAATGAACTGCAAGATGCAAATGGAGCAGAAGTTACAATAATATGAGATCATCAGTTCCACAGAGTCTCAGAGCAGGAGCTCTTCTTTGGCTACTGAAGGAGCCCAGCTGGTTTCACACTCATGGCTTTCCATGAGCATCAGTGGGATCAGGGATGGTTCTCATTTTCCTGCCTTGGCTTGTCCCAGGGTATTAATTAGGGAGCCACACCAATCCAGTCCTATAATCACAGAGGGGAAGGGAAGCTGGAGATTGGAGCCAGACCAAGCAGGAAAAGTTTTCCTATTCTAAAAAGTTTTCTTATTCTAAAAAAAACCATAATTGGAACCACAGTTTTATTTCCTGGGAATATGTAAATACCAATCTGTCTTCTTGTAAGAAATAATGAAATGCACAATTTGGTCTCAAAAGACATTTCAGTGCAACTGTTCATAAAATAAGGTGCCTGGAACAAGCCAGTGTTTTAACTTAGATAAAGTTAACACCTTTGTTTTAAACTGCCAATGGGAAAATTAATTCTTAACCACAAAAGTTAAGGTTGAAGTGTTTTTTCATTTCAAATTTCTCTGGAGAGAAGGTTTGTTTTCCTGGCTTGTTTTAATATATGGCCCACAAGATAACCTGTGGAATTGACTTTGTATGGATGTGATTGTAATGGCTGTGGTGTCTCCTGCAGGGCTGGATGCTCCAAGGGATTTGAGTGCCACTGAGGTGCAGTCAGAAGCAGCTGTGATGAGCTGGAGGCCTCCCCGTGCTCCAGTCACTGGATATCTCCTGATCTATGAATCCATCGATGGCAGAGTCAAGGTAAATAAACCTGAGGGGCTGTGCCTCAAATCTGGGCAGTGGAGATGCTCTGACGTGTCCAGAAATGCAACATAGTTGTGTGCCTTAATTTAAACACTAAATTTAAAAATACTCACTGCCTCTTTCAGTGCTAGACTGAACACAAAAGCATTTCAAACCAGTTAAAGGACTTTTGTACATTATACCCTGAAACAGATGCTCCGTTGCAGCCTGAATTTTGCCTTTCATCTCCCTACAATACAGATAAAAGCACAAACATTTTCCTTCATTCCAGACCTGTAAACTCACACCCCCAAAGGATGTGATTCACTTTTCTAAACTCAGGGGAATCCCTGTGCAAAGGGGTGTCTAAAGAAGAATGAGCTGCCTGTGGAAGTGCCTCTTATTCTCCTAAAATTTTATTTTGTTCCCACATAATTATATTACACTAAATATTTAAATATTAATCAGGTGAGTCCCAGAAAAAAAATAATTTTGGATGCCCAGCCTGGATCAATGGAGAGGATTCTAATTTTCAGGAAGGCTAATTCCCCAAGCACACTGAAAACCAGTATTTTAATGTCACAGCAAAACAGCCTTTTAAAGCCTGGAGTGCATTTCCTTTTCCTAAGGGATGAGTTCCCCAGTTTTTTATGAATTTCACAGTCTGTACATTCAGGACATGTAAACATTTATGCTGCCTTGCTTTCAAACCTCCCAGCTTGTACATTGTGATGGTGAACACTCATTTCCAGGCAGGCTTTACTGAACTTTTAAATATTAGCTTGGTAAAAATCTTAGAGGAGTACCTTTATATCAATTAATCTAGATGGTTAAAGATACCATCAATAATTATGACCAAAAAAATGTGACAGACCATAATATGTAACCATTCTGGTCATTATGATTTATTTCTCTGAGATTTCCCTTTATTATCTCTTCTCTCCACAGGAAGTCATCCTAAACCCCGAGACAACTTCCTACAGCCTGACAGAGCTGAGCCCCTCCACGCAGTACACGGTGAAACTGCAGGCCCTGAGTGGGGCCCTGAGGAGCAAAACCATCCAGACCATTTTCACCACCAGTAAGGACATGAGAATAATCTGAATGATCTAAAATAATACTGAATACTAATCTAAAATAATCTAAATGCTGCTGAGCTCTGCTGTGAGGACACACAGACCCACACAAGATTTTAATCTGTTTGCAGTGTTAGTGCAAAGTCCCTGTTCCCCCAGATCTGTTCTCCCTTGGCAGGATGAAATTCCAATATCCATCCACATCACCCTCACAGTTGGGTAAAACATCTGCCTTGCCCATGTGAAATATCAGCAGGAATTCTTTAAAATCCAGCTGACACCTTGATTTCTCCCTGTATCGATCCCAGGGAAAACAAATCAGAGTTTGGAGCTGAAATGAAGCAAACCACAAAGGCACACACAAATCAGTGCTGGGGGCTGAGCAGATGGATTTCTGGGTAGATTTTCCTCCTCTCTCTGTCTCAAAGCCCCTCTGCACATCAGCTCCAGCCCAACAGGACAGCTCTGCAAGGATAAATTGGCTTCTCTGAAGGTCACTTCACAGCTGACATTAAAAAAAGGAGTTGTTCTGTATTAGCTGTGACACTTTGCCTGTCATTTGTCTCACTTTTCCCAGTTTTCAGCCTTTCAGGCCCAGCAGGACCTTCAGTCATCCCCATTCCCCCTCCTGCTGCTGTCACCAACTCCAGCCCAAGGACTGCCAGAAGTCACCCAGCCCCAAGTCTGCCCTGTCACTGCTTGTGCAGAGCAGGATGAACTCACCAACACATCCAGAAACAGGAGAGGAATTAAATCTGGTGTATTTAGGTGATGTTTGGCAAATTGACCATGAGTAGGGACTGACCATGAGAGGTGCCTTCAGCCACGTGAACAGTGTCAGACTCATTCAGGCAGAAGCTTAAGCCTGGCCTTAACTCTAAAAATACATTTGTGTCTATTTAGTGACAGGGTAACACTGAAGTGACTAAAGAGTCACTTTTTTCCAAATCCCAAAGCTGATGGAAACTTGCATGGCCTTAAATCACACCAGGGGAGGTTTAGATTCAATATCAGGAAATTTTTCTACATGGAAGGAGTTGTAGAGAATTGGAATAAGCAGTGATGGAGTCCCCATCCCTGGAAGTAGTCAAAATACCTGTGGAGCTGGCACCTGGGGACATGGTGGTGAACATGATGGTGGGACTCTGTAAATGGTTGGACTTGATCTTAAAGGTCTTTTCCATCCTTAACAATGCCATGATTCTGAATTTCTGTGAAAGTCTGTGGAGCTGAAGCCCAGGCAGGGATATGTAACACTGACAAGGACCAGCAGCCACTCTGTGAGAAGCTGCAGGTAAAAACTCTCCTTTAGACACACCTGGAACAACACTTAATTGGCTGAAAAAGTTATTGACCTGAGTGAATAAAAATTAAAAAACAAAAGGTTTTGGGGGGTTAGAAATTGTTCTGACTGCAATGATTTTATTGTCTTGTTGTCAGAAAGAAAAGCTTAACAACATTTTCCTGTAGTTTCAACTGTTGCTGTTTGCTGTGATTTTTAGGAGTGTAGCTTTTAACACATTTAATATTGTCCTTGCTAGCAAAAGACTCACAATTCATTTATTTTTGATTGAAGTCCTTTGTATCCCGCTTCCATTTTCTGTCACATGAGCAAAGATTGGTAGATTTGTTTTCCCCCAAAAATTGCTGTAACACAGCTCCTGAATTTCAGCCTTTAGCTGGAGGATACACTCCCATCCTAGCAGGGAGTAGTTATCTCACATTCCCAGCACTTCCAGAAGTGTAGACAGATGTGAAAAACCACATTCAAAAGAAGAATTCACCTCACCAGCCATATGCTGTGGATGTTCTGTATGCAGGATACAATTACAAACCTGTTCCTGGGATCTGTAGTCCCACAAGGGATTTTCCTGAGCCATCTGCATTGGGCACATTCCTTGTAACTGCTGATTTCCTAAGGAATGCTTCCTCTTCCCTGTGTGTGCAGCTGGGCTCCTCTATCCCTACCCCAAGGACTGCTCCCAGGCCCTGCTGAATGGAGAATCCACCTCTGGGCTCTACACAATTTACCTGAACGGGGACAAGGCTCAGCCTCTGCAAGTGTTCTGTGACATGGGCGAGGACGGGGGCGGCTGGATCGTGAGTATGGGGCAGGGGCAGCACATCCCATCCTGCTCATCCAGGCACCCTCAGAGTGTTATTATCACAGTAGGGCTGTCCCGTCTATAAATCTGGGGAGCTTTATCCTAGGCAGGTGTAGTTTGTTTGCTAATTTGAGATTTCATCAATTTTGAGGTTTCCTGGCCAACGCCCCAATGAGTGTGGCGGGTTATTATCACAGTAGGATAATAGTGTTGTTATCACAGTAGGATAATGGTGTTATTATCACAGTAGGGCTGTCCTGTCTATAAATCTGGAGAGTTTTATCCCAGGCAGGTGTAGTTTGTTTGCTAATTTGAGATTTCACCAATTTTGAGGTTTCCTGGCCAACGCCCCAATGAGTGTGGTGGGTTTGGTGCTGGCCAATCACCAGTGCACTCACTTCCTGCTGTGGGGTAGGATTAGGAGGAAGGCAAAGCAGGCTCGAAACCTTAAAAGGGTATAAAGAAAATTTTATTAACAGTAACTAAAAGAAAAAAAAAAAAGTAGGAATTGAAACAAACCCTTCAGAACACTTCTCCTCCCCCCACAAACTTTCCTTTTCCACTGACAATGCAAAGAAACAAAATTTTAAATTTCCAGTCAGTTTACCAGCTCTAAAATAGACTTTCTTCAGTTCACTTAGGCAGAGAATCCCTCTTGAAAAACTATGACAGTAGGACACTCTAGTGCCCAGAACAGGGTTGCCAGCTCTTTCTGTAGTTGGAGGAGAGAGAGGTGTCTCCAAAGGATGGGTCACACCCCTGGTTCGGGCTTGATCCCTCTCCAGGTGTAAGGGCTGCTGAAATGACCATACTAGATAACACTTCTTCTAAATAATCACCAAGGAGAGGGGAGGGTGAACTGACTCAGTCTGAATAAGAGAGGGAGTGAGGGAGGTAAAGCACGGCCCAGGGGAGGCATTTGTTCAGCAGCCACAGGGTGCAGTGGCTTCCAAGGCCACTGTGCAAGGGACACAGTGCCACCCAGCCAACAAAGGAATGGCAGTAAATGCCACCTCTCCACACTGACATCCCCAAATCTGAACAAGCCAAAGGGACCCAGGGCACAGAAAAGCAGGAGAAGCTTGAAGAATGCTTGCCTGGGAGATGAGGGATGGAAAAACCCTTGGCTGAGAAATCCAGAGCTGCAGGGTGGGTTTAAAAGGGCAGAGAGCAGGAACTGAGAGGCCACGTCATGCAGAGGAGCCTGGGAACCCAACAGAGAAATTGGAGACTTAAAAACTACATGGAGCATCCAAAAACCTGTGTGCAGGCTCTGCTGGGAGGGGTAAAGGCAGGGCAGGAGCAATGCTGGGCTCTGTGTTTGTAAAAGCTCTTCCCCTCTGGCCAGAGCAGTCTGTCCATACCATTTTCTGCTTTTAGGTCTTCCTGAGGCGTCAGAATGGAAAGCAAGATTTCTACAAGAACTGGAATACTTATGTGGCAGGTTTTGGAGATCCTAAGGATGAATTCTGGATAGGTAAGTGCTGAAAATTTGTATTTTTGGAAAAAAAAAAAAACCAAAAAAACAAAACCCATACAAACAAAACAGGAGCACATCCCAAAAGTCCAGGAGGTACTGAGAGGCTTCCATTTAGCTGGCAGGAGTATTTGTAAAGGGGAACAGGAGTAAAGGAGCCAGGGACACCCTACATGAGGGAGACTGAAAGGGCCAGGCTCAGCCAGTCCCTCCAGCTGCAGTCAAAGGATGTCATGCTGGGGTCACCAAATGAGCCCACCTGTTCCTCACTGGGGCTCTGGGAGCAGTCAGAGGTGGCCTGGAAAGCAGGTTCTGCTTCCTGTCCTCCTGGGACACTCCCAGCAGCAAAGGCTGACGATCCAGAGAGGAAAAGCAGGGCAAATAGAGGTCATAAACTCACATTTTGGTAAAATAAAAGTAAATCCTCCACATTTTCAATGGTTGTGCTGCATTTTTCTGATTGTAAATGAAAGGTGATGATGATGTTGATGATTATGATCACACAGCACAACTTTGGTTGTTTTGCCCAACCTGTTTCTGTTATTTGAAGGGAAGATCTCTCCCAGTCAACCTGGACTATTTATTTGCTTTTGTGCTGACATCACGCTAGAGCTGATCCAGCTCAGTGTCCTCACCAGTGCTGGTGTCCTGCTCTGTTTGTACAGTCCAGTATGGCCCCATTCATGGAATAATCGCATGGCAAATGTCCTGGTTTTGTATGGGAGGGAGAGCTTTGGCCACTTCTCTCTTTCAGCAATGTCCAGGGCTAGTTGAATGGCTTTGGGTTCAGTGACCAGCACTGAACCCACCACAACAAAGAAAAAAACATGGAGAGACTGATGCCTTAAGGAACCTGGAAATCAAACAACACACTTTTAGGATAACATTAGTATAGGAGTAATGTAAAGGTTGATCTTTATTGGAGGCCTTTAGAGGTGAATATGCAAAATGTCCACAAAAGCCCCTCCCCATGGGGTGAAGACAGTTTTTAAAAGTTTAACAAATTAGCATAATTGACAAAATCACCAATTAGGAGCACAAGTGGTGATGCAATTCCCCTCTGTTCAAGCCCCTTCTAAATCTTCCCCCCTCAGATGGAACCGAACTTTGTTGATGAAAACGGGTCTCAAAGAGGGTTTTTTTGGCCTTGGTTCCCAGGGAGAATCAAGATGGGGGGCTTTGGAATATGTTTATTCTTTCTGCCTGTCAGGGCAGGGAAAAGCACTGGGAAAACTCAGTAGGAATGCAGCAATAGGCTACAGAGCTCCAAACAGATGTGTAAAGAATACAGAGAATACAGAAAAAAAAAAGGCAAAAAAACCATTTGGCATCAAGACAGACATTCCTTCCTGCCCACAGGTCTAGAGAACCTGCACAAAATCACTTCTCAGGGCCAGTACGAGCTGCGGGTGGACCTGAGGGACAAGGGGGACATGGCCTACGCCGTGTACGACCGCTTCAGCGTGGGCGACGCCAAGAGCCGCTACCGCCTGCGTGTGGATGGCTACAGCGGCACAGCAGGTGAGAGCAAAAACTGACTTTCCCTCCTTATAGTGACCCATTTCCTCCCATTGACTCAAGGAAACCATGTCAATGTTGCAGATCAGCAGATGCCTCTCCTGTGTGAGTGTCTTGGTTTGAAAAGACAGGTGTCTGCTAAGGAAGGCAGGAGCCCCCCTGAAATGGAAAATATAAAACCCCTCCCTCCGAATTATTATAATTTTGAAATTTAGAGCCTCTTAGGAAAAGATATGGGAGCAGGAATAACAGTTCTTTACTAGGGAAGAAAATAAAACAATGAAATAAACAATGCAGTAAATCAAAACCCCACTGCCAGAGTCAGAAGAGGAGCTGCCCCCCTGTGGGTCAGGGTGGTGGCAGCAGTGCCATTCCATGGTGGCTCAGCCCTCCTGCAGTGCCAGCTGTGGTTCTGCTGGAGCAGGGATCCTGCACAAGGCTGGAGTTTTCCTCTGAAGCTCCAGGGCTGCTGGAGATGGGCCTGCTCTCCCTCTGGGAATGCAGGGAGAAGAAAGCTGCTCCTCTGGGAATGCAGGGGGCAGAGGCTGCTGTGCTGTTCCAGGCTCAGATTGTATCCAGGTAGGAATGCTTGGCTCCTGCCCTGGGCGCAGCATCTCCCCATGGGATGATGGAATTTGATCAGCCATGCAGGGACACTCAGTGGCCATGAACAGCAGAGATCTCCTGGAGGGAGGATTGGCTGTGGCAGAGATAAAGAAACCTGCCCCATGGACAGCAGAGAGCTGCCCCAGCTCTGACAGATGAGAAGTACACACCCCCAAACCATATCTTACAAGCCAGGACAGTGAGGTGTTCAAAAATCAAACATATCAATATATTTATGTTTCTGTTTTATATCCTCCAGGCACTTTGGAGCCATATTTTATAGCCTGATTATGGCAGCATTGAAACAAGTGTATTAAACCACAATATATCTCATTTGGCCAATCTTGGCTGTCATTTATACAGCCAATAATAGCCTGGCACAGCTTCTCTTGTCAGTAGAATTTGCAGCAAAGCCCTCCTGTAATGTGATTTATGATTTTGCTGAACAAATCATCTGCCTTTTGTAATCACACTGGGGCAAACCCTGCAGCCCTTGGTGAGTCCTCTTCAGGGCTTCACAGGATTAAGAGATAAATCCAGTTTAACAACATGTCTTAAAAGGAGATAATTTCACACTGCTGGGTGCAGAAACCAGAGCAGAGCTTTGGGTGTGGGCTCTGCCCTGTGACCAGCACAGGAGCTTTTACCCTGACTACAGAGATACAAAGTAAATGCAGCAGCAGCAGAATAAATGACTATTTAATTTAGATGGGATATTGGGAATAAATCCTTCCCTGTGAGGGTGGGCAGGCCCTGGCACAGGGTGCCCAGAGCAGCTGGGGCTGCCCCTGGATCCCTGGCAGTGCCCAAGGCCAGGCTGGACAGGGCTTGGAGCAGCCTGGGGCAGTGGGAGGTGTCCCTGCCATGGCAGGGGGTGGAATGGGATGAGTTTTAATGTCCCTTCCAGCCCCAACCATTCCATGATTCTGTGATTTAAGGCAAATTGTCTAGTGCAGAGTATTAGTAGCTGCTACCACGAGTAGGATTCAGTCAGTGTGGAGACTCCTTTGGTCTTGATTCCTTCCTTGTGAACACCTCTTTGGTCTTGGCTTGTCCACACTGTGAAATCCAGCTTTTAGCAAGAAGTGCAGAAATTGAGCTGCACGGAAAAGCCCACTTAACATGCTGGGGATTAGAGACCACCTGAAGAAAATATTTTAACCTGCCTGCAAAACCAAAAATTGTGTATTTCCTCCTGTATTAAAACAAGTCAATTTTTTAAAATTTAGATGCAGACAGGTCATTGCACAGTCCAAATATTTTCATGAAATCTAAACCAGGCAATGCACTGACCTTGCTCTTTCTTTTGTCCCCCCATTCAGGTGACTCCATGACCTACCACAATGGAAGGTCCTTCTCCACCTTTGACAAAGACCACGACTCTGCCATCACCAACTGTGCTCTGTCATACAAAGGAGCTTTCTGGTACAAGAACTGTCACCGAGTCAACCTGATGGGCAGATATGGTGACAACAGCCACAGTCAGGTGAGTTTGGCTCTGAAGGCTTCTCTAATGCATGAGAGGAAGGCGAATTGCAATTATGGGCTTTTCTGATGGTTCAGCCAGCCAAAAATCACAGCATGCCCTCCTCCCACTCTCCAAAATGACAGGGAAATGTAAGGGCAGTCACAAAACAAGAATTTAACATCAGCTGGTGAAATCTTGTTGGCTTTGTCTGATTTTCCAAGGGAATATCCCAAGTGTGCAGGAAATAATTGTAGTTTTCAACATGTGAAACAAAAAATATTTTTCTTGCCATGAAAGCCAGACAAGGAGAGACAGCGCTGAGGGACAGAGGTTTAACAAGACCAAGCTCAGGGTGCTGCACGTGGGTTAGGGCAACCCCTGGGATCAATCCAGGCTGGGATGAGCAGCTGGAGCAGCCCTGGAGAGGGACCTGGGGGTGCTGGGGGTGAGAGCTGGAGCTGCCCCAGCCCTGAAGCCCCTGCCCTGGGCTGAGCCCAGCGTGGGCAGCAGGGCAGGGGGGATTGTGCCCCTGTGCCCTGTGCTCAGGTGAGACCCCAGCTGCAGAGCTGCCCCAGCCCTGGCCCAGCACAGGGAGCAGCTGGAGCTGCTGCAGAGATCCAGAGGAGGCTCCAGGGGCATCAGAGGGATGGAGCAGCTCTGCTGGGAGGAGAGGCTGGCACAGCTGGCATTGTTCACCTGGAGAGGAGAAGCTTTGGGGGGACCTCAGAGTGGCCTTGCAGGGCCTGAAGGGGCTGACAGGAAAGATGGAGAGAGAAGATTAACAAGGGCTTGGAGTGCCAGGACAAGGGGGAATGGTTTCACACTGACAGAGAATAGGTTTAGGTGAGATACTGGGAGGAAATTCTTCCCTGGGAGGGTGGGCAGGCCCTGGCACAGGGTGCCCAGAGCAGCTGTGTCTGGCCCTGGATCCCTGGCAGTGTCCAAGGCCAGGCTGGAGCAGCCTGGGATAGTGGGAGGTGTCCCTGCCACAGCAGGGCTGGAACAAGATGATCTTTAAGGTGCCTTCCAGCCCAATCCATTGTGTTTCCATGATTCTGTGACCTGATGTCGGTGGGTTTGCACAGCTTGGACATTTCACAGCCCCTGTGCTTCCCAAAGCTCCTCTGCTTTGTGGTGCCTCTGTGCCCAAAGCAGAAACATCCCCAGTCTGAACCAGGGACTGCAAATGCAAGTGTGACCTCCCACCTCTCCCCTCTGCCTTCCCAGGGCGTCAACTGGTTCCACTGGAAGGGCCACGAGTATTCCATCCAGTTTGCAGAGATGAAGCTGAGACCCTCCAGCTTCCGGAACCTGGAGGGGCGTCGGAAGCGAGCGTAGAGCCGGGGGGCTGCGGGCAGGGGCTGGGGAGGGGATGGAGAGGGGGGTGTGGGGAGACCCTCTGGCATCGCTGGCCTGGGGGTGTGAGGAGCTGGGATTGGCACCAAAGCATCGGTGAGCCGTGGCCCGGCGCAGGCTTTGCAGCATTCCAAACAAAAAAAGCCTTAAAGCATGCCAGAGTTTCCAGCAGAGCAGCTCCAGCTGCGCACCAGGAACGTCCTCCACACCAAAGACAACGATCTCAAGGGTTCTGTGTTGGTTTTTTTTTGGTTTTTTTTTGGGTTTTTTTTGTTTTGTTTTTTTTTTTTTTTGTTGGAAAGCATCTGGGATAAAGATCTTCCAATATCTGACAATCTCTTGAGTGGCCCAGGGGAGGGGAGGGAGAACAGCTTTGTACATTGGTAGTTTGTTTTAGAACCAGCCATATTTTACACACAGAAATGTGTAAGATTAATTATCATTATTATTATTATTATTAGTTATAAGTGAAAATAATTGGTGGTTTGAATGCCTTTTTTATATATATCAAGTACCACAGAGAAGTAGGGAACGGGAAGGGAAAGCAGTATGTTTTTAAACTTAAGCATAAGATTAATATTATTAATATAAATACAAAGTAATAATAATAATAATGATAATAATAATAATAAGCTACATTTTGTCATTTTTAAGAGAACCATGCTTTTGGAAACACAGCAGGACAGTGTCTGATTGTAAATTTTTTTTTTATAAATAAAAGCACAATTACTTTTAAATAAATTTCTACCTTTTTTCTTTATCCATGTGGAGTTTGTGCATGTCCAGGATATATTTACTTAGATGGGGAAATAAAGACAGACTGAGATTAATTAGGCTGCTGAGCCCCAACTGAAAACTGTTCCTTTTGTCAGCGACTGGTTGTAATTATTCTGGTGGGTTTGTTACAGTGAAATGCCCAGGAGGATTTGGGTTCTTTCAGAACAGAATTCTTTTTTTTATTTCCTGCCCAACAGCTTCTTACACGTTTTTCTAAGTGCTACTGACCAATGCTTGCTCCATCTAGGTGGGAATAACTAACAAAGTAAAACAAATAGAACCCAGAGTTGTTGTCAGGTACCATGGGCAGATTGAACACTTGTGTAAATAAAGGGCTCTCTTTTTTTTTTTTTTTTTAATATGAATGGAAATCCATGTAGTTCCTCTGTATCACACCCTGAAGTTCAAGACAATAAAAGATCTCTTGTTTCAATCCAGTCTCTCTGCCCTACTTCAAGGTTGCGTTTTGCAAACGTTTTGCAAACATTTTGTAAATGTTTCTTGCCTCCCTCCTGGCTGAAGTTACACTCCTGAGCGTTGTTTGTGTTGCACAGGGAACATAAATCTCCTTTGACCCTCCAGGGCACTGGTAGCACTATATTAAATTAATTCTCTGTAATTAATCGCCCTTCCTAGGTGTTTGTCACAGGGGATGATAGGCAGCATAAAGGAGAACAAATCCAGTAATGAAGAAATACACTCTGCTCTCCAGATGCTTTCCAAGCTATGAGGAAAAGGCACTGGATCCGTGTTTCTGGGCGCTGGAAAGCTCAGGCAGTCTGTTTGCAGACAGTCAGGGGAAGAAGTGACATTTATGGAATGATTTCCTCATTGCTGGTAACATGAGAGCTGCCTGGCTCTGCCTCTGGTGTCATTTACCTTGGCAGCTCCAAAGAGCTCCTGGAGACAGGCTCAGGTTTGTGCCTCACCCCAGACAAGACTCAAACACGCTGCACAAAAGGAAGCTGATATTTCCTGTAATTACTCACTGACAGATGCCCTGCTTGGTATTCTCTGTGATCCCTACTGAGAGAGGGAAGCTGGCAAATCCTTGGAGTCAGACCTGCCAAAACACCGTTCAGAGCTGACACAAGCTTGATTTGGGACCAGCAGCTCCACCACGGGCTCCTGGAAGGGAAATTCACTGGCTTTTCCCCCTTTCCTGTTTGTAACTCGTGAGAAGAGTTTAAAAACACGTTCGGATTTGAAATCTGTTCGTGAACCTGCCAAGCCTCGGTGCTGGTGTTCATCCTTAACGTGATGAAGCAGTTTGGGAGCCTCCAGGGGGCAGGAGAGGAAGGGCTTCAAAATTATTTCCTCAGCCAGATTTAAGGTCCTAAAGGCACTGAAGGGGATATCTGGGGGCCTGAGAGGGGTTTATGGTGTTAGGACTGTTTCCATGAGGTATTTTTGAGACAAGGGGATGGAAAACTCCTTTTCCAGTGTCTCTGTCCTAACTGTAACTACAGTCTGAGCAAAAACTCATGCTTGGGTTTCTTATTTAAGTGAGGTGAAAGCTTCAAGCCAGGTGGGCAAAAGTCAGCTGGATGCATAATTTGGGGAAGTGAGGCTGATGGCAGCTTTCAAGTTATTCAATCCCCTGTCTTTTTGTGAGACTAGGACTGCGAAGTGTGGTTGTTTCTGGCTCCAGGCATGAGTGTGCAGCGATTAGAGCACTCCAGGATGATGTGGGAGATGACAGATACCTTGAATTCTTCCCTCTGCCACAGTAACACCTTGGTGTCAGCTGAGCTGGAGCACCCACATGTGCTGCATCACCTCTGGGTGCAGCTCCCTCACTTCCTCTCCTGATGCAATTCCAGCCAAGGGAATTGATCTCACCCATTGCTGGGCTGAATGTCACCAGAAAGCCAGGGAATCTCACCTGAATCTGCAGTAGTGAATAAATAGCTCAGTGATTTGTGACACAAAACTTAAATATCCCATCTTTCCTGCCCAAGAATGTCCCTTCAATCAAATTACATGTTTGGCTTCATTTGCTTTAAAAGCAGTTGAGCATAACTGAGGGTCAGAGAGCATGAAAAACATGAAATTGAGTACACAGTGATCCAGTGGCTGCCCCTGCTACTCATTTGGTCTCAGGCTTCACTACCTGAATCCAAAACTGCAGCCTTGAAAAACCTTCTTGCCACTGCCTGTTAATCCTGGGGTTGTTAAACTCTGAAGGGGCAGTACCTTTTTTCCTTTGGGTTTTTTTTCCCCCTCTTTCTTTTCTCTTTCTTTTCTCCTTCTCCTTCTCCTTCTCCTTCTCCTTCTCCTTCTCCTTCTCCTTCTCATCTTCTTCTTCATCATCTTCATCTTCTTCTTCTCCTTCTCAGCATTCTTTGTGCTTGACCCACTGAACATGTTCTAGAACTTGATTAGAAAGAAAAGCAGAACAGAAATGTTCCGGTGTCATCAACAAGCAGCAGCTTGATCCCAGAAAATGGCAAGGAGGTGGCATCAGCCTCACAGGTACCTTGCCACTTTTTATTTCTGACTTCCAGGGTTGAGAACAAGATGACCCAGGAATAGAGCTGGGATTGCTGAGGTGCTTGGCTGGTTGCTGCAGGTTCTCTGCACTTCATCAGGAGCTCAGGCAGAGTGGAATTCTTCACAGAGCGTTACAAACACAGGGAATTGATAAAATACCATTTATTTAATGGGATGTGGGAAAAAAATAATGTGAAATGAAAATATAGAAGGAGACATAAACGCCCCAGCAGCTTTGGAGCCCCTGTTCAGCACAGCCTTAACATTTTCTTTGAAAAAAGTCTGCTCCAGCCTTTGTTCCTCCACTTTTCCCCCGGTGATTTCCCCAGCAGGTACAGAAATCTCAGCCCTCAGATCTCCAGCAGCTCTGTGTGTGTGTTCAACAAATGCTGGTCCTGATAAACAAGGTGTGGTTTGTCAGCAGGAGACTGCGAGCAAAGCTCCGCCAGAACTGCACAGATGATCTTTATTCTTGGAGGGCCCTGGAAAAACACACATGTTAATCAGGTCTTCAATCTAAAGGTGAAGGAGTTGGTGTAGGTGAGAGGGAAAGATAATTCTCAGAAGAAAAAAAAAAAAAAAAGAAGCAAAAACCAAAAGACAAAACCAGAATAAAAGGTGATGTAAGAACTGCTCTGGCTTTCTGGGTCATCCTTGCCTGCTAGCAAGCTGTTCCTGGCTCCATCCCAAAAGGTTTAGGAGTAGAAACACAACCTGATGATTGTACAGTGAGGTTTTCACTTGACTTGCAGCCTTGCTGAGGAATTTCCACAGGGCTGAGAATGAGTCTCCATCCGGGCTTGCATCAATCATGTTCCTGCTGCAAAATGAATCAGGCCTGTTGCACTTTGCAGCGGCAATGAGATCCCGAGTGGAGGCCGGAATAGGAAAATGTAACCACACACAGGCATTTCAACAGCTCTGTGAGCAAAAGGAAAGTTTCCTGGAGGGGGCAGGAGCTATTGGACAGGAGAAGTTATTGCAAAATAAAGAGGCTAGTGCTGTACCCATCTCTGTATCCCTTCCACTCCTACATTTAGGCCCACTCAGCTGAAAAATCCACTTCAGCTTTAGTCACTCGTCAAGTGTGGGGAGCTCATGGTCTCTCTGAGATGCTATCTGCAGGGTTACTCACTTGTGCCCTTTCAGATGGCACTGAGGATAAGGGTTTGGGTATTTTTAGGGCAAAAGTCCCCTTTCACAACCTCTGAAATTTCGGAAGTCTGGGCTGACTTTTTCCAAGGGGTCTTGCAATGGAGGGGGCCCAGGTCTCCTTCCTTAGTGCTGCTGTTTGGCTTTCCCAGCTCAGCTCCTTGGGGAGGGACAGGTTTGGAATGGCAGCTAAAAATGTGTCTGTCCCTCCCTAAGTGCCCTCTTTGTCCCTCCCCAGGGCTATCCTCACGTTCTCTGGAGGCACAGAGGGGCCTCCACACCACTGTGACTGTGGTTAAGTGGTTTTTGGTGCACAGGGTGCAGCGTCACTAATAAATAAATATCTGCTGTTATTCACAAACCACCAGCTGCTACTCACAAATTCAGGACTCCCTTCTCTGGGATTGCCACAGGAAAAAAAGTCAATCCTCCTGTACCAGCCTGCCTGATCTGGCAAAAACCACCTGCAAGGTGTCTTGTTCCAAAGCAGCACCTCCTGAAACCATCACTGACTGCATGGGCAGGGATGGCTCAAAGGGCCTGGTGATGACTCTGCTCCTTCACCTCTCCGTCAGGTACTTTCCTCAGAGGAAATCATTCAGCTTCCTGTGTTTTTACTGTAAATTCTGTGCTGCAAAGAGGAAAGAGAGAGACCAACACAGATAGAGAGATTGTGGGGTGGGGGAAACCAACACACGGTGGTTTCGGTGCAGATAATCCCTTTCACTCCCGCTTTCGTGGCTCCCTCTGCCAGAGGCATCCCCTGTTTTAGAGCAGCAGAGAGGGTTAAAAGCAACATCTAACCTGAAAACTGGTCCCCTGCTTAAACTGAAACTACTTTCAGGACTCAAAGTGCTCATTTCCTCCCCCCCCTTCCTCTGCCTCTTTACTTTTACTTTACTTCGTGCCATGTCCTTCTAGTTCTGTGATTCTGTGAAAGTGAGAGGAGAAATAATGTGAAAAAGGCTGGGTTTTGTCCAAGTGAAAGAAAATATGCCTGGCTGTGTCACTAGAGAGCACAAGCATTCAGATTAAGTCTGAGAGATAATTTCCACTTTGTCATCACACCAATTGCAAAAGTCACAGCTTCAGGAAGAGCTGGGGCTTTTTTTCTTAATGAGATATTCTAGGCTTTCAGGAAAATAGAATGCTGCTTGCAAAGAAGGTACACAGCAAAAATAAACCCACCGGCTCTTCCCTAGGAAAAGGTTTTAAAAGATGGTTTTGAATATCTCAACTCCATTATGACCAACCAAAGAAGTGTAAATGGCTGAGAAAAATTGGAACAGAAGTAAAAAAATCATAATCTGAGTTGCCTTATATCCTGAACTATTTGACTTTTTCCTAGGAAATAAATAGTAAAAAATAGATTGGACCCCTTAGATTATAATTTTTATTTGTATTCAGTATAATCTATGTGCATTCTCTGCTTTATGGTAACCCAGCTACCTGGAAATTACCCCCACACACAATGCAGCACTGGCACAGCAGTCAAATTAATTGCATTTTTTTCATTATAAAAAGTACATACAGGTGGCAGCTCTGTGTTTTGGCAGTCTCTCGTCAGCCCTGAGGAGCCCCCTCTGAAGCAGATATCGCAAGCTTGGCTATACCTGGATTCATGGGTTCTGCTCTTGCCTTTCCACAAAGCTTTCCAAGCACTCACAGCTCCAGTCACTGCTCTGAACTCTTCTCACTGAAATGGGGAAAAGCCTCTCAACCACCAAAATTTCAGTGTCCCTGAGCAATTCTGAGCCCAAACCATCTCCCCCATGCCAAGCCCTTCTCATTTCACTTGGCCTTGGAGGGAAAAGCAACTCCTGGATGTGATGATGCCCTTTTTAGGCTACCTGAAAACAGAGGCCAGACAAAATAAAGGGAATAAAAAGCAGTTCTATTTATCGAAGGATCTGTAATCCTGCAATTCTTTAGTGTGTAACTCCAAACTCCACACACAGTGGGAGCTGCTGCTTTCCCATTTGGGGCAGACACAACAATTCCTCTCCAGGCCTGGCAATCAAGGACACCTCACTGCCTCAGGGCCCAGAGATGGAAACAAAAGTGAGTTTTGGGGGGAGCAAACCTGGGGTCAATGACTTCATTACCTGAAGCTGTAATTGGCAGATGATATGCAATCAATATGCAAATGGACCAAGCTTACAAAAATGTGAAAACCCATGACCCATCGTCCATTTTGGGTGTAGGCCCTGGGGGGACTTTGTCTACCTGAAATGTACCTGAAGGGTGTTCAATAAATATACCAGCTTTTTATTGCCTTAATTCTGTCTGGCTCTGTTTTTAGGTAGCCCCAAAAGGGCATCACTGGGGCTGTGGCTGTGCCAGGGCAAAGGCATCTCCTGGGGCTGGGTTCCACCTGCCCCCTGCCAGCCTTTGCTTCCTGGGGTTTCAGTGGTGCCCCAGGAGCAGGGGGGCACTGATGTGAGCTGCCAAGCAGGGACAGCCTCCAGAGGGATGTGAACGATGCCTTAGGATTTTAGCTTTTATATTTTTCATCTATTTGTAATCCTGCAATTCTTTAGTGCATAGCTCTAAAGGATCTATGGATGTAAAGGTGTGCATATTCATGTAAAAACCATCCATGTCTGCGTTTGCCCACAAGCATCCACATATAACTATAAAACTAAACATGAATACCTACAAGAATTATAAAACCATAATGATTTCCAGGCTGGGAGCATCACTGGGACTCAGACCCCAGGGTGCTGCCAGCTCAGCAGAAATGTCAGTGTTTCCTGCAGCTTAGAAAGCGAGAGGAAACCACCGAGGTTTCAGGTGGCAGCAGGTTCTGATCTCAGAGCTGACAGCACTGCCTGGGGCTGCTGTGCCCTCAGCCCCACACTGAGGCACTCAGGGATCACCAGCACTCCCAAATATTGTGATGGATCCCCCCTTCCACTCCATCCTAGTGAGTGAATAATGTTCTTTCTTGTTAAGGTGTGATTATGAGTAGGAGCTCTGTGATTCCTTTAAAATCACTGATGTCTGTGCTTCAAAGGACGTGAGAGGAAAAGAAAGGGAGAGCCAAAGGGTGTCTGCGTCCTGGGAGGGATTCAGCCCTGATCAGAGCTTGTGTCATGTGCCTCAGGCTCGAGCAAGTGATGAACAAAATTAAAGTAAAGGAACGGTAATGGTCTACTCCCAGATTTAGTGTTCCTCTCTGGAAAGTTCTGCATCTCCCACTGAAAATTTTCATCAATCTGTGCCCTCAGAGCTTCTTTCCTTGCTACACTTTGGCACTTCTCAACAGATTTCCCACCTCAACAGAGTGTTGGTTTTGGAGGCTTTGTGACACCCAGGCTGCTGGAAAAATCTATTTTCCTCCTCTGAGCTGAACACTGAATAATTACCACCTGATCAGGGTACCTCTGTGGGTACCCAGGGAATGCTGCAGTGCAGCAAAACTGGGGACACACAGCCCCTCTGGGACAGGAAAAGAGCCATTTTCATCTGCAGTAAAAATGAGGATTTTCCCTCAGCTCCCTCCCAAAGGCACCAGAAGCAGAGGCAGCTGCCAGGGCTGGGCTGTCTGGAGCTGGAGCAGAGCAGGAAAGCAGATGGTGAGCACAACCAGCTGTATGAGCAGCTGGGGCTCACAGGAGAGGGGGTAACTGTGCACACCTTGCTGGGCCATGATCTGGAGAAGAAACAGCAGCAGTGGCTGGCAAGGGGCTTTTATTCCAACTGCAAAGTGACAATGAATGGCGAGACTTGAGTGTTTCTGTAGCAAAAAAGCTCTGAGCTTTGCATCTGTCCCTGGCCAAAGAAACTCCAGCTGCTTTGTTTTTCACTTCAAGGCTGCATGACCAGCTCCAAAGCAGGGCCTCTGCCAGGGCTTTGCTCCCTCCCAGGGGTCTCACTGCCCAGGAACTGCTGGTGCAGCTGATTTTTGGGGGCTGTTCTGCATTTGGCCTTTCTGCACAAAGATCACCCTGTTACGTGGCCATGTGGAGATTTGAAAACCCTCACTGAGAACCTTCCTTCGTGTTAGCTCACAGAATCACAGAACCATAGATCCCAGGGTGGGTCAGGCTGGAGGGGACCACAGTGGGTCACTGGTGTCACCTCCTGCTCCAGCAGGGCCACCCCAGGGCACAGGGCTGATGGTTCTGGAATATTCCCAGTCAGGGAGACCCCACAGCCTCCCTGGGCTCTGCTCAGGGCTGGGCACTGCCAGGGCAGCAGTTCTGCCTCCTGGGCAGGGGCAGCTCCTGGGCTCAGGCCCTGCCCGTGGCTCTGGGGCCATCGCTGGGCCTGGAGCAGAGCCTGGGCCTGCTCTGAGCCCTGCACACAGGGACACACAGGGACACACAGGGACACACACACAGGGACACACAGGGACACACACACACAGGGACACACAGGGAGACACACACAGGGACACACACACAGGTACACACACACAGGGACAGTCAGGGACAGACTGGGACAGACTGGGACACCCAGGGACCCTCAGGGACCCCTAGTGACACACAGGGACACTCAGGGATACCCAGGGATAGACAGGGACAGCCAGGGACCCCCAGGGACACAGAGGAACACCCAGGGACACCTAGGGACAGAGAGGGACACCCAGGGACATCCAGGGACACAGAGGGACACCCAGGGACCTCCAGAGCTGAGGGCCCCTCAGACATCTCCCGAGATAGGTGTGGATGTGCACACAGACACGGACTCAAGTTAAGAGAGTCTATGAAGGGAATATATTACAGTCGTGGTTTGTTTTGTCTCAAAAACCATTTCTGTTTCAAACAAATGGGTTTCTAAAGATGGAGTTTAGATCTTTTATTGGTGACATGACTACGTGGATATGCATGGGTATATATTTTTGTGTGTATATATATATATATATATATATATGTTTGTATATATGTGTATAGGTGTGTATATATCAGAGACTACAAAAGCAAGTAATGACAGGACAAAGGGGAATTTTGCTTTGGTTTTAAGCTGGCAGAGGGGAAATTTAAGTCAAATATTAGGAACAAATTCTTCCTGTGAGGGCGGACAGGCCCTGGCACAGGGTGCCCAGAGCAGCTGGGGCTGCCCCTGGATCCCTGGCAGTGCCCAAGGCCAGGCTGGACAGGGCTTGGAGCAGCCTGGGACAGTGGGAGGTGTCCCTGCCCATGGCAGGGGTGGGATGAAATGATCCTTACTGTCCCTGCTCCCCCAGGCCGTTTTGTGACTGCAAGGATGTCACAGAGAGCTGTTCTGTATCTCCTGTAAACAGCCCAAGAAATGCCCCATCAGCACAAACACCAGCCGCACCAGCAGCAGCCACTGAACCGAGGACATGGTGTGGAGAACAAACATTTCACAGAAGGCTTTGCTGGTGATTGCTGTTATTTGCCCTGCAGAACTTCCTAGAAGCACTTGCCATTGAGAAGATGAAGCTCCTCACACCCCACCTGGCACTGGGCCCGGCTGCTCTTTTCTCAGAACAGCAACTCCCAAAAACGATCCGAGTGCTCCATCCTTCAGTGGCCAAGGCCATCTCTGCCCAGGTGTTTTTCCACTGACAAACCACCCCAGTGCCAGGGCTGATGTGACGCTGCCATGTTTCTTTGGAAAACAACCTCTCAAAGCCCAGTGATGTCATGGGTCAAACACGCCAGAAAAACCAATGGGCCAAGGTTGTTTGTGGGATCCGAGTGGAGAAACCTTTTGTGGTCATCCCCGCTGACCCCAGGAGAAAACAGCAGAGGAGCTGGCAGGTGTTGGCATCTGCAGTGGGCAGAGTGAGAAAATAATAAAGGAAGGCAGGGCTGTCAAAGACGATTTTTAGCACCCAGTACTCATGTTAATCCCCTGACCTACTTTCTGAAAGACCTATATAAGGAAGAATATTCTCCACTGAGCAAGCAGCTAATAAGCAGTGCCAGCGTGTAAGAGTTGGGAGTGCATCAGTTCTGAGATTCAGTTATCTCTTCCTGGAAAAAATTAAAGCACAGAAAACAAACACTCTTCAAGTAGAAAAAAAATCCACTGGCCCATTTATTTCTAACGAAAACTTTGCACCTCTGACACAGAGATAAAGCATTCTGGTTCCCCAGGGGAAATCAGGCATTTTTGGACCATCAGCCCTTCCAGCTGAGGAGTTTTACTGGACCATCCCCAGCAGCAGCTCCCACATTCAGGTTACAGCACTGAGGTTCTTCCTTAGCATTTTTGGGACTTTTAAAAATCTGTTATTAGCAAGGAAGCACCAACGCTACAGTCAAGGAGAGGGACACCCCAGCAGGATGTTCTTAACCACAGTCACATCCCTGTGTTGATTATCAGGAATTTGAGCAGGGCTGGGCCTGGTGTAAAGCTCTGCAGCCCCTCCTTGGTCTGGGAAGAGCCATATCCCCTGGATATTTTATGTTAATGTGTTGGTGTTTCTGTGGTTTTGATCAGAAATCCTGGTGATTCCAGTGATCCAGGGCTGTGAATTGGCACCATGGTCCCAAAGGCTGTTTGTGGGCGAGCTGCCCAATGGGCCTCACCAGGAAGAAAAATTCCTGCCCTCAAATTGCCACAGCTTGTTGTACTGGAGGTGCTGCAAACATCCTTTGAGGCACAGGCAGCCATGGTGCAGTCTTGGCACCAAAATCTTCAAGTGCCCTCGTGGGCTTGGAGCAGGTCCAGAGGAGGGTGTGAAACTGGTGAGGGGACTGGAGCACCTCCCCAGTAGGGACAGACTGGGAGAGCTGGGAATGTTCATCCTGGAGACAAGAGGGTTGTGTGGACATCTCAGGGCAGCTGGAAGCCAGAGAGAGACCCTTTATCAGGACCTGCAGAGATGGGACAAGGGAGAATGGGTTCAAACTAAAAGAGGGGAAATTTAAGTTAGATGTTTGGGAGGAAATTCCTCACTGTGAGGGTGGGCAGGCTCTGCCACAGGGTGCCCAGAGCAGCTGGGGCTGCCCCTGGATCCCTGGCAGTGCCCAAGGCCAGGCTGGATGGGACTGGGCCAGCCTGGGACAGTGGGAGGTGCCACCATCCCCATGGTGGTGGATGGTCTTTGATGTCCCTTCCAACCCAAACCGTTCTGGGATTTTATGATTCTATTATACTACTATTCCATTACTCTCTTTTTTTTAATGATTTCAAACTGCATACTGCTCTAAGCTTGCAGATCTATGGGAGAGGCCCAAGGCTGGCACAAAGGACTCTCATTCAGACCCTGTGACCACACCTGGCATTTTGGGAGCCTTCATTTCCACCTGGCCAAAGTGAGATGTTTCAAGGGCTCTTTCTTAGATACAGGACCTCCACTTTTGACTTCCAGTGGGGCTGAAGGTAGTCAGCACATTATTATGAGGTTTATTGGACTCCAACCAGCAGACTACATAGAGCTGTTGTCAAAGTCAGATCATTTTTGACCAGTTTTCACATCTGGCAGCTCTCATTTCACTGCTCACGCTGCTTCTAGGGAGTGGACAGCAATGAACTGCACAGGTGTTATTTATATTTTAATAATTTGAAGGCTACACCCTTAGTCCTTGCAAGAGTCCCAAGATTATTTTTCACATCTTCATCCTTTCAAGAGTTGTTTCACATGTTGCAGTGTAAGAGACACTGCAGTGATTCAAAGCTGCTTAAGGATCCTTTAAGGTGCCTTCCATTAAAGGAAGGCATTTAAGGGAAACCATTCTGTGATTCCATTGGTTAGGTGGCTCTGGGCAATCTACCCCTGCTGGGCTCCAGAATGGTTTCATTTATTTAGATATGCATTTTTTTATGTATGGATGTATTTTTTTTTATTATTTTAAGTATGTAAGGAGCAGACCTTTCTGTGTCTATTGCTGCTCCTGGCATAAACACCATTCAGGACAGAGAAATACCAGAAATTCTACAGAAGTGCCTTCCCCAGTGAGAGCCCAGCCCCTTTCTGAGTGAGAAACATCAGCTCAAGCAGCCTGGCCCTCAGGGTGAGGATGTTTGGGAGGCCCCTGGGAGAAAGTGAAAGTCCATTGTGAGGTGCTGTGGTTGGGGTAAGACAGATGGGTTGGTTCATTAATCACCCAGTGTCATTGGCTCTACACCTTTCTGGAATTTTGCATTCTCCTTGCTGTCACCCACCTGGGGAAGAGGAAATTCTTTATGGAAAAAGCCTTTCCTTAAAGCTTTGCTTGTATTACTACAAAATTATGATTATCTATTAATAAATCTAAATAATTTTCATTTTAATAATTATAATATTGACATTTTAATTCATTTACTTTATTATTTATTTAATTAACTTATTTTTATTATTATTTATTTAGTTAATTTAATATATTATACTATAATTATATATTATAGTTATATATTACCAAAAATTATATATATAATATTTATAATACTATATATATCTCTCTAATAATTATATATTAAAATTATCTGGCACAGCCACATAGAGGTGTCCATATGGGCATGGCGAGGAAGGTAAAGTAAATGTTCCTAATCTCTTCTCTTCTTCCATTAAATTTTTCTTCTCACTGAGAAGTCTGCTGGAAAACACCTCCTACAGGAACCCCTCAAACACACCAAATCCTGGGCACTTCCATTTCACCTGTGTCAAAAGCTGAGCACAGCAACACCAACCAGCAGAGAAAATCACTGCCAGAGCCCAAAGCATCATCCTCTTCCTCCCTGCTCTGCCATCCCCCTCCCTTCACATCCTCACTCCCCGAGGCACAGGGCTGGGCAGAGCTCAGCACACACAGACCCTGCCTGGCTCCTGCTGTAATAATTTCCACCCAATGTCCTCAGTGAAAGAAGAAAAAAAAATAATTAAAAAAACAACAGAAAGTACCTTAAAGCTTTTTTTTTCTTCTTCTTCTTCTTTCAAAACTAAACTCTCCAGCAGCAGGGGAACATCTGACACAGCTCCCTCCTCCTGTTCTTTCTGCATCATTGTGTGCACACAGGGTGCCCTGTGGGAGGCTCTGAGATGAATTTGCCACAGGTGCTGGTAAATACAAACCACATTCTCCTTGCAGCTCCAGAAGAACCTCATTGGCACATCCCAACCCCTGAGGGGCCACCAGGAGCCCCAGTGTGGGTTTGTGCCAGGGGCCAGCAGATGAGCAGAGCCACAGTTTGTGCCCCTGGGTAACCCCTGGCGCTGACCTGTTTGCTAGAGCACCACAGCACTCAGGCACTTGTGGGTTTTTGTAAAGCTGCAAAACAAGAAATGTCCCCTGATTCTCAGGAAACCTTACAAAACCACACCAGAAATCTGTCAGGCAGCCTGAGGTGTGTTCTTACTGTGCCTGCATCTGTAGGGATGGGAGAACGAACACATCAAAATTAAAAATGACCTGGCATCCGCTGAAATGAAAACAAACCTAAAAAGCTGCCTCAGCTCTTTTAACGAGCAAATAGTGTTTCATTTTGGTTTTTCTTCATGATTTCGGAGTTTTCTGCTCTCAGATAAACCTCTCAAGGCCAAGCAGAGCTGCTCAGAGCCTCCCAGCCAGGCTGGCCTTGGGAAGGGCTGCATCCCTTCTGGCTCTTCATGCAGGGGATTGAGTGCAGGTCTGGTTCCTTGTGAGGCAGGGTCCTGCAGCTGCTTCATCCTAGAAACCAGCAGGGACACCTCCCCCCTTCATCCAGCTCACTTTTAACGGCTTTTGCTCCAAGATAAAAGTCAGGCACTTTCTGTCATTGTCCCTCGGGGGTCACAGCTCTCTGGGTCTAGCTGCCCTGCAGGATTCATATCAAGACCACACCTTGCTGTTGATTTTCCTCCTTCTTTGCCTTGTCTGAGACTTCAGGCAGTGCTGCCCTGCCCAGCCAGGCTGTGTTTGCCCAGACACTGAAGTGTCCCAGGCATGGAGCTCTCTCAGCCAAAGCTGATGGCAGCGGAGTCTCTGGGGAGGACAGGACATGAGCCATGCTCTCCTGAACCAGAGGCATAAAATAAACTGGACAATCCCATTTGGAAAAGTTCCCTTTTCTCTCTTTATTTTAAAATAAAGAGATTTCAAAGATCCCTATTAAACCTTGACTGAGGAGAGGCAGTAAGCCAGGGATGAATCCAGGCCATAACTCAACAAACCTAAGGAAAACAAACCCTTCAGCACTTCAAATAAATGAAAAGAATGCTTGTTTTCTACATTGCACAATTAAATCATGGATATCACTGTCACAGAGGGTAACTGGACTCAAGCAGGAATTCACACAGGTGAATCCCGGCTGTATTTTAGCAGTTGCTTTTCCTCTCTCCCAAAGCATCTTGTACTCAGTTATTGCTGATGGTGCACTGGGCTGGGTGGGAATTTGGGCTGCTCTGTGCTCATTGCAGGGACCAAAGACAGCAGGTGGTGACCCTGGAAGTGTCCAGGGCCAGGCTGGATGGAGCTCTGAGCACCCTGCTCCAGTGGGAGGTGTCCCAGCCCATGGCAGGGCGTGGAATCAGATGATCCTTTAAGGTCCCTTCCAAACCATTCTGTGATTCCATTGGTTAGGTGGCTCTGGACAATCTGTCCCTGCTGGGCTCCAGAATGGTTTTATATATTTATATATGTATTTATTTATGTATGTATTCATTTATTTATTTATTAAGTAGGTATGGAACTCACCTTTCTGTGTCTATTGCTGATCCTGGCATAAAAATAAAGATAAAACTAAGCCAAGCTGGACTTTCATCTTTACTCAGCTAATATTGAAAGGGTTGTTGATCTCCTGTTGAGTCCAGGTCATCAGTGGCTGAATTCACAGACTCCTCTAATATGTACTCATTCTGGGAGTCCCAGGGAGGGAATTTTAGCTTGCACTTTTCATGGAATTATTATCACGTATTTTCCTGTGCTTTCATTCAGATTATGGGATTCTAATTTGTACATGCTGTCACAGTCATGATTTCTTGAAGATAGGGGAAAATTGCTCAAATCTGTGCTCTGAATTACTCAGAGAGGAGATTACATCTGTTATTATGGCATCAGTTGGTAAATTAATCAGCCTGGTAATGGATGAGGAAAAAATGCCTCCATCATCTCTCTCAGGTTTTGGCAAGAGCCAAACTAAGCGAGCAATCTTGGATCTAAACCACTGCTTCATCTTGTCTAATTCTGATGTTTCAGTACTTCCAAAACTTGTGGTTTCACCTCAATCATTCAGCAAAACCCAACTCAAATTCATGAACAGGCTTGGTCAACCTGAAAGTTCCTTTTCTAATGAATTGATGAGTCACTGAATGATTTTCTCCCAGTTTTAGAGCCCCAGCATCTCATGGCAGGCAGTTCTCTGCTCACGCAGATGGCTATCACAGCCCATTCCACCGCAGGAGTGTTGAAAGCTTGGGCTGTGGGCTGTGCAGCTGTCTAGGACTGTATCCTGTGCTAACCTGAGCTCTTGGGGTACTTCCTCCTCTACTTCTCAATTAATCAAACAGATGAATTGCCTTTCAATGGCTGCACCCAGTGAACCTCTGGTTGAGGTCACCAGACTCTGCTTCTGACTGGGATTTGCTCTGACTTGCAGGTCCACAAGGTGCTCTGTCATTTTGGTTTCCACCTGGCTGCTTTCCTTCCCTTTGTGCTGCACACTCAGCTGGAGGCCCAGATAAATATTTAGATTTTGACATTACAGAAGTCTCAAGGGCTGCCTATAGAAAATTCTTCTTTGTGTGGAGAATCCCTGAATCAACTGCTGGCTTTAATCAGAAAAAATGGTGCCTAAAAGAATTTCCTAAAGAAATTCATTTAGCCACCAGTGTTTGCTGCTCTGCTGGAGCTGCCTGACCTCTGCCTGGCTCCATCCCCTGGGACAGTGCCCTGCAAGGATGGGCATCTTTTCTTGTGTCCAGGTCCCATGAAAACTTCATGACAACATCCTTCCCATTCCCTTGGACCCACAAGTTTAATCTTTCAGCCACCTAATCCTCACTTATCCCTACAGCTCCTTCCTTCTCCACCTCTTCCTATAATCACCTATTTTTCCTGCCTGCAAGTCCCTGTCCCCTCTTGTGCATCATCCTCCAGTCCTTGTTGCACTGAGGAATTCTTTTTTTCTTCAGGAAATAAAACAAAACTGATCCTTTTCCAAAATGTAACAAAATCCATTAGGTTGGCAGTAAGGGAAGGCTTCCTGAATTGCTGAATAGAAGTGCTGACAGAGTTTGCTATCACTGAAAAACTGCCAGTGATGCAAATATTTCATCAGGAATTAATTAGATGTTGTGTTTTGTTTGTAATGAGGCAGCTTAAGAATAAATTCTATTTACACAAAAAAAAAATCCTAGAAATGCATCACAAGAAAAAAGTCCCTTTCTCCACCACTAAAACGTAGCAAACATAGATCAAAAGGCTTAATTTTCCCCATAGTTTCAAGCTGAATAAACATATTGAATAAATAAATTAATAACAAGTGAAGAGTTCCAAAACAAAATGTCATTTTTATAGAAAAAGGAAATCATTCTATTCCCCGAATGCTGAACATGTGTCTTTCAAGCTTATTAAAATAAAAGGGTTTTTTTAATTATTTCTGAATAGTTTTATCAGAATGATCATCTTTCCGAACTCTAGTTTTGCTTTTAGTGAAACAGCATTTCTGAGAGGAGGGGAATGCACTGCAATATTTCAGAGAATCCCAGAATGGTTTGGTTGGAAGGACCTTAAAGTTCATCCAGTGCCACCCCTGCCGTGGGCAGGGACACCTCCCACTGTCCCAGGCTGCTCCAAGCCCTGTCCAGCCTGGGTTGGGCACTGCCAGGGATCCAGAGGCAGCCACAGCTGCTCTGGGCACCCTGAGAAGCTCCAGCTGGTTTCAGATTTGATGGCTGAGGTTGCCCTGAAGGTCACTCTGAAGCCTCACTGGCCAGATGTACCCCCAGTACATCCCAAATGCCATGGCACCCACAGGGTTTAGGCTATCTTGGCTTTGCTGATGCAGCTGGCACAGATTTACCAGCTGGCACCTGCTGGGACTGTCCCCCATGGCCACAGGCCACCTGGGCATGCAGAAATGCCTTGGGTGCCTCAGAGTCCCAGCTGCAAAGCTTTCCTCTTGCCCTCTCCCCAAAGGCAGATCCACCCCCTGCAGGACCAGCGCTGAAGGCTTTGCTGCCCACCCTGGGGATGTTCCAGGAGAACAAGGGCACACCCTGCACTCCAGACTGGCACACAGAGCCTCAAAACACTGATAAATGTGCTGTGCTTCTCCTCCTCATCAGCCTCTGCACCAGCTGACCACGCTGCACTCCCCAGACTGCCTCGGAGTGTGTTTGTGCAGCACCCCAGACCACAGGTGTCCATTGCTGGCTGTCACCACAACACCAGCAAGGCTTTCCAAGGCTAAAACACTTCCTCAAGGGCTCTGCTCACCCTGTCCAGCTGCTTGTCAATGCCTTCTTGGCTCATTTCTAGTTTTGAGGCTTCCAGGTCTTTGTGTGTCTGCCCAAGGTGTCTTTTGGCAAGAAAAATGCTAGTAGGGATATAAATAATATCACAAAGCAGCAATGCACAGAATCACAGAATGACCAGGTTGGAAGAGACCTTCAAGATCATCGAGTCCAACCCAGCCCTAACACAACTAGACTGTGGCACCCAGTGCCACACCCAGGCTTTTTTAAACAGAGATGGTGACTCCACGACCTCCCTGGGCAGAACATTCCAGAGCTTTCTCACTCTTTCTGTTAAAAACTTTCTCCTAATATCCAGCCTGTATTTCCCTTGATGCAGCTTGGGACTGTGTCCAATAATCACAGCCCCAGAGCAGTAGTGTGGCTGTGCCATCCCTTCCTCACCTGTATTTGGTTTGTGGTGAGCCCAAACCTGGCTCATCTCAGCCTCAGCTCCTGCCCTCCCCTGCTTCACATTGATTATTAATAACAACAACTTCTTTGTGGGCTGTTTACCACCCACAGATATCCACCCCCAAAAACCCAGAGGAAATAACACCGGGTAACTTGTTGCGTTTTTTTCTATTTATAAACAGAAAAAGATTATTCCCAGCCATAAAAGAGACTGAGATGTTTATCTGCTACAGCAGAAATGTCGAGTTGACTTTTTGAAATTCCAAATGTGAAGTTTCCTCTGCTCATGTTGAAGCTGCTTCATGTTCTCTCACAACCTACACCACCACCTCCTCACGATCTTCACCACATCCCTCCCTCATTCCTGGCCTTGCTCAGCTGGGACAACAGGGACAAGCCCCTGTCACAAGTGCTCCTGGAGCTTTTCTCTGGCCAATGATTCCTGTTGGAATTCAGGGAAGAGCCACACTGCAGCTCCACGGACCTCACCCAATTCATCCGGCAAAGCTTTTGGAGAGTGTCTGCTCCATTTTTCACTTCTCCACCCCCTGCTTGAGATTTTCTGTCTGTAAAATGGTAAAAAATCAAGAAGATTTTGCTTCTAACAAGATTTGAGCTGTGGGGTGAAAATAGCTGGATTTAGACACGTAGATATTATCATTATCAGGTGCTTCTGCTCAGAGCTGGGCTCAAACATCTCCCTTCCCTAGGTGTTCATAGAGCAGCAGAAAAGTGCAAAGCACATCTTGGTGGCTCTCCTTGCAGAGTGGTCACTGCTCCTCTCCCACTCTTTTCCCTTGGGCTTCTGGCCTAAGAAACTCGAGGCAAAGTCCTGAATATCTCCTCTGAAACGATGCTCCACTTCCAAGGGATGCTGATACCCTCTCGGGTCCCACCCTGCTCCTTTCTCCAGAGCCACCAGGGTGGGACATGGTTGTGAAACAGCCCTGGGCAGGGACCAGATGTGAAACCAGATTTCCTCCCAGTCTGGGTTTTTCCCACGGGCCAACCTTGTCTAGAAACTAGTTCAAACCCAAGAAAACCAACCAAAAGCAGCATATCAAGACACATCCTGAAACTGCCTTGTTACATTTAGCAGTGGCCACAGAGAAAGGGGATATTTTTTGCATTTGAGTGGATGCTTCAAACGTTTCAATTGTTCGCTGTGTTTTTATTTTATTCATTCAAAACACTGTTTGAAGCTGCATTTTCCCATCCTACGTGTTTTGAGAAGTCACTCTCTCTGTTGAGCAGGGGAAATTGGGTGCAGATTTTCCCTGCACAACAGGAGCAGGAGTGAACAAATGGTTTGGGGTCTAGAAAATATCTTTACTAAGAGAAATTTTACACATTTGGTTTGCTTATTTATTTATTTATTCCAGCTGGGGAAACAAGGAAATCTGAAACTGGTTTCATGCGAATTTAGGTTAAAATAAAGTTTTGAACTGTGGAAATGTGAGTTAACAACAGCTGAGGGAAAATGATCCACAAGGTTTTCCTCTTTTCTCTCTGGCTCTGTCTATCCAACAGAAAAGAGAAGCAAATCCATCAGACTGGAGTTAGTTAAACATTGCTGTGACTCCTTGGAAGAAGTGGCAAGTCCATCCTGACTGGAAGCCTTTGAGCTGAAACCTGGCTGTCTTCTAAGATGAAATCTTCCAGTCTAGCTGTTTCTTGGTTCAGTTGTGCTCAATAAAGCAATTCCTAAGGAATTCAGCAGAATGGATTAGCACTGATGTATCCTGGATGACAGAATTGGCTCAGTAGGTGAGACACAGCCTTTAGAAGTGTACCCAGGAAAAATACACACATCTGCTTGTGCATCACTAAAAATGAGATGTATTTCAAGACAAATTTTCTACAAATTTTCTGCAGCATTGCCCACCCTCCATCTCACTCATGTTTTCATTTCTCTGCTATTTGATTGTCACAAATTCAAGGCTGAAGTTGTCTTTCATGTGCACCACGCTCACATAAGTGTGAGTTACCAAGTGCTTGATCATTTCCCTGACTTAGAAATTATCCAAGTTTTAATCTCCCCTGGAAGAATCCCCTGTTAATCAGTAAGAGAGAACAACACCAGAGTCTCAGCATTTTCTAAATCTCTTTAAACACTGAGATATAGAAGATATAGGCTTGGCTATGCCATGCCTGCACGGATTTCCCACCATGAGGAAGAATCCATGATTTTTGATCTTCCAGACATGGGTTGAAACCATGCTAAGAAGACCAAAGCAAGGGCTGAAACCAAGCTCAAAGTTCAGGACCCAAGGAGGGCAAATAAATCAATTAATTTTCACTTAAAACCAACTGGGGAGCACAGAAATGTCTCTTGACAGCAAAGATTTCCATCACTAACCATTATATTCCCAGTAGGCAGAAGTGGACAAGCCGCAATTCAAAGCTTTGGGTCTATTCTATTTCAAACTCCATGAAATTTTCATAATGAAACCCCAAAAGACAAGGTGACCTGCATGCTTTGGTCTGGAGACCATGAGCAATTCTGTGGTTTTGCTTAGGTTTGTACTGAAACCAGTCCGAATTGGGGAGTTTCTCTTAACTGAATACAACCTGAAGATATTCAATTCATTCACACCTGAAACTGAGAGCGAAATTTAGGGGGCATGAACCCACACAGACTAAAAGAAGGAAAAAGGCTTTGCATGAAACCGCAGGCCAGGTTTGCTCACGCAGTTCAGCATCACCTTGAGTTGCTCTGGGTGGTGTTTCCTGCTGACTCACCAAACCACAGCTCCTGAATCCCGCAGGGCTTCAGCTCCTTGGGAATTGTCAGCCAGCTCTGGGAACACACAGGTTCCCAGGTGCTGCTTGGCGGCACCTCTGCAGGTGTGGCTGAGCTTCCCCTTGTGGCATTCCTTCCTCTGGGAGAAGAGAAGGCTCTGGGGAGATCTTTGAGCACCTTCCAGTGCTCAAGAGGACTTATGAGAAGGTTGGGAAGAGACTTTCATGAGGATGGGCAGTGATGGGACAAGGGGGACTGGCCTTAAGATAAATGTGGGCAGGGGTAGATGGGGTATTGGGAATAAATCCTTCCCTGGGAGGGTGGGCAGGCCCTGGCACAGGGTGCCCAGAGCAGCTGGGGCTGCCCCTGGATCCCTGGCAGTGCCCAAGGCCAGGCTGGACAGGGCTTGGAGCAGCCTGGGACAGTGGGAGGCGTCCCTGCCCATGGCAGGAGATGGGACCAGGGGATTTTTAAGATCCCTTCCAACCCAAACCATTCAGTGATCTACGTAGGCTGGCAGGGCTCCACTGTGGAAAATCTAAGGAGAAAGTTTGGAAACATTGAATTGCCAGAAAAACGCTTTTTGTTACAGTGGTTCGTGTTGATGGGTTCTGCGGAGTGTCCTTCAGGCATCTCAGTGCCCAGCTCTTCTGGACAGGGGAAAATCCTGCTTTTCCACAAGCAAGACCTGCTGTGTGTGGTGTGCCCAAGAAGCCCCAAGAGATTTGCACAAAGGCATCAAAGAAAGGAATAAGAGGGAGGCAGAATTCAAGAATGGGCAAGATTAAATTGTTCAGCCTGCATGAACTGAGAGTGACATTGCAAAGATTCTGGGGTTTCATTAATTCAAGAGAAACTGGAGTAGAAATGATGTGAATATCAGTGGCAATGCACAGAGCTTTTGTATGCCCTGATTGGAATCAAAGGAAAATGCCAAACTTCATTCCATGGTGGGCAAACCAAACAGGATCCAGAGTGGATGTGTCCTTCTTGTGGCTAGGAAAAACAGCTCTGAAAAGGCTTTGGATAATTTCAGGGTAACTGTTCCAGAGAAAATGCTGGCAGATGCAGGATTTTACCTGACAAATACTTCTGTAAGGACAAACAAAGACTGTCACTCAAGGCTGAATATTTTAATTTTCCTTTTCCATTCTCCTGTGATTTTTACATTTTGTGGCTTAAGGAAATGAACAGGCAGTGGTGATGCCCTGGCAATCGTGCTGTTGTTGGCATGCCTGCCAATCATGGCATCCCCAGGACTCCGGGGAGTCTTGGGACTGCTTCAGGGAGCCTTTAGGGGCAAAAACATCTAAAGAGACTGGAGGGGCACAGCTGTGTTTAACCCCAAGGTGAAACAAAGGCACTTCCACCTTCTGATGCTTCATTTCTGTCTTTTAATGGGGAGGTAGAGGAGGAACACCAACACTGACCCACCTCAGCAGTTGCTGTGGGGATAAATCCACCCCAGACTGAGAAACAGAAGGTGGCCCTGGCACCCAAGGCACTCTACAGAGGGAATTTTGTGAGATCTTTCCTTATTTGCCCTATAGGGATGGAAAAAATAAACAACTTCACAGTTTCTTGCCTGAACAGAAGAGTGATGGAGCTTTCTTATTTTGAGAAAGGTGAACTAACAAAGCCTTTCAACCTGCCAGAATTATAAATAGACTTTCACCCCACATTCCTGCACTTCCCTTGACGTACAGACTGCATCTCAAGCTAGTGAAACTTTGATTTTTCAGTGGTTCTCATATTATTTCCCAGTAGGGTTCAGTGTATGAATGCCATGCTGAGCAGACCCTGTTTGTAGGACATGGAGAGATTTAAGAGCTGTCAAATGCTCAATGCCAGCTTTGGGGGGGAGGGGATTTATTTCCAACCTGGCTACCTCATGCTGCCAGGTGAATTCAGCTGTGAGGTAACTCTGCTCTCCCAGTGAAGTCTAACCAGAGATGATGGGGTCCCTAGAAAGGTTTGATTGTTTTCAATCTCACCTCAGATCTCTCATCTCTCTTTTATCAAAAGCTTCCAACTCGTATGCACAGGGAACACAAATAGCAGCTTCCTCCCTAAATCAGCCTGACCAACCTTCAGTTCATAGTTCCACTTCTTTCCATGGCCAATGATTAATAATTCATACTGACACAGGGGGAAATTCTGATTATTACAGCTGAACCATTTCAGAGCCCTGCCTGTCCTGACCCAGACCCTCAGATCTGTGTCTCAAAGACACCCAAGCTGCCCTTCCCAGTGTCCTCACTTCCAAAACCACTGCTCATCCCCACCCCTGGGTGCCCACAAGCCTCCTGCTGTCCCTTAGGTGGGTGACAGGGCCCCATGCAGGTACAGGATGCTGCTCCAGCCTGATCCTGCCCCACAGCTCAGCCCCACCTGATGCTCAGCAGAATTCTCATTTTCCAGGGTTTAGGATAAAACTCTGTGCCCTTTCCTGAACAGTGTCCCATTATATGATCTAAAAAGCCCTTTCTGGCTTAAATCCTGTAATCCTCCTGCAGATCTTGTGGGTAAGATCCTTTTCAGTGATGCTTTTGAGGTGGTGCTGCCTCTCTGTGCCCATTTTGGGTGTGTGTGACACTGTGCCAGTGTCACTGCCCCTCACAGCACTCTGAAATGGGGTTTTTCCCTTCACACCCTTGGGCTCCAGTGGTTGTTTCCTCCTGCTACCCAAATCCATACATGAGCACTTCCTCCTCCTGACCCAAATCCACCTCATGGATTTTCTCAAGCCAAGATTTCCAGAGACTTTAAGAGCCACACTCACACCAGGAAGTGTGAATGTTCTATTCCTCTCTCTTAAGAACTTGAAATGGATACAATCCTCTTCTATTTTTTTTAAATAATTAGTTCCTAGAGTATGCACGAGAGTCTGAATGTACTTCAGTATGGCTCAATATTTTTATTACGCTGCAGAAATCACATAGAAATAGCCTGGTTTTCAAGAAATTATGAGATCCTTGTGGGAAATTAATGTTCTTCTGGTGTTCCATAACAGAATAACTGGAATTTCAGTGATTTGAAATCTCTAGACGTCCCTGAAAATCTCATTCTGAATAACTGCATATTTTTTAAATTTAAACTATATTAATTATTCCATTTCTACCAGCTCTGCAATTCATGTATTATTTCTTCTGGCCATTAAGCAGAACACAGAACATTTCTGGGAAAAACCCAGAAATGAATTTTCTACTTGGATTGACTCTTTCAAGTGCTGCTGAAAGGCACCACAGGTTTTCCAGCTCCCCAGTTTGGGGGATGCCACAGGGGAAGGACTCTGGGTGTGTTTGAGCAGACGATAAATCCCACTGAGCAAACTCTATCTCTGACAAATTCGTGGAAGTTATTGCACTTTTATAACTGTTCCATTTGTATTGTTTTATTATTGCATTTTATTATCTCTCCTAACACCTCTGCTCTCCAAAGGAGATGGATGATGCACATCCACTGCAGTATCAAGAGGTGTTTTTATCCCCATAACCAATTTTCTGCTAATTTAATATACCTGATTTTCCATATTCTTACAAGACTGAGTGATATAATTCTTTTGAGCAAGGAGGCAGCAGCACAGCATGAATAAACCCTCTGCAGCTTCCCAAGGAGATAACACTGCTCAATGGCAGCTTTAACCTTCCCTTTTCCCCCTCATTTTCCTCCTGTCTGATGTCTATTTTTATCCAGTTATCTTATTTGAGAAACAAAATGAGTAAAGAACGTTGCTATTCTTGGAAACCCTCCAAGGGGCTGGGATGAGAGATGGGAGATAGGCAGCATCTCCCTCAAAAGAGTGTTTTGTGCTGACAGCCAAAAGTATCCTCACAGCAGAGCTGGGAATGAGATATTGGAGTGCCATTTCCTTCAGGCAGAGATCAGCTTTGCTCAGGACCACATGAATGGACAGAGATTCTAATAAACACAGTTAAAAAATAAACCCAAACAACTTTTTCAGCCTTGGCCAAGGGCTGAGATGCGGAGCTCAAGCACAACCCCGCAGTGATTCATCGGAGGAAACAAAGCCTCCGACGAGGTGATTCATCCTCGCAGCGCTCTGGGTGTTTTGCAGCCACCTCGATTTACTGATGTTGCATTTCCATATCAAATGCTCTCCACATGTGCTCACATGTTCACGAGTGTGCAATCAGCTGCACACACAATCCAGCTCAGAGGGGGCTGGAGAACCCTGCAACCACTGGGGTCTCTCAGTGAAGATAAAGGATCTTGGAAATCATTTCATTCCAGGCGGGATGGAGCTCAGAGCCACCTGGGACAGTGGGAGGCATCCCTGCCCATGGCAGGGGATGGGACCAGGGGATTTTTAAGATCCCTTCCAACCCAAACCATTCAGTGATCTACGTAGGCTGGCAGGGCTCCACTGTGGAAAATCTAAGGAGAAAGTTTGGAAACATGGAATTGCCAGAAAAACGCTTTTTGTTACAGTGGTTCGTGTTGATGGGTTCTCCTGAGTGTCCTTCCGGCATCTCAGTGCCCAGCTCTTGTGGACAGGAGAAAATCCTGCTTTTCCACCAGCAAAACCTGCTGTGTGTGGTATGCCCAAGAAGCCCCAAGAGATTTGCACAAAGGCATCAAAGAAAGGAATAAGAGGGAGGCAGAATTCAAGAATGGGCAAGATTAAATTGTTCAGCCTGCATGAACTGAGAGTGACATTGCAAAGATGGATGATCTCTAAGGCCCATTCCTCCCCAAACCCCTCTGTGATTCCCTGATTCCATAAGGAGCCTGACAGCATCCCTGCTATCAATGGCCCTCCATTGGGATGATGGCAGGAATCACTCAGGGTAATAAAACAGACATGACGGTCCATTTTGTCTCTTAGATCTTGGATGAGGTTCTGGGAATCAACTGCATGGATGTAAACATGGCTGATGGCTTTGACAAGAAATGGACACAGTTCATATGAACCCAGGAACCTCCAGAGGCACCTACATGCTTCGGCCCCCTGGATTTCAGTGGCAGCTGGGTGCCCACGCATCTCTCAAAAATTGGGCATTATTGTCTTTAATAAAGTTTCAGTTATCACAACTTCAGTCAAGGGTGAATTTCCAGTGACCCCATGGACGGGTTCTCAGCTCTCAGTGAGCTCATTTCCTTTTAGCCAAGGAGCAGAACAATAAGTACTAACAACGGGCTGGGATGTTTTGTATTTCTCCTGACAAAGGCAATCACTTGCGATATCTACCAAGAAATAATTAGAGCTGCTGGTTTTGTGGTTGGCTTGTTTTCTGCCTCCTTGCCCTTTTATGCAAAGCTCTTTGCTGCAGAGGACATAGCTTGTGCTGATGCAACTTTGGGGCAAGCACCTGCTCTTTAACCTCTTGAACCAGAGCTGGGGAGAACTGATGCAATACTGGTCAGAAGACATGAAACTGTGCTCTGGGAATCTGCATCATCAGGCAGGTGAGAGTGTGGAAGGTGTGCAGGGTGATGTTGTTATGATTGAAAGCACATCACCTCCTCTAAGCCAGGACACACAGCCAGAGTACCCCAAAACCCCTGTTTAATGGGAGTGCCCCATGCCTGGAAGTGCCCAAGGCCAGGACAGGCCTTGGAGCAGCCTGGGACAGTGGAAGGTGTCCTTGCCCAAGCAGGGGGTGGGACAGGATGAGCTTTAAGGTCTCTTCCAACCCAAACCAGTCAGGGATTCTGTGATTATAGGACCTTCCCGGCAGATTCCAGCTCACCCTGTGGGTTCACAGTGCTGTGCTCATGGGCTGACCAGATTTATCTCAGAAAGCACCAGGTCTGGTTTAACCTGGATTGCACTCGTTTGCACAAATTTATCCTGTTTTTTTCTCACTGACATTGACTGATCTCTTTTCCTTTTGCAGCCATCACCACCACCTGGTTGTTCTTACATGAGTTTAGCACAAGTGTTTTTCTGTTTGAAGAGCTGACCTGCAGTCCAGGGGTGAGTGTAAAAGCCTAAGAGCTCGCTGAGAACTGGGCCCTCCTCATGACACCACACAAGGTGACATCCCACAAGCTACACCTCCATTATCCTCTGGAATATCATCTACCCCAGTGAGGGATTGATCTGCTCAGTTATGAGCAGGAGTTGCTGACTGCCTGCTCTGAAGTCACTGCAAGACATCGGGAATTTGGATTTTCCTGCATTTCAGAGCTATCACATGTGGTTGAGGAGGGCTGGGGAGAAATTACTGTGGTAGGGGATCTACATGTGCTGCTTCCCAAAGAATGGATTTGCTGCTCTGCACTTGCTGCCTTAAGGGGTCAAATGAACTTTCACAGGCAAGAATTTGTAAATCTTTCCATTATAATAAAGATCAATTTCCAGATCAAGAACCTGTTCTGCTCATGGCTGTCCAGAAGTTTTGCATCCACCAAGAAGGTGAGGATCCACCTCATCCAACCTGGCAGATCTGACCAAGTGAGACCATTTTCTCATCCCTTTGTCTCTGGTTAAAACAGGTTGTGTCTGTTCCCATGGTGATAAGGGATGCTGTGAAAAACACTGCTTTGCAAATCTGTAGAAGCCTTCGTAGTGCTCCAGTGATTTTATTAAAGATAGTGGTAATGATAGGAAAATGCTACAACTCTGCCATGTCAGGGGTGTAAAGAACAATTGGATTAAAATTGAAAAGTTCTGCCTTTTATCTGGGAGGCCATGAGCCCAAATCAGTGGAAACTGGAGAATTGCACTCAATGAATGCCTCTTTGTTCTGTTCTGATATTCTTCCCAAGGAATTTCTAGTTCCTCTCTGCTGAAGGCAAGGTGTTGAGCTGGATGGACCATTGGTAAGATCCTCTTTGCCCTCTCTGATGTCCTTGTAATATCAAAGTGGGATTAGCTGAGACAAATAACCCAGGATTTGTTTTCCTGTTAAATAAATTAACTGGCTTGAATGGATGTGATTCAAAAGGGGACACACACCCAGCTGGGAACGTTGTCAGAAAAACTCAGGTGTCTTTTGACTTGGACTGGCCAGAAAGTCAAGAGTCATCCCACAGAAAACATGCAGGGTCCTTTAGCACTGAAATAGAGTAGGAATGTTTCCACATAAATCTCACTTGTGTTCTGTGCAAAGCCAGGGTGATAGTCCCAGGCCAGGACAGGATAGAAGTGAGCAGGAATTCCCTGACTGCAGATAAACCTGGGATTACTGACACCTTCTGTGGGCACATCCCAACCTCTGCACTCAGCTACTTCAGTGTCACTGCTTCCTTTCTGCCCAGAACTTGCACCCTGAATCAGAAATTTATTTCTGACATATTTCTGTGAAATTCTTCAATGAAATTCTCACCCAAATACCTCCAGATCGCCACAGACAGGGGTAACCACAGAATTATAGAATATCTTGAGCTGGAAGGGATCCATAAGGACTGAGTCCAACTCCCTGCTCCTCCCAGGAGTGCCCAACATGAACTCCTCTAACCAAGAGGATCCCCCAGAGGTTCTTTTACCCTTGGACAGGGTTAGTGCAGTGGGGAGCCTATTCCAGTGATCAGCCACCCTCTCAGGGAAGAGCCTTTCCATAATGTCCACTCTGAGCTTCCCCTGATGCAGCTCCACTCCCGCTCCCCCTGTGCTGTCCTGGCCACCAGCGAGGGCATCAGCAGCTCCTGCCCTGCTCCTGTTGTGAGGAAGCTCTGGACTGCCATGAGGTCCCCTCCTCAACCACCTCTTCTCCAGGCTGGACAAACCAAATCTCCTCAGATGTTCCTCATAAGTGCTGCCCTTGGTGCCTATTTCACCACCTTGGTTGCCCTCCCTGGACACACCCTCAGAGTCCAATGTCCCATTCCTGCTGAGGTGCCCAAAACTGCTCCCAGCACTGGAGGTGCAGGACAGAGCAGGTCCATCTCCTCCCTCCGTCCCCTGGCTGGTGGTGCTGTGCTTGGGGCACCCCAGGGCACAGTGGGGCTGCCCAAAGGCCACCTGTGGATGCAAAGCTCTGGAGGTGGCTCCCTGTTGGGAGGCAGCAGAGGTTTCAGTGCACAACAGGAAGGCAGAGCTCGGGGCGACTCCCTGAGCCCAACTGCAGCTGCACGGAGTATAAAATGAAAGAGAATTTGCATATCTCCCCATTTCACAGAGCCTGGGGCGGGGGATCGTGGTGTCTGTGCACCTTGTGACATCAGAAACCTCGGCTGCAGCGCAGGACCTCGGTGGAGAAATCCCTGAGCAAGAACATGAAGCTCCTTCCCCTGCTCACAGCTGCGTCCTGCCTCACGCCCCCGGGGCCCTCTCTCTTTGTACGGCAAGTGATGAAGTTTTTTTTCCAGATCACATGAGCCAGGATGAAGGGGGGAAAATCCTGCCAGGAGCAGAGATGGGCTGCAACTTGAACCTGACCAAGGGGAGACACAGAGCAGTGCCTGGAGAGCTATATAAGAATGTGCCAGGAACAGGAGCAAACACTTTCTCAGGTGAAGGACTCGCACGAATCAGCCATGAATGTGAATGAAGACACAGATTCCAGGAGGCTTGGAGCCACTAACAAAGTCTGTTTGTATTTTATCATCGCCACCCTGAGTGTGTTGCTCGTCTTTGCCTTGGCCACCATCATGGTCCTGGTCGTCCAGAGGAGGGTAAGAGATTGATTCATTGCTCTCTTCTCTTCTCTTCTCTTCTCTTCTCTTCTCTTCTCTTCTCTTCTCTTCTCTTCTCTTCTCTTCTCTTCTCTTCTTTTCCCTTCCCTTCCCTTCCCTTCCCTTCCCTTCCCTTCCCTCTTTCATTCTGGGGCCAGAAGAGCAGTTCCTACCTCTGTTAACAATGCACACACAGATAAATTAGGGGAAAGGTGAAACACAGATAAAAGAACTTCAGAAAAAGAGGACCTTTCTCCATAGACAACATTTATTCTTGGCACGCAGTGCCTACTCTGTAAATGGAAAGAGAAGGCTCCTGACCCAAGGTGCCAAGCAGCCTCTGTCCCACCTGGTATGGTGTGTGTCTCCTGTTGTTTCTTTGGAGAGCAACCCGTGTTTGAGAAGGTTTGGTCTGGTTCTCTGAAATGGATTGCAGCAGGGGACATGCCACAGCTCTGTGACACCCTGTGGTGTCTGCTGATGTGGTGAGGCAGAGCTGTCCCAAAGCACCCAGAGCAGTGCTGGGGACCAAGGAGCTCCCTCATGCCCCCTGTCTCCTCAGTCCTGCCTTGGGTGTGATTCTTAATGCACAACCAGAGTTGTAGAAAGGATACCTGTGACACAAAGTCACATACAACTCGTCCCTCTGCCAACAGTCACTTTAACTTCTTAAAATAAAATATTGCTTTCAAGTGGATCTGGGGTTGATGTGGAACCAGTGACAGCCAGAGCAGAGATAGATGTGAGGATAAAAAGTGAATTTCAGAACTTGTAGGGGCATTTCCATCAAATTCACCAAGGTAAAATGCCAGGTTAGAAGTTTTATAGTCTCTGAAATCTTACTGCAAAAATCAAAGTGCTGAGGTACCCCCACTACTGTTCATAGAGGGAAAGTTCCAGCACAGAGCTGCTGGAAGAACTGGCCATGGAAAACAAAATATCTTCCTTTGACTCAATATTTTCTCTTGCTAAATTTACCCTGTGCAATTTGTGTGCCCGTGTATGCACATTACCCAGAAATTAAACCAGGAAGGCTTGACTGATACTCCTTCAAGAGAGGAATCATTTACCTGTAATCAGTGTTCTCCCAAAAGAGAAGCACTTTGAGGACAGTTAACATGAGACATGGGGCTTTTTAAGTGAGAAATAGTGGGCTATCAGGGGAGATCTTTAAAATAACAGTCTAGGTAATTACAGACTTGCCACAGCTTTGCTGTATAATGAGGCTTTCATTTGTACTGATTATGGAAGCAAGCATTAAATCACCTCTCCATCAGGATAAAGCAGTTACAGGAGTTGCCAGAGGAACAAGATTGCTGAAAGAGCCAAGGTTTTGACTTAAAAGAGTAATGACACCATTGCAGCTGCTTCGAAAACAAACCTGTCTGAAGGAGGAAATAGAAAGCTGAGGGGGGTGAGGAACAAATAAAATCAAGCAGCAATTTTACGCTCCGAGGAGAATTTGGCAGTGAAACACATAGTGTTTTGCTCTCAGGGAGTTCAGAAGCAGAACAGTCATGCCCCATCCTGAACTCCCAGAGCAGAGAAGAAGGGTTGGTTCTGTGGGACAGGCTCCACAGGGAACTCCAGACTAGCTGCAAAAACACCTCAGCTCTTGGCTGCACGGTCAGAGTGAGGCTGGGCTCAGAATCTCAGGGGAATCTGAGCCTCTCCAGCGCTGACTGCCAGCACCTGAGGGGCTGGGGAACCCTTGGAGCCCTGAGTCGCTGCAGGGATCACAGCACCACCAGCTGACTTCATTATTTTGTTTGTAACTCTGACAAAAGGACCCCAACATTTTGTGTCATCGTCTCCTTGGGACAATGAGGTTTTCCCTCCAGATGTTGCCAGCTGGATTGTGTATGTGAGTTCAGGGGTAACTTCACACCCTCCTCATGCTGAGCTGAGAGAGGAGCTTTTATTTCCCTCTGTTCCAAATGGGTTTGGGGGTCACAATGCGGGGGTTGGACCCTTGGGTGCCACAGCATTAAGAAGCTTGTGGTGACAAGATCACACTGTCCCTGCCCCATCACAGGCTGCCTTTTGAAGAATTCATAATTGCCTAATTTAAGTTGAAGGAAAACAGACTGGAAAAGGAAAATCAAACTCTGCAGAAACCAGGCACTTGCAACCCCCACAATCTGAGTGCTCCAAAGAAGGGAAACACAACATGAAAGGCTGAATGAAAAAGGCAACTATGATTCAAAGCTGCTTCTCTGAATCCTACAGTACCTCTAATAGACATTGTCACACCTCCCCACTTTCCAGCACCCCAAGAAATTTCCTTTACGCCTTGTTTTTCATAAGGGTGGCTCAGCACGTTAGTGCCATATCTGGGAAGGGTCAATTTTAGAGCTAAACTCGGTTTTTTTGGAACTATTTGCACCGCTGAAGTCAGTTCATTTCTTCAGCTTTCATCTACAGAGCCATTTGGCTTCAGGCCATTGTTGATCTTTCACAAGTGACTCAATTTTTCTCTGGAATGAGCATAGTCTCTGTAAGGTGGTCTGGAACCATCATTTTTCTGCTCAACACTGTTTACAAGTGTGTTAAACCCTCCACCCTTGTGTCTGCTGCATTCACTGCTAGGTATATGTGTACATACCCACCTCTGGAGATAGTTGTGTGTATAGAGAGAGACATAGCAAACCAGTGACAGAGAATGGGACAGGAAGGGCTGGAAAATGTCATTTTAAGGCACACAGGCCCTCACAAGCCTGGTGCTTTACAGAAAGGTTCATCAGATACCTGGGCCTCCCATTAACAAATTGTGTGCATGTCCAGAGCCCATGATCTGGGTTAGTTCATCACTGCTCTGGATTTTGTAGACTTCATCTATTGAACCGCTAAATTGTGTGGGGTAACCTATTTAGCACCAGTGTGGCAAATACTAAAGGTCAGAGCAGGGTTTTCTATTTGCTGATCTGTTCTTTAAGGCTGTTAAGAACCTTTAGCAGTAGATTTGTGAATGACTCATACAGCAGCAGCCAGCACAGTCCTGCACTATTTATTGGGGTTTTATGTCTCCTAAAAACTCATTTTGGCCCCAGGTGCCCCCTCTTGTGGCAACCCTGACAGACAGGAAAATAAAATTAAATTAAATTAAAATACTGAAAATTCCTCTAAAATATTTCCCACTGGTTGAGCACTACAGGAAATCCAGGGAGGCATTTTAGGAGAAAACTGCCCTGGCCCAGCTCTTGCAGTGGGTGTTCTGTGCAGTGACAGTCACCTGCTGTCTGGAAGTGCCACTTTGACAGCTTTGGTCAGCAGAGGAAAAGCTGATTTTCACTCTCTTTCCTGTGAGGCTTGTTATCAGATGAGGGACACTGGGGGCAGTGCTCTGCTTTCTGCACTTCTCACATCCAGCTTCAGCCTTTGCTTCTTGGCACCTCAGGAGGAAGTGCCCCCAACACCTTCCACAGCCAGAGCTGGGTCATAGAACAGATCTCAGAAGCATTGAAAAGCCCTCCAGGATCATCAAATCCAACCTGTTCCCCATCTCCACCTTGTCCCCAGCCCAGAGCTCTGAGTGCCACCTCCAGTCCTTCCTGGGACACCTCCAGGGATGGGCACTCCGATCCTCCCTGGGCAGCCCCTGCCAATCTTTCCATGGGGAAATTCCTGCTGAAATCATGGTGGTTTGAGGCTGAGCAGAAATGCAGGAGAGCCTTGGGGCTTTTTTTGAATTGAAGCATTTCCTTTGAGGGCAGGGGACCAAAGAGCTCCTGCCCACAGAGCTGCCATGAGGAGATGCTCCAGGAGAGCCCTGGCCCAGTTACCTGAGCCCAGGCCCATTATGGGGACTGGTTCAGGGGAATTTCCTTGGACTTTCTAGAGGCAGATAAAGACTTCATAGAATCCCAGACTGGTTTGGGCTGGAAGTGACTTAAAATGCATCCCATCCCACCCCTGCCACAGCAGGGACGCCTCCCACTGTCCCAGGCTGCTCCAAGCCCTGTCCAGCCTGGCCTTGGGCACTGCCAGGGATCCAGGGGCAGCCCCAGCTGCTCTGGGCACCCTGTGTCAGGGCCTGCCCACCCTGCCAGGGGTCAGAGGTGTCTGGTTCAATGAATATTCACTGTTGTGACCCAGGAATTTAGAATGACCCTTTTTTCTGCCTCAACTTGAGAAAGTTCATTGTAAAATGATTAAGAGAAAAAAGAAATAAATCACTTTCACTGGCACCCGATTATCATTTTCGCTAATAAAGCAAACTCAAATTATTCTGCTTGCTGAGGAAAGACTGAGCTCCTTCATCACCAGCCCCCAGATCGCTCCAGACAGGGTGAAATTTGTTGTCTTGAATTTTTTCTGAGCTGGCACTGTAGAATTTAATCTGTTTGGGCTCCTCCTGTGTGCATCTTTGCATTCCAAATGACAGCATTACATGTGATATTCTTGCTGCTGGAAAAGAAAGAAATAATACCAGTAATATTTCAAAGGAAGTCCTAAAGGTTTATTTCAAAATCCACTCAATTGTCACTAAAATAAATTGCTTTGCTATGTGGTGATTTTACTCACTGGGAGCCTTCCCAGGTGAGAACACAATGCCTTTAGTCCATTTTAATTTTGGTTTTATGCCCTGAGTGCAGAGCAGGCTCTGAGCCACCAGCAAGGCAAACACCTCCCTGGCTGCCTGATTTCATTGAGTGCAATCTCACTGGGGGCAGAGCACCCTTTTTCTGTCACCTAAAATATCCTGAATTCTCCACAGAGGGCAGGAATGTTCAGATATTGCATTGAACAGCAACACTTCCCTGTGCCCGGAGTGTGTGAGACACCTGCCCAGGGCAGGGGCAAGGGAAGGAGCTGAGAGGTCCTGGCAGAGATTCCTGGGAGTGTTTTCAGCCCAAACCCTGCTCAGTTTAACATTTGGTGATACATGATGAGATCCATGAGAGCTCCCAAGGCAGGATATTGCGTCAGGGCCAGAAAGCTTGGAAATCTCCATTTTTTCAAATTCCATCTCTGGGTTCCTGTTCTCCTGCTGCCCAGTGTGGCAACCCAGGACATTCCTCTGACTGCTCAAGATGGCTCGAGCCCCCAGCAGGGGCTCTGAGACCCTGGCATGCAGCCGAAGGCACCTGTGACTTTGATTTTGACCCACGGAACAAATTACAACTTTATATGAAGAATTACAAGTCACAAAAGTTTAAGTAGCATGATAGCGTTTGTCACAGGGTGAAAAGTAGAATTTTGGGGATTTTTAGAATGGAGGTTTGAGGTCCCAAGATGGAGGAATTTGGGCGTGCCCTGTCCTTCTTTCTTCTTTCTAACCTCCATGATTTGGGTGATGTTGGCACTTTCAGATTGGTTTAGAGTAGAGACAGACTGTCTAACATCGGTGATAGGTATTGCAACAGAAGTATAAATATAGTACACGTAGTTTTTAGTAAAAAAGACAACAGCAGCCCGGGAGGTGGGCAGTGTGCCTCTGGCTGACCAGCTGAACAGATCTCGGCAGGCCAGAGAAAGAATGTAAGAGATAAGAAATAATAAACAACCTTGAGAACTGCAGCCGAGGAGTCCTGACTCCCTCTTCGACAGCTGGGCTGGGAAAAAAGACTTTCTAATGCATCTCAGGGTCATCCTGGTAGCGGAGACTCCCACAGCCCAGCGCCTCCCTGCACAGCTCAGGAAGGTCACCTGGAGAAATATTGGCTTGGCAGGAGACTCTGCTCTGCCTTACACAGGTGTGGGGAGGGAAAATGACCAAATTACAGATCTCCAAATTCCTGGAGAATCACAGAATCACCCAAACTGGGAGAGAGCCCAAAGATCAGTGAGTCCAACCATTAACTTGTCACTGCCCAGTGCCCTGGGAGCAGCTCTGCCACCTCTGCAGGACACAGCATTTGGCATCAGACCAAAGGATAACAGCTCTTTGCTGGGAGCAGATGCAGCTCCACACTCCGCTGCTGTTCAAAACATAGCCACATGAAGCCAAAATCTAATTAAAAACCTTCCTAAACATTTAAGATTAGAACATTAAGTACCACAAACAGACCCAACACAGCTTCTGTCCTTGTCCAAGCAGCTTCCTCCTCCCCACACCACCCGCTACCCACTTCTCACATAGAAATGAGGTGTTTGTGCTGTAACACCACTGTGGATGAAGCTGTTCCCACCAGAGCAGTGCCAAATTTCTCCCAGGAAATATCAGCTGTTGTCTTAAAGCTAGTATAGCTTCCCAAATTTCTCCTTCCTGGACCTCCTCGTGAGTCACTGAACAGGGAAGTGCTCAGGGCACTGAGTCTGACAGGGCTCAAGGAGCAGCTGGGAGAGGTTTTAGGTCCTATGGTTTAATTTTGGGTAAGCAAGGAGCAGGGAGAAGGACTCGATGATCCTAATGGATCCCTTCCAATGTGCTAAGCTGGACTTAGCCTGTTTAGCCTGCACAATTAGCCCAAGTAATTTGCACACAGGTAAGAGGAGCTGGTTCAGCCCAGCCTGAACAAAGCACACTCCCTGTCACTGAAATCCCTGTGGGATCACCCAGGGTGACACTGAAGGGATGTGACACACAGTTAGGAACTATGGGAATTAATCACACAGACGCCATTTTTTCATGGTGGAAAAAAACCCCTTTTTTATTCACAGAACTCCTTTAAATACAGTTTTACACACCTCGTGTGTCACTCCCATTGGTCAGGAGCTTTCTTGCCAATTACTTATTGGTTAGTAACAAGTTGTTATTCTGTATGGATTGGTCACTCCAACCCTCAGTGTGTACGTGCAGGAAAAGTTGTTTGTGAGAGACAGTTTCATTTTTCTATCTCACAGTATAAAACCTGTTTATACAGGTGCAGGTTGTGTTTTACCCAGGAATAGATTGTTATGCTAATGAACTGCTCACACCAGGATTGCTTTCACATGGCAACTTGCACAGTGCCAACTTGACTTTAGAAGAAATGACAGGCCTGATTTTATATGGATTTTCTTTATAATTTTTCTACCTTACTGCAACAAGGAGCTCCCAGTGCTGTCCTCAGCTGTTGGGAGAACACTTTGCCCCTTGAGGGCATTTATGAGCTGCCAGGAGCTCTGGGGTGTGTGTTTGGGTGACAGGAATGTGTCATCAGAGGAATCCTGCTGCATTTCACTCCTGGGGCTGGTTTTCTGGGAATTCCTCATGTCATGCTGATTGAGGACAATTTCCCGTGCCATTTTCACCCTTGGTTTTACACCTCAGCAAGAAGTAGGAGGAGAAGTGAGACAGGACATCACTGTCATGCTCAGACCTGTGTGGGGCTTCAGTGATCTTTCCCAGGCACGTGGCTCTCCAGGTTGTCCAGTCCCACCCTGTCCTACTCTCTCCAAGCCTTGAAGGACACAGAGAGGGATTTTTTAGGATGTGTGCTTCTGAAACAGCCCCAACAGAACCCACATAACTTTCTTACTGCACTGAAAGGATCTGGCTGTGTCAGAAAGGTCGATTTTCTATGTTAGAAAAAACCAGAAATGTTTCAGATCCACAGTTGCACACAAGATGGGTATTTCCTATTCCCAGAATAATCCATCTCTTCTCTTTCTTCTATTTCAGGCAGCTGATCCTGCCATGGAAGGCATCATAAAACCCATCAGGACAGGTAAGGCCCCTAAACAACACAGGCAATTTGTCATATCTCTAATGCAAATATTGCCCAGGGTCACAAATAAGTCAGTTGTGCACATCTTAACATTTCCAATAAAGGCTCCTCTTGGTGAAGAGCTAAAGTAGTGGGGGAAATAAATAAAAACAAGAAAAAAAGCTTTCAAATTACTCAGTACATCCCGGAATCTGTGCATGGCTGAGGAAATAACAAATATTTCTGAATGTGCCCTGGGGTGTCTGTTCCAAAGAGCTTTTTGCCAGGATTTGTGAACATCACTCTGATTTTAAGGTCTTATTTTAAGTGCTGGCTCTTGCAAATGTGTGTAAAGTCCTCGTTGTCACAAGGGAGGGGTAAAAATGTGTTTGACATATTCCAAAATTGCTCGTGGATTGAGGGGAAAAGGGAGAAGGGAATGGGTGGGTCGAGAATGGACAAGGAGAGACCAGCAGCAAAAAGCACAGAGCAAGGAATTGGAACAGGCAGAGTGTGAGCACAGGGAGCCTGAAATGAGAAAATCTAACAGAGACAATTTACCAAGATGCTGCTTTGCCTTAGCGTGAATCAGGAGCACTGTTCATGTCACTGAGGCTGTGACAGGAGCCTCTCATGGCTCTCAGCACCAATATTTGACTCCCTGCAAAAGTAAGATGGTGCCCAGTCCCAGAGGGCAGGAGATGCCATTGCCTCCACCCCAGTGGGGAAATGAAGCCCTGTGTCCATCCAGAGGTGGAGAAGAAGGGGAGATTGGAGGAAACCGGGATTGTTCAGCTGGAGCAGAGTGAGGGCAGAGCTCCCCGGGGCTGCAGCTCCTCCCGAGGGGCAGCTCCCATCTCTGCTCTGGGACAGGGACAGGAGCCAGGGAACGGCTGGGGCTGGGCCAGGGCAGCTCAGGCTGGAGCTCAGGGCAAGGTTCTTCCCCCAGAGGGTGCTGGCACTGCCCAGGCTCCCCAGGGAATGGGCACGGCCCCGAGGCTGCCAGAGCTCCAGGAGCCTTTGGCCAGCGCTGCCAGGGATGCCCAGGGTGGGGTTGCTGGGGGGTCTGGGCAGGGACAGGGGTGGCACTCGATGATCCCTTCAGTCCCTTCCAGCTCGGGATATTCTATGGTTCAATGATTCAAAGTAAGAGGAGTCAGTTTGCAGAGTCCTAGTCCCACAGTCACTTTTTCTGCAGCTGCATTTTTGCCGCATTTGGGCACTCCTTACTCCATTTTGGGTAACCTGACTCCCATGCTGGGCTTGTTTCACAGCCCACAGCTCCCCAGGCAATCCCTGCGTGTCCCCGTGTCCTTCCTGAGAGCTCCACATCTCGCCTGACCATCTTTTTGTAAGGTCTAAAATTCCTGTAACCTGGAGGAATTTTCTTTTCCCCTTAGGCTCTCCCTAAGGCACCCTGAACACACACACACACTGCTTTCTCTCTGGCACCCTAAGCATCCCCTTCAATCTTCTTTAGCCTTTCTCGAGTCTTTTTGTTCTTTACTGTGGATCTGAAGAGGCTCAGAAATAGAGCAGGATCTGAAGGTTCGGAGCCTTATGATCCACTCAAAGAGCAGCCACTGAGGCTGGACCTGCAGGTCAGCCCTTTTCAAGCAAGGCACAAGGGGCAGGGACATTCCCAGGGCAGGGAGAGAGAGGTCACTGGTCCAAAAGTCCATTTGTAGTTATATCTGTATCAGGTATATCTATATTATTAATATAAATATTTATATTATATATATTTATATATTTATAATACAAATATTAAATGCTATAATTCTATTATCTATAGTATAAATATAAAATAAATATTAAATTAAAATATACATAACAAATAAATATAATTAATAAGAATCTATTTATATGTTATTATTATTACTTTCTATATTATTAATAATTTAATGTTTCAATAATATTTATATAGATGTTTACTTATATAAGTAAGTACATACTTATTATACTTATACATAAGTATAATATTTTAAATTATATATTCATATAAGTATTATATAAATATAAAATTATAAATAAAATTAAAATTATAACAACTATAAATTTATAAATATATTTTAAATTAATTTAAAATATTTAAAAATATTTTTAATTTCTATTTATATTAAATGAAATCATATGTGTATATATACTGTATATAGACCATATTTTTTTTATAGATATATACATGATTTTATTTCACTCAAGCATCTTGTGCAGTTGTTTCTGCTCCTCACCAGCAGCTGGCAGGTGCCAGGTAGGAGCAGTGTGCTCCCTGCAGGAATGGCCAGAATGCTGTTTCATCAGCCAGAACATTTCTGGTTTTAGGTCTGCATCAATCCCAGGCAGCCTCTTGCTCTGAATTCCCGAATTCTGCTGCTCAGTCTGAGCTGATGCCATTAGTGAAGGACCAAAGGGGGGCTGATGGTGGGAGCCCACACCAGGAAGAGCTGCTGAGAGCTGGTTTTAGGGGACTGAAATGCTCTCCCAGCCCATCAGTCTCTGTTGGAGGGTAACAGAGCATTCAAGCGGGAGCAAATTGTCAGGGTGTTTTATTTTCCTCTTAAAATGCATGAAGCAGAGCTTATTAATTATCAACAAAAAAGAGAGACAGGGAAGACTTTGAGGTGGTCAAAGAATCCAATTTTATCGTGGGATACAAATGCTTGTATACTATTTTAGGGAGACTAGTAATATTTTACTACAATTATTGGGTTAAAGATCACACAAACAAACATACATTTTAAACATCTCCTGCTTGCAGAAGTCTGATGTAATTTTCTTTTTCCAGTAAACCCATCTGATTCAATCTTCTTGCATTTTGAATCCTCAAAGTTCTGTTTGCTCTTGCCAAGGCATTTTGTTTATCAAATCTGGTCTGCTAGCAAGGTCCAAGGACTCTCTGTTTTGTGTACCCCAACAATTAATTAATATGCCCAGTGGGAAATTTACTGAGGGCCCCTCACAGGGAGCTCTGCCAGCTGCTGCCTGCTGGCAACCAAGCAGGGACTTGTGGCAACTGCTGCCAGCTCCCACCCAGAGACAGGAGCAGGTCAAACATTCAGGAAGGGGACTGAGCTGAGGCTGGAGTTGCTGTGGATTTAGATTTGGATCCATTCTGCCTCCCAGGCAGCCCAGATGGAAACTGGGTGTGGTTTGTAGCCATGAACCAGGGATCCTGCATTGTTAAAATGGGCAAGGGAGGGAAAAACCAGCATTGCCCAGCTGGGTGCTCAGCCTGGCTCCAGCCCTGCGGCAGTGCCAGCATCTCAGGGATGCTCTGGGGGACACAGCCCCACCCTTGGAGGTGTCCCAGGCCAGGCTGGGGCTTGGAGCAACCTGGGATAGAGGGCGGCGCTCATGGATGAGCTTTAAGGTCCCTCCCAGTCCAAACCATTCCATGATCCTGTGACACAATCCCGTGCTGGGTCCAGCTGAGGTCGCTCAGGCAGAGACCTCACTGAGCTGCCAAGAGGCAGCGGCCCAGAGCCAGCCACAACAGGGATTAATTGTCTCTTATTAAAGCAGGGAAATGCAATGATTTAATTTCAATCTCCAATAAGATTATGTTCTGTTGTTAGCTAAACACCAGTGGGCACTAAACAGATTTATGGGAGTTTTCCAGCCCTGACTCAGCTGTCAGGCCCCGATGGATGGGCTGCAGGAATCCACAGGCACAGGCTGAGAGGGATGCAATGTCAGCTCATTAAATGTTGGTGTGAAAAATGGGATCAGTCTCCTCCAATCCTCCGTGCCACTGTCGGTGCAGCACCTGAGCAACAGGGGGAAGGAATGAAATCCATCACTAAGTGTTTGTGAAATGTTCTTTCTGGGAAAGCGTTTCTCTGCAGAAACTCATCCCCATTTCACAAATAACAAATCATCTATTAGCGTGGATCTGAGGGGTATTGTTGAGTTCATTTTTTAGAGGGAAAATGAACTCACAGACAAATTGATGACCTGGAAAGGTACAGCCCTCATCATCTCCTTGCTGGCCTCTCCGAGCCTCATTTCACAGGGAACTGTGTAATATTGAGCTGATGGCTTTTCTTGTTACTTGAGCTGCAAAGATTTGGTATCAAAATCTCATTTACAAAAGGGAAGAAACCAAAAAAACCCTGCAAATACAAATAAGCACACACACACACACACACAATTTAAAGGTATTTTTCTCTGACACTTGACAAACCAGGAAAAGAAATCCAGCACCCTAATCTCAGTTTCAATGGGGAATATGTTCCCAAATAAAAATGTGGCTCTGAGAAATTAATATAATACAGGTGACAGTCATAAACCTGCTACTGTAGAGAAAATCAGGCTGAAGCCAATGAGCCAAGGAGCCTTTTCAGATCTGCAGCCGTGTCTCAGAGAGCAGTTTGGCCTTCTGCAACCAAATCTGATCCCAACACTATGAGAAGCAGCTGGGGGAGCTGGGAAAGGGGCTCAGCCTGGAGAAAAGGAGGTTCAGGGGGGATGTTGTGGCTCTGCACAGCTCCTGACAGGAGGGAACAGCCAGGGGGTCAGGCTCTGCTCCAGGGAACAGGGACAGGAGGGGAGGGAATGGCTCAGGCTGGGCCAGGGCAGGCTCAGGATGGACACCAGGAGGAATTTCCCCATGAAAAGGGGAAATTCAGGCCTTGACAGGGACTGCCCAGGGAGGTTTGGAGTGCCCATCCCTGCAGGTGTCCCAGGAAGGGCTGGAGGTGGCACTCAGAGCTCTGGGCTGGGGACAAGGTGGGAACCAGGCACAGGCCGGATTTGATGATCTTGGAAGTCTTTTCCAACCCTGATGACCCTGTGATTGTGTGATGACACTGCAGGGCATCAGACACCAACCCCACAGCAGTGGGTTCCTCAGAAATGGATATTTCACACTAAGCCAGAAAGGTTTTTCCCTTGTGAGCCTCAGTCCGGGGAGGTGTCTGGGTGCATAGATGTGACCCTGTCTGAGGGCAGGGCAGAGGAGTTGTGTTTCTCAGGTTAAAAAACCTGGGCAAGCCTGGGCTTGCAAATGCTAGAAAGAGTGCAGAGGCCTCCTGCAGGCCAGCACTGGGGGAAATGCATCACACACGTCCAGGGTGGGCTGCTGGGCTGAGGTATCACAGCTGGGCTGATTGGCACTGCTCAGGGCGCTCAGGGCTGGCTCTGCCCTCTCTCCAACACTTAAAACACAAGCTGGATGTGAATATATATAAATATATATGTGTGAATAAATATGTATATGTGAATAGATATAAATATATATGAATACACACACACACACACATATATATATATTAATAACTCATGATATTATGTGTTCTTTGCTATGCTGACAAGCAGGCAGAGATTTGAAGAGTTTTGACCTAAAATCCCACAGGTTTGGCAGTACTCAGGTGTGCAGTGAGGAATTCATCAGAGGTTCTTCCTAAATTTGATGGGGGGAAAAGGGATAGTTCTTTAATTTCTGGTTTTGGAAGGACGTCTGGCAGCTGAGTTCAGTTCCCTTCAGACCTGAGTGGCAGCTCTGGGGCTCTCGAGGACCAAAGGCTCTCGGTGTGTGTGTGACAGGCACAGCCAGGAGAAGAGCCCAGAGCTTTGTCACAGAGCCCAGGAGGGGATGTCACCCAGCTGCCACTTGTCACAGCATCACAGGCTGGGACAGTCCTTTGGCTGCTGTTTGCAGGGCACTGAACTGGCAGGAGAGAGTTAAAATTAGCTACAGGGACTTCAGGGAGTGGCTGCTGAGAAACAAAATGATGCAAATTCTGCTAACTCTGGCTTGCTGACAGAGATGTGTGACATCACCTTGCCTAATTCCATAAGCACTTAAATCCACTGGGGTTACAGAGGAATCAAAAGCTGTTTGTTGCCTGCTTTTACTCCTTTACCTCATAGAATAATTCAGGGTTTTACCCTGCTCCTGTTCCTGCCCACACTCAGCACCCAGCCAGAGGTGATGCCACCCCCCCTTGGCAGCGGAATGTCACCCAGGGTTGGCTGGGAACAGGACAAGCCTCAGGTGCCCCCCTCAAGGGGCTTTCCATGTCTGGGTAGCAGCACCTTCCATGCTGACAGAGCCACTTTCAGCTCGTGGTTTCAGTGCCCTTTGCTGGAGCTCCTGTCAGGCCCATCTCCGAGGTGGGGAAACTGAGGCAGCCAGCAGAGAGAACTTTCCCCAGCACAGTCACATCCTCTGGGACCAGTCTGGCAGCAGCCCATGTGTCCTCCTGTCCCTGAGCCCTTGGCTTCCTCCTGGCTGGACATGGTGCTGCTGTGCTTTGATGTTTTGAGAGAACCCCAGGGGCTCATTTTGCACCTCAGGGTGAAATTTGGGGGCTCAGTGGATTTGCAGCTTCTCTGAGATCCGTTTCCCAGTCCCATCTCCCAGTCCCATTTCTCAGCCCCTTTGGCTCAGTGGGGAAAAGCTGCACGGAGCTCCTGGAAACAGCCAGGCTCTTTTCCTCGGGGCTGCACCCTCTGGGTGCCCATCTTACCATAAAAAGAGTCAAAAGGGTCAAAAATAAGTGATCTCCTGATATCTTCTTTAGGGTTTCCCCCTGAGACCCCTCCCTTACAGCAGCTTTCCTTGAAGCAGAAGATCTGTAGTGCCTGTGCCTCACAGCACACAGTGAAAGCAGTGTGTTCTCCTTGGTCCTTAGCCCCAAATGTAGCTTTGTCTTTCCTCCTCCTCGCAGTATTTTTAAGCTCCTCTAATCCCACTGATTGCAGAGGGATTACCTCTGATTTACACCATGACTCGTGCAAAGCCAATTAGGCCACGTGAGCACATCCATCGATCAGTCCTGAAGGTAATTTCAGCCTCTCTTGGCTTGAGTTGAAATGTTTCAGATGAAAGAATTAACTTGAGAAATAAAAGTAGAAAACAGTTATAGGCTGCTTCAGCAGAGTGAGGACCAGACCTGTCTCTCTAAAACAGTTTTTTTTTCCATAATTTCCTTTCTGACTAATGCAGCTGATGTCAACGAATTTAAGCGCAGGCACACCAAACTTGCTGACAGCAGTAAATGTTAAATACAGCTCTGGAAATGCACAGTGCAGCCATGTCAGAGAGGGGAGATCTTTAGAGAATCCATGGACACCCTGAGCAGCTCAGGCCCAGCCAGGTCAGGGCAGCTCTGGGCACTTTCTGGGCAGGCTCAGCACTTGGCTTGGCACAGCTTGCAGGGCTGCAGCCTCCAAGGGCTGCTGCTGCAGCAGGGGATTTTCAGCCTTTGGAGGGTAAACCCCCTAAATGCCACTGACTTTCTGTAAATAATCTCCCCCTTCCTACAGACACAGCAGTGTGAGTGGGCTCGGGGTGCTGATTGTGTTACCAGACTCTTGTTATCACCACAGCTGAAATAAGGGCCAGAAGGGTTTTCACCCATCCTAAGCCGTATCTCCACATCTCTGCAGTGGCTGTGCCCTCACTAAAACACCAGATTGACATGACTAACACCAGGAAAGCAGGTTTTGGTTTTTCTTTGGGGATTTCCAGAATGATTAAGGGACCTCGGTACATAACTTACTCATTCTTGGAGAGCAGTGAGCTCCTGCTCACCACAAAAGTCTTTTAACTACTGTCATCAGAGAAATATTGCATTTTTTCATGATATCCAGAATTCCTGTCTCCAATGGAGAGTGCAAAGGGTGCAATACACACCACACCAACCCCCACCAGCCAGGGGAACTTGGGTGTGGGACCAGCTTCTCCCTGATTTGTCCATCAAAGCTCCCTTAGAAATCAGGTCATATAGATACAGCAAGGGCCTGGGGATTTAAATCTCTTATCATTACCCCAGTTTCAGGAATCCTATGAAATGGAAGATCCTTATCCCACTCTGCATATAAATAGAGCTCTTGTTAGAATCATTGAACCATAGAATATCCCGAGCTGGAAGGGACTGAAGGGATCATCCAGTGCCACCCCTGTCCCTGCCCAGACCCCCCAGCAACCCCACCCTGGGCATCCCTGGCAGCGCTGGCCAAAGGCTCCTGGAGCTCTGGCAGCCTCGGGGCCGTGCCCATTCCCTGGGGAGCCTGGGCAGTGCCAGCACCCTCTGGGGGAAGAACCTTGCCCTGAGCTCAGCCTGAGCTGCCCTGGCCCAGCCCCAGCCGTTCCCTGGCTCCTGTCCCTGTCCCAGAGCAGAGATGGGAGCTGCCCCTCGGGAGGAGCTGCAGCCCCGGGGAGCTCTGCCCTCACTCTGCTCCAGCTGGACAATCCCAGAGCCCTCAGCTGCTCCTCATGGGCCCCTCCAGACCCTTCCCCATCCCTGTGTCCCTCCTTTGGACACTCTCTCACACCTTTAGATCTTTCATTGTGACTCTCAAAAGTGCCCCCAGGGATTGAGGTGAGGCCACACCAGCACTGAGCAGAGTGGGACATGTGAGGATCATGACACACAACATCTGATATCAGGTTTTAGTAGGACTTTTGTGCATTAACTGGTCCTTCAGAAACCCTTGTAGCGCTGGGGACTGTGATATCAGTTTTATAAACCGAGTCACAGGAAAACTTCAGAGTGCTGTGTACCCTGGGAGAGGGAGTATAATTTGAAAAAGCTTTACTGAAACTCCTTCCTGCTTTATTCTTGGTGTTCAGCTGTGGAATGGAACACAGAAAATTCCCAGTTTGCCATCTGAGCTCCTGTGCTCTTCCACAGCCACAGCAGGGCCAGGAGATGTAAAGGAGAGTGAATGCAAGGAGAAATAACCATTCACCTGTCGGGTTGCAGCACTGGGATATGCACGGTTTTCCTGGATGGACACACCTTGTCTGTGTGTCCATCCACCTGTGGACCTAGGGGATGATTGTGTCATGCAGCATAAAGACAGAGTAATCACAGAATCATTGACTGAATCCTAGAATGGATTGGGTGTGAAAGGACCTTAAATGTCATCTCATCCCACCCCCTGCCACGGCAGGGACACCTTCCACTGTCCCAGACTGCTGCAAGCCCTGTCCAGCCTGGCCTGGGACCCTGCCAGGGAAGGATAATCAGTGCCATTAACTGAACATCCACTATGGTGAGAGGAGGAAAAGCTGACAGAGAGGAGATGAAAGGCAGGAATATGGACGGAAAGGAGGTGAAATGCAAGGGGGAGAAGTGGGGAGTAGGGGATGGGCTGCAGGATCTGGATCACAGGGATGCGGTGCCGGGATGCGGGGATGGGACTCGGCTCCTCGGCGCGCTGCGGCCGCCTGCAGTGCCGGGCACGGCCGTGGGATGGAGCCGTCCCCGCGGCCGTGGGATGGAGCAATTCCTGTGGCCGTGGGATGGAGCAGTCCGCGAGGCAGTGGGAGGGAACAATACCTGCGTCCCGTGGGATGGAGCCATCCCAGCGTCGCGTGGGATGGAGCAGTTCCCGCATCCCGTGGGCAGGAACGGATCCCACGGCTGTGGGATGGAGCAGTTCCTGTATCCCGAGGGATGGAGCAGTTCCCGTGGGATGGAGCAGTTCCCGTGGGATGGAGCATTTCCCGAGGGATGGAGCAGTTCCCGTGGGATGGAGCATTTCCCGAGGGATGGAGCATTTCCCGAGGGATGGAGTATTTCCCGTGGGATGGAGCAGTTCCCGAGGGATGGAGCATTTCCCGAGGGATGGAGCAGTTCCCGAGGGATGGAGCATTTCCCGTGGGATGGAGCATTTCCCGAGGGATGGAGTATGTCCCGAGGGATGGAGCCGTCCCCGCGCGGCTCTGGCGGGGCAGTCCCTGTTCCTCCCCGTCCCGGCGCTTTGGATTTGGGGCATTCCCGGGACTCGGCTGCTGCCCTGGGCTCGGACCCGCGGGTCGGGGCGGGCGGGCCGTGCCCTCGGGGTGTGCGGGGGGAGCGGGGCAGGAGCGGGGCCGGGTCGGCCCCTCCAGCAGCAGATTTCGGGTCCCTGGTGTCCAGAGCAGCTGTGGCTGCCCCTGGATCCCAGAAAGTGTCCAAGGCCAGGCTGGACAGGGCTTGAAGCAGCCTGGGACAGTGAAAGGTGTCTCTGCCATGGCAGGGGTGGCACTGGAGGAGCTTTAAGGTCCCTTCCATCCCAAAGCACTTTTGGATTATATGAACATCCTAGAGTCCTGGTGAAATCTACATTTTAACCGTGAGGGAACAGAGCAACATTCCAAAAGCACCCTAAGAGCCATTTTCAGAACTATGTCCCACTTAAATGTTTAAAAGCTTTCTGTAATTGCACCACAAAAACCCACTTGGTCAAATTAAGCTTACCTGCACATAATTTCTGTTTCATAGAATCAGAGAATCCCAGACTGGTTTGGGTTGGAAGGCACCTTAAAGCTCATCCCATCCCACCCCTGCCATGGACAGGGACACCTCCCACTGTCCCAGGCTGCTCCAAGCCCTGTCCAGCCTGGCCTTGGGCACTGCCAGGGATCCAGGGGCAGCCCCAGCTGCTCTGGGCACCCTGTGCCAGGGCCTGCCCACCCTCACTGTAATTCCTCCTTGTATCTATTCCAAATGCACCCTCTTTTAATTTAAAGCCATCACTCCTATTTTTAAGAAGCAGGGTAAGGAATTTAATTTTTCACGGCTGAGAGCTAAAATCTGCCAGAGCTTTAGGTTGTTATAGATTTACCAGTTGAGTGGCACTGCTCTGAATTTTCTGGGCAGATCAGATATTCTCAGCCAAGGAGTAAGAACCATGCTGGAAGTGGGGTACCAAGTGCTGGCTGCATTTTACTGTACCAGAAAATACAAAAAGCAAAAGCCCAGGAGCAATGAGTTAATCTGTTGTTTTCTTCAGGTAACACCTTTGAAGATTATTTGAGGATCCTACTGAGTGTGCCAACCAAGGGAGCTGCTGCCTACATGAGAGGTCAGCGGGGAGTCCAGGGTGGGGGAAGAGAGTTGGGAAAAGGAAATTTCAGAGCTGTCTGAAAAGCTGCTCATGCCATTCACACTAGGTTAACTAAATAGCCTTTTTGTCCAAAAGGGCATTTTATAGGAAAAAAATTCCTTAGCTCTCCTGGAATGTGGTTGGCAAACCCGTATCTGATACTAGAAACATTTTTTTTACTTGATAATCATAAAAGGAAATAAAGATTTACCTTTTACACACACACAAAGGAATGTACACCTCCATGAGCTGTACAGCCTCCATGAATATGGAAAGTACATGAATGTACATCTCTATGAACTCCCTTCAAATGCCAAATGGGGAAATTGTGGAGATGAACACTCATGCATTTCACGGTCCTGGGTTTCCCGAGGGCTGAGTAAATCCTTGGAATTTTTAGTGCCCCACCTCCATGTGTGAGCTCCCAGCTGTCTTTCCAGGGGTTTTCCTGGAGTTTCCTGCAGGAAACCACTGAGCAGGTGTCTCCTTTTAGCAGGAAACACTGCTGGAAGTGTCCTAGGGCTGAAGGGAGTTCAGTGGGGCTCGGAGCTAACAGCCCTTTGCTTTCCCTGCAGTGTCCAGCGCAGTGAACGGCTCCAAGCTGAGCCTGGTGGAGAAGGGGACCTGTGAGGCCACCGAGTGCAAGAACCACGAGCTGGTGATCAGGGAACAAGGCCTCTACTTGATCTTCTGCCACTTGAACTTTCACTTTCCCAACTGCTCCAAGAGCCCCATCGACCTCAAGATTGAGCTCCTGGTGAACGACACGGTGCACAGGCAGACATTGTCCACATTGTGTGCGTCGGAAACGTGCCAAGACAAGACTTTTAAGACCTTGCTCCAGCTCCATTTGACACACCTGAACGTGAATGACCAAATATCAGTAACACTGAACCATCCTGAATTCCTGAATGACGTTTCTCTTCCCAACGAAAACATTCTCGGGGTCTTGAGGTACAGCAACGGAACAGCAGCTCCCTGACCTCCCACTGCTGCCCAGATCCCTTCTCTGAACACCAGCAGCCTGCTTTTACTAGGCACCGCCTTGGTTTAAATTTCACACCTCACCTCATCCCTAGGGTGAACAAGGAACTTTTTGAGTGTCCCAGAAAAAAAAACACTGCAAGAGCCACAGCTGCCAGGTTCTCTGGCCTGGCTCCGGGTGGATTGTTGGACTATCCAGCACATAACCCACCAAGGGTTCCTCAAAATAATCTGTGCAAACCAGATTAAAACCCAGCCAGATCATGGCAAGAATCCACAATATGGAGATTTTTAGGGTCATAAACTGCTGGCACGTGTGCTCAGGACATGGGGAAATCTGTCTAACTCTATTTTATGGAGTACTGTTTTAACCCACTCTTTCCAAAAACCCAACACTCCAAGCTTGTCTTCAAAGCTTTTCTTTACCACAGGCACACAATAACAACTCTGGAGTAGATTCATCGTACAACAGCAGAAATTATGAAAATATTGACTCTTGGGCTGGTAGCTGAAACTCTGGGGCAGGACATTGGAGATTTGGGATTTACAGAGTATTTCTGTGCTGCATTCTGCTATGGACTTTATGTCGTTTCTTTCAAGTGTCTTCCTTGTCACTATTTATCCATCTTTTCTATTTAAATATAAAGCTCTTTGGGACAGACTTTGTCTAAGCAGAGTTCTCAGCCTCTGTTTTCCCCTGGGGTTCTCAGACCTTTTCACATTAAACATTAAAACAGCGATGGAGTTGCCAGTCTGGCAAATAGCAAAGTTCATTTTCCTCGAGTGCTGCCCTGCCAGTTTGGCACAGACCACACTGGGCTGGGAATCCTCCTCCAACACCAGCACTTCCTGGAAAGCCAGGGCTCCAGACTTCCCCAAAGTCCAGACTTTCCCAAACAGTTTCAGACTGGCTCTCAGCTGAGAGCTGAGTTGTTTGAGCAGGCCAGAGGATGGGTGGTATTTGAGCTTCTTTGGATGCCTGGAATATTTAAAGAATTCAGGATAAAAGAAAAATCTCATGCCCTCTTATTCCATGAGTTGCAGTAACCCAGACATTTATTTGCAATTTCATTCTTACGGTGTGGTGAGAGAAGGAACCAAGGTGTTCCCAAAGCTGGTGCCAGTTCACTCCTTCCCCTTTTCCCCTCATCTCTGGGAATCCAGGAAGGCCTATTCTCACCATTATTGGAGTTTTTCTCCTTGCACAACTGACATTTTTCTCTGACTGCAGCTTGGCAAACTCTCTACAGCAAACATTTAGTCATAGATTGAGTTTCTGGCTCCAGAACCTGGTGGTTTATCATCCAAGCTCAGTGGATGCTCAGTGGATGCTGGTGACTGATGTAGCCAGTTCGTGTGAGCACACTCCAAATATTCCTCAGAGCAGTAATTTGTTTCTTGTTTTACATCACCTGAAACTGATGGTGCATATCAATGAGGTTTTGTCTCATCCACCAGGTGACTTCAAATTACACCAGACACTTTCCAAAGGTCAGGAACAACTGATATGATTCAATGCTAGAGATACCCACTTTCTGTTTTGATGAACAATGATGCGAACAAAAATTCCTTTTGCTGTTAATGACTCAGGGAAAAAAAGAAAAGAAAAGTAATTCAAAAAGAAAAAAAAACACATGGATTTAGTTTTCTCTTTCTTTTTCTCTTAGCAAAGAGAAATTTATTTTATAAGAGTCAGCTGACCCTGCCTATGACTTTGGAACTCCTCTGGGATCTCCTCACCCCTCTGGGCCCTATAAGTCCCTCATGTCTCTGAACAAGGTTTTTACCTTCTATTTGCCTCCACTTTGATCCACACAACCAGCTTCCAGAGCAGTTAAAGCAAACCTGGCAGTGAGGGATCATAGCTCCTGAATATGGAAGCAGTCAGTGAATGAAAATATGCCTCTCCTCACACATCCCACCAGTCCTCCTCTCCCTCGAGGCTTTGAATTGAAGGAGAAAGGGCATTCTTTTAAAAATAAAGCAGCTCTCCCTGTACAGGGTGATTTTATTCTAATATTTTCCCAGATGGAGAAAATCCCGACAAAGCAATGCTAAGCTGCTCAGCCCCAGGCATTTTAATACCTTTGGATAAAGAAATCTGGCCTCTACCCCATTGCCTCTGAGAAATAAGAATAAATTATAGCCAGAAAGAAAGCCCATTAATAGTGCACAATTTCCCCATCAGTTACAAAAATGTTAAATAGCTTTAACTGAAGCAAGGCCCTGAGGCAGGCACACTCCAAGCCACTTCATTCTTTCATCCCTTTTCCTTAATTTATTTTGTATCCCTATGCTTTTGAAGCGGGTCATTTTGACAAGAAACCTGTATTTAAAAAAATACCCAGGCTGGTCCTTCCTACAGGGATGTGTCTCCCCAGCAGCATCAGCAGCCATTCCCTGTGGGGAACAGCCCCGTTTGCAGCAGGAGGTTCCATCTTCTGAGGAGCCATTCCTTGCTCTGGCTCCCCAGCACAGGGCCCAGCCCAGGAGTGGGGAGCAATCCTAAATGCACTGAAGCTGATGCCTTTTGGGACTACCTAAAAACAGAGCCAGACAAAATTAAGGCAATAAAAAGCAGTTATATTTATTGAAGGCCCTTCAGGTACATTTAGGACAGACAAAGCCCCCCAGGGCCTACACCCCAAATGGACGATGGGTCACGGGTTTCACACTTTTGTAAGCTTGGTCCAATTGCATATTGATTGCATATCATCTGCCAATTACAGCTTCAGGTAATGAAGTCATTGACCCCAGGTTTGCTCCCCCCAAAACTCACTTTTGTTTCCATCTCTGGGCCCTGAGGCAGTGGGGTGTCCTTGATTGCCAGGCCTGGAGAGGAATTGTTGTGTCTGCCCAAAATGGGAAAGCAGCAGCTCCCACTGTGTGTGGAGTTTGGAGTTACACACTAAAGAACTGCAGGGTTACAAATATACAGAAAATAGAAAAGCTCAAATCCTAAGGCATCAAAGTCATGGAGAAATTGTGCAAATTCCTCCCCTGGTCCTCAGATGGGGCAAATGTGGGGTTTTCTGTGCCTGTGTTATTGCCAACTCCACCAGACACAGGGAACAGCAACAATCCCACAGCTCTGCTCTGTCAAGGGATTTGGGCCCTCCCCAATCACTGATAAAGCTGCACTCTTACTCTGATATCTACTTGGCCATGGGGCATCTATAGGATTTATCCATAATCTTGGTTAAGAGAGAAAAAATATTCCTGTTATTGGCTTAATTCTGTCTGACGTTAATTGCTGCAGAAATCTTTAACAGGGATTTCAATAGCAGTCAGGCTGATGTAACACATTTCCATCCCAGCTCACCCGGGGGCAGCAACCCAAAATCTGATCAGGTTTAAGATCAGAGATCACAGAGCTGCATCTGAGCTCTGCTGGGGCCGTGGAGACTTTGAAACCACGAGAGCAATCAGATTTCACAAGGCTCGGTGACACCTCCCATGAAATTGGCCCCAGCCCAAGCTCCTCAAAGCTCAGCTGTGAAAATTATGCCATGGCTTATGTGACACAGATTCATTATCCACGGAGGGACTTTCACATTCACTTCTGGGTTTGTTTCGTTTTTTGTTTAGCACGAGAAGAAAACATCGGAGTCACTTAGAGAGAAATCCCTTCCTGTGCCAAGGGCCAGCCACGGGCTGTTGGCAACCTAAAAATGCACAGCAGTCTCTATTTAAATATCCCACCCGGATCAATAGGGCCCTGACCTTCTGTGCAGCCACTGCCTGACTCTGCACTGCTCTGAGCCACACACATCCCTTGGGAAAACAAGCAGCACTCTGCAAAATTCTTGGCTAATTGCTCATGCTCTTTAAGAATAATAATAATAATAATAATAATAATAATAATAATAATAATAATAATAAATAATGTTACTAGATAGAAAAATTCAAAGCAGCTCCACTGTTTTCAAGCACTCTATCCTGAACATAACATAAGAAAGGGACTACTCAATACAAATAACCAACCTAGAAAGCAAAATAAATAAGAAACTTTTATATTTGGGTCCTTAGAAAGTGGAAGTGATGTAACTTGTGTTTGGTGCAAACAGCAAGAGAGAGGCTCAGAGCAAAGGCAGCTTCTGGAGGGGAATGACTGAAACAAATGCAAATTCTGATGAGCAGCACTTGGGGCAGCATGAAATGCACAGAGTGACCTCAAAACCTCCTCCAGCCCCAGCTTTTAATGGTTTTAATTGGATCAGTTGCAATGAATGTGAGGATAGAGGGTCTTGGAAAAATGTTTTGGAAGAGCACATTCTGCAGTCAGACCTGGAACCCCCCCACCCCCAGCCCCCATGGTTTAAATTCCCAGTTTTTCTTTTCACTGATGATCTCAGGAGCTTTAGGGTTTGGGATGGAGAAGGGCAGAGCCCCAAGGACAGCCTGGCACTGTCTGAAATTCAGGCTCCAGGAGAAATTCAGGTACTTCCAAGGAGAGGGAAGGTTGTGAGACCCCAGAGCTGGAGATTTCCATGGGGACAGAGCCTTCTCCATGCTCAGCATTCCCTGGGATTGCAGCAGCCTCTGTGCTCTGGTGTAAGTCAGGGGTGTTGCACCCCAGCAGTGAAGCCATCAGTTTTTCCTGAGCTGCCATATCCTGCAGTCCTGACATTCTGTTTCCCTTCCTGTCAACAGCTTCTAAATTTAGGCTCCCTGATTCCTTCTTAGAGCCAATGTGAAACAGGAAGCTCCAGGTGAGTCAGAGCACCCAAAATAGCTGCCTAAAAAAGCCAGGCTCAGCTGCTGAGTGAGTCTTTACTCTGTCCAGCCATCTCACACTCAACAGCCTCATGCAGCTCCAGATAAAGAAAAGATTATTTAATATGTGGATTGATAATTTATGGCTACTTTCATGGGGTAATTTATGGACTGAGGCCTCCAAGCAGGACACATTTGTGAGGTAAAACACAATGACAAGTGAGCAAGTTGGTAGATTTATGGCCACACAAAAATAAGATTTGCCTGTTTAGGTCATTTTATTCCACTTATTCCTTAGGCTTGTCCAGACCTGACAGAGGGGAAGCCACATTTTGGAATTAAGCACCAATTCAGAACTGGAAGTCACTTTTAAAGCTACTTTTCTCATATAAAATTGTGTAGTAAATATATGACTTTTTTTCATTCCTTCAGTTTTTATATTTTTAACTTCCTTGGGTATTTGTCATTGTGCTTCTTCCTCTCTTTGCTTCTATTTTTGTGTCTCTATATTTTATGGAAAAGGAAATCAAAGGTAAATAAGGTAAAGGGGGAAAAGGAAGGAAAGCAAAGTGTGGGGAACTGGGGAAAATACCCCACGTGTTTGAAAAGTTAAATGAGCTCTAAGGAGCTCTGACTCCTAGAATGTGAGGGAATGTGGCTCCAAGGCCAGGCTGGACAGGGCTTGGAGAACCTGGGATAGTGGAAGGTGTCCCTGCCATGGAATGGGGGGAATGAGATGAGCTTTAAGGTCCCTTCCAACCCAAACCAGTCTGGGATCCTTTGATTCCAATATTCACATCAATCACAATTTGACACCTGCAATTTCTACATCTTATGCTGTAGAGGAAAAATAAGTTTTATGGTGAAAAATGCTAATTTTATGCAATTTTAAAACACTTTATATGGAACTCCAGGATGGAACTCCAGGGGCTTCAACCAAGTTCCTCAACATGAACAGTGGTGGGAGAGCAAGACTTTTGCCTCTGGCAGGCAGAATTATGAGCAGCATTGCAGAACCTTTATATTAAAAGAGGTTTTTTCATGTATAAACCCAGCTGTGTTGTGAGTGTTCACTGGGGGCTTTAGCAATGACACCTATGAAATGAAAAAACAATTTTCCCACATAAAATGAAATTGTGTTGTGCTAATTATTTCAGTATTTAAATACTGGGAGCACAGGTGCTTTCCTGAATGAACACACCTGGTTCAGGGCACAGTGGTGAGAGTGTCTTTAGCTATCTTCAGACAATCACACAGCAGCTTTTAGGGTAGAGATGGGCACAGGCTGGTCCTGCAGGCCAAGAAACACAGATATGCCTTCTGAGGAAGGAATTCCTGGTGCTGGAGCACAGAGCCCTTTGGACAACTTCTTGGGCTGAGGGCTGCAGGGGGGGATCTGCCCTTCTCCCATAAAGCTGGGAGAGAGTCACAGAATCCCAGACTGGTTTGGGTTGGAAGGGACCTTAAAGCCCATCTCATTCCCCCCATTCCATGGCAGGGACACCTTCCACTATCCCAGGTTCTCCAAGCCCTGTCCAGCCTGGATTTGGAGCCACGCTCCCTCCATCCTAGGAGTCAGAGATTCTTAGAGCTCATTTACTGCTCAAACTTCTAGGATATTTTCCTAAATTCTCCACACTTTGCTTTCTTTTTCTCCCTTTACCTTATGTTTGATTTCCTTTTCCAACCACTTCTATGCAAAAAATAAAGACAGAAAAATAGGAGCACCTTCCGTTATCCCAGGTTGCTCCACGCCTGTCCATCCTGGCCTTGAGAATTCCAGGCATGGAACAGCCACAGCTTTTCTGGGCAACCTGTGCCAGGGCCCCACCATCCTCATGGGGAAGAATTTCTTCCTAATATCCAAACTAAATTTTGCCTCTGCCAGCTTAAAGCCATTCCCCTGTCCTGTCACCACATGCTCAGGTTGGACTGGATGATCTCAGAGGTCTTTTCCAACTTAATTGACTCTGTCATTCCCTGTGGCTCTCTGATTCATTCAGAACTGAAGAGACATTTGCAGGATCTCCCAGTGCTTGGCAGGTTTCTGGTTTTCTCCCACGAGGGTAAAATGTCTGTGTGAAGATTTAATGATTCAAACAGCTTAGCTGGATGCTAGTCCAAGTTTTGGAATTCAAGCCTGGAAAGGGCTCATGCTTGTGCTCTGACGCAGAGGAACACTTCAGGGCAGACCTCACTGCCAGCAGGTGTTTAATAGCAACCAAGAAGCTCTGAAAATACAAAGCCACTTCAATCCTGGAGTGGTTTTAAGCAGGAACAGTCACAGTGCAGGAGTTCAGGTGCCGCAGCAGCTCGGGGTCACGGCATTGTATCAACAGCTGAGTAAGATACCTTTGTTTAGTGCCAGTATTTTTAATGAGTCACTTGGTCTTTCCCTCCAGCTTTGATCATGGAATCACTGAACTTTTTTGGGTTGGAAAAGACCTTAAAGGTCATCTAATTCCACTGCATTCCATGGAAAGGGACACCTTCCACTATCCCAGGCTGCTCCAGCCTGGCCTGGGACACTTCCAGGGATGGGGCAGCCACAGCTGCTCTGGGCACCCTGTGCTGACCTTCCACTACAAAACACATTAGGGGGGTGTTTTAAGGCCTAAATAAATTTAATTTAAAGGGTGTAAAACTCACTAATGTCAACTTAAAATATGTAAAACTTACTAAGCAACAAGGACTTCAGCATGCATTTTGTTTAGGTGTTACTCAAAGTTACTTTTGTTTAGGTATCACTCAAAGGACAACAGGACACGGGAAAAAATTCTTAAGCTGACTTTTGTTGAAAAAAATTAAAAAAACTGAAAAGAAAACTACAGTAACTATTCAGAAGAAAACACAACAGACCTGACTCATTTCATAAGTCTCTTATGTTAAATTCCATGAAGATTAGACAAAGTAACTTCCTTCTTGTAAAAGATAAAGAAAGCAGAAAATTACTTTAATAATTATCTGCCCCATGAGATACATGCCATGTACAATTCCAATTTTTTTTTTTAATTTCCAGTCAGAGATTTGCTTTCATGAAGGAAGGATGAGATTTATGGAAGCAGATTCATTAGAATGTTTCTGTCAAGGGAGCACTTCAGCAGCAGCACTGCCAGCTGAAGGCTGAGCCTATGGGAATAAATCACACAGACTTCATTTTCTTCATGGTGGAAAAAGGCCATTCTGTAGACACAGAACTCCTTTTTATACAGTTTTACAGACCTCGTGTGTCACTCCCATTGGTCAGGAGCTTTCTTGCCAATTACTTATTGGTCAGTAACAAGGTGTTATTCTGTATGGATTGGTCACTCCAACCCTCAGTGTGTACGTGCAGGAAAAGTTGTTTGCGAGAGATAGTTTCTTTTTTTTTTATCTAACGGTGGAAAACCAGTTTATACAGGTGCAAGTTGTTTTTCACCCAGGAAATAGATTATTATGTTAATGAACTGCTCACACCAGGATTGCTTTCACATGGGAACTTGACTTTAGAAGAAATGACAGGCCAGCCAGAGCAGGCCTGATTTTATATGGCTTTTCTTTATAATTTTTCTACCTTACTGCAACATGAGCCTTTTAAAATTGAAGTAAAGCTGGTTTAAACACTGCAGGAGAAAACAAAACCTGCTGGTCTTGAGTCAAAACCAGGAGCACCCAGCAGGTAAATGGGCAAGGCCTGTCCCATGCCCCATGCATCCCACCAGGAGATCCCCGGGTCTGACACGACATGTCTCAGCTCTTCTGGACCTGCTGTATCAAAAGAGATCACATTAAAACCTCGGCACTCCAACCTCCTGAGGTGCAACAAGCACAGACTTATTAATTATTCAGCAATATGAAGGGGAGAATCACTCCTCTGGGTTGTTTTGAATTAATCACCTTTCAGTCAGGGTGAGCCATCACCGCTTGGCTTCCCTCTCCGTGTCCCCCAAACAGAAATGACTCACGGCCCTCGCTCGGGGTGACATCACTGATTTTGTTCAGTTTTGCAAGTTTTCCCTCCTGCTGCTACCTGAGCCATCCAAAAGAAACAAGGGAAAATGCATAAATCCAGGGATCTGTAAGCAAACCACCCACAGAGGAAGCTCGAGGATAAAAGAGGAAACAATGAAACTCAGAGTGAAAAGCAGCCCAGTCACAGGGTCCCCTGCGTAACTGGGAGATCACTCAGCTAATCTGGTTTCATCCATCTCAAAGGGTTCCTAGAAACTGTCTATTTTTACCATTCTTCCCAAATCCTATCAAAATGAGCCAAAATGAGTGCGTTGAACAAAAGTCACTGCAACACGCAATCCAGGGGAAAAAATCCACTCCCATCCCTTAGCAGGAATCCCAGCTCCTAACAGGAAGGAAATTTTTCCCCTGATGATTTTTCCAAGTTTATAGGCTGCAGTTTGTTTACATTCCAGGGTCATAAAATAGTCTGAACCTACTCAGAGCAAATAACCTGAATTTTCCCTGTTTAATGGGGACCTGTATTACTGAATACGTAAACTCTTATCATTCCTGATTTATTTTTTTTCTAGGAAGATCAGAGTCCAGAGGGGAAAAAAGAGATTTGTTTCTCCACTTTTCACTAGCAATTGCCCACTAGAGAATGAAAATGAAGTTTCTGTTGAAAACAAAAGGAAGTATCACAGAAAAGAAACTGAACCCAAAAGTTTTGTTTGTTTTTCCCAAAGCTTTCAGGGCTCACCCCTTGAGGAAAACCAACGTCCCAGAAAGTGTAAGCCATGGATTTTTCCACCAAGACATTATATTTTCTCACTTTTTCTGGAAAGTACCAGTTTCACTGGAGCTGGTATCAACAGGGGTTGCTAAGAGCATCGCTGGGATTTCTGATCAAAACCACAGAAACACCAATGCATTAACATGAAATATCCAGGGCATCTGGCTCTTCCCAGACCAAGGAGGGGCTGCAGAGCTTTACACCAGGCCCAGCCCTGCTCAAATTCCTGATAATCAACACAGGGATGTGACTGTGGTTAAGAACATCCTGCTGGGGTGTCCCTCTCCTTGACTGCAGCGTTGGTGCTTCCTTGCTAATAACAGATTTTTAAAAGTCCCAAAAATGCTAAGGAAGGACCTCAGTGCTGAAACCTGAATGTGGGAGCTGCTGCTGGGGATGGTCCAGTAAAACTCCTCAGCTGGAAGGGCTGATGGTCCAAAAATGCCTGATTTCCCCTGGGGAACCAGAATGCCTTATCTCTGTGTCAGAGGTCTAATAAATGAGTGTCAGTTATTTGTTTTGGGGGTTTGAGAGAAAAGCTCAGAATTTACAGTCCATAGGTGTTGGAGCCATCTGGAAATGCCCATCACTCCCCAGAGGAGGTTGTGCCATCCTTCCATGTTGTTCAAACACACCCTTGGAGCAGCACCTGGAACAGCACTGGGAAGCCAAGTGATGCCTCAGGTTTGGCTTTTCTATTTTTCACATTCTGTGCTGCTTTAGTGTGTGGATCTGGGTTCTCATCAGGGGATGGTGAGCTCTGCACAGAGCAGGGAGACAAAACAATTCCTGCTCCAGCTGGGCACCAAGGACAAATGATCCAAATCTCAGCCCAGGAGCACAAACAGCGTGGGCTGAGGAGAGAAAAACAAGCAGGATGGGAGTGCCTGGGCTAAAGCTGGAACGGGACAATGAACTGCAAGGTGCAAATGGAGCAGAGCTGAGCCAAGGGAGAGACCCCGGGAGCGCTCGTGCATTTTGGGACCATTTTGGATCATCTTGGGTGCAGCCCTGGCTGGGCTCTTGTGCTGCCCAAGGTGGCTCCATTGAGGAGATCCTTTGAATAAATCCCTGCTTTATTCTTTAGCTCTGTCCAGTCTCTGTTCCAGAGCAGCCTGCACAAGGCATCACAAGACTGCTCACTCTCCCTCACTGATTTTCCAGCTCTGCCTCACTGTCTTCTTGTCATCAGGCTCTTACTCCTCCCTCAAAGACAAGGGAATCCCTGGAAAATATGTGCTAGGCCTTTTCTTTGGTATTTCCTCCCACCACAGAGAAAAGCAGGAAGTGCAAAGTGTTGGCCAGCTCTTCCTCTTTCCATTTCCTCGAGTCCTTTTCTCTCCTACGCTGATTTTCTGTGTTCCAGCTGCACTCTGTGACCTTCCCTCCGGCACCTTGGGGAGGGTCACGTCACTGGGAGGGACCTGCAAACACAGTCAGATACAAACTCTGGAGTGGACGGGCACTGGGACACCACTGCCTGCTTCCTCTTCTCGCAAGAAACTCTGTGGGAGTTGGAGAAAGAAGAAAACTGTTTTGCAAGCTGCAGAGAATGATCTGTCATCTTGCCAGAGCTCGGAGTGGATTTTGCCTGGGGTTTTCCAGGGAGTCTGAAAGAGTGAACATACAGCTTGCTTAGAAACCCACTGAGATTTGAACAGCATATACATGAAATGACAGCATTTCTGATCATTCCCAGCTCTGCCACAGCTCAGGATGGCTGTGCTCACAGCAGCCTGAGGGCAGGGTTTGTCTCAGGTGAACCAAAATGGTCCCAAAATGCACGAGCGCTCCCGGGGTCTCTCCCTTGGATCAGTTCTGCTCCATTTGCACCTTGCAGTTCATTGTCCCATTCCAGCTTTAGCCCGGGCTCTCCCACCCTGCTTGTTTTTCTCTCTCCAGCCCACGGTGTTTGTGCTCCTGGGCTGAGATTTGGATCATTTGTCCTTGGTGCCCAGCTGGAGCAGGAATTGTTTTGTCTCCCTGCTCTGTGCAGAGAGCTCCCCATCCCCTGATGTGAAGCTCAGACCCACACACTAAAGCAGCACAGAATGTGAAAAATAGAAAAGCTGAAACCTGAGGCATCACTTGGCTTCCCAGTGCTGTTCCAGGTGTTGCTCCAAGGGTGTGTTTGGAACAACATGGAAGGATGGCACAACCTCCTCTGGGGAGTGATGGGCATTTCCAGAAGGCTCCAACACCTATGGACTGTAAATTCTGAGCTTTTCTCTCAACCCCCCAAAACAAGCAGAGTTTGTTTCAGGCATGGGGCAGTCCCAGTGTTGGATGCTGGTGGGTTGCTGTGACAAACCCCACACCAGCATAAGGCTGGAACCATCCAGGAATGATCCTGGGGCAGTGGTGCACAGAGGCTGGCCTGGCTCATCTGCAGGCAGGTGTTCTCCTGGCCCCAGTGAGGGTCACTTTTCCCTCACACCCCTTATCAACCTCCCACTGTGTCCTGCTGCCTGCTCCTGCTGTGCCATTCCCTGCATGGGACAGCAAAGGGACAGTAAAGCTGGGCTCAGGATCCTTTGCAAGCTCTGGTAAGCCAAGGACAATGACTCTGAGGCTCATTTCAAGCCCTGTTCTCACCACCTTCCAAAAGCACTTGCACAAAATGATCCAAGAAAAAATCTGCCCATATCCTGTGTGAGATTTGCTTCCTGATCCACAATAAAACCCAGCTGAAACACACCAAACACTGCTCCAACTCCCCATTGTAAATGGGTGCTCAAAAGCTGGGGATTAATATTCTCAGAGAAACTGCAAACACTGACAGGTGAATTTGTAGAAAGCCCAGAAGCTTTCACAGACGAGTTTTCACTATTGCATATGGATGAATTATTCCTATGGGATACAGCCCTGGGACAAAGGGATCCAAGGCAGCTTCCCCAGTGCTCCTGATCAGCATCCATGTGCCATGGAAGCACAATCAATTCAGCATGGAAGCAGAGACTCAAAATAGTTTGGCGGCATTTCAACTGTACATCACAGATTGGATTATGTACTTCAAGCACAGAGATGCCTTCCAAAGACAAAGTTTAATTCTGCTACTCTCCTCAGTTCTCTGCAAATGAAATTTTAGTGCATTCCTCTATTCAAAATGTTGCTGTTTAATAATGATTTCTGATTTTCAGAACATTTCAGTTTACTTGAAATAATTTGTTCTTAACATGTGGGGTATTAGAGTTTAGGAGTCATTATATTGAAATAGAAGGAATGGTCAAAAAAATGTAAGCTTATGGCAGAAAATAGTTGTCTCATATAATGGGAAGTCAAATCCTTTTATAAATATTTTCTAGAAAATATTAATAAAAATTAATCACAGGTCATCAGCAATCATAGAGTCTCCTCGACTTCCTTTGGAAGTGCTGGATGCTGGATTTCACCTTGGAAATTATATGTAGGCATTTATTCATGTGCATTGCTGTCATTATTTTCATTTTTAGGATGAAAATGGACAAGTTCTCCTCCTTTCACTGCTCCCAGATATCGAGCAGAGTTGCCCAGAAGAACCATTCTGAGTTCCACACTCCCTCAGCCTCCCCGAGCTGTGCCCTGGCATGGAGCTGCCACATTCCCTGTGGAGCCATCCCAACCCAACCCAGCCCCCATCCAGGCTGGCAGAGCAGCATTCCCAGCCCATCCTGGGCTGAGGCACAAACCCAGCTCATTTTGTCTGGGACAAATTTCATGAAGTCATACAGACTGATTTTCATAAAGCCAGGCCTGGGCAGCCCATGGCCACGGTGAGCCGGGGAAAACCCCTGGAACTGTACTTTTCCCTTCCTTCTTTCCCTGTGAATTCTCTTTCCCAGAGAATTTTTTTTGGGACCTCTGGCACTTCTCCTGCTGTTGTGGCTCAAGGAAAGAGCTTTTAGCACTCTGTCTCTTTCCCAGCCAGCAGGAGCAGAGTGACAAATAAAGGTGCAAGGTTAAGAGGCAAATCTTTATCTAACCAAAGAGATCCTGCAGGTTTCTGAATAAATTAAACCCCCCACACTCTGATTCATCCAACAACTCAACTTTGTGGTGGGGAATGGGAGGAAATCATCAAGGCAGAGCAAAGAGCCGTGATTTTTATAGATATTTTGTCAAGCATTGAGGCAGTCAGCACGCATCACGTTTCAACAGCAAGGCTTTGGTGGCAACTTGCTTATCATGCAGGAGAGGCCACTGTGAATCTGAGCAGAATCTGGGATCATCTCAGACGTGGAAAGAGGCCCACACAAAAGTCTTGTGCAAGTGGAAGATGTGGTTGATCACAGACAATGCAAAGCCCTGTGGTAACATTTGATGTTACCAGGTCCTCTCCTGCTAAAAGCAAAAGTGACCTGAGATTGAGTGCCGTAGACAGGAGCCAGCAAGTGCTGTTCAGTCTGATAATTAGTTGATTAAATGTGCTCACTGCTAGACCTTATCCTGGGACAGCACAGGCAGTGATCCCATCTTTGCCACTTTCTCCTGAAACTGCGCAAGGAGCTCAATTAGGAGGGGGGAGGAGAGTGAGAAGCACCAGGGCGAAAACCGCAAGCCCAGGAGCTAAACCAATTTGCCTCCTGTTTTCCATGCTCCCCTTTCACGCCTGGCCTCTTGCTGAGGATCAAACAAAACAAGTTTCATAAACCGCTGAGGGCACGGTGACGTCCTCACCGGGCTGCTCCCGCTCATCCCCAGCTCACATGTGTTCAGACATGCCTGTGAGCTACAGCATCCAGCTTCTGCTCCTTCCACCGCAGCCACAGTGCCCTGAAACTGCCTCTCCCCTACTCAAAGAGCCTTAAATATTAAATGGACATCAATTTCATTTTAATCAAAGACACAATAACCAGCTGCCCATCCGTCACTGTTTTACGTTGTTATTTTCATTAACGTCAATGCAAGACCTCAAGGTCCTCTTACATTTCCCAACCTAATTTCTTTCCTTTGTGCCTAACTCTGCACTGTGCACGTTAAGGAGCCCTGCACATGTTTTCTGCTGCTCTTGGTCTTCTTCTGAAGCACACAGATAAGGGGTTCTTTAATCAGGAAGATGACATGTGACCAGGCCCTGCCAGACATTGCAAAATCAGTGGGATCTTGCTAGGGAGCTGAATGGCTCCAGGCCTTGGGCCAATCCAGTCAACAATTAGCCTGCTCTTGGCAGGAAGGGAAGAACTGGTTTTTGGGAGAAGAACTTTTAGACAAGAAAAGCTGAACCGAGTTAAATACATTACTCATCACAGGCCTTGGCTGTAGCTTGGAATGTTCTCCCACTGCAGAAAAGCAGAGGGAAAAACAAAAGCATATTTCAGCTCTGGAGACTTGGTTTTTCTGCTTTGTCTGACCCCAGTGGCCTTGCAGAGCTCCAAAAACTGGTTGGCCTTTTCCACACTTCCTTTGCTGTTGACTTGTGGGCAACCACAGACCTGGAAGTGCTGTGGGAAGGACTGGGCTTCCCCAGGCCCAGAAAACATCCCTCTCTGTGCTCTCAATGACAAACCATTCCCACACTCTTCCTGGGATTCCTCCAGGTTCTTCCTCTCCTCTCTGGGCTACTGCCAGCCATCTGTAGCATGTGGGCTCGCATGGCAGGAAGTCCAGTGGCCACCACAGAGCCAGGCGAAGCCTCCTGCCCTCCTGGACCTGCACATCCCCAGGGAAGGCTGAGTGTGCTCCGCATCTGCTCAGGATCCACAAGGTAAACATGTCCTCTGACCCAGAAGAGGTCAAAAGGAGGGTGAGGTCCCCCCTACCTTGCCAGCAGCTCTGCCCCACACACAGCCCCAAAGGCACAGAAACCTCAGCTGGGCCCTGGCTGTGTCCTGGCCATGTTCCCTGCCAGTGAAGGTCTGCCAGGCAGCTGTACAGGCAGGGCTCCACAAACCCCTGGCCCTGCTGACTCACAGCAGTTGCTTTAGTCTTCCTTCTGCTTTTTCCACCTCTGCTCATGGTCATCGTGGTCATCATCTCACAATTAGGAAAATAAAACAATGACGTAGATAGAAATCCGCAGTGCTGCCTACTCTGCTGGCCAGTGTTGCCTCATCCTAATCCCTGACCCCTCTCAGGGGCACGTGGCCATCTCTCCCCCTGCAGAGAGCAATTGTTACCTCCAAAGGCAGCCAAACATTTCCCCGGAAAAAATCTCAGAAAAAGCGACTTCTCTGCTATGTAAACTTCTGTGCAGTGATAACTGGACCCATCCCAAACCAGAGTTATGTGTTGGAAAAGTCTTGCCAGTCACTCTCGCAGTTAAGCAAAGCTGGAGGAAGTTAGCTCAGGAAATAGCAGGAATTTGGCTGCATAATCAATGATTGTTTCACTTTGCACAATATCTGAGACATGAGATACTTGACACTACAAGGGTGCTATTTAAATGATTATTAATAACATCATCAGCTTTAATTAATCAGAATCCTTGGCTGAAAGAGTTACATGTGGATATAATTATGTATTTTGGCTAGACCAGATTTTGGGGATCTGTAGCCTGGCCTCCTGCTCAAAGCAAGACTGGCACTGGCACAAGATCAGTTTGGTCATGGCTTTCTCTGGGCAAGCCTTGACATGTCCCCAGGGAAGGGTTTCAGACACTTCTCTGAGGGCCTGTTCCTGAGCTCTATCACCCTCTGAGGGAAAAAGGTTATCCCAGCTTCCATCATCCATCTCCTAAAAGGCAGCGGCGGCACCCTGGGTGCATTATCTGGCATTGCCAGGACTTTTTGGCTCCCTTTTGCCAAACAAACAAGCCCAGCTCCCTCAACATCTCCCAGGCTGTGCTGGGCAGGACCCTGAGCATCTCTAGGAAGTGGAGAGGCATGTGCTGATCTCTGCTCCCTGGGATGGGACATGTGGGAATGGTCCAAAGCTGCATCAGGGCAGGTTTAGACTCCACACTGGGAATCATTTCTCCAGAGAGTGTGGTCAAAGGCTGGACCAGAATTCCTGGAAAGGAATGGCCTGGCCATGTTTAAGAGCTTTTGGACAATGCCCTTCAGAATCTGCTTTAACATTTGGTCAGCCCTGCAGGGGTCTGGCAGTTGGACGAGACAATCCTTGTAGGTCTTTTCCAACTGAGATTATTCTATTCTATTCTATTCTATTCTATTCTATTCTATTCTATTCTATTCTATTCTATTCCATCCCATCTCATCCCATCTCACCCACCCATCCCATCCCATCCCATCCCATCCCATCCCATCCCATCCCATCCCATCCCATCCATCTCACCCATCCCATCCCATCCCACCCATCTCACCCATCCCATCCCATCCCATCCCATCCCATCCCATCCCATCCCATCCCATCCCATCCCATCCCATCCCATCCCATCCCATCCCATCCCATCCCATCCCATCCCATCCCATCTCATCCCATCCCATCCCATCCCATCCCACCCATCCCATCCCATCCCATCCCACCCATCCCATCCCATCCCATCCCATCCCATCCCATCCCACCCATCCCATCCCATCCCATCCCATCCCATCCCATCCCATCCCATCCCATCCCATCCCATCCCATCCCATCCCATCCCATCTCACCCATCCCATCCCATCCCATCCCATCCCATCCCATCCCATCCCATCCCATCCCATCCCATCCCATCCCATCCCATCCCATCTCATCCCATCCCATCCCATCCCACCCATCCCATCCCATCCCATCCCACCCATCCCATCCCATCCCATCCCATCCCATCCCATCCCATCCCATCCCATCTCACCCATCCCATCCCATCCCATCCCATCCCATCCCATCCCATCCCATCCCACCCATCCCATCCCATCCCATCCCATCCCATCCCATCCCATCCCATCTCACCCATCCCATCCCATCCCAGTCTCCTGATCCAGAAATGGACATTACATTCCCAACACAGTCTCACTCTCCCCAAGTGGAGAGCCCTAACCTTGCCCCTTGGTTTTCTGGCCTCTTTTCTCCTCACTTTTAACAGGATAAAAAGGAAGCACCTGGTTTTGACACTGTTTTGGCGCAATGAGGCCTGACCCAAATCTTTATCAAAAGCTGTAGAACTCCTTCCACTGATTTCACTGGATTGGGAACAAGCAGCCCTAATTTTCCCGGCACTGCCACAAACCCAAGAGCACTGCCAGCTGCACACAGAGCACGAGCTGGAATTCCTCCTCCCTGGATTTTGGTGCTTTCGCTTCCGTGAGCCAAAACGAGCAGTGTCACCCCGCCACAATTCTGGTGACTCTCACTGCATTCCTTTCGAGCACAAGTACTTGGAGGGAAGAAAAAAAAAAGTTTGTTTTCAATCCCTTTTTCCTCTGGCAGGTCCGGGTTTCCCTGGAGCTGTCCCGCCCACGCCATTCCTCGGAGCCTCCCTTGTCAAGGAGTTGCAGAGCAGTTTCTCTGCGTGGGGGTGGCCTTCTCAGCCACCCCCAGTCGCAGTGCAGGAGAGGAAACACTTGGCAGAAGGTGTGTTGAGGCAAGCAATGGGATTTTCAGCCCCTGTGGTCACATGCGTGGGATTCCAGGACTTCACTTTTTTCTTTTTTTTCCATCAGCAGCTTTATGTAAATCATGTCCAGAGACAGAAGCAGGTATTTTTCACTGGAAATGTGAATAATAGTGTGAGAATATCAAGCTGTGCACTATTTCTGGAACTTTTCTCTCATCCTTGGGAATTTTTCCATCATGGCTGAAGAGTTTCCTGAATTAAACAGGGCTGCTCTGCTTGACTGGCAAAGTGAGAAAAGTGAATCTCCTCTGTCAACCAAAACAAAAAATTGAAAATTTCCTTCAATATTTTCCAACTTAATCCTCTGATCTGTGTTCACCATGGACCACATCCTCACCAGGGGCCACATGGAGTCCTTGTATGCTGCGCTCGTCAGCTTTGAACCCAGAACATTCCCCCCAGGAAATGCGCAATGGGTGGCTGTCACAAAGTGTCCTTCCTGTAAAGTGTTCAAAGTGACCACAAGAAGGTTTGTGATGCACAAAAGCTTCTGATTCATGACTGCCCACCTCTCACATGTGCATGATGGTGGGGAAAGAGAGTTGGTGGGAACGTGTGTGGAGGAGATGTGATGCTGCCATGAAGCACCACAAGAAAGCCCCAAGTGGCCTCCAAGCTGGAGCAACCAGATGGGATTTGTTGCAACACAAGAATGTGACCAAGAGATCTTGAAAGTCCTGGGCTTCCTTAGGAGCTGCCAGCTGGGGAAGAAGGGAGACAACCCCACAGAAGCAGAAAACAACAGTTTGTTCTCTTAGTCACAGAGTCAGAGAATGGCTTGGATTGGAAGGGGTCTTAAAGATGATCAGGTTCCACTCCCAGGTTGCTCCAAGCCCAGTGCAGCCTGGCCTTGGATACTTCCAGAGATCCAGGGGCAGCCCCAGCTGCTCTGGGCACCCTGTGCCAGGGCCTGCCCACCCTCACAGAGAAGGAGAATTCCTTCCCAATATCCCATCTAAACCTTCTCTCTCTGAGTTTGAAGCCATTCCCCCTTGTCCTGGCACTCCAAGCCCGTGGAAATTGTCTCTCTCCATTTTGTTGGCCCCTTCAGGCCCTGCAAGGCCACTCTGAGGTCCCCCCAAAGCTTCTCCTCTCCAGATGAACAATGCCAGCTGTGCCAGCCTCTCCTCCCAGCAGAGCTGCTCCATCCCTCTGATGCCCCTGGAGCCTCCTCTGGATCTCTGCAGCAGCTCCAGCTGCTCCCTGTGCTGGGCCAGGGCTGGGGCAGCTCTGCAGCTGGGGTCTCACCTGAGCACAGAGGCACTGGAGGACCACACAACACCAGTGGGTCCCAGCACACACAGGGACAGCTCTGTGTGGCTCTGAGGGCAGAGCTGGGCTCAGGAGTTTGTCCCCAGCTCCTCTGGCTGCTGGAGCAGCCTTCGTGCTCCTGTAGCTTGTCAGGGAGAACTTGACATGGTACAGGGAAAGTATCAAAAGGTAAAACAATCAGCTGGACCCAGCTGGATGAAATCTAACGTGTGTCAGGCCTAAGCCTGACCTCAGACCCAAATTTTGGTGTTTCTGCATTTAGTCACTCCCAGGCTCCTCCAAAACAAGTGAGGAAGGCCACCTGCGAAGTGATGAGGATCAGAGGGTCCAGAGAAACTCCAGTGAACTCCTTCTGGTAACCTCAAACAACATTTGGACCATGAGCTAATAATAGGAACTGTGACAAACACGAATTAAGATCCTTGGAGTAACAACACAGTAATGTAGACATGACTGTGCCATTGGGTTCCTCTCACAAACACACTGCTGATTGCACCATTTTATCGTGAAAGAGCTAAAAATTCTGCTTCTATTTTTTAGCACATCCTTTTTCCAAATGAACAAATAGATAAATAAAGACTCTGTGGAGGGAAATATTGCAATATATTTTTTTTTCTGACCCGTGAAATCAGAATGTAGACAGCTCTGGACATGTGCTTGTCCATATTCTGTGAAAATACTGTTTGTATTACCAAAAAATTGCTCTTTTCTCACTGGAACTGTCTCATGGTGTGACAGACACAGGTTTGATCTTGCCATTGCTAACCAGAGATGATACTTGAAATTTCCTTTCTCTGGGCCATGTTCAGATGTTTCACTTTGTTTCCCTTCAGTATAGAATGAAAAGCTGAAAATTATTCCCTGAATATAATCCCTTGATTTGTCTAAAATTTAACTGCACTGGAGTCCTGATGGGGTTTTTTTAATTTTTACCAAAACAGAGAAAAGAGGGATTATTTTGAAATTGAATCAAGCTAAGTTGAAACAGGAAAATCAAATATCATTGAAATGAAAACTGTTGATGTTTGCTCTTGACAGCATCATTCCTCCAAGTTTTCACTTGATTCAAGCTAATTTCTCTCCAGAGGAAAGATGTTTTTTATCAGAAAGATTCTGTTTAGCTCTGACATGGCTCACTGTGAGGTGCCAAGGGGTGGGTGAACGTTGGGATTGAGGTTTTGCATCTCACCCTCTGTGCAAATTGAGTTCTGCTGCTCTCTTCTTCCCAGCCATTATTTTAAACAGCAGAAGGTTTGTGTTATGCAATCTGGGAAGATTTTGAAAGTATTTTCATACTAGATCTGCAATCTTAAAGAGCAGAGACTGATCTAAACACTGATATTACAGGTGAAACTATTATTAGCATTTAAGAAATATCTGTCATTGAAGAAATTTACTTAATAATAATAACAACAATAACAATACCAGTAGTAGTATTAGGAGTAGCAATATTAAAAATAAAAATTTCTGATGAAATCAAGTGCTTCAAAAAGTTTGGGCTCAATGGCCTTGGAAGTCCATTCCAACATCAATGATTATGTGAAATAAGAAGCCCAGAATTCCAGCCTGTACTTTCCTATTGTAAATTCAAAGCCCAGAGAAGAAGAGCAAGTGGCCAGTGCAGAACACACAATTTAAAGCCTTTTTTCAGGCACATTTTTAAGGTGTTGATCAGTTCTGTATTCTTTTTGTCCTCTCAAAGACATTTCATGTAGTAAGTCTCAAAGAAGCCCTGTAATAATCTTTTAGCCAAATACTTCATGTGTTTGTGCCTTCTGCTGCCTGCATTCCCCACACCCTGAGTAATCCTCGCTGGGTTTTCCTGGGTTTCCTTCAACTGGACATGCTGCTGCAGAGGTACCAGAGAAAAAAACACACTTCTGACCTGAAAGAGGAGGAAATTAGGTTCAATATGCAGAAGGAATTGCTCCCTGGGAGGGTGGGCAGGCCCTGACACAGGGTGCCCAGAGCAGCTGGGGCTGCCCCTGGATCCCTGGCAGTGCCCAAGGCCAGGCTGGAGTAGCCTGGGATAGTGGGAGGTGTCCCTGCCCACACCAGGGGCAGTCTCCTTTCCTCTGGGAGAAGAGAAGGCTCTGGGGAGATCTTAGAGCACCTTCCAGTGTTTGAGAAGACTTATGAGAAGGTTGGGAAGAGACTTTCATGAGGATGGGCAGTGATGAGACAAGGGGGACTGGCCTTAAGATAAATGAGGGCAGGGGTAGATGGGGTATTGGGAATAAATCCTTCCCTGGGAGGGTTGGCAGGCCCTGGCACAGGGTGCCCAGAGCAGCTGGGGCTGCCCCTGGATCCCTGGCAGTGCCCAAGGCCAGGCTGGACAGGGCTTGGAGCAGCCTCCTGCCCATGGCAGGGGGTGGAATGGGATGGATTTAATGTCCCTTCCAACCCAAACCACTCTGGGATCCTGTGACAGCTCTTTATATTATTCACTAGTGTCTCTCCCATGGAATGTCAATAAAAATCCCTCGATGCCAAGCACTGCAAAGCCCCGATCCCCCAGAGCTCCCCAGCCTCGTGTGAAAGCCTTTCCCACAGACAACGATGCCCTGGATGACCAGAGCCCAGCACGGAGAGCACCAGGACACCCCCAGAGCACAACCAGCACTGTCTGCCTGGGGACCCAGGGTCACCCCAGGGTGGCAGGGCTGTGTGGGCTCCAGGCTGGCTGCACAGCCATCCCCTGACGCTGGAGCCACAGGTGGCTCCTGGCACGTCACCGCGGGCCCTGCGTGCCAGGGATTGTGCAAAGGGTGCTGGTGGTTTCCAGGTGACTTCCCTGCCAGGAGAGCAGCAGCACACCGAGAGCTGCTCACCCTGCTCGTGTTTGCTGCCTGCTGGCAGCTGCCAGGCACGGCTGCAGCCGTGACCGAGGGGTGGCACCGGTGGCTTGGCACGCACAAGGGCTCTGCAGGGTGGGGACCTGCAGTGAATGGAGGCAGAGCAGAGCTGCTGCAGCCTCCTAGTTTGAGAAAGGCATGGGGGAAAATAAAAAATAATCTAGATCTAGGTAAAAGAGAAGCCTTCCTACCTGATTCCCTAATTGTTCTCTTCCATTCCCTAATTCTTCTCTTCTCTTCTCTTCTCTTCTCTCCTCTCCTCTCCTCTCCTCTCCTCTCCTCTCCTCTCCTCTCCTCTCCTCTCTCTTCTTTCTCTTCTTTTGTCCTTTTCTTCTCTTTTCTCTTCTTTCTCTTCTTTCTCTTCTTTCTCTTCATTCTGTACTGAAAGAAAGAAAGTGAAACATCTGAACATGGCCCAGAGAAAGGAAATTTCAAGTATCATCTCTGGTTAGCAATGGCAAGATCAAACCTGTGGCTGTCACACCATGAGACAGTTCCAGTGAGAAAAGAGCAATTTTTTGGTAATACAATTCTCTTCCAATCTTCTTGGAAGATTAAATTGTATTTAATAAATTGTGTTTAATTAAATTAAAATTAAATTGTATTTAATTTCCGTTAAACACAACATTACTGATACCACATGACCCCAAATGCCCTTCCATTACTCATTCCAAACACCAGTCCTAGGTGATTCAGGGAGGGAGATTTTCCCCATGAATGCCCAAGAGTTGAGGTAGCACCCTCAAAATCCAGAGGGCTCAGGGGTGAGACATCTCACTGGGAATTTGGAATATTCATCATTGTAAAAATGTGTTACCGGAATGACCCAGAGAACAACAGGGGAGAGGAACTTGAGAAGATGAAGGAAATTGTGTCTCAACAAATTGATGGAAAAACAAACCAGAGGAGTCTCTGAATTAGGTAGAGAGGCAGGAACAGCTTCATGATTTGAGCTCCTTCTTTTCCTCCCATCACGTGGGGATGGTTGCTCTTCTGAAGGCTCAGTGGAACAGGATAAAGGAAGCACAGGGGCATCTTTCATCCAGTGTCTGCTCCAAATGAACACACACAGATGAAACACTTGTCTTTATTAATCAAGACTGTTTTGCTGAAAGCTGTAGAAGTCACTGTGATGATCCTCCTGTGGTTTTTCTACAGCTTCATTTTCTTGAGACCATTGCTTATTCAAGGAAACGAGATTATTTAGGATGTGTTCCCCTCTTGCTATTCTTCACAATTTCAGATATTAGGCAAAATTTCTGGGAATGGCATGGCAGCCAGCATGGCATTTCTGCAAATGGCAGAGTTTTATTACACAGCACAGACAGATGTTAAAGCTTTCCACAATAACTCATCTTCCAGCAACGGGAGAGGAGAGTTTAATCAATACTAATTACAAAGAAACAGGCATTAGTCCTTCAGCTGTAGCTGATACCATCTTGTACCTGACAAAGAGATGAGAACACAGCACAAAATTAATCTGCAGATATTCTGCAAACAAGCTGTTCTCGTTTGATCCACCTATGACAGCAGACAGGGTGTGATTGGTGTCTCTGGGTGTGATTTGTGGCCCTCCTGTCATTGTTCAGTGAGTCTTACACCACAGAGCCTTTCCCAGTACTCCAAACTGGCCCCCTAAGCTGTGCTGCTCAGACTCCCCAGGTGTTTCTGAATGTGCTGCTCCTCATCCTTCACCTTGGTAGTAGTGACACTGAAAGATCGAAAAGAAGTGGATGAGGCAGAGGCTCAAACCCTCCTGCATTTTGTTTCATTTACCACGGCAGCATTCCAGCACTTCCCTCTAGCCTTCCCTGGCCCTGTCCCCTTCCCACCCATGGAGCTGGGTGTGACAGGGAAGGGATTGTCACTGGGAGCTCACTGAGTGCCTGGAGGAGCAGGACAGCTTTGGGGCTGTGGGGCCACATCACTGCCATAATCTGGCCAGAACTGGAAGCGTTGCTGTGTGAGCTACAGGACAGGTGTGTGTGGCAAGGGGGAATTAGGGGAGGAACATCAAGTATTTCTGTAGTGTTATTTCTCCAAAATATCCCCAGGATATTTGATCTAATAGAATTATTATCTCCCCCCAGCCTACATTCTCACCTTCCTTCTGTTCTTAGACTACCAAGACCTGATTTTTACTGAGCAGTGTGAAACCAGAAGATTTGCCATAAATAATTGAATGGAGGAGAGTACAAGGGAACAGCATTTCCCACAAGAGACCTCCAGTTATCCATGAGATTCCTGCATCCTCTATTCTAAAATATTCAACAATATGAAAATTCTTCCCATTGTCAGTGGCAGTGTGTTCATTTATAGGGTTCAAGTCCCGCCAGATCAGCTGATAGAACATTCTGGAGGCAGAACATTTTGCCAAGCATTATGTCCTGACAGCCGTGTGTAAGTAACAATTAGTTTAGATGGCATTACAGAAACAAGCTGATGTTTAACCTGGGAAATGACAAGCACTTGCAGATATAAACCTGCAGGTGTAATTAGGTATAGGATTAGGTATAATTTTGTGATAAAGCACAGACTGAGCTATTAAGCTGAGCATCTGTTTCTCAGCATTTTCCCCATGTAGCACCTTTCACTTCAACCACTGTCCTTTTATTATACCATACCAGAGAGGCTGCAAGTGGGAAAAGAATATAAAGCTTTTGGGGAATTTTACTTTTCCATTAATTCTTTGATTCCAGTTTAAAAGAAAGAAAGAAAAAAATAAATGAAAAAAGAAAGTTTTACTGCTTGATTTATCAATATGTTAACTTATAACTTCTGTTCTGCCTACTACAACCCAGAGTCCAGCTCCACAAAAGTCATGAGCTCTAATTAGCAGCAATCAGCCTTATCAGATAGTCAAAACACATTTGGATGGAGGCAGAGTCACAATCTGTGTCAAGAGATCCTTCCACGAGCCACTGTTGTACTCTAGCAATACTCCACTATTTCACCCACCAGAAATCTCAGCCTCTATGCTCCGTGCAAAACATTTCTGCTCTTCCCCAGAGCTCCCTGACTCACTGGCTTTGCCCAAGCAGCAGGGCTGGGAGCTGAGGGCTGTTACATCACTTTTCCAGGCTCGTGGACACACTGGAGAAGAGGATGTCTCTGTTTCCTCATTTGCATGTCCATGCTGGCACACCCCTGCCGTGTCCTGCAGTGTGGTCATGGGCTGGGTGAGGGCTCACCCACAAAGCTGGTGCATAATGCTCAGGGCTGGCTCCTCATCCCACAGCTGAGACTGTGCCAGGAGATCCTACGGGAAGAGATGAGGGAGTACAGCCCTGTTGAAAAGTTTCAGGAATTGACTAATTAACTTCCTCGGCGTGTGAGAAAGGCCCAATTAAGAAGCAGCAAACTCCTGACCTCAGAAGGCAGCCAGGAAGAAGAGCCTGCACAGACTCCTACCCAGATCCTGCATCCCAGGCTGGGCTGTCCCAACAAGTCTTCTTCCTCCCCCACTCAGGATGTCACTGCCCCCATGGAGCTGACAGAGCAATAATGCCTGGCAGGATTACCTCACAGCCACACCTGCCAGCTCCTCTCAGCACCATCCTCACGCAGCTTCAAAGCTGTAAATCCATCCTAATTCCACCATGGCTCTTACCAAAACGTGGTGGTATCAGAGCAGGCTTCATCCAGGTGCATTCAAACTGCTGCAAGCACCTCCTTGGATGTGACAGTCCCATTTCCTACCTCAGCCCTCCCAAGTGTAAAACCAGTTCCAAACCTCCAGCAGGTCCTTCTTCACAGGCTGCCCATGACATTTGGCCATCATTTCTTCCCCAGATCTGCTCTTTCCCTGCTTCTCTCTCATCCTGCTGCCACATCCACCCACAAAGCCAGATGTGTTCCTAGTTCAAGCCTGTCTCCTGCCTGTCAGAGTTCAGACAGTCACAATACAAAGCAACACTCCGTTTTCAGAAGGCTTCAAACTGTTTTTATTCTAGCCTGCATGCTTTTTGTACATTCTTACAAAACACATCAGTTTACACTTTACTCACTGGTCACAGAGACAAACAAAGTGCTCATTGGAACAGGCAGTTGCAGGTTTCTCTTATTTCTCCTTCTTTCTTTCTTGGTTTCTGTGTCAACGACCTTGGTAGGAAATTCTTCCAGGGATGAACAAGGATCCTCTCATCAAACTTCTCTCTGGCTCACAGAAGTCCCTGTAAAACCTCTTCCACACCTGCCCACCCTGGCCGCACTACTCCAGGGATGGGAGCCTCACTGAACAGCTCACGGCAGCAGCGGGGTCATGCAGCCCCTCTACACAACCACCTGGGGGTCAGGCACTTCCCTGGAGAGCTCCCATCTCACTGCTACTCATTTTTGTGGTCTGCACTGATGCTTGGTACAGTTATTTTCTCCCTGGTCAGTGTTTGGGGGTGAACCTCTGCTAGTGCAGCTCTCTGCTGTCCCAGGTCAGTAGTTAGGCAGTGTAAGATAAAGGCACATTCTTATATATTCACTTGATTAACTCTTCCAACCAATCCTAGTTCTTGAAACAGTTCCAATTATGAACCCCAAATCAAAATCAAATTATGAATTCAAATTATGATTTCTAAAGTAATTCCTTTGGAAGACATGAATACAAACACATTTTGTCCTGGTGGGAGACTTCTTGCCTCTCAAATGTCACCTCAAATAACCAGGAGGAGCTTCCCATCTTTCCTCCTGTCCAAATGGTGCATCTCAGGAATGCACTGATTTTTCCTTTAGGGAAGCTACAGTTTTCTTTGACTTCTTTTGGGCAGCAGCTCAAGAAAAATAGGCCTGATCTGCCCAAGAAAAGCAGATGTCAGGAATTGTTCCTGTAATAGCTGCATTTCATAGAATCATATATTCCTTTGGGTTGGAAGGGACCTAGAAGGTAATCCAGTTCCATTGCCCTGCCATGGGCAGGGACACCTTCCACCATCCCAGGCTGCTCCAAGCCCTGTCCAACCTGGCCTTGGACACCACCAGGGATCCAGGGGCAGCCACAGCTGCTCTGGACAGTAATTTCCCAGGTGTTGAGATAATTTTGACCCAGTACTTCACAGGGAGAAGCCACACAGACAAGATAAATGCTGCCTGGAGCTAATGAGATTCTTCTGTACTTCTGTAAAACTGAGAGGGTTCTGCACTTCTGTGCAGCTTCCACAGGTGTTTTAATCATCCCTGAATCTGCTCAGTATTAAAAACCACAAAGCTTGAGGGAAGTGAAGGCTGGAATCTGTCCCTCTTCTTTCACACTTATGTCACTTCTGCATTCAAAGGCACGACAACACATTGTGTGCAAGATGACAATAATTTCCTTTGTCCCTTTGTAATTTCTGTGCCCTCACCTCTCCTGCCAGCAGGCTGTGGTTTTCACAACACAGGAGGTTGTGGTTTTCTTTGCTCACCATGAGTAGAATTTTCCCACTCAACTCATGAGACCTCACCGAATGTTGACAGTGTCTCTCTTTTAATTGCATGGGCTGTGTTCTGGGCTGAACCAGCCTCCCAAATCCCAGTGATCATAATCACACATTGTTTGACACACACATTGCAGCTTCCAGGGACGAAACTCAAGGTCAGCACTTTGTGGATGGATGGATGGATGGATGGATGGATGGATGGATGGATGGATGGATGGATGGATGGAAAAAGCCTTAATGCTGCCTGACAACTGCTCTCAAGTCACACAGCTGGTCATGGAGGCTCCATTTAAAGCTGGTTTGGCTAAAGAGAAACATAATCCTTCATAATCTAAATATACGGGGACAACCCTGCAAATACATTTGGACATACCTGGCAACAGACTGGCCCTGAGAGGTCTCTACCCCCCCAGAGCTAAGCATCTCCTGCAAGCCTGGCAACATGTCCAGTGGTTATCCACTGTTCTCCAGGTAAAAGAGGGAGAGACAGAAAGTCTTGAAGCACAAAGAAATTTATTGTGCTTTGTTGTCCACCCAACAATCTGGTGTTTCCCATCTCTGCAAAGATTTGGGCTCCACTTCCAGGAAAGATTTGCTTTCATTAACAAATGAGGATACTCTGTACAGGAGCAGGATCAATAAACAATAAGCCATTATCCCACTGCAAGGTGAAATCTAGGAGCTCTACCCTGGCTGGGATTAGTGCCTGCTCCTTTTCAGGGTCAGAATAACAAACTGCAGTTGTTTATCTGTACTTCACATTCCACAAAAAAGTATCTGTGATGGGTTTATAATCTCATTGTCAACAGAAGTAAAATCCCCCTGAAACAATGAAAAGATCCCAAATGACACCATTTCATCCAGAGCCTCTGAGAGAGAGAGAGGCTGAAACAGTAAGATCAGCCTGAGAAAAATTTCATGGACAAACCAAATGCCTTTCCCAGACTGCTTTGTTTCTGATATATAGATTTGCTTCAGAAATCTAGAAATTCCAGACTAGCCTTGGAGTACTTTCCTGTGGCATTTCCACCTGGATCACTGAAATTCTCATGATACATCACATTTCTGAGAAAAGCGGTTTGAAGCTCAGCTCCTGAAGAACTGTACATTCAGCAGGCTGACTCTCCAGCCTCTGCTAAGTGCATTTATTTCTTAATCCCTCATTTCAGTAAGAGTTTTGTGTGGGCAAGCAGCTTCTTCAGAACTGCAGCCAACAGAAAGGGTGTGTTGGAGGGAGGGGAAGGGCGATACAAGCGAGGAGTCTCCCACGCGGGCGCACGGGACGGCGGCCACAGCCCAGGGGGATGCTCTGTCCCATCCCACTGGGAAACCCAAGGGATCAGGTTTCTGCAGAGGACATGAAGTGGGCTGAAAGGCTGCGGGCAGGAAATGTGTAATTATTACAGAGAAGGGCCTGGAGGAGAAGCTGGTTCAGCTGGAGCAGAGTGAGGGCAGAGCTCCCCGGGGCTGCAGCTCCTCCCGAGGGGCAGCTCCCATCTCTGCTCTGGGACAGGGACAGGAGCCAGGGAACGGCTGGGGCTGGGCCAGGGCAGCTCAGGCTGAGCTCAGGGCAAGGTTCTTCCCCCAGAGGGTGCTGGCACTGCCCAGGCTCCCCAGGGAATGGGCACGGCCCCGAGGCTGCCAGAGCTCCAGGAGCCTTTGGCCAGCGCTGCCAGGGATGCCCAGGGTGGGGTTGCTGGGGGGTCTGGGCAGGGCAGGGGCTGGGCTGGGTGATCCTGGTGGGTCCCTTCCAGCTTAGGAAATTCCATGACTGTCACTTAAAATCCTGATCAAGAGGGCAGCAGGCTGAGCATGGCCACCCCATCCTCTGCTGGGCACAGGCTGCCCCCACCCCACTCTGCAGCTCCAGCCTCCAGACCCAGCAGAGATTCCATCCATCTCCTCCCACTGGAGCCATGACGAGCTGCCAATATCAGAGAGTAATTTCCAGAAATGTCCCAGCACTGCCTGTTGTCTGCTTCCTGCAGCTGGACACTTCCAATATTAATCCTAGCATTAATTCAATCAATCCTGGCAATAATTTCATTTATTTAATGCATTATTTTTAGGAAGAAATTCTTTACTGTGAGGATGATTAGGCACTGGTGATGCCTCAGGTTTTAGTATTTATATGTTTCACATTCTGTGCTGCTTTAGTGTGTGGGTCTGGGTTCACATCAGGGGATGGTGAGCTCTGTGCACAGAGCAGGGAGACAAAACAATTCCTGCTCCAGCTGGGCACCAAGGACAAATGATCCAAAGCTCAGCCCAGGAGCACAAACACCGTGGGCTGAGGAGAGAAAAACAAGCAGGATGGGAGTGCCTGGGCTAAAGCTGGAACTGGACAATGAACTGCAAGGTGCAAATGGAGCAGAACTGATCCAAGGGAGAGACCCCGGGAGCGCTCGTGCATTTTGGGACCATTTTGGTTCCTCTTGGGTGCAGCCCTGGCTGGGCTCTTGTGCTGCCCAAGGTGCATCCACTTGGGCCTCCTAATTAATCCCTACTTGAAGAGAGCATTTTAAGCAGACACTGGTCTGAGGCCTGCTTGCATAACCCTGCATGCGTGCCTGCTAGCAGAGACGTGCTAGCAGACATGTGCTGCCCTTGGAACAGACAATATGGAGACACTTGCCAGGATGTGCCCAGGGATGTGAAGCAGGATGTTCTGAGGATAAGAAAAGAAGATATGGGGTGAGATATTCTACTGATACTTTTGCCAAGATATGCTACATGACTAAATCTGTGTTAGCTTTTTGCTTTGTATCCAGTCAAATATATTCCCACGTCACTGGACCCTGCGTTGCCATATAAATGTACCCTCAGATTTGCAATAAACCAAGCACTGATCATTACCTCCATGAGGATTGATCTTTGACTCCGGGGGCTCCTCTCTCTTCCTCTCTCTCTCTCCCCTGCCCCGTCCCGTTTATCTCTCTCTCTTTACCTGCTTTATTCTTTAGCTCTGTCCAGGCTCTGTTCTAGGGCAGCCTGCACAAGGCATCACTGGAATGGATTGCCCAGAGAAGTTGTGGGTGTCCCATCTCAGGCAGTGTGGGATGGGGCTTGGAGCAATCTGAAATTGTCGAAGGTTTCCCTGGCCATGGCAGGGGTTGGAATTTGATGATATTAAAGGTCCCTCAAACAAAACGAGTCTGGAATTCTTTGATTCTGTGAATTTAATTGGTTCAGGTGATGGTGGCCATAAACACCTGGCAGTGAAGGCTGATGATAAGATTTCTGTGTGAGTTCCTCTGATGTTCACTCAGTGTGAACCAAGCTGTAACATTAGCTGTAAAATCCTGGTCTGCTCAGGGCTGGGCATCCTGCCCAGAACCAGGGAGAGCAGGCGGGCACTGGGTTTCTTCCTCTACAGTTATCAATTACATTCAATTAATTGCAATTAACTGAATTATTAATTGCATTCTCCCCACTCAAACAAGGGCTTTCTTGATACCACCACGCTCACAGACAACTTTTGTAGACAGATCAGCACATCACAAGACTCACAAGAGGTCAGGTGCTTCTCCTGGGTGAGCTGTTGGGAAGGAGAGCTCTGAAATTAATCCCGGTGGAGGCCACTGGCCCTGTCTTTGTTTATTTACCCGATGGGAAATGATCCATAAAGCCTCTGACAAAGCAAGCCATAAAGCTATTACAGAATGGCACAAAAGGGCAAATTACGTGATAGCAGAAGTGTGGCAAGGGATGGCTGAACGAGGAATAAACCCATGATATTGTTCATTTCAAGGGAAAACCACAGCCAGAGCAGTGCCATTGGCACATGGGAAGTCATTAATTCCTCCCAGATGTGAAAACCAAAGTTCACTGTCTTTTCACATGCACAGAAGGACAGCGAGGTCCCGATGAAAATTTGTGCTGATTTTTCTTTCCTGACTCTGCCCTTGGCCAGGGCCTGGGCCTGGAGAGGGGCCAGGTGTGATCAGCGGCTGATGCAGCGGGAGCCCTCCTTTTCCCCACAGACAGTTACGTGTTCCCCAGAGCACAAGGATTAAGAGCCTGGATTTCACAGTCCGCGCACTTCATCAGAGGGCTCTGCTTTAGCAGAGTCATCCTCTGTGCCTCCACAGCCACCTCTCTGCTTCCTGAGCCAAGCCTGATGTGTCAACTTTTTCCTTTGTGAATGGGTTTTTCAACACACTGGGCAAGGCTGCAGCTAAATCAGAAATACAGTGGAAAAGGTTTGGATCTGACACAAACCTTCCATGATGAACTTGAGAAAATCCATAAATCTCCATTTCATCATGCAAACAATCCTTTCTCATTGAGCTGGGAGGAACCATCTGGGGTTTGGTTCTGAATTTTGGCCTCTTGTGAGAAAGTTCCTGCAGGATTTGGTGATGCCCTGTGGTTTGGGGTGCAGGAACATGGGGATGCCACCCTGGTTCAATGCCCTGTGGTTTGCGGAGCAGGAGCACAGGAATGGCACCCTGGTTTGATGTCCTGTGGTTTGGGGTACAGGAACATGGGGATGGCATCCTGGATCAATGTCCTGTGGTTTTGGGGAGCAGGAGAACAGGAATGGCATCCTGGATCAATGTCCTGTGGTTTTGGGGAGCAGGAGCACAGGAATGGCATCCTGGATCAATGTCCTGTGGTTTTGGGGAGCAGGAGCACAGGAATGGCACCCTGGTTTGATGCCCTGTGGTTTTGGGGAGCAGGAGCACAGGAATGGCACCCTGGTTTGATGCCCTGTGGTTTTGGGGAGCAGGAGCACAGGAATGGCACCCTGGTTTGATGCCCTGTGGTTTTGGGGAGCAGGAGCACAGGAATGGCACCCTGGTTTGATGCCCTGTGGTTTTGGGGAGCAGGAGCATAGGAATGGCACCCTGGTTTGATGCCCTGTGGTTTTGGGGAGCAGGAGCACAGGAATGGCACCCTGACTGTGCTCAGCTCTGGCTCCTTTGCCCAGCTGGCACACAGCTGTGCCACTTGGCACTCCAGCCATGCCTGGGGTGTTTTGGCAGACTAGCACAGCAGGCTTTGTCTGGGTGAACATGGGGCATCCCTTCAGGGAAAGAACACAATTCCCACCCCCCTGGGTGTTTACAGCATTCACTTCACGTGGCAGCAGCAGCCTAAAACTTGAAGGCCTGTGCTAAAAGGGAAACAAAGCTTTGGCAGACTGAGCTCAAGAGCTGAAGTGAGCACTGCAGGCTGTGACCATGGGCTCAGATTATGTCACCACTGCTCGGCTCAGGAAATTTGGAGCCTGGAGCCAGCAAGCTGCAAGATCCCATTGCTCATTTGGGACAGCTCTGGGCTGCATCACTCCCAAAGAAAAAGGGAAAGGCTAGCTGTTCCCAGCTGTGACATGTGCAAGGAAGGCAGCAAACCAGCCACTCTTCCACGCCATACAATCCTTTCTATGGAATCACCAGCCACTGCATTGTACAACCAGATTTTTCTGCCCCTGTGTTTGTCACGTAGAGCCACGTGTCCCTGATGCTGTGCTGTGTATCCTCAGCAACCCCTCGGTGTGCACACAACAGCAGTGAGCTGTGGTTTGCTGCGATGGACACCCAGGCACGTAGAGCAGGGAGGCCGGGGCCGAGTCAAGGCTCCGCCTCGTTTGCTGGGGACAGCCAGGGGGGGAACGGAGCCCTGGCCCATGGAGAGGGCACTTACAGAGCCATCTTCCTGGTGTGAGCTGGAATGGATGGGGAAATGTCCAGCCAAGCCGTGCCTGACAGCACAAAACTCCCTCAAAGCTCCAGCAAAAGCAGTGTCCAGTGCACCCCTCCAAACACCGGGATTCCAGGCTGACCATGTCATTCTCTCTTCGCACAGTACAGGCGAGGCGACAGGCCAGGAGTGGCCCTGCAAGGCTCTCCTGGGGTCCCTGGAATGGCTCAGCTGCCGTCCCACAGCCCCTGCCTCCTCCACGGCCACGGGCTGGAGCAGCATCCCTTTGGGCCATGACATTCCTGCCTGCTCCTGCCACCTCAGCAGGCCCAGCCCAGCCCAGGGCTCACTCACTGCGTGGGAGGGAAGAGTGGCGGCAGCAGGAGCTGTGCAGCAGCTGGGAGCTGGGAGGTCACAGGAGGGACACGGTGTGAGGTGGGAACCATCCCACACCTCCCACTCCTTCCCGTGTTGTGTGGATGGCATAAGATGGGACGTGGGGTGACGTCCCGTGGCCAGGGGTGTTTGGGGAGCTGGTCCCCATCTCCTGCCTGCTGGCAAACCCAGTCTGACTGGTGATGTTTCCACACAGCAGCAGGGTTTGCCCTACTTCTGCTCACTGGGGGTCAGGAGTTGTGCAAGGGCAAGGAGTGACCTGGAACGCCCCTGGGGACACAGCCCCTCACCTGCCCATGAGAAAACCCACAAGGAAACCCTTCCACAGACATCCAAGAGCTGATCATGCCAAGAGGAGCCCTCCCAGCCCCCTGCCTCCCCTCCAGTGCTGCACCCCTGACACAGGAATCCTCTGGTGGGAGACTCCAGATGCTCCAACCAAAGGCCAGGCAGGAAGGTGTCCCAGGGTGACTCTGTATCTCCATTCCTCTGCTTAGCCCAAAAATAAGATTTGCACCTTTAAGGCTAACTGTGAGAGCGAAAGGGAAGGAAGAAGAGCTTGTTTTCAGACACATCACTCACTCCTCCACATTCCTGCTCCTGGACTGTGCTGTGTGCAGCACGGACAGACAGCAGGACAGAGCTCTGCTTTGCTTTTTAGTTGCTCTAGCTGAGCACAGAAGTTCCCTGCGCTGTGTTTTTTCTTTTTCTTTGGACCTATTTAAACCTGCTCTGGACTGAACATCAGAAGAGCACCAGGAGCTCACACCTGTGTCCCACCGGGCCGGGCTGGGGCCGTGGCATTTCCAGAGCCAGAGGAACTGATAAGAGACTGATAAGAGACTGATAAGAGACTGAGTGAGCCGAGCCACAGCCTGTGGAGGGGACTTTCTGAGTTTGTCATCTCTTTTGAAGTTGCAAGAGGTTTTATTATTTAATATTGTTTGGCTTTTGTACTAGTAAATGCTTTACCTGTTAAATAAATGTGGTGGGTTTTTTCCACTTTTCTCCAAAGAAATATTTTTCCCTAAGCAGTTAAGGGAAGGGCCGCTTAAATTCGCTTTCTAAAAGAAACCCTTTAGAGATTTTCTCACAAATTTGCCCTAAATCAGGACAGAAGGAAATTATGAGGGAGCAAAGTCACACCCTGATTTCCCCTCTCCTCCCAGCTGATGGATCCCCTGTGCTTTGTCTTTCTGAGGCAGTCTCTCAGGATTCAGCAGAAATGATGGTGCAAATAAAACATTAGGCATTCCCCACACTGTGAACAAAAATCACTTTGAAAACCTTTAGAAAATCTGTGAAATGGGCTTTGAATGCCCAAGTATTTTTTCTCCACGCTCAGTGCAAGCTTCAAAACTTAAAACACAGACATAGACTCATCCAACTATAAAACTGTTTAGCTTGGAGAAGACCTCCAAGGTCATCGAGTCCAACCATTCCCCCAGCACTGCCAGGGCCACCACTGGGCCATGGTGCCACATCCACACGGCTTTTAAATCCCTCCAGAGATGGTGACACCACCACAGCCCTGGGAAGTCTGTGCCAGGGCTTGACAATCTTTTCAGTGAAGAAATTCCTCCTAATATCCAACCCGACCCTCCCCTGGCACAACTTAGGGCTGTTTCCTCTTCTGTCCTTTATTACCAAGGTAGCACAGCCCAACCCACCCCCGGCTGTCCCCTCCTGTCAGGAGCTGTGCAGAGCCACAAGGTCCCCCCTGAGCCTCCTTTTCTCCAGGCTGAGCCCCTTTCCAGTTCCCTCAGCCTCTCCTGGGGCTCCAGCCCCTTCTCCAGCTCTGTTCCCTTCCCTGGACACGCTCCAATGTCCTTCTTGTCATGATGAGCCTAAAAACTGAGCACAGCCAGCACCTGATGCATACAAGGAATGAGTAAAGATTCAATATAATGAGAATTTTCCATACTAAAGACAGGAACAGCTGTCAGACCATCCCTGTGCACTTCTCTCTCCTCACTCTAGATGTGATCCAGCTTGTCCTCAGACGAAATGCCCTCAGACACATCAGGCACAAACACGCAGGGAGAACAAAAAGCACTTCAGGCAGCAGAGAGAGCTCAGCAGCACAGCGGTGGCATGCCCCAGTGCCAAGCTGTTTTCTTTGGATCCCTGATTCCTTTCATACCTTTTCAGCTCCTCAAAAACATCTGTGAGCCCCACAGTAACTCCCCAGCAGAACATCTGCCCCCTTTAAAGCTCGCTGAGCTGCAGCAGCAGTTTATAAACCCTGAAGACTTCTGTAATGAGTAGAAACTACTCAAGGATCACAGGCTGGGACATGTCTGCACAAGAGCAGGAGAATCTGCACAACAGTCTGGGCTGAGAAAGGAGCTGGGGACAAACAGGGAGCAGCAGGAAACATGGGAAGGATGGCATGATGTGGCATGACTGACAGACAAGCAGGACCATCCCTGACTGACCTGATCAGGATCCCTTCACAGGAAAGATGAGACCATGGCAGTTCCCAAGGGTCCCCATTCCCTGTTGTGCAGCCAGGGATGGCTGGGGAACATCCCCACGTATCCCAGTGCATCCCAGAGCACCCCAGTGCATCCCATTGCATCCCATTGCATCCCAGAGCACCCCAGTGCATCCCAGAGCATCCCAGTGCATCCCAGTGCACCCCAGAGCACCCCAGTGCATCCCAGTGCACCCCAGAGCACCCCAGTGCATCCCAGAGCATCCCAGTGTATCCCATTGCATCCCAAAGTATCCCAGTGCAGCCCAGAGCACCCCAGTGCATCCCATTACATCCCAGTGTATCCCAGTACATCCCAGTGCACCCCAGAGCATCCCAGTGTATCCCAGTGCATCCCAGAGCATACCAGTGTATCCCAGTATATCCCAGAGCATCCCAATGCATCCCAGTGCACCCAGTGTATCCCAGAGCATCCCAGTGCATCCCAGTTCACCCCAGTGCATCCCAATGTATCCCAAGGCATCCCAGTGCTGGGTTTCTCCTGGCAGCTCCAGAGAGTTTCACTTTGGAACGGTGAGACAGGAGGCACCAAACCAAGCAGGTTTGTTTGGGCCTGGAAATCCCTTTACAGCACAGGGAGGCCCTGAGGTTGTGCTTTGAGCACTAAATGGTGACTGTCCCATGTGTTTGACAGTTCAGTGATCACTCTTTGCCCTTTATTTTTACATACAGCCCAGTTTGGGGGGGGAAAGGATGGGAGTAAAGCATTCCCAGTGCTCCTTTCTCTTTTCTCCCCCCCAGTAAATCCACATCTGGGACTGTTCTTTTTCTGTGTTCTTTTTCTTTCTTTTGCTGAGTGCCCTCCTGGCAGGTACCAGGCTCCTCTCTGCCAAGCACACTTGTCTGCACAGGAAAAAAGAAACTTCTCCTCCCTCTCTTGGGATCTTTAAGAGCAAATTCTCACCTCAGCCTCAGCGCCAGGGGCAGAGCATCAGCCTGTTCTCAGCTCATCTCAAGAGGCTCCAGCTGCCCATCCTCTTCCAGCCAAAGATTTGCAGGGCACTGCTGCAAGAAGGCTGAGGCCAATAAAAGTTCTTACAAGATGTTGTAACTCAAAGTTGGCTCCCCTGGAAATCCTTGGCAAATAAAATAAAAATAAACTCCTGGTGTTCCCTGGAGATATCTGTGTCTGTCTGCTGGCAAGGCTCATGCCTTGAATATATTTTCAGCTTTTTGTAGCACTCACAGTGAAGAGAAAATTAACTTTGACACTTATGGTCAAAATATTACTATTGAGTTTTTTTAGTATTTTGCCCTAGAATATGCTACTGGGACCCCAGAGTAAAATTAAAAAAAGAAAAAGAAAGGTAAAAAAATCACTTGTCTACACAGTAGTTCAGAGATATACGAGTTTTATTTGAGGATAAATGGAGCCACACCTACCCTGAAATGAGATCTGGGCTCTGTAAAAGCAGAGAGCACTCGTTGTCCCCAAGGATTTACAGTCTAAATGAAAACAAACAGTGAATTAAGGAAGGAAACAGAGTCAGACACTTGTCTAAGGTCTGACAGGAGCGGTGTGGTTTGGCTGGGATTGGAGCCCGCAGCCTTTGGTGTTTTACAAAGCTGTGCTGGGTGAGGAGCCGGGCAGGAGCCAGCCCGGAAGCCCCTGCCCTGGGCTGAGCCCAGCGTGGGCAGCAGGGCAGGGGGGATTGTGCCCCTGTGCCCTGTGCTCGGGTGAGACCCCAGCTGCAGAGCTGCCCCAGCCCTGGCCCAGCACAGGGAGCAGCTGGAGCTGCTGCAGAGATCCAGAGGAGGCTCCAGGGGCATCAGAGGGATGGAGCAGCTCTGCTGGGAGGAGAGGCTGGCACAGCTGGGATTGTTCACCTGCACAAGAGAAGCTTTGGGGGGACCTCAGAGTGGCCTTGCAGGGCCTGAAGGAGCCATGAGGGAAGATGGAGAGAAACTGTCCAAGGGCCTGGAGTGCCAGGACAAGAGGGAATGGCTTCAAACTCAGAGAGAGAGGTTTGGATGGGATATTGGGAAGGAATTGTTCCCTGGGAGGGTGGGCAGGCCCTGGCACAGGGTGCCCAGAGCAGCTGTGGCTGCCCCTGGATCACTGGCAGTGCCCAAGGCCAGGCTGCACAGGGCTTGGAGCAACCTGGGACAGTGGAAGATGTCCATGGCAGGGGGTAAACTAGGGGACCTTTAAGATCCCTTCCAACCCAAACCATTCCAGGGTGGTCTCTTATCTCCCTAAACCTCCTGCTTTCCATTATTTCTTGCTTACTCGTTCATACTTTCTCTTTCCCTGGTCTCTTCTCTCTCTGCTCTGCTGGCAAGGATCCCGTTCTTGCTGCTGGCAGCCGCAGCCTCACTGACCAAACCACATGTTCTGCTCAGAGCATGACTTGCAGCTCTCCAGAACATCAAGAGCTGTGCCCAACTATTGCAATAGGAAGATTTTTTTTCTGTGTCATTGAGAAGAGTGAGTCTCTTTTTCCGAGTCAAGTGAGAAGAGCTGGCTGAATCTGTATGAGGGAAAAGGATGTTATAGACAGCCTGGGACATGAGCAAATAGTTTTCTTTCTTTGATCTTATTTTTTAAAAGCCCAAATCTGAAAAGCTTTTCATGGCAAGGTGGGGGGAACCAAATCTTTCTCACTAAAAGAAATGTGTTGAAGTTTCCAGTCTGTTTCTCTACCCAGGGAAAAAGGAGAAGTTCCTGCACATCACTGTGTTTGCACATACACCTCAAAGAAAGTTTCTGTTTTTATGAGAACTTTCCTGGGGACAAAAACCAAAACCAATTTCAACAGTCTGGGCAAGTCTAAATGGCAACATCTGCATGCCAAGCACTTCCCAAATGAGAGGATTTCCTTGCGGAGGGTGGGCTGCTGCAGAGTGGCAGGAAGCAAGGAAGGAACTTTCCTGGGATACAGGAACCCCTTCCAGCTGGACATCAGCTGCCAGCAGACCTTGTTCCTCCTGGTTGTGCTGCTGATCAGTGACACTGTTGAGTCAGGGATGGAATGAAAACTCCAGTCTTTAGGTGGATCAGAAGGTAAAATAGAATAATTCTTTATTAGCAAGAAGTTGTGAGTTTTAGCGAGTCTTGCTCGCTGAGCTGGGACCTGATTAGTCTCAAAGCAGAAACATCTCACATTATTAGTGATTATGAATAGTACATTCTAGAGAATCATAAACAATGGTTACAGAAAGAGAAATAATAATTGTTTAAATTCTTTTCTTCTAAAATTCCCAGGCTCAGCCTGAGAAAAAAATTCTCCGTTCTTTCTTCAAGTGAATTAAGAGTATCCACAGATCTGCTCCTGAGGATCTCCACAGGCTGCAGCCCCTCTCTCTCAGGGATAGCAGCTGTCAGCCAAGTAACACTGACATCATTTTTCCCCCAAGTACAGTAAAATCACACCTGTCCAAATAGCAATAGCAGACTCCTGTGAGAGCACAACGTTAAGATTTTTAATTAAGATGATTTGGGGGAAGATGAGCCCCAGAACAGACAAGCATCTGATTTTGGGCCTAAGCCCTGACGGTTTGGTGCAAAAGGTGCACAATGAGCAACGGGAAGCCTCTTGTGAATTCTGCTAAAATGGGGGGGGATGAAGCAACACTTCAGAGAACCGGACCCCTTCTTTGGGCTCACTTGCTTCCTGTCATCTCACCTTCCCCAAAAAGCCTCTTCCCCTTTCTCTGGGAAAGAAGAAACTGCCGGGCTGCGCTCGCCTCTGCCTCTCGCTCTGCCCCTGCTTCTCACTTTCACTCCCATCGGTTTCATGTTCCCTTTGCCAGGCGGAAAACCTTGCGGAGCTCCAGCCCAGAGCACCAGCAGCAGCACCAGCAGCAGCAGCAGCAGGGCTGATCCTGGTCCCACCCACCGGGACTTTCCTGGCTTCCTCCAGCAGGGAGCGGGGGGAGCAGGAGCGGCCGGAGCAGGAGCGCTCCCGCGGCTCCTGCCGGGTTTCTATTGTAGGCGGTGCATTCCTCGGGAGGGAGGGAGGGAGTGCGTGCGCGCCGGTGCCTTCCCACACTCGGCACAGCTCTTATTTAATGGGGGTCTCCATGCAGGGCAGCAGCCACAGGAGGTTTGGCGGTGCCCGGCTCCCTGGCAGGACGAGCCCGGCGCTGCTGCCATGGAGAGCGCGGTGGAGATGGGCGCGGAGGCTGCGGGCAGCGGGCACGGCGCCGGGCTGCACCTCCGCCAGGACCTGCGGAGGATCCGCTGCGCGCTGCTGCTCTGCCTGCTGGCCGTGCTGCTGCTCATGCTGCCCACCGCCTACCTGCTGGTCGGCAACCTGCGAGCGCCCAGCTCCTGCGGCAGCCAGGTAAGGCATGGGCGCACCTGAGTGCCGCCCGCGCCTCCCGACGGGGCCTCCCTGGAGCGCTTCTAATGCTCCTCGTGGATTTCTCGTGTCCGAGCGCTGTTGCGTTCCTTCTTGCTCACGCCGAGGATAAATCTGATCATTGCTCCTTCTTTTTTTAACTAGCGGTTCTTACTTTCACTGAGGTCACGAGCAGAGTGGACGGCTTTGAAACTTTTGTTGCTGTGCTGCACGGAATGCTTTAAAAAAAATCACTGATTTCTGCCAGACTTTTGACACTATGGCTCATTTTCCTCTCTTCTTTTGGGTTAAATCTGCGGCTTCCCTTGGCAGTGTCTGATTCCAGGAGTACATGACTTTAAAACATTTACTGCTGTGCCGCACGGGATGCTTTAAAAAAATCACTGATTGGTGGAAATCACTGTCTCTGCACTGATTCCTGCCAGATTTTTGACACTATGGCTCATTTTCCTCCCTTCTTTTGGGTTAAATCTGTGGCTTCCTCTCGCAGTGTCTGATTTCAGGAGTACATGACTTTAAAACTTTTATTGCTGTGCTGCACAGAATGCTTAAAAAAAAAAAATCACTGATTCCTGCCAGATTTTTGACACTATGGCTCATTTTCCTCCCCTCTCTTGGGTTAAATCTGCATCTTCCCCTTGCAGTGTCTGATTTCAGGAAGATCTGCTGATGTCACTGGGCTGACAGCTACAGCTCTGGTGAATAATTAATTATTATTAATGCAAACTTCTGCAGAGATCTGATTAGAGACAATTAAGGGAGTCCAGTCCTGAACTTTACAACCTGTTTTTAACTCCCCATTAAAACTTTCTCTCAGTCCAGGGCTCATCTCATCTCTTCTCCTTTGCCAGACTTTGCTCCCAGCCATACAAACTCCTGCTCTGCTGCTCCTTTCCCCCTGCAAGTGCCTGTTCGCACGGGTGAGCTCAGCAGGAATGCCCCGTGCTGAGCATCTGGTGAATTAAGCTTTGAATTTTAGCTTCAGGTCTGAAATTCTCCAGTTAATCAGCAGGGCCCCAGAAAGGGGGGCTGGTTTCCGGTGGCCTCGAAGGCAGGTTTGTCCCCTGGCTCGCCTGTAGCCCGGGGATGTTCGGGGAGGGGAGAGCCGCGCCTCCGCTGGCGGCTCCCGGGCTGCGCTGGCCCCGCTGAGAGCCCGCGGCTGCGCTGCCCGGGAGATGCCGAGCTCAGGGTGCAGCATCCTCTGTCTCACCTGGTTCTAGCCTGGTGCAGCCCCTCGGGCTGGTAAATCTGGCAATTCCTTGAGTGTGTGAGCTGTGATGCTGCCCTGGCCCTGGCACTGCCCTCGGTTCCAGCTGTAGAAACCCAGGCTGCCCTGCCTGCGGGTGCCAGGACACAGCTTTCTTCAGGGGCTGGGCATGATCTGAGAGGAACTGGGGGCCTTCAGTTATGGAAATGTGGAATTACAGCAGAGCAGAGGCTGAACGTGGAGGAGCTTGAAAAGCTGGGTGCTGCTCGAGGTTGGGGTGGTAAAATTCACGAGGTGCTTTGTGCACCTCTGCTGCTACTCTGGGTTTGTTTGTGTCCCACGAGAGCAGAATAGTTCAGTCTTGGAACAGTCTTGGAGCAGAAGAATAATCAGATGTTAACTTGTTTAATCAATCCAATGCGTTCCTGGGTCATGACCCCATTGGCAGGGTTAGCAGAGAAAAGTTTTTTTATGAGTGGGTTTGGCTTCTTAAGAGGAAAAGCACAACGTAAATGGTTGGAATTGCAATGCTGCTGTGCGTTCCCATGCACCTGCTCCCAATTAGCAACACGTAATGTTTCCACAATGATGTTACGAGCTGATCAGAGGAGTTACAACCTCTGTGAGTCCCAGCGAGGAAGAGGAAAGTCATCGGGGCCGGCGGAGTGCCCGGGGTGTTGTGGGAGGAGCTGCACCTCTGCTGGGCCCTGCCTGTTCCTGATTTTCATTCATTCCGCTGCTCTCTGTGCTCATCATTCCCTCTGCTGCTCTCTGTGCTCACCATTCCCTTTTCTGCTCTCTATGCTCACCGTTCCCTCTGCTGCTCTCTGTGCTCACCATTCCCTCTGCTGCTCTCTGTGCTGCTCTCTGTGCTCACCATTCCCTCTGCTGCTCTCTGTGCTCACCATTCCCTCTGCTGCTCTCTGTGCTCATCATTCCCTCTGCTGCTCTCTGTGCTCATCGCTGTTGTCCAGCAGGACAGCACAAAGGGGTGGATGTCTCTGCCTGTGTGGCTGCCTCTGAATGCCCCAAGGAGCCACATCCCCCAGGAGCATGCAGGTTCAGAGAGGTTCAGTCCCTGGGAATATTCCTGGGCACAAAAGCTCTCAGGAAAATGTCTTGTTGCATTTCCTTCTGCATTCAAAGTTTGCTAAACAGCTCCGTCCTCATGTGCCTCACAGACAGCTCGGATCAGGAGTTTTGGGACCGGCCATGTGTGGCAGAGCTCTCTGGGGCACTGGTTTGGGGTGTGGGTGCCCTGGGCACTGTGGCATGAGTGGGCAGCCCTGAGCTTGCCTCAGATGAGTATTGGCCTCCTGACCCTTGCAGCTCACGGGAGGAGTCCTCTGGCTGCCCCACAGAGCTCTGCCCACACCCAATTGTCACCTGCCAGGCTCTGGGGACAGTCCTGGAAGGGGGGAGGGACTCAGCAGGCGAGGAGCAGATGGAGTAAATTCCTGAGTCCTTCCTGGAGCAAGGAGGAGAAGGGAAGCCCGGGAAGGTTTGTGCAACAGGGGAGCGTCCCTGGGCAGGCTGCCCGCAGGGCGAGGCGCGTTGGTCACCCCTGCCTCGCCGTGCACGTGGTGTCACCTGGTGCCTCTGAAGGGATGCAAACTCATCTCTTTCGCTGGAAATATCCCTTTCAGGAAAAAGCAGGGCAAGTTATGTCATTACAGCAACATGTGTGGGCTACCAGTGTTCTCTGTGTGTCATGGTGCGGTGCGTCTTGAGTGAATAATTCCAGTCTGGTGATGATTTTTCCTGGACACCTTCCAGGTTCCCTCCACTGCTCCTTTGGGAAAGAGAAACCACTTTCTTTTGTGCTTCAGTCCAGAGTGAGGAGAGGAAAAAGGGTTTTTCAAACCAGAACACGTGGCTTGTGTTACTAGCAGGAAATCTATATTAAGGCCATAGTGGTGCCCTGCTGGAGGAAGGGCAATCCTTCCTCAAAGGGAAGCCAAGTTTCGGGCTGAGTTCCCAAAACCATCAATGGAAAGGCACAGGAGAGCAGCTCTGGCTGCCTCAGCATCCCACTCAGCACAGCATCAAGTCCTGTGGCCTGGAGAAGTTGGTGTTTGGGTTTATTTTTCATGGCCTCCTTGGCATGTCAGGCCACAAGCAGCATAAATAGGAACTCCAAACCCTGTCCCAAGGGTTGGACATGCAGCTGTGTGCCAGGTCTGTGCCATGTCAGCTGGCAATGGACAAGGGACCTGCTGCAGAGCAGGAGGAGCTGGAAAATCCCAGAGGCTCCACCTGGATCCTGCTGGAAAGCTGGCCACAAACCCCAGGAGAGATCTGCCCTAATGGCCTGTCCATAAAGGAGGGAGAAACTCAAAAGCTTCCTGATCTATGGGGAAGGAGAAATGCACGGGGAGGAGCAGCAAGCACACCTGGATGGGCCCAGGTGTTGGGATTCCCCTCCAAAGCCAGCACCGGTTAAATCCCTGCCTGGCCACCACTGCTGGATGCAGGTGTTCCTTGTGGGCACATGCCTTGGGTACAGCATTCCACTGAGCAGCAAAATGTTCTGACTGAAGCCAGTTTTTACTGGCCCAGACCAGTTGCTGCCAAAAATTCCCAGCCCAGGCCATGGAGCATCTTTGGTGTTAGAAAAAATTGGGTTTATGTACTGCACATGGCCTGCAGAGATCCTCCCTGTGAAACAGGGAAATGGAAATTGAGGATGCTGGAGATGGAGTGGGTGGAGGAGCTGGGGGTTTTCATTCTGCTCCTCAGTCCCTCTGCCTGCAGAGCCAGCTGCTCTTGCCATGCCGTTGGCTATCAGCCCTCTTTTTGGGTTTAGCAATACCTGGATACAAATGCACTGGGGCTTTTTGGACCTCTGTGGTACCAGAAGTGTTCTGCACCCAGGGTCATCAGCACAGCCTGTCCAAATATCTGTGAGTCAGCTCAGGGGGGGAATTTCAACATCACTCAGTGGTTGGGCTCTCCACAGTAACCAAAGGGAAAATTGAAGCTGTGACTTTTCAGAACCACAGCTGAGCAAGAAAGGGAAAAGAGAGGAAAGCACTGATTGATTGTGTGAATGTTCTCTGCATGGTCTCGTGCTGCTCAGCTCTCCCTCCCCATCAATGCACAACATCTGTGCCTGTTCAGGACAAGTATTTCTGACACCTGGTCATTATGCAGCATTGTCTGCTGCTAAAACATCTTCTGTAGGAGATTTGTATTTATATTTACACCTTTATGAGATAGCACAATTAGGAAAAAAAGAACAGCCATATTTTTGTCAAGCAACAGAATAATTTCACACCTTGCTGTGTCCCCCTGCTCTATCTGCTCTGTCCCTCACCATCTCTGAAGGCAGCTCCCGCACCTGGAGTTTCCAGCTGGATTTCTTAGGAAACAAGTAAATTTAGGTTCAAACAAAACCTTTTTGTTACATTTTATAAAGAAGCAGAATTCTTCTTGCTCTCCTTCCCATTTTCCTGCCACCTCTGTTTGGATTGCAACATCCAAGTTTATACAAGGAACTTCAGCAGAAGTTAAGCTTCAAGTATGTAAACAGTTCCACAGAAGTTACATTCTTAAATATAGGTTTGGGATTGATTTTTTCCTTGGCTGCAGATTCCTTAGAGAGTGGGATCACTAATGAGAATTAGTCACTTGGGAAATAGGTAGGAAATGCCACACAAGGAATGTGTAAATGTACTCCTAGGTGACTACACCTGGCTAAAAGCTGGGGGAGTGTGAGGGAAATCCTAAATTCTGACCTTGTGCTTTGTCCCAGGGCAGGGACAAAGTCACCAACCAGGCTGAGACTGAGTCCCATCAGCAGGGCACTCATGGTTAGTCACCACAGAGAGCAGGACTTTGAAACTCCTCACACATAAGGAAAGGCTCAGGCATCTCCTGGACAGCACAGCACCAATTTTCCCTCAGCCCCACACTGGAAGTTCACACCAGTCTTTGCCAGGAGGCTGCTGGGGCTGGGCCACACATTTGTGTACAGGTGGGCAAAGGAATACAAAAAAAAAAAAAAAAAAACAAAGGAGAATTTTCCCTACTGTTTCCTTCTCCATTTTCCCCCACCACGCTATTTTAGAAATGACTGTTTGCTGCAGCAGCACACGGATGTTTACTTCCAGTCAAACATTAAACTGTCTTTGGCTTGCCTGGAGCAGCCAGCAGCCCCCAACCCCAGGCAGGCTGACTCTCCTGCCACAAACATTCCCCTTCCCCAGCCAATATAAATTCTCTATTTTCTCCTTCTCCTGCAGTGTTTGAAGCTGTGTGAGACACAGCCAGCAGGAGCCAGCTTCAGCATCTAGAGATTAATATTGTTTCAGTTTTTATTGGGCAAAGTGCCTCGAGTACTTTGCTATCAGCTGACATGGGGTGGTTTATTCAGTTTATTTAGTGTATTTTTGGTGTCTGCCCTTAAAACACACCGTGCCAGCCCCGTGTGTTCCTAAAAGATGCTCTGGGATAGGGGTTTCTGACAGCCCTGAGGGTCAGCACAACCCAGGCTGATCCAAGGACTGCTCCTCACAGCCCTGCGAGGCCAGATGCGAGGCAGCATCCCACAGCATCCCCAGCATCTCCAGCATGCCCTAGCGTCCCCCAGTATCCCCAGCATCCCCCAGCATCCCCCATCATCCCCAGCATCTCCAGCATCCCCCAGTATCCCCAGTATCCCCAGCATCCCCCATCATCCCCCATCATCCCCAGCATCTCCAGCATCCCCCAGTATCCCCAGTATCCCCACCATCCCCCACTATCCCCAGTATCCCCACCATCCCACACTATCCCCAGAATCTCCAGCATCCCCCACCATCCCACAGCATCCCCACCATCCCCTAGAATCCCCGAACATCCACAGCATCCTCCAGCACTCCCCAGCACCCCCATCATCCCCCACCATCCCCAGCACCCCCAGTATCCCAATACCCCCCAACATTCCCCAGCACCCCTTGCCATCCCCAGCACCCCAAAGCATCCCCCAGCACCCCCAGCATCCCCAGCATCCCACACTGTCCCCCAGTATCCCCCAGCACCCCCCACCATCCCCAGCATCCCACGGCATCCCCCACTATCCCACACTATCCCCCAGCATCCCTAGCATCCCACACTATCCCCAGCACCCCACGGCACCCCCAGGGTCCTCCCTGCGGAGCTCCCCGCAGCGCTGCCGTGCAGCCGCGGCCGTGCCGTGCCCGGGTGGCTCAGGGGGCGCACAGGTGACTCAGGACACTGAGCGTGTGACAGACACAACCCTCGGGATGCCCGAGGGCCCGGGGCCGTGGCCTGCCTGAGGGCAATGGGAGTGTCGGGCTCCAGGAGGGAATTGCAGAGCAGAGGAAGGATGAGCCTTCCCCTGTGCGGGCTCCGAGCAGCAGAGCTCAGCCTGCGGCTGCTCCCTCGGGTCTGCTCAGCTCCTGCCTCCCCAGGAGGACACCCCAAACTCCAGACAGACCTAAGGAACAGGCTTGGTCAGGAATGAGACGGGTGCAGGACAAGAGGCAGGTGCGGCTGATCCGCCTCAGTCTCTTGGCTGCTGCTGGGGGGAACCTTTGCTCCTGCGAAGGCTCAGCCTGGCTGCCTTGGGGAGAATCTCTCGCTCTGCTCTGCTTGCTGTGCCTGGATTGAGGGCAGGAGAGGCTCCAAGCAGCAGAGGGGCTCCGGCAGGGCTGGGCAGTCACCACCCATGGCTGGGTCACACTGCCCCTCTGCTGCTGCTCTCCCAGCCATGCCAAGGGCTTGTCCAGCTCAGAATCCAACAAACCTCCCCCAGGCCCTGGAACCCTGTCAGCATGAAGGCAGCTCTAAACCAACAGCAGAAATGTCTTGCAGTGAACCAAGACTTGTCAGGGCTCACCTTTTAGCCAAAATGCTCCATGAATTCACTGATGTTCTGGGATAATTCACACCAAGCCCTCTGAGCTGACTGATGTCACTGTCCCCTGCAGGTCACAGAGGAGAGGGGCCCTCACTTTCTGAAGCAACGAGCAGTGGCTGCTGGTGAGTTTGCCACCCTTTCCCCTCTGGTGTTGCAATCCCAGCACACCTCTGCCCTCAGCACCCCAATCCCTGCCCAGACGAGCCAGCCAGGGCACACTGGGGGAGAAGATGCAGGGAGATAACAGCGGGCAGAGTGAAATGGGAGCATTTCTAACCCTGGGCTGGGAAAGCTGTGCAGGCACAGGCTTCCCCCACAGCTCTTCAGGGTCAGTGGGACTCCCTGAACAAGCACCAGCAGGGATTTGGGAGCCTGTGCTCCTCACCCTTCCCCTCTGTTTGCCTCTAGCAGTTCAGGACACAGCCACAATGTGCCCTGCTGGTGTTGCAGCAGCTCTGACAAAGTCCCCTGTTTGCATTTATCACCTCAGGGGTGTCAGTGAGAGATCAGCAAATCAGCCCCAACTCAGACCTCTGCAGAAAGGGCCTGCACATTTCCTCAGGGGAATCACCACTCATATTTTGTTGACTTAGGAAAGGTTCTTCCCCCAGAGGGTGCTGGCACTGCCCAGGCTCCCCAGGGAATGGGCACGGCCCCGAGGCTGCCAGAGCTCCAGGAGCCTTTGGCCAGCGCTGCCAGGGATGCCCAGGGTGGGGTTGCTGGGGGGTCTGGGCAGGGCCAGGGGCTGGGCTGGGTGATCCTGGTGGGTCCCTTCCAGATCAGCATATTCTGTAATTTTATTATTGAGCAGCAGCAAAGATCCTCACACCATTTTTTTCCCTTTTCCCTCAGTTACAGACACACTTTCCAGTGCAGAGAAGCCACGAGCTCACCTGACAGGTAATTCTTGTTCACAACTAAAGCCTTTTTACAGCCAGTGTTGTGGTTCTTGTTCTCAACTAAAGCCTTTTTACAGCCAGTGTTGTGGTTCAGTAAGCTCGGTCCGTGTGGCTCTGGTAGGAGCAGGTGTTGCAGGAAACATGGGGAGCAGAATAATCAGCTTTGCCTTGTTGAGCACGCCAGGCTGAGTGCAGTGTGTCTGCAGGAAAGGGCCCACGAAGGGACAACTGACAGAAATGTCACTTTTCTGAGCTATTTCTTTCACTGAATGATCAGCTTTTGTAACTGAACTGAAATAGGTTCCTAATGTCTCAGTGATCTGTGAAATCCTCCAGCAAAGGCAGGGAAGGAGCTCATGTGAGCCTCGTGGAGCAGTGAATGGACAAGAATTACAAGTTTTGGAGCAAAATCAGGTCAAATCAGATTGGTTTTATTCTATTTTTCTGCAAGGCCTGACTCAGACCACACACACCACATTCCCATACATCCTCCCCCCTGTTTGCAGTGAGATAAACATTTCAGAGCAAGCAGGGAAAGGGTGAGCCAAGCTGAGCCCTCCAAGCTTTTATGCTGTGGTAGGAAGGTCCCATCACAAAGTCCTGTCACAGGGTGGGCTGCCAGGCCTTTCCAAAGAGCTTCCAGGCCTTTCCAAGAGGTTTCCATGCCTTTCCAAAGAGTTACCATGCCTTTCCAAAGAGTTATCATCCCTTTCCAAAGGGTTATCATGCCTTTCCAAAGAGTTATCATCCCTTTCCAAAGGGTTATCATGCCTTTCCAAAGAGTTATCATCCCTTTCCAAGAGGTTTCCATGCCTTTCCAAGAGGTTTCCATGCCTTTCCAAGACATTTCCATGCCTTTCCAAGGGGCTGCCAGCATCTCCAAGGTCCCTATGTCACCGCCTCAGCCTTGAAGCTGTCACCACACCAAGGACCTTGCCCTGAGACATCCCCATCCTCACCAGCTCCACCCACATGGAAAATTTAGGTATTCCCAGAGAAAAGTTCCTGCCTGGCTCCAGTGTGGATGGAGTGAGTGCCTGAGGGTTTTCCAGCTGGCCTGAGGCCTTTTATCCAAAGTACAGCTCACTGCAGAGGCTTCCCCAGCACGCCAGTGCTGCCCCAGGGTGCACTTTGTGACTTGAGAAAGGCAGAAGTGCTGGGATGCTTCTCTCTTGATTTCCTGCAGAGATCCAAGTCCACCCCCAGGGCTCCATCACTCTGCAGCTCAGGGCTGATGCATTCCCAGCAGAGTTTCCTTTCCTTGATCCAGCAGCTCCTTCCTGATGCCCATCCCTGGTGCCTTTCCCTTTGCCACGGGGGTTTCTGCAGCCCCAAACCTGCCCTGGCCTGGGCCACAATGACAGCTTTGCTCAAGTGCCAGTTTTAAGGAGCAAGTGGACCATGTCTGCTGCTGTAAGGTTTTGGTTTTTAAATCCCCCGTGGCAGAGAGACCCAGAGGCTCCAGTGACTCAGAGGAGCAGCCAAAGCTCTGCTCTGCTGCTGGGAACTTCCCTGGCTTGCACAAAAGCCACAGGGAAACACCCAGCAGTTTTCTGCACATCTCTCCAGCCCCCATATTTACAAAAATTCCTTTGCCATCATTCCCAGGCAGCCTCCCTGGGACTGTGTCCATCCTCTCTGGCATTCCTCTGAGAGGCAGTCACTGCTGGCCATAGAAAGGAGCAAGAAAAGGGGAAACTTAAGGGAATTTTTTCTCTCCTTTCTGTGCTGTGCTGTGCAGTCACCAAGGAACCCAATAGCTATGGATTATCTTTGACCTTTTCTTAGCCTGAACACGTTCCTGGTGCTTCACCCTGTGGCAATGATTTTCCCAGCTTAACAGCACTTTGCAGGCAGAAAATATTTCCTGTTATTTTCAACTCTGTGCATAATAATTTCTTGGGCTCCACCCTGGTTTTCTCTTCTCAGAAACCATGACTTGTGCATAGAAAGTGTAAAAGGAATAATTATTTGTTACATTCCTCCACCTCAGGTGCCTTATTCAATGGGAAGGTGGCAGACTACAAACTCTAAATTGTAGGAAATCTCTTCCACACCTTCATTCTGTCTTTTTCTAGTTTTAGGCACATCTATTGTGAAGGTGAGAGCAGAGGAGTGAGAGGAATGAGAATAGGATGGAGTTCTTTGGGAATGCACTGATTAATTGGCAGTAGCAGAACAGCTCCATGTTTTGGTGTCTGTTCCTTTATGATAAGTCTTCCAGCTGCTCTTGGCCTTCTTAACTCACGCTGAGAATTTTAATTCACCCAGGCTGGAATGGAGATCTCCCCTCCCAGATGACTTTACCTACTGAGATGTGCCAAACCCAGCTCAGAGTTCCCTCCAGGGCCATTTCCTCCTGTGCATTAATGTTTATTTGGGGCTTCTCCTTGTCCTGCCATCATCCCCTCCCCACTTACTTGGTTGGATTTGGGGTCAGGATTCAGGGCAGTGCCTGTTCCCCCGTGTCACCAGCCTGTGGCACAGGGGGTGACCAATGCTGCAGGGCCTGGATCATGCTCCTCGTGCTGCAGTTGTCCCAAACCTGGGACCTGGTTCATGCTCCTCCTTGTGTGGTCCCAAACCCACCTCTAAATGTGGCCAGAGCCTGATTTCTCCCCCCAAATTATCTTTATTAAATCCTCAGGACATGAACTGGAGCATCAGAAGACACAGGACCTTGCAGCACAAGGGCTTCACCACAGGCTCCAGTCTCTTGCTGAGACTCAGAGTTCAGGATGAGGCTCTCCCATTGGTGCTAGGAACTGCAGAAACCCCACAAATTCAGCCCCAAATAAATCCCAAATCTGACAGGCAACAGGGATTCTCCACCAAGAGACTGAACCAAAAGGGATTCAGGGACGGGAGAATTAAGGGATGCCAGAAATTTATAGTGTGTGAGAAAATAGAAGGAACTGTGGCAATGAAATTCTTATTTAAAAGCAGATTTTAATTCCTTTAAGAATTAAAGGAATTAAATATTTGCAGGAAATGGAGCTCCAGAATTTAGGAAATAAATAAATAAATGACAAGTACAAAGTACAGCTGCTGCTAGAAAAGGAGCTGTGCTGAATTGAACATTCATTTTATTCTCCTGTTATTGAAAGCATGGGAAAAAGTAATTAACTTGAAAATAGAGAGCATCAATAGAGGGAGATTCATCCTAAAGGGGAGGTTAAAGCTGTGAAACCTGACTAATTCTAGAAGTTAGGAAGTCATGTAGTTCATTTGAGATCTTATTATATTCTATAACTAATAAAATCTATTTTATAACTAATATAAAAATTCATTGTGGAATTGAGTGTCATTGACATTTTAAATGCATCATTATACAAGAAAAGAATATTTCACAGGCAGCTTCTCTTCAAATTCCCCCAAAATTCCAGAGATGGAATAGAGCCCAGGACATTTTCTGGAAGTATTCTGATCTTTCCTCATCCTTCCCACCTCAAACAAGATTTCCTCTGCTCTCTGAGATGAATTGCTCCAAGCTCTTGCAAAGCTTAGAGTGATCCAAAGGCAGCTGAGCTTTTCCCTGGATTCAGACAGTCCCTGAACTGAGAGGTGGATGCAGATGAAGGCAGACCAGGAGCGCTTTCACTTTCTTTTATTCCCCTCTCAGTGTCAAAGCTCCATTGTCTCTAACCTTTATAATATTTCTATAATTTAGCTTTCCTTGCTGCCACAATCCCTGGCTGTCTTCCCCTCCCCTGAGATACTTTCCCCATCCACTTTGACTCCTGGGAGAATATCAGAAGGATTTGATATTTCAGCAGCACTAAAAAAAAAAAAAAAAAAAAACCAAACAACAAAACAAAAAAACCCCCAAAAAAACCCCGCTGTTATTTTGTTGTGCTACTCAGAGAATATAAAAGGAATTGCACTCCTAACAGCTTCCTGTCTCCTCATGGATTATTTACTGTTGGAAAAGAGGGAAACAGATGCCACTGGGACATGAGCACATTCCTTTTGCTGAGTCTCATTTCACCCAGGATGGACCTAATGGTTATTGCCAAGGGAATTCCAAAGCCTTCCCTCACCTGCATTCCATTTGCCCCCCTTCCCATGCACACCCCGCCTTGCCCAAACACTGAATAAAAATCGACTTTAAACATGAACACAAGCTCATTAAAAAGGACTCAGTTCCTGGAACTCTGTTCCCTCAATCTGTTCTAAGTATTCATCATTCATTTTCCAGGTTCATTTTAATACCTGAGATAATCTTCATGGTTTTTATCCTCCTCTTCCCGCTGCTGCTGCTTTAGCACAACAATCCTGTGTGGCAATCAGTAAAGAGCAGAGACAACTCTTCCTTCCCTGCAGAAAAGCATGCAAGGGCTGAGGTTTATTGTCCTCCCAGTTGTGTGTGAGAGCTCAAAGTGGTGAAGGCAATAGGGCAGCAATTTTTTAATTTTGTCCCCTGCAGGCTGGGAAGCATCCTCAGCTTGGTTCAGACCGGAGCTCAGTCTGCTCACCACAAGATTGGGAACAAAAAGCCTGGAGGAATGTTGAGGCTGACTGCACATGTAGTATTCTGTTCCAGAAAAACTTTAAAGAAAGAAAAAATGGGAAGAGAGGGATAAAAATGGTTTAAAATAGAATGTGTTGCTTTGGAATTGGAGCTCTTGAAGCACAGTGGGGTCTTTGGGGTATTTGCTGAAATCCAGTGACTTTGGCAGGCCAAAAGCAATTCTACAAAAGATGTCCTTGAGAGCACTCAGGAGGAGAAGGGCTGAGAAGCCCCAACCCCCTTAAGAAGAAGCAGGAAGAGAAGTCCAAGTGGTGACACATCGTGGTGACCAGTGTGGACATTTTGCCAGCTCAGCAGTGTCTTTCTAAGAAACAGAACTGCAATCTACCCCTCCTGAAGGAAAATATGATTTAGAATTTCCTCTTCCCAACCCTGAGGTACAAGCATGGTACAACTGTCCCAGTGCTGGTGTCACCTGAGGACAAGGTTTTCACTCTGGAAACGGGTGAGATGGGAAGGTAAAGCCATCTCCATTGCTTCCAGTGCCAGGAGACTCAGCCTTGAGGATGGCAGCTCATCTTTTGGGGTCTGACCCACAACCAGGACCCCCAGGCACAGTTTACACTTTAAGATCTTCCTGGAGCACCCCTGGCTTTCAGTTCTGACAGCTCAGACCTGGACACCCTGTGGGCACCCTGGACAATACCACTGGACAGGTGTCCTGTGTGGGAAATGGACTTGTAGAGAGTTTTTAGCGTTTCTTTCTATCAAACCCTAAGGAAAACCCTAAGGACTCTCTACAAATCCATTCCCACAGTCCTTCAGCCCATTCAGCTCAGCTACCAAGCTGTGAAATACGAACATTTCTGCCCCAGCTTTTTGCTCACCCTGTTTAAACTCCTCTCCCTTCAGAGCAGAGATTTCATGTTACATCCACGCTGTGGCAACCTCACCCACGCTCCTCTCCCTCTCTCTCCCTGGTGCAGTGAAGAGGCAGGACCTGGCCAGCGCCGTGGGGAGCCACATGCCCATCCTGCAGTGGGAAGACAAGCGAGGCCTGGCCTTCACCAAGAACAACCTGAGTTACTCCAGCAACGCCCTGGTGATCCCTGTGTCCGGGGACTACTACGTGTACGCCCAGGTCACCTTCCGAGGGCCCGTGGAGAGCAGCCACAAGACCAGCTCTGTCACTGAGATCATCACCAAGGTCACTGACAGCTACCCCGAGCCCACCCAGCTGCTGATGGGCACCAAGACCCTCAGTGAGAACGGCAATGGTTGGTTCCAGCCCATCTACCTGGGCGCTGTTGTCTCCTTGGAGGTGGGAGACAAGCTGATGGTCAACGTGAGTGACATCAAGCTGGTGGATTACACCAAGGAGCACAAAACTTTCTTTGGGGCCTTTCTGCTGTAGGGCTCTGGCCTGCAGCAGCTGGTGGAGGATCCCTCCAGGGCCATCGGGGGGGTCTTGTTGGGTTTTGGCTTTGTGGGCGCGTGTTGGGGTGAAATCTCTGCTGTTTTCCTCCTCCTCCTCCTTCTTCTTTTTCTTTTGTGCCATCACTCCCTTGCAGCTCACTAGAGCCTTAGTTTAATGGGTAGGGAAAGGTGAAGCTGCAGGTTGGAGTGAAATAACCCCCCAAAAAACACAACAAAAAACAACCAAAAACTAACCCAAAAAAAACCAACCAAAAAAAAACCCCAAAAAACCAAAACAAAACGAAAAAAAACAAATAAAAAACACCCCAAAAGAACAAAACCCCAAACAAACAAACAAACAAAACCAAAAAACAACTCTCAAAAAACTCCAAAACAAACAAAGAAAAGCCAAAACAGAAAAATGAAAATCATATTGGAGGGGTAAAACTGTATTTTTGAAAGAGAAAGTTGAAAGTTCTGCAAAACTTTGTAAGCTAAGGAGGAATGTTTGATACCTGTGGGTAGGAAGTTTCTTCTTGAGTACTGCGCTAGGCTATGCCCCTAATTCCACCTTCAATGTACAATTTCCTCAACTCAAAAAAAAAAAAAAAAGAGTTTTTGAGCTTTCTCCACCACTTCCAGTATAGTGTTGCATGACCCTTCTTCAGATTCTCCTTTCTAAAAGGTAATTACTTCTCATAATTTCCTTATGAATACATTTACTCAGTACTTTGCACTAACATCAAGCTCAGGTTAATTATTAACTGCTTCATTAATCCCTTCCAACTTCCCTGTAAAGTAGATTAAAATTATATCTTGTGCTTTGCAGCAGCTACTTGAGATTTTTGGTTTTTCCAAAAAATTATTTACAGTTCTCTAAGTCCATAAACAGACTCAAAATATTCTGCAAAAGATGTAGGGAACACACAAAACACTTTCTGTTTCAGCATGAAAGTAGAATGTGCCCTCCAGGTCCTACCTTTAGGATAACAGAAAAACAAAAAAAACCAAAAACAAACAAACAAAAACCAAACCAAAAAAAAAAAAAAAAAAAACAAAACAACAAGGTAGAGAGAGACACAGAGCAAAATTTTTGCACACTTTTAAATCAGCCACCAAAATATTGGGAGAAAACCTCTGCAATGTTTTGCTTTCTATTATATTTAATGCAAGGCAAATGCAATTGAAGAAATCACTGCTTGGGCTCCAGCCACAGCTGGCTGTGGCCCCTGGCCCCAGGGGACCCCCAGCCTTGCCCTGGGTGAAGGTTGGCCACCAGCTGTCCCCACACGAGGTGAAAAGATCCAAAGACACGAACCTAGAGGAGCTCAGGCCTGTTTAAATTCCCACCTGCACTTACTCATTTCCACAGACCTTTCTGCCTCTCAGGGAAATTCCTATTTTCCCCTCCCCTCCTGCAGCAAACACATCTCCAGCAGTGGCTCAGGACCCTCATGGGTTTGGACTTTACACCCTGAAGAGCCCCGAGGTCTGACAGCCAAGCGCCCGCCCCCCCAGCGCCAGGTCCCCTCTCTGCAGCTCTCCCCTGCCTCAGCTCCTTGGATTTCCTCCACTTCTCCACTTCTTGCCCAGAAATGACAGCAAGGCTTTGTTGCCTGAGCTGGTGTTTCCACTCAAAGGCGTGGTGGAGCCCCAGGTCCCCCCATCAGTGGTGGGGCTGAGGGGCAGTGTCTGCAGAGCTGAACTGGGCCAGGCTCTGTGGTGGGGACAAGCCCGTGTGAGATCCTGCAGCTGTGTCCATGGCAAAGCCCTTCCCACCAGGAGACCTTTTACTGCTCTGGGAAGATCTGCTCGAGCTGACAAGGAGGAGTCAGTGGAGCAGCTGGAGCAGGGGGAGAGGCCGAGGAGATTGGGAAGGGAGGAGGGAAGGTCCAGGAAACACCAGGATGTCTTCATGTCTTGGTGGAAGGACCTTCCTGCTGACATGAAAACTGGCAGGTCTTTTGTGGTAAATCATCTCAAAATGGAGGCTTTTTGCCCATTCTTCCCTATCCTGCAATTCCTGGATGCCACAGTTTCAGTCCTTCCCTGTTTTTAGGCACATCTCAACAGCTGGGACTTTGCCACCCTGCCCTGCCCTCTTTTCCTGCTTCCAGATTTTCCTTGAGTCTCATCACTGAGTGTTGGCTCCTGGCACAACTCTGCCTATTTGTGAGCTTGACAAATTCCCTGCATCAAAACCTCATCCCAGTTTGGCTTCCCATACTTTCTTTGACTCATCCTTCACCCACATCCACATCTCAGCTGTCCTCTTGCTCCCTCCTGCCTTCCTGGCCCTGTCCATTAGGTGCAAGGACACTTCTTTGTCCAAATGCCATTTTTTACACACAGTTTCTCCAGCCCACAAAGCAAACTGACATCTCAAAATAGGTTTGGATTGGAGAAGGTAAATTTAATTATCCTGCAGGCAGATGGAAACACTCAGAGTCAAGGGATCCTCTTATGTCTTTATGATCCAGATCACTTCCATCTTTGAGTCCTTATTCCTATTTTATCTCCCCTGCCCAGCCTAGTTTTTTAAGCTGGGTCTGGAGCATTTATTCCCCAATTATCCCTTCAGTGCTTAGCACACATGACCTCAGCCTTGTTCTGGTGATCCAGCTCCTTTTCAGGGCTCTTCCTCCTGCTCAGAGACCTCCCCCCTCCACCAGGGTAAAACCTGGTGAAATCCCCCACTCTTGGCACTTCTAGATAAAACTACTCCCAGTGAAACCCTGAGACTTCCCATATCTCAAATTTTATGAAGAGTTCCCTCAACACCTCACATCGAGTCTTTGATCACTTGGTTGTGATCAGAACAGGATCTGAACTCATGAAAACACAAAATCTGCAGCTGTTGGAATTTGTAGAGCACTTTAAGTGACCAGCACACAAAACAATGTGGTCAGTCTCATAAAGGAAGGTTTGAAATTTTCTTTCCAAGACAGGTGATTCCCTGCAATTAGGCAGGAGAGCTTCTGCAAAGGGCAAAACAGGGTGAATTTGGTTTATCCTCGGAGGAAATTGGAAGGGAAATTCTCTCTGTTCTGGGATAGTTACAGTAATTCTTCTGTAAAAGCTTCTCTTTTCTTTGAATGAGCTGATCATTCTGAGGGCACAAGGCAATCCTGACAGGCTGGGACAGCAGATTTCCAGGGAAACTGTATCCCAAGGCACCATCACTCAATCCTGGTGTGCTGAACGATGGGAATTGTGAGGGCTGGGGCAGAGGAGTGGGGAATGCAACATCTGGCATTCAAAGAGCCTTCTGTGGGATATACACACACCTTTTTTTTTTTTTTTTTTTGGTGGATATTCCATAGAAGTCCCCAGAAGTTCCATTGGCAATAATGAGCCTTTTCTAGCACAGAATTTGTGTCCACTGCACACTAAAGATGAATTTCAGCAGCTAAATGTTGCCTGCTGCAGCTCCATTCCAGGTGTGATTCTCCATAATCCATAGAAATATTTATTTTAGTCCAGTTAGAGCTTTTGCACCCCATTACCCACACCAGCTTTGAGCACATTTAGCACACATTTTATAGGACATAAAACAATATATGTGGCATTACTTGTTTTAAAGTGGTGCAGGCATATTGATCCCCACATGCATCCTCATGGAAATCCTCTACATTCCCTTTTCCCCCCTTTTCAGTGCTAATAATGTTACTGTAACAGTGACCAGCACATAAAATAAGTGTTCAGGGGCTGATTCTGGCCCTGTTTTATATTAGATATTCCTCCACAGAAGTCAAAGGCATGAAGTCAGAGTAAAGCCACTTTAGTGAGACCAAAGTCAAGCTTAAAGGGAAATATCTCCAACAGACTGAACCTAAACTGTGGATTCTCAGATTTATTTTTTTTAAAGTTAAATAAGAACACAAGTGATCTCAGAAACTTGTGTTTGTTGAGCTAGAAAATGCAAAGCGTTTCTGGAGATGTGAAAATGCCCAGGCATCAGCATTTTCAATTAAATGAGAAGCTGGTGAGATCTGGTCATGGGAAGTAGAGAGGTCTGTGGTCAAGCTGAACATGTGCTTTGTTTTGGGAGGGGCTGTGAAACTAAAACTATTATCAGGAAAAAAAAAATGGAATCTGGAGAAAAAAAGAGTGAAATAGGCAGCTTGGGCTAAATTAGGTTAAACATATGATTATAGGTTTTGACCTTCCGTTTCTTAGGAAAAAGAACCCAAAAGCACTTTTCAGAACAATACCACTGAAAGAAGAAGTATCAAATTATTATTAATATTTAACAACTGCTCAAAACATTCTAGATCTTACGAGTTGGCTTGTTACCTAATCTCTTTCATCCTCCAAAAAACTAACACTAAGCACAGCCCAAATTCATCAGAGTTCATTACTTACCACTTCCTTTCCACTTAAAAACTGAATATTGATAAATAAGCATTAACTTTCTCTCCATGCACACGCAGAAGTAAATTTAGTAAATTTTAATCAAGGTATAAAGAACACAGCTCCAATCCTGCCAACATTTATTTGTGCTGATCATAGCCCCAAGCACGTGGCTGAAGGGGATCATGGTAAAAAACAACTCCTGTTTGGTGGATGGGAGGAGTAAAACCTGCATGCCTCAAATCAACAGTCAAGGAGAGTTTTAATTGTGTTTATCCTCAGCTCCATCATGGTTTGGAGCAATCTTCCAAATCAAGGAGTGACCGCAGGGACTGTCCAGCACAGGGGTGTTGGCAGGATCAGAGTCCAAAGGGTGTCAAACATCACCCAAAAAGATGCTGCTGAGATGATTTTTTGGCAGGGGATGTGATGAGCAAACCTCTCTACAAAGGGGTCCCCAACCAAGCCCAACTTGGTTGAAAATTTCTTTAATTTCAACTTGAAAATTTCTTGAAAATTTCAACACAATATTCCAGATTTTTGAAGGAATCTTGGTTTTCACCCCTCTATGGCACAACTGACCACCCTGTCCTTTGCTTTATTTGTCTTGTGAGTGGCCCATCATTTCAGGTGAGAAATGAGGAGAGAATTCATTCTTTAGAAGAATCAGAAAATGTCAAGGATCTTTGCCCCGATGTGGGTGTTACACACCAGTAATAGCATTTTGCTATTGTAAGGGATTTTCTAGGAGGGATTGTCTTTTGTCTTGTGCCTTAGCACTGAGATGTATCTTTACCACAAGAACTGACTTAACTTCTTTATATTTTCCCAAGTGTTATGATAATAAAAATGCAACTTAACAAATGTGACCACTTTTGATCCCAGTCCCTTCCCAAAACACTAATCACAATTAAGAGTGACCAGCTAATGCAGCCAGGCAGTGCTGATGTATAAGCAACCAGTTTGATTGTGTATAAAAGTGTGAATAATCATTATTTTATGCAGTTAGTGGGCCCTCAGCAGGGTGAAATCGGGTCCAGACTTTCTCCTGGGAATTCAGAGACACTTGCACTTCATAAGGCAAAAACCATACACAAAAACACCTCAGCATTTTGGGAACTCCATGTTCCCCATTGCTCAGCTCCTGGCTGATGAGCACAGCCCAACCAGGAAATTTTGGCCAAATGAGAGTCAAAGTGAAGAGCCCTGGGCACCCCCAGCCCTGTTCCAGCTCCAGCCTGGCTGTCCTTACCCTCCCAGCAGAGCAGCAGCATCCCCTGGGCATTCATTCCCCATCCTGGCTGCTGTTATCTGCAATTCCTCTGCTGCCAACAATGCAAATCCCTTTCATTCCACCAGCACGACTGAGAGACATTCTCTCATTTGCCATATTATTTCTTATTCTCAAAATTTGTTTTGTTTTCCTGGCTTGAACTCGGAGCATCTAAATTGCTTCAGAAGAGGTTTCTGGGGAAGGGCTCTGTGCTCTGCCTCCTGGAAGGTTTTCACTGGAATACTCTGGTGGAGGACATTTGTTTCCCCTGCTTTCCACCCACTTGCAGATCCCTGAGAGGTTTTGTTAACAGCCTCTCTAGATCAGCCAGGAGCTGATTAGACAGTGGGAATCAGGCTGCTTTCCCCTGTGACACCAGAAAGATGTTACTTGCTGTTTTGCTGGGTTTTTTTCATTTTAATCCAATAACTACCTCACATTTAGCAAAAGCAAAACAGAATTTTATTATTATTATTTTCTATTTTAACTTGAGCAGAACAGAATTCAATTTCACTGCCATTTAACTCCGTGCTTTGCACATTTAGGGTAATAACTTGAGATTCTTTGTGGTCTAAACACACTGAGTGTGAGCATCGTGCTGCATTTTGGCTTCCTTTAATCATGTCAAAGGTGTCTGCTCTCAATAAATCCAGGCTCCCTCTTGAGAGTGGAGGGGGAGAGGCCCATCCCTGGAAGGCTGCACGTCCCAGGGAAGGTGGGATAACTGAGGTGCTTCTCTCCCAGGCTGGAGAGGGATTTGTGTGGTGTTTTTCTGGGTAAAGATGACCCAAGCAGCTGGTGAAAGGGGAAACACCGCTGCTCTCACTGTGGGTTGGGTGGATGAATCTTTGTGGGGAGGGCTCCTGCAGGGTTTAATGTTAAATGCAGAGCTGGACACGAATCCTGAGCGGAGGGTGACCTCACTCTCATCCTGGAAAGTCACTCCAGGAAATCCGTGCTGCAGACAGGACACTGCCCACAGGAGCTGGCCATTCCCAGCTCTCCCTGCTGGCTGTGATCCAAGCACAGCTGGAGTGATCCCTCTCACCCTGTCCCCCTTCTCCCAGCTGGGGACGAGATCCCAGGGAGCACATCCAGCTCTGGGGTTTTCTCTGGCAAGGCTCTATCCCCATGGAGGATGCAGCTGAGATGAACTGGAAGTGATTTTCCCTCCCAGGAAGGTCCAACCCTATAAAAAGCCCCGCTGATGGGCAGGGATGTGTTTCCCATCCCCCTCAGCATCCAGACAGGTTCCCAAAGGAAACAAGAGCTCCACTTTCCTTTCTTGGTGAGTCCTGGTGCCAGCACTGGCTGCAGTTCTCTCCCAGAGTGTGAACTCTGCAGTGACACTTCCCAATTCCCATTTCCTGATTGTTAGATCCCTTGGAATGAGACGAAAATCATTGTCTGGGAGATCATAACCCAGTTTATTGAGCAACATAAGTCAGCAGTGTTCAGGTTTTTTGCTGAATTATGAACTAAAATAGCTTTCCAGCTGCTCTCATTCTTGCACAAATCTCCTTATGTTCTGCCATTGATTGTAGAGTTTTATATTAAAACGTCAAAAAAAAAGGCACTGAAAAGGTTTGCCGCATATTTATTGGTACTGTACATAGAGATGTCTTAATTTTATGGAAGAGAAATTGTAATATTCATGGTATAAAGTTTAGATCTATTATACTTGATACTATTTCTTTGGGAAATTAAGTTTATAGATAGTTCTTTAAAATGTTCTTTATGTCTTAAAGCAAAAAAATAAAATTAATTGGGTTCATATTTATTCCTGAGTGTTAATTTATTCTAATAAGCACCCACCAAGTGCTCTATTCACAACTGAGAAGGGCAGACATTTCCCCATGTCAAAGTTTATCGTGTGTTATAAATGTGTAAGGTTGGGGGTTTTATATAAACTATTAATTGCATTCAGAATACACACAGAAAATGAGTAATCCTGGCATTTCCAGAGCAGTGAAATTAAACCCCATTCATGCGAGGACAAGGTTCAGACATTTCCCTGAGCCTTTAAGGGTTTTAGAGAATTTTATTCCAGTCTCATCTGAGTACTTTTCAATTCCTCAGGTTCCTTTTTTAGTCTCTAGACACAACTGAATCTCACCTACATTTCTAAGGGTGCCCCCTCAAAAAAAACAAAACAAACCCCAAAGATAAGTACCCTGCTTTTGAATGAAAAGCTCCCATTTAACTGCTTTTTACTCAACAATAAGGAGATTATTTAGTAAAACCTTGCTGTGTTTTGGGATTTCTTTGGAATTTCAGAACACTGGATCAGAACAGGATTTATGATTCACAAAAGAGGCCTTTATGGGGATTAACCAAATTGCTCAGTCTCACAATAGGCTCTATTGGACCGAGAGCATAAATTGCTATTTCTGTAAACAGAAACAAAAAAATAACAAAGGGGAGAATGAACTCTGTTTTCTGCAGCAGCAGATTTGGCTGATGGGTGCCAGCTAGAGGAGCAGGGGTGGCTGCAAGCTGCAGTCTGGAATTTGGGTGCCAGCTTGGCTTCTTCCAGAACCTTCCAGGGATGGGCTGCCTCTGGCAGGGACCATCTCCCTTGCTCAGCTGATTGCAGAGGTCTCAGAGGGAGGAATCACACCCTGGCCCTCATTTCTGAGCTGAACCAGACCCTGTTGGGGAGGGAAGATGTTTGTAGCATTGCCCAGAAGAAAAGCCTGAGCTCAGCTCCTGCCCTCAGGGCTGTCCCCTGTCAACAGCTGGCACAAAAGTCCCTCCCCTCCTGCCCATCTGATGAGAATAAACTCATTAATTCAGAGTTGGAGCACTGCCAGGAAGGGCAGGGGCTCAGCATTCCGTGCTGGGGGCCCAGGCTCCACAGGCACTGCAGCATCTCACCAGGCTGGGTCCATCCTGCAGACAGGATGCGGAGGCACATTCCTGCCTGCAGGGGAAGGGATCCAGCACCGGGCAAACCTCTGCCAGGTGGGAAATGACACAGCCCAGAGCTTCTTCCCTTCTCCCAGCAGTGAAATCCTCCCAGAGGGCACTGCTCGCGGCCCTTCAGCAGGATGACTTCACTGGGTGAAGAAGAGGAAGCGGGGCATCTGTATGGAAATCAGGGGAATCTCTAGAGCAAAAACAAGGAGATCTGAAACAGCTTTTTGCTCTAGATGTGGGGCTGATCCTGTCTGCTGCCAGATTATGTGGTGAGAAAGTAAGAAAGGTGTCACAGCATTGGCAAAGCTCCAGTATCTGTGTGCAGATCTGGAACCACAGGCCCTGGAGCTCTCACTACCTCACACATGGTGGCAGCTCACTGGCTTCCCTTTATAACTCTTCAGTAGTGGAGATGGGCTAAGGAGGATGAATTCTCCACCCATTGGCTGCAGCCAATTCTCACATAAGTTAAAAGCTTTGGGGCCATCAGTGTGTCACTCTTGGTCAATCCTATCCCGGCCTGTATCAAGAGTAGAGTGGCCAGCAGGACCAGGAGAGTCACTGTCCCCTTCCTGGGCACTGCTGGGGCACCTCAGGAGCTGTGTCCAGTCCTGGGCCCTCCTGGCAAGGGGGACCCTGAGGGGCTGGAGCCCCAGGAGAGGCTGGGGGAGCTGGGAAGGGGCTCAGCCTGGAGCAAAGGAGGCTCAGGAGGGACCTTGTGGCTCTGCACAGCTCCTGACAGGAGGGGACAGCCAGGGGGGGTCGGGCTCTGCTCCAGGGAACAGGGACAGGAGGAGAGGGAACAGCCTCAGGCTGGGCCAGGGGAGGGTCAGGTTGGACATCAGCAGAAATGTCCCCATGGAAGGGGTGATTAAACCTTGGAAGGGACTGCCCTGGGAGATTTGGAGTGCCCAACCCTGGATGTATCTAAGGAATTCCTAAACATGGCACTCTGAGCTCTGGTCACAAGGTGGGGATCGGGCACAGCTTGCACTCGATCTTGGAGGGCTTTTCCAACATTAACAATTCTGGGATTACTGACCCTCCGTGGCCATAAACCACAGTTCAATACTCATTCCTTAGACAGGTTCTGTTGAGCAAATCTGTTATTCCTCCAGCTTCCAAATCCCAATGCCAGTTTCCAGAAGACATTTACACACCCACCCAAAGCCACGTGTGCCACCACAAACCATTTGTTTGGCAAGCACAGCTTACCCTGGGATGATTCTCCTGCCTCAGTGGGATTCCACAGGGTCAAGCTTTTGGGCTGGAACTGCAGCAATGACACCACAGTTTTTCAAAGAGGTCTGACTTTATTTGTGCCTCTGGCAGGTGCCCAAGACGTAGCTGAGCAAAGCCTTGCTATTTTGAGGAAAACTGTTGGGTAAAGAAGAGCTGCTCTCACCCTTGCAACAGGGAATTTCCACGGCCTTCCTTCCCAGAGAGGCCTGACAGCATCACTGGGTGGATCTCCCGAGGCATGAGGCAAACTGTCCTGCCACACCAGCTCCTGCCCTGCTCATCCTGGAAAATCCCAGCAGAAGACTCTGGGCTGAGCACGGCCGTGGCAGCAGGGCCACAGGGACTGCTCCAGCTGCTCCCCTTCCTCCATCCCCACTCCGCAGGGCTCTGCTCACCCACAGCCAAAGGAACAGACACCAGGCAGGCTCCTGGGCTGTGCCAGGCAGTTCTGAGCTGAACTTCTCCTCCTGCCCTTCAAGCAGGTGCCTTGAGATTTGAGCTTCTGTATTTTTCAGATGCTGTAGTGCAATAATGCAGAACTCTGAACTCCACACAGAGTGTTACTAATTTCCTGTCACATTTTGGTCAGACAAAACAATCCTTCTAAGCCTGAGATGCAAGGACACCCAACTGCCTCAGACCCCAAAAAGCACAAACAAAAGTGAATTCAGGGGGAGCAAACTGGAGGTAAATGACTCAATTACCTGAAGCTCCAATTGGAGGATTAACCCCTGATATGTGAATGGACCAAACTTATAATTGTCTGAAAAACTCGTGACCACAGCCTATCCTGGGTGTAGCCCCTTGGGAGGCCTCATCTGCCTTTAATCTACCTGAAGGTCCTTCATTAAATATATCCACTTTTATCTCTTTAACTTTTTCTGGCCTCTGTTTCTAGGTTGTCCTGCTCCAGGCATCAAAGCAAAGCTCCAAATGCTGAAGCTCAGTGTCTTCATTTCATAATTAATGGGTTCGTGCCCATCCTCTGGTGGGATAAATCCAATAATTCCTGTGTTGGGACTGTGGCTCCTCAAGATAATCTCTGCTCAGTTCTCCCTCTCCTACCCCTACGGAAGGAAGTGCATCCCCAGGTGTCCCTCTGCTCCCGCACAGAACACCTTTCCTTGCAGTAGATGATGGAAATTAGATTATTTTACCACACTGGGGCCCGTCTGATGTCAGAGTTGGTGGAAACTAATCAAGGCTCATTCATTGAGGTTGATTGGAAATCAGGAGAGGATTAACGACTTCAGCTCAAGCTTCACTAAACATACCCAGTCCTCTCTGAGAGCCCACACCAGCCTCAGGAATCACTACATGGCATCTGGGAATATTTCATCTCCAGTGGCTTCTCCCAGTTTGGGAGAAAGCAACTTTCTGCCACTCAGAGCCAAAAAAAAACCTCCAAGGATATTTTAATCTGCTACAAGTGCAGTCCTGGCAGTGGGGAGCACACTCAGCTCAGGGTTCTCCTCCAAAGCCACCACCTGGGCAAAATCACAGGTTGGCGTAAGGAGAGAGCTCATTTAATGGATAAATCTTTCCTGGGATGTGTTTTTCTGCCCAAACCCAAGGTTTGTTTTCACCATCCCTGAGAGAAGATCCCACAGAGCTGGCTGCTGTGGCACAAGGCTCCCTGGGTGCCCTCTGCCAGGCAGCCCTGACGTATCCTGCTCCCCAGGCAGCCTGCTGGGACTGACACAAGCCACGCTGCCAGCTGAGCATTCCCCCAGGGAATCAGGGACTGGAGACCCTTACAGACATGGGGAACATCCTAAAAGGCCAGGCCAGGGGAGCATGGAGGCCAGGACTTGAACAGCAGTGGTGGGAGATGCTGTAAGGAGCACAGGAGGGGCTGAGGGCTGCTTGCCTCCTCTCCCTCCTGTCCTGCTGCCTCCACCCCCACCTCTGCCCCAGCACTGGTTCCAGAGGTGCACCCACACCTATCCCCTGGTGTTAAACTCAAATCAACAGCCTCAGCACCTTCTAACCAAGCTGGCATTATTTGTTCCTCCAGCTTCCTGTAACAGATTCCTTAAATTCTTTTCCTACTGCATGAGTACACTCTCACCTGTTCCAACCTGAAGATGGGAAGAGCCCTGAAGCTGCAGCCCTCACCTGGAGCACTTGGGATCAGTCTGGGACAGGTTCTCCCTCTTGGCTGGAGCTCTGGAACACCACAGCTGAGTGCCAGCACCCGTGTTCCCAGCTGCTCATCACTCAGCAGCCTGTGCCACATGAAAGAAACCTCAGCAGAGCCACAAGCAATCTTCTCTCCTTCCCATGCACACACAGGGGCCACCCTGTTTGTCTTCTTGGCCACCAGAGCCATCCTGGGGCCAGGGGAATCAGCCAAAACCCCTCAGACCTGGCTCCCTGCACTGCCTGAGCAGCCCTGGGTCAAAGGAACACCCTCAGACTTGGGGATGAGTAAGGGAGAGCACAGCCAGTTCCAGACTCTGATGAATGACACTGAGTGAGGTATTTCCTCTCACCCTGCCATCCCCACGTTGTAGTATCATTGATCTCTGCTCTGTGAAAAAAGAGACAGCAGCCAGGACATTGCTGCCCCGTCACTCTTTTCCCCTTTGGTGGCCTCCCCAGCTGGCTCTGCCACAAAAATCAATATTCCTTACTTGATTTCCCTTTTTCCCATTCACAGAGCCAGGAGCCCACCCGGTTCTTGGGGAGGCAGCTCCAAGGATTAGGGAGGAGCATGGCAGGAGCTGCTCCCAGCCCAGCTTCCCACGGCAGGGATTTACAGGGAACTGCAGCAGTGCCAGCAGCTGGCTCAAAGGCTGGAGCCACAACTCCTCACCCAGTGATATTTAACTGGAAATACACCAGGGAAAGTCTTTGGCTGCAGCAGCAAAGCCCTCAGTCCGTTCAGAGGCACAGGAGACAGGAAATATCCCAGTCATGAGCCTGAATTGTTGTGTGGCTTCAATGAGTTTTGTCAGGGTATTTGAAGAAGCCAGATTGAACTGAGCTGTTAAAAAAAAATTAAAAATAAATGACCATAAGGAGTCAGAGTCCCTCAGCTTCCCTCACAGCCACCCCAAAGAGGACATTTACACACATCAGTTTGGGTTGGATAGGACCTTAAATCCCATTCCATTCCCCCTCCTGCCCTATGGGATATTCCCAAGATCCCATCCAGCCCTGCCCTCTGGCAGTGGAAGCCATTCCCTGTGTCCTGTCCCTCCATGCCTTGTCCCCAGTCCCTCTCCAGCTCTCCTGGAGCCCCTTTAGGCCCTGGCAGGGGCTCTGGGCTCTCCCTGGAGCCTTCTCCTGTCCAGATGAACACTCCCAACTCTCCCAGACTGAGATTGTTCTGCCTCAGTTTCCCTCTTGTATCTTCAGGGATCAGCACACCGAGAGCCACCCTTAACGCCAAAACAACTCCTGGGCTGCAACACCCCACCCCGACTCACTCTCCCCTTCTTATTCCTCTCCATTGCACCTGCAGGAGCAGGGCAAGGCCAGTGGGCTCAATTAGCTCTCATTAATGGGGCCAATTAATTCTCATTAACACCTTCTTGACCCGAACAGCTGTCACCCCCTATCAGCCGCCCTGGGTGTGTCCCTGCCCTGGCAGGATTTCCCCAAATCTCTGCTCTGCACTCTCCTCTTCAGGAAAATCCGCCAATGGCACACCCCCAGGGAAAGGCTCAAGCACAGCCTCGGCTTTTCTGAGTCCTGCTGAGCACCCGGGGTCGGGGTCGCTCTCTCCCACCAGGGGCTCGTCCCAGGCCACATCAGCCAGCTCCTGTTCCCTGTGATGCCTTATGCAGGCTGGCCTAGAACAGAGCCTGGACAGAGCTAAAGAATAAAGCAGGGATTTATTCAAAGGATCTCCTCAATGGATCCACCTTGGGCAGCACAAGAGCCCAGCCAGGGCTGCACCCAAGATGAACCAAAATGGTCCCAAAATGCACGAGCGCTCCCGGGGTCTCTCCCTTGGATCAGTTCTGCTCCATTTGCACCTTGCAGTTCATTGTCCAGTTCCAGCTTTAGCCCAGGCTCTCCCATCCTGCTTGTTTTTCTCTCCTCAGCCCACGGTGTTTGTGCTCCTGGGCTGAGATTTGGATCATTTGTCCTTGGTGCCCAGCTGGAGCAGGAGTTGTTTTGTCTCCCTGCTCTGTGCAGAGAGCTCCCCATCCCCTGATGTGAAGCCCAGACCCACACACTAAAGCAGCACAGAATGTGAAAAATAGAAAAGCTAAACTTGAGGCATCACCTTCATTGCTTTTCTGCCCCCATGCTGGCTCTGCTTTGGGTGAGGTGAAGAAGAGGGAGACCTCTGCTATTGCCAGGAGACTTCTGCACCCTCCTTGGAAGCAATGCCCTGATCCCATCTACGGATGGCAGAAGGCTCTCCCTGCTCAAGTGACCTCACCAGGAATATTTCCTGCTTACACTGAGAACATTTTGGACTTTTCTCCTCAGTTTCTCTGCCTTTCCAACCTTCCCTTTAGCTATTCAAGGACCTAGAGCAGCAGCCTTTACTCCAAGGTCTTGCCTGTGACAAATGGAATCATTTATCAAGAACAACTTCCAGACATCCCTGTGTGCTTTGATGCAGCCACACAAAATACTCCTGGTTTTTGTAGAAATAACTGATGTGTTCCCAGAAAATCAGGAGCTTTCCTGTCTGTTTGCTCCGGGGAGGTCCTGACTGAACCAGCCTCAGGCAGGCTACATCAAAAGAGTGCTCTAGGCTCTTTGGTGTATTTATCCCTGTAACATTCCTGGGAGAGTGGGAAAGTCCGTTTCTGCAAATGGGGAACCTTGGGGACATTAAATGACTCGCTGGAGTCACACAGGAAACTTGTGGTGGCCAAAGAAAGGGAACCAGAGAGGTCTTCCAAGGTCCCCCCTCATCCCCTGCCGTGGGTTGTTGGTCAGGGCACAGTGAGAGCCCCCTCTGTGGAATTCCTCTGTGGAACTCCCCCTCCTCCAGAGGGTCAGGACACTGCTGTCACTGCTGCCCATCCACCTCCTCTGGCCACCAACAGCATCCCCTGAGCAGGACACAGAGCAGGAGGGGAAGGAGCCCAGGAAAGGCAACCCCAGTCTCCTCTGGGGTCAGCACAGAGCCTGGGCTGTCCCTTGGGGACACAGAGCCAGCAGGATATGGAACATTTCCCTGCGACAGGGAAATCTCCAGCCCAGCTCCCAGGCAGCAGGATGGGCCTGGGACCAGCTGGCTCTGCAGCATGCACAGCCCCGAGGCCAAAAATCCTGGAATTGTCTGTTGTCCATGGAAAAGGCTGTGCAGGGAGAATGCTCTGTGCTCAGGAAAGCTGGCCTGCCTCTCCCCACTCTCCTGCCTGTTCTGTTGGCTGTCTCCAGAGGGAAACTGGAGACAAGGTTGGCAATGTTCCTCCTTGGAGGAAGAAATCCACCCCCTGCTGCACCTCCTGAATTAGAGAAGGAATGGGGAAAAATAAAATAAATGAGTTTTCAAAACCATTTTGTTTCTAACTACTAAATTCTCAGTCTGGATGGTTTTACTTCGAATTAATGGGAGTTGTCTGTGTCCTAGGATTAAAGTTATTGATCCAGCCCTTGATTACTGTTATCTGTCTTTGTTCTTGGGCTTGTTATCATCCATGCAGGGTGAAAGTCTCTAATTTATGCTCTTACTCCAGAGGCTCATCAGGAAGATGCCATCAGATGCCAGCTGGCAGTGCCAGGGAGCAGCAGCACTTGGGAGGCTGCAGGTGGAGGGACCTGTGGAGCCAGGCAGCTCCCAGAGCCTTCCCCGGGTCAGGGCTTCCCCAGCATTTCCCCGGAGGCTCCTGCAAACCTACTGGAGTCGATGGTTAGTGGTTACTCAGCCAATAAATCCCACTTGCAGTTTCTTAGTAATAAATATCTGTCCCATGGGTGACTCTGCTTGTGATGGGAGGGAGTTTTAGGAAGTGTTTATTGTCTAGCAAAGTGGCTTGGATTTGCTTTTGGGAATCCACATCCTCTCCTGGTTTTCCAGGGCTGGCCACGGGTGTGACCTGGGAGCAGCACAGAGCCAGGAACTCACAGAATTCCCAGAATTCACAGAATTCACAGAATCACTGCATTGGAAGAGACCTTCAAGATCATCGAGTCCAACCCAGCCCCAACACCTCAACTCAACCCTGGCACCCAGTGCCACATCCAGGCTTGGTTAAACACACCCAGGGGTGGTGACTCCACCACCTCCCCAGGCACCCATTCCAGAACTTTATCACCTTTCTGGGAAAAGCTTTTCTCCTAATATCCAACTTAATTTCCCTTGGCACAGCAGGAGACACCAGGCCAGGATGCTGTGCCATGGCAGGACCTCCAAGGAGAGGAGAGCCACCTCCAACCCCTTGTAACAAGTAGGAGAGATGGGTGCCAGTGGATGAACACCAGGGGCTGTTCAGAAAGCCAGGTGAAGTCCCCTAAATGCCATTCCCATGAGAATTCTGAGTTCTACCCTCACCCTGAGCAGTGCCAGAGCCCGCAGAGGGTGCAGAGAAACCCAGATCCCCTCCCAAACCTCACGGGATCCACTGGTGTCCCCATGGGTTTGGTGGGACACCTGATGACATCCCACTTTCCCCTCACCTGGGAGACACAAGCCCCAGGTGTTGCTGCTGTTTGCCCAAGTCCCCATGGAGGGAAGCACGGTGCTTTTGATCAGATACCAGGAGTGTTTATTCCTAGCTGGACTCAGCTGGAGATGATCTCACAGCGTGACTCGGTTACACCCTTGGACCCATTAATTAGATGAAGCTGATGGGACAGGAAATGCTGTCATGTGGCAAAAGGTCAGCTCCTGTGAGGCTTTGGAGGCAAGGGAAGGTTTGGCAACGTGTGCACTCAAGGAGAGGAGTTGACTGAGCACCCCAGATCCTGCAGCCTGCTAAACCAAGCAGGAAAATCCGTGTTTGGCTGGTTCTGCTCACAAAGAGGGTTTGGAACAAGGTCATTTGAAGGTCCCTTCCAAGCTAAACCATTCCATGATTCTGCAATAAACTCTCCCAGGAGAGGAGCCTGTGGCATTCACATCTTCTGAAAAATCCCTTTGCCCAGGGTTTTTCTCCTGGGAAGCTGAGAAGCCTCAGAGAAAAGGAAAACAATTCTTATCTCATTTGCTTCTCCTGTGCTGTGCTCGTGTGCAATGTGTTTGGGGATTGTTCACCCACAGGTGATTGTTCCATTGCATTCTGCTGGGAGTTGTTTTCACTCTTGGGCCAATCAGGGCCAAGCTGTGTCGGGACTCTGGAGAGAGTCACGAGTTTCCATTATTAGCTTTTTAGCATTCTGTAAGTATCTTTTCTATGTTCTTTAGTATAGTTTAGTATCGTATTCTTTAATATAATATAGTATCATAAAGTAATAAATTAGCCTTGTGAGAACATGGAGTCAGATTCCTCATTCCTGCCTTCGTCAGGCCATTCCCAGCAAATACAATAAGCAGCCCCTGCAGCCACTCTGCTGCTGATTCACCATGGCCAGGAAGAGAATTTGCCTTCTCCAAGCACCATCAGGAGCAGGAGAAGGAAAACCACTGCAGAGAGCCTGACTTCAGGGCTGAGCTTATGGGGGACAGAGTCATCTCCTGCCTCCTGGGAGTTTTATACAGACTGTATTTTCCAAGTGATTTATTTTTTCATAGGAAGCTTCAGGATTAAGTGTCTGAAGAATTTGTTTTTGTTGATTTTCTTTTATTTCTCAACCTCCCTTAAAACAGAAACTACCTGAACATGACCTGGCAAAGCCATAAATCCTGCAGGTATTCACCATGGTGTTAAGGTTGTTGTGCTTTTGGGAGTTTGGGCTGCTGGGCTGAGGCTCTATATTGGCCAAGATTTGTGTCATAGTTCAGACAGTCACAATACAAAGCAACAGTCCATTTTCAGAGGGCTTCAGACTGTTTTATTATTGCCTGCATGCTTTTTATACATTCTTACAAAACTCATGAGTTTACTCAATGGTCATGAGAGACAAAGTGCTCATTGGGACAGGCAGTTGCAGGTTTCTCTTATTTCTCCTTCTTTCTTTCTTGGTTTCTGTGTCAACGACCTTGGTAGGAAATCCTTCCGGGGTGAACATGGATCCTCTTATCAAACTTTTCTCTGGCTCTCAGAAGTCCCTGTAAAACCTCTTGCACAGATGTGCAGCAGGCCAGACTGTGGTGTGCCGGGAGAAAAGCCTGGATGGCTGCAGGAGGGCTGTGGGGGTGAGACAGCACAGCTGGGTGGCCCTGGGCCATCCAAAAAAACCTCTGCACAGCAGCATCTGCCCTGATGCTGGGGGAGATGCAAAATGGACCAAGATAAGGTCCGTCCAGTGAATATTGCTCTTAGGAGAGCATTGCTGAGTCTCCAGGGTAAAAAGGATGTGCAAAAGCTGCCAGGTGATGGACTGGCTCAGCAGGGCACTGCTGGTGCTGTAAGAGAGGTGAGGATGTGGGGGGAATTCCTGTTTTCCTCCTGGATTTAGTCTAAGCTCCCCAAGAGTTCACTCACAGGTGGTCATAGACTATGGAATGGTTTGGGTTGGAAGGGATTTTTTAAGTCATCCTCATCCCACCCCTGCCATGGCAGGGACACCTCCCACTGTCCCAGGCTGCTCCAAGCCCTGTCCAGCCTGGCCTTGGGCACTGCCAGGGATCCAGGGGCAGCCCCAGCTGCTCTGGGCACTCTGTGCCAGGGCCTGCCCTCCCTCACTGTAAAAAACCCCTTATATCTAATCTAAATTGTTCCTATTTTAGTTTAAAAGCCAAAACCCATCACTCCTTGTCCTCTCAAAAGTCTGTCCCCCTCTTTCTTACAAATCCCCTTTAAAGTCACAAAAATATCTCCTTGAAGCCTCCTCCTGTTATATAAGATCTCTTCTTGAGCAGCTCCTTCCTCTCAGTTTTGTCCTCAAATGTGCTTTTTTAAGGGATAAAACATCTCCAGGCATTCATTCCTGGGATGTCTGACTTTTAACTCAGCCACTAAATAAACAAATTATGTTGAGGACACTCCAAAAAGCCAAGGACATGAAAACTCTGGGGCTGTGCCTGTCCAGACAGACAAAACAAATTCCCTGCAGTTATTCCAAGGATTGAACACTCCTGATGTCACCAGAACCCCTCCCCCAGGACCCCAATGTGTCCTTTTGAACACTGCCCCTTCCCTAAAGCAAAATTAAGGGGTTGTTGGTCAAATTTGGGGTCAAAACAAGCAAAGAGGAGTAGAGACAGATTGAGCCCAGCACAGAAACGTGGAAATGGGAGGAAAAGCAGAACTGGGGCAGGACCTGGGAGCTGGAGATTGAAACTGCTTCTGCTCCACTAAACAAACACAAAGCAAAACCAAAAGTTGAATCAGAGTTCAGGCTTCTCCTTCCAGACCAGAGTCCCTGAGCAAACTGTGATTGTTTTGGGGTTTGTTGGGGATTTTCTGTTGGTTCTTCGAGATGAGCAGCTTCATCCAGCTCCAGACACGTGGTGAGCAATTACATCAGACTCTCCAAACGCTGCAGCCACCTGTGACACTCCTCGGGTCACTGAGCTGCTGGAAAGCCCAAATCCTGAGGTTTCTTGTCAGCTAAAGCCTCTGGAAACCTGTGTGGGCAAATTTTGGGATCCTTTTGTGGCTGGAGCAGCTCGAGTCCCCACCTGAGCAGGGCAGGTGTGGCTGGGTCCTGGATTCCATCCCTGGAGGCACAAACAGCTGGACCCTGGTCACTTCTGTAGCCAGAGCTCCGGAACAGCTTTTTCTCCCAGGAAGTCACCTCTGAATACCCCTGTCATGCTCAGAGCTGCTTCTGGGATGTTTTTAATCCAAACCTGACATCTCAGATGTTGAGGCTTGGGAAAATGTGCTTTTCATGAACGGAGTGAAAAATCTGACCATGCTGAGTTCAGGATCCCACATCCTTCCTCACCTCTAAAAGTCCTGTGCAATGTCCTCCTGGAGCTCCCAGAGTTTGCTGCTCCTCTTCCAAACCCTACTCTGAAAAATACAAAAAGTACAAAAAAACCCCAAAAACCAACAACAAACCCCCCCCCCAAAAAAAACCCTCCAAAAAAAACCAAAAACAACTACAGCAACAACAAAAACAAAACAAAATTTAAAAACCCACAAAAAAAACCTCAAAACCAACCAACCAACCAAAGAAAACACAAAAACAAAATTAACCCAATTTTTCTGTATTTACTCCTCAGGTAAAACTCTTTGGAACCTTTTACCTCTGAAGACACAAAGCTCTTTAAGCAGGGAGCGAATGAAAAGTTGTTTTCTCATGAAGTTTAAGGATTTTCCCTAAGCAAGTTTGATGATGGGAACATGGAGAGATTTGTGGCTTTAAAGTCCTGATCTATCACAGCCGAAAACAGAACTTGCACCCCGGGGCAATTTCTGACATTTGGGTTGGGTTTTCTTTACTTTAAAGTGAGATGAAAACCAGAAATACAGAAATTTGCTGCATAAAGACACCCAAGATTTTTTTTTTTTTTCCCCCTGGGGAAAAAGGTGAAACAAAAACTTCTGTAATTTCTAAAGAAATGTATTTCCTCTCCAATGCCTGAAAATGCCTCCCCTGCTAATATTTCCTTCTCTCTAAAGGAGATTTTCCTCTGTAACATAAAGCTCCCATTAAAAATACCCAATTCCCATTAAAAACACCCAATTCCCTTTAAAAATGCCCCATTCCCATTAAAAATACCCAATTCAGTCTAGCATTCATTGAATTATTAAGTTAAAAGGTTTTATCCAACCTCCAGTTCAACAGCAGATCCTGAACTCTAATGAATGGCTTTCTTTTAATAAATATTTTCAAACCACTGCACAGAAGCACCTAACACGCCACAGAGGGAGAAAATCTAGAATTAGGATTATTTTGATCCCCTGAAAATGTGTTTGTGCTTTGGTACCACAGTGAAAGGACAGGGGATGAGCACTGCAACCCTCGAAGGCAAAGGCATTGCATTGTGCAGGAAATATTTGTGAGCTTTGCACATACTTTTGCCACTGACAAGAAGCCAAAAAAATGACTCAGAGAATTTGTCAGAGGAAAAAATCCGCAGCTGAGAGCCTTGAACACATGAAATATGAAATGAGTGAATGAGAGAGAATTGGGAGATATAGCAGCAAGCAAAGAAATAAATTAAAAACTCAGAAAACCCTCCAAATTTTACAAGGTACTTTCCCCCAGAATATCTTTTAAGTCATCAAAAAGGTCCAAAAAAAGGCAGAAAACCTTTGGAAAGCTGAATGGGCAGAAGGGAAAGTCATCCACAAAATTCTTTGTTTTGCCTTTCTGCTTGATTTGCATGAAGCAACATCACAACTCTCAGCTGTATACGTTCCACAGGGTGAAATTGGGGTTAAAAAAAATGAGGAAAACCAAGCCAAGACTTGCAAATAGTGACAACTGGATTGATTCCAAGCGCAGCAAATTATTGACACTGCCAGTAAAGTCTGGAGCTTTTCCTCCCACTTTTTGAACAGCAAAAATTAATGTTTACTTTGACCTTTAGCAGAAAACATCTCCAGCAGCCTCCCAACCTGCAGGGACCACCCAGTGCCACCAGCAAATTTATCTTCTTCCTTTTTTGGGGGTTCTTTTGAAGCCTGTAAAGCAGAGCTGCTCCCTGGATTGAAGCCTTGACAGACCATAAATAACTCTCACGATGCATTTTCCATCCCTAATTGCCTTTGGCTCGCAGAGAACACCACGCTCATTCCACAGCTCCTGGCCGAGGGTTTTTCCTTCAATGAGATGTTTCTGTGGAAAGATTGCTGGAGGTGACAGGACCTTAGGGAAAAGCTGGGAAATTTGGGGGTTTTCTGCTATTTACTCTTCTGATCCTCTTATCTCATCGATGAGCTGGAGCAGGAGGTGCATTTATGGTGCTTTAATTAGTGGAGACAGGAGCACGTCCCTCAGATGGTTCCATCAGGGGGACACGGGAGCCTGGCAGAGCCCTTGGTGTCACACCCTGCCAGAACACACCGGGGAAGTCCGGCAGCAGCAGCAGGAGCCAAATTTTGGGGAGTGTTGAAATGCAGAAGTGGGGTGGGCCAGCCCAGCAGGGCCAGGAGACAGAGTCACCACAGAGCAGGGCTTCAGCAGAGGAGTTTCAGCGAACAAAATCCCCTCAGGTTACAAATTCGGATCAGAAGGAAGACATGGAGCTTTTAAAAATTATTATTATTATTATTATTATTATTATTATTATCATCATATTAAATTTTATTATTATTGTATTTTTACTAATTTTATTATTACTATTATTTTGCTGCTGTTGCTGGTTTGGGGGATTTTTGGGGTGGTTTTTTTGGAGGTTTTTTGGGTTTTGTTAAGTCTTTTTCTCCTCTGTCCATCACAGCAAAGATTGAGGCCCTCAATACCAGAGTCCTGCCAAGGACAAGTGTCCCCTCTGCTGTCCCCTCACTGGGCAGGATGGAACTCTGGCACAGGGAGCTGGGAACAGCCCTGGGCACACCCTCAGTTTGGCTTTGGCACCTTCAGGCAGGGACATGGAGCTCCAGTGACATCAGAGCCAGGGAAAATGAGCTGTTCATGAACAGAGAGTGAAAATCTCCCTGTGCTGAGCCCAGGTGATGCCTTAAGGAGCTGGAACAGAGGCTAGAGGGAGTTAAGGGGAATAAAAAGGATATTTACTGAAGAGCCTTCAAAGGTCACACCCTGGCAGCACCCAGATGGCTCCAAGATGGGAGCAAAAGAGAGCTTGGTCATGCATTTTGGGACCATTTTGGTTCCTCTTGGGTGCAGCCCTGGCTGGGCTCTTGTGCTGCCCAAGGTGGATCCATTGAGGAGATCCTTTGAATAAATCCCTGCTTTATTCTTTAGCTCTGCCCAGCCTCTGCTCTAGGCCAGCCTGCACAAGGCATCAGCAGTGAGAGCTCATGATTTGCAGGTTCAATTTCCAGTGCCACTTTCCAGTTCTTCACTTTTTTAATGATCCCTTTTTAAAAGATCCCTGTTCTCTGCCTTTCTGCAGCTGGTCCTGAGCCCCCATTCCCAGCAGCGAGGATGAACTTCTGAAGCTGATGCAGTGAAGAAACAGCAAAAAGCTCCCAGGAAGACTTGATAGAGACAAGGGAGGATAAGAAGGTTTGAGCAGCTTCAGGAATGTTGCAAACTGTGACTAACTTTGGCCTAGAGCGTGGAATCAGGGAATAAGGAAAGCACAGATGGAAATATGAGAACACACGAAAGCACCGGCTCTCCCTCAGGAGGGGAGGAAGCAAACAAATGTTTTCTTTGCTAGGAGAGGCCAAAGCAGCTCCCCAGCAGCCTTTCCAGAAGAGTTTGTAACTCTGTGATGCAAATGAGTGAACAAAGGGAGGGTTCCCTCCCTGCTGCCTCTTTTGGACACCAATTTCGAGTGAAAAACCTTCTCAGAACAAAGCTGAGTCATGGAATAACATCACTGTGCCTTGAAGCTGAGTCATGAAATAACATCCCTGAGCAGGGCTGCTGCAGGACAGCAGTGCCAGAACCTCCCACTGTCCTGTGGCCTGGCAGAGCCCCTGGCTGCACAGGGATGGGACAGCCCCAGTGGCATTGGGAAATGGCACTGAGAGGAAAAAAGCACAGAACAAGGTCTGCAAAGAACTGAGTACTCGCCCAGTGCCACCTGACTCAAGGATTGAGGTACATTTTCTGCCTGGGGCATTCAGTTTGTGAGGAAACAACCCCAAAGGGCTGTGATTGCCTGTGGCACAGGGAGAAAACCCTCCCTGGACAGCAAACAGCCCTTCATGGCTCACAGATGGTACCAAGTGATCAGCAGAGGTTGTTCTTCTCTCGGGTGGGTGATGCCCAGCTCTCCTCCCCCGGTTCCAGGAACAGACTGGGTCTCCCTCAAGTATTCCTGTTAGAGCTGGCTGGGAGCAGGTGACCCAGTGTTGTAATAATTAAGAAATCTAATTCCATTTCCAGTTTAAATGCCAGGAAAATCAGTGGATTTTCCTTTTGATTCAAAGGCCCCATCCAGCTCCAAAATGCCCAGGCTGCACTGCCAGGTGCTGAGTTTACAGGAGGAGAGGGAACAGCCTCAGGCTGGGCCAGGGCAGGCTCTGAGTGGACAGCAGCAGGGACTTCCCCATGGAAAGGGTGCTCAGGGGCTGCCCAGGGAGGTTTGGAGTGCCCATCCCTGGAGGTGTCCAAGGAAGGCTTGGATGTGGCAATCAGAGTTCTAGGGTGGTGACAAGGTGAGGATTGGTCACAGTTTGGACTCAATGATCTTGGAGGTCTTTTCCAACCTCAGTGATTCCATGACTCTGTTCCTCTGGAGAGCCAACTTCCATGACCTAACAAACAGGGATTCCATCATCCTTTATGAATTTCCATGGCCCCTCTCTAAATCCCGAGGTGTGGGGAGCCCCAAGCACACCTTGGCCTGGGGGCCCTCCTGTTTCCTCAACAGTACAAACTATTCCAGAGCAATTACACACAGAAACCTTGAAATGAAACCTTTCCCCATCCAAGGGCACAACATCTTCAGTCAAAAGGATCCCCAGCCCCTCCCTTCCTGTGCAAACAGCATCCCACATAGGGATTAATCATTCCTCAGGAATAGCACAACTGATTTTAGAGTGCTTGGCACCTCTCCCATCTCCTCCAGAGCAGGGAACTCGACCCTGCTTGAGTCATCTTCCCAGGAGCTCTCTTCAAGCCTGTACTCATCACCTCCCAGGTGAGCAGACTTTTGATTGTCAGCTCCCAGCACTTTCACTTCTCCAGTCTGGGCCAAATCAAATCTCCTGAAGAGAAGGAACACAGCTGGCACTGGCTGAGTGGAAACCTCACCCCACTCCAAGCAGGACAGCTGATCAAATTTATTAGCTCTCTTCTGCTGTGATAGCAAATTTGATTTCTTCTCCCTTTCTCTGGAGCTTAGCAATATTCTTCAGCATTTAAGAGTAAGAATACCAAAAATAAAACCAGAAAAAAAAAAACACACAACAAAATCAGATCACTGGTGGAACTCACATTCTTTTTTTAACACAAAATCTCCTTTCTGAAAACTCCCCTGTTAAATAAGAAATTTTTTTGGCCTCCCTGTCCATTTTGGATATGAACTTGCCAGGAGGGAAGTGACAAAACAGCTCTGAAGCAGCAGCACTGCCCTGGTGCTTGCCCAGGAGCTGTACTTGGAGCTTCTCAGGTACAGAGCTGGTCAGGCCAAAAATGGTTTCCAAAATTCCACATTTACAATGAAAAGGGTGTAAATTCACCACCTATTTTCTTCTGATGCAAAACTGGGGTTTTACTTGCATCCTAACAAGGGGCAGAAAAAGAGGGAGACACAATCCAGCAAAAGGGAGGATTAATGAAAGAGGGTTTCAGCAGCTCATGGAGCCGCCTGATGTTCAACACAATACCAACCAAAAACATCACTTTTCTGTGCAGAATGAAAACAGGAACTAGACCAGGCCTGGACCCAAATGTTGTTCTGTTAAAGTAATCAAGGTGCTTGGGCAGATGAACATGTTTGTCGCTCACTGATTTGTCCCTCAGCCTTACACAAGCTGGATGTTCCCAACATTTGGGAGCCAGTTAAATTCCCATACAAGCCTCCAAATTGATGGCACTGGAAGAAAACACACGGGGTTTTTCCTTCAGGGCCAGGTGGCAACAACTGCACAGCTGAAATCACATCCAGAGCAGCTGTGAACAAAAATTAAAGGTGAGAAAGAAATTTGAGCGCTGTTCTCAGTGAAACTCCCCCAGTGATTCACCCATGAAAGAGAGTCAAGACACAAATAGGGATTCAGCTCAGGCACCCAAAGCTCTGCTCCCATCCATAACCTAGATCAGGATCTATGACGACGATAATTCTTTCTGGTGGCACTTTTAATTTCTAAGAGTGGTGGGAAATTTTAAAGCTGCCTTGTACAAGCAAGAATTTCTCCAAGTAAGTTTGTGTGTGCTCATCCCCAGCATTAACTGAATAAAATGAGAATTTTCCCTTGCCTTGGCCTGGCTCTGGCATTGCTGCAATTATTCATGAGGCAACAGCTTGAATCACTTCCAACTGAAATTATATAAAGCTGTGGATAATGAAACCTCTATCAGCTCTGAAGCAAAGGATTTAGTCTGTATTATACCTGCAGGGACTTGAAGTTCTGTACTGAAACTTAGAGAGGGAGATGGGCTAAAGAAACTCTTGATGAACTTGAATGTTTCCAAGGAGTGTGGAAAATTCCTTGTGTCCTTCTCTAGAACACTCAAAGAAAGCTCATTTGGAAGTGACAAAGACTTCTCTTTAAGACTATCAGGCTCTGAAAGAAATTTCAGCAGCACTGATGGGAATTCATCAGGATTTCCATCTATTCCTGACTGCACAGGTCCTGCCAAGAGCTCAGCTCAGGGATTCCAGCACAGCCCTGCAGCACTGCCCCAGTCATCCCACTTTGGGGAAGGATGTCTCAGAACACCACGAAGGGCAGCTTTCCAGCCCCAAACTGAGAGGTTTTGTGGTTTCTTTAACTACATCACCAAAACCAAGCTTTTTTCACACATGTAATAACCAAAAAAAAAAAAAAAAACGTCAATTATGGCAGCAAAGTTTTTCTACCAGTGGTCTCCCATCTGATACTCTGTGGGACATATTTTGATTTAATTTCAGTGCCAAAGGCACATCTTATTTTCATAAAGCTGTTCAGCTCAATTGCACAGATTTTAAATATCCAACAATGATGATGGACTTCAACAAATGAGCAATTAAAATACACATCCTTAATTTTCCCACATCACTAAAGACCTGTGCTGGGCTTTTAAACTGGGAAGGATTTCCAATGGCAGGTGCAGGAACTGAAATAATTCTATCCTCTCCTAAAATGTTATTCAGCTTTGAAAATCCCATGGATTAAGTGTTGATTTAATGTTGTTTTCTTTGTTCAACGTTTGTTGCTCATCAGGAACTGCAGTGATAAGACAAGGGGGAATGTGTTCACACTGAACCAGAGGAGGTTTAGGTGGGATATTGGAAGGAATTGTTCCCTGGCAGGGTGGGCAGGCCCTGGCACAGGGTGCCCAGAGCAGCTGGGGCTGCCCCTGGATCCCTGGCAGTGCCCAAGGCCAGTTTGGAGCAGCCTGGGACAGTGGGAGGTGTCCCTGCCATGGCAGGGGTGGGATGGGATGGGGAAGAAATATATAATATTTTATATATTACATTAAAAATATAATATGTAATCCTATACAAATATAATCCTAGAATCTTGTTCCAAGGAGTGTTGTGGAACTAAATCATTGAGTCACAGGTTTAGGTTGGAAGGGACTTAAAATCTCATCCCATCCCACCCCTGCCATGGGCAGGGACACCTCCCACTGTCCCAGGCTGCTCCAACCCAAACCATTCCATGATTCTGTGATTCCATAAATCCTGCAGCTATTGACTCCATCCTGCTGGAGAATCCCAAATAAATTTGCTTTTCCTGTTCACATCTGCATGTAACTAGTGAGTTTTCTTTAACAAGGAAAATTCTGTTTGCAGCAGATGAAATTCACTCCAGAAGGGTCCCACAGCCAGCCCAGGATGGAGCAGGCACAGAAGCCCTGGCTCATGGACCCCAATCCCTGAGAATGTTCCCCCCTGTGCTGGATAAAGGCTTGAGCTCAGTTCTGCTTTAGCATAAGAGTGAAAATTCACATTTCTCACCCTCCTCAGGGGACTTTTCCATAATCAAACGAAAAGCAGCACTAAATAACCAAACATGTGTCTCGTATCTGTTCCTTTGGCATTGACAGATGTTCCTGTTTCAGTCCTGGAGTGAAAAGGAAGCCAAGCTCCACTCAGATTTTGTTCTCTAAATGCCTCACAAATGGCAACAGATGCCAAGGCAAACCTTCCTGCAGGTCCCTTTGGTAAACAGCTCCTTCTGGGAGGAATTTGGGCATGAGATCAGCAGTGCTGGGAATCCCCAAGGCAGAGGGAGCTCAGTGGCTCTTCCCCAGCAGAGAAATGGAAGAAGGGAGGAGGAATATTTGACTTTGGGTTGAATCAGAGTGCCCTTTCCTGAACCCACAGAATGAAGGGGAGATGAGTGCAGGGAGGAGAGAGACACTCAAAGGGTGCCCAGGGAAGCTGCTGATATTGCCATCCAAAATCTGCCTTGCCCTTCACCTTGCCACAGGGACGTCCACGTCCTGTGGTGTGATTTCCATGTTCCTCACAGACCAAGCTGGGATTTACATCCCCAGGGTTGAGTCTGCAGGAGAAAGCTCATGGAAAATCTGAGTTTCTTGCCCACAAGGAAGAAAACAGACTTGTTTAGGGAAGCAGGGTGGGAAGCAGATAAGCCTGCCCTAAGCACTGAGTGATAAAGAGGATATGCAGAGATAAATATTTGGAGTTTCTCAAACAGTAAAAGCAGGGGAAGATTGGAAGGAAAATGATACATTTGAAATGAGATGGCTTTCTAGTGTGCTATTTGAATTACTTTCACATGATGTAAGGCAGAAATGACGTGGTTTGTGCCTTGTGTGATGAGGAAATTGTGCTTTTTAGGGGGACACCTGTTTGTGCCTTGTGGAGGCAGGGCCCGCTATTGAAGGTGATGCAGAGATAGGAAGGCACTGAGAGGATACAAAATTGGTGTGTTCCAAAGCAGTGATCACTGACAGGGTGGTGCTGGGCCAGAGCCACAGCCCCTCTCTCTGGAATCACCCTTTCCATCCCAATTTCTGTGGAGATGGGAAGAGTTGGCTGGGTGAGAACCCCTCAGCCACAGGCAGCCCCTCCTGCCCCGGCTGCACAGGTACCACAGAGGTCCAAAATACCACAGAGATCCACGAATAAACCATGGGAAATGGGGAGATCAAGGGCCTTTCCCAGCCTGTGAGTCCCCAGGTGACTCTGCAGATCCTTCAGCAAGCCCAAGCTGCCCAGCCCCACCGCATCCCTGAATCCTCCCAACCCTTTCCCTCTGCTGGTGGGTGACACCAGCTTCCCTCAGCAGCAGGGTCACCACCCTGCTGCTCTCTGCACTGCCCCGGAGCTGCTCCTTTCCCAGGGGTGTATTCCCAAACCTCAGACATGGCCAGAGCAGCCAGCAAAGGCTCCTGAGCTGCCCACTGTGAAGTATCAGGTCATGCTTGAAGGAAATATCCATCAGGGAGCTTCCAGGAGATGTAAGGCATCAGCACTTCCCAAAAAAGTCACATTTTCCTTCCCTTTCACCCCAAATGACTGGGTGGTCTCTGGCCTATTGAGTTAGCAAGTGGTGGCAGAAGAACATAGGGATGTGTGGGACAAAGCCCTTTCTGGCCCAGACATGGGGCAACTGAGAGGTGTTTTAAAAGCTTTTATTCCATTTTCAGTCCCATGTGAAGGGTGAGGCAATACAGATGTTATAATTCACACCATCACCATCAGGAGCCAGCTATTTCCTAATTACAATATATTATAAGTGTTTCTTTGCCTATCAGCTTTTTGCCACACCATGCTGTAAATGCCTTAAACCAAATCATCCAAAATTACCCCTCGTGGGTCCCACTACAATGCATCTTTCATAGTTCTGTTTCTCCCAAGTATGCAGTCTTATTTGCAAGGCCATCTTTTGAGACTTTTTTCTGGCTTTTTTTCTCTCTCAACAATGCCTGTCCTGTTCCATGGCATTTCTAAGTCAGCTTTTCTTATTTCAAAGTTTGCATACAGATGCACACTATGTGAGCTTTCTGTCAGGCTTTGAGAACTCTCCACAAATCCATTTCCCACATTGATCAGAGACCTCTCAGGTGTCCCAGGAAAAACAGTGCTGGGAATCCCAGCTGTGCTCCTGGAACGGGGGATTTGGAGAGCTGGAGTCTCTGATGCATCAGCCAGTGGCCAGTTCTTGGCTGCTCTGCCATGAATGCTGCTGGCCATGGGGAGCTGAGCTGGGAAGGCTTTCATGGGCATCCAGCTGCTGTCATGGCTCTGAGTAATAAAGGACTAATTTTGTGTGTTCCAGACAGAGCATCCAGACACAACAGAGCTGTTCCTGCAGGACCTCAGGAAAGGAGGAAGCACACCACGATAGGAAGGATAAATCTGGTGGAGGGGTCATTACTGTAATGAGATTACAAAACAAGCCAGCTGGTCCTTAACCTTTAGTCCTGGCTGGAGGAGGAAGGCAGAGCGTGGGCTTTGCCAGGAGCTGTGCATGCTCTGGGCTTGTGCCCTGACATCTGGGGAGAGGCATGGATATCGTATTTGCTGGGAAATTTCCCAACAAATGGGAAATGATGGCAGGAATGATGAATCTGACTCCATGTTCTCACAAGGCTAATTTATTACTTTATGATACTATATTATATTAAAGAATACTATACTAAACTATGCTAAAGAATACAGAAAGGACACTTACAGAATGCTAAAAGCTAATAATGGAAACTCGTGACTCTCTCCAGAGTCTGACACAGCTTGGCCCTGATTTGCCCAAGAGTGAAAACAACTCCCAGCAGAATGCAATGGAACAATCACCTGTGGGTAACAATCCCCAAACACATTGCACACGAGCACAGCACAGGAGAAGCAAATGAGATAAGAATTGTTTTCCTTTTCTCTGAGGCTGCTCAGCTTCCCAGGATAAAAATCCTGGGCAAAGGGATTTTCCAGAGAATGTGAATGCCACAGCGTGGATGACGCAGGACTGGCCACAGCCTCAGTTCTCCCTCAGAACGAGGGATCCCAGCCTGGCATCCACCTCCCAGCACACCCTGCAGTAACAAGGGGATGAGTGCTCCAGCCTGACACAGCTGCCAGGGCAAGTGGCTCTCACTTTCCTCCTCATGGGGATGGAAAGAGCAGGCTGGAGAGGTTCCCAGCCTCTGGTGTGATTCATTCCCAGCATGGGGACATTGCCTCGCCTTGGAAGTGCCGGATCAAGTGATTCAGAAGCGTCTTGAAGCTGGGATGTGAGGAAAATCCAGGCAGCCACAGCCATGCTAGGAAATCATCTCTGACAGAGAAACTTTGAGTGTGTTTAACAGACACCAGATTTGTGCAATAACTTGTGTTGGTCAGGGCCCACAGACTGCTGTGGGCAGGAATGTCACAGACCTGCTCAGGCAGCACACAGGTGAGAGGTGACAGTGGCACTGCCATGTCACAGGCATCATCAGGACATGGCAGAGATGCTTTGTTCTCCTTTTCTCCACCTCAATCCATTCTCTTTGGGCTGGACCCCACAGTCACTCCTCAGCCATGGCTCCCCATGACCTGTGAGCACCATCTCAGGGAGTTTCACTGTGTTTAACCCTCTGCAGCACCACTTGTACTTCGTGGGGTTCCTGCAGCCCAGGGCCAGGAAGGGTTGGTGGGTGGGAGGTGCAGTGTGAATAAGGGCTCCCAGACCAAGGCTGGTGCCAGCCACGCTGTCCCAGCAGCTGCACCTTGTCCCTGCCTGCAGGAAGGAACAGTGGGCAGCAGGGTTGCAAAACCCCTGAAGGGGAACTGCTCCTTTCCCAAATGCATCCCCCAGGCAGCTGGCACAGAAAGGGGAACCTGGGGAGAGCAGGAACCTGGCAAACACAGAAATGCCCCAGAGAGGGGGAGGAGGTGAGTCTGGGCCACAGCCACGCTTACTGTCAGTATCCTGTTCCTGGGGAGGAAGAACAGCACAGCTGGAAGAGCTTGCAGCCAGGGAGAGGGTTAGTTCAGCCAGGATTGAGCTGAGTTTTACTGGACTGGTCTAACACGTGATGGAAATGTGGAAAATGTGGTGCCCTCGCAGTCACCCACAGCAAAGGAGTCACTGCAGAGGGAGAGGTCTGGCAGGAGATGCAACCAGCCCCATCAGCTCCAGGGCTCAGGAAGCTGACGGAGCTGGATGTTCTGCAGACTAGGGAAAGCTAATTTAAGTCATCTTTTTACATGTCAAATGACTTCCTGAGTTAGTAGGACAGGCTGGAGGTTCCAGCAGTGTTGGTCTGACTGGGAGGAGCTGCTAGGAAGAGGAATGTGCCAGGAAAAGGCTAAATAAAACCATGCCAGGGTCAGGCATTTCCAGGCAGTGGCTTTCCAGCTGAGCTGAGGAATGTTGGGAATTTTAATGGCACGGGTGCTTATTGGTTTCTTGAGGTTTGGATTGAAGGTATTTGAGATAGTAGTTTATGTTTGGACTTAGGTGTTTATTATTTTTTATTAGTAAAATAGTCCCACAGCTATGAGTTCGGCAGCCTTTCATTAATACATAATGGTTCACTATTTTTTGTTTTATTTACTCCCTCTCTGGATCATATAAATCCTGAAGCCCTTTATCTACTTCCTCCCTGGATCAATCCTATATATCCTGGAGCCCTTTATTTACTCCCTCTCTAGATCCTATAAATCCTGGAACATTTTAAATCTCCTTTTCTCTGGACCATATAAATTCTGGCATCCTTTATCTGTCCTTCTCTGGATCCTATAAATCCTGGAGCCCTTTATCCCCCTCTCCCTCTTCCCAGACATTTGTGATGCTCCAGCCAACCTCCCAGCTCAGCATGGGCCACGTCCCTCACAGTTGGTGCAATACTTTATTTCATCTCTTCCCTGATTTAAAAACCTCTTTACAAACCTCTGAAACAACTCAGGTGGCCAGAGAAAAACAGGGGCTGCTGCACCTCCTACTCCTGAAGCTCAGCTCATAAATTGGCTGCAATCATATTTCAGTTATAAAAAAAAGAAGCAAAAATAAAGCTTTGCCATTGATCTCAGCACTGCTTTTCTAAGCAGTGAACTGAATTTTGCTTAAGCCTGCCACTGAGCAAAAAAGGGAAAAACAATCACCAGAGATGCCTGGATGAGGCTCCTGATGTCAATATTTCTGATGAAGATAAATTTTGTTGGTAAAAGCAAAGTTCCAGGCCTGAGAAAAAGGAGCCCTGAGGCATTAATGTTGACAGAAATTGGGCCAGCAGACCCCTGCAAGGGAAGGTGGATTCAGGAGTGGGGAAGGATGGGATGTGGAGAGGCTGGAAGTGAAGCTCCACGGGTCTGTGGGAGAAATGAGGATAAAGGGGAGCAAGGGAGGGGAAAACAATGTTCAAGGGAAGAATTTTGTGGGGATTCTGGGGATCAGCTCTTCCTCAGGCACCTGAAAAGGTACTGAGATAGTAAAAGCAGCTGCCAAGGCTTGAAAATCAGCCCCTCTTTGGGTCAGTGGCCTTTCCCCCCAGGTGCCAGCAGTGAGGGACCGTGCTGAGAACCCAGGCTCAGAGATGTTCCTGCCCTTTGGGGAAGAGCAAACCCAGCCAAGCTGTGCAATCCTGGTTTTCATACCAATATTTGTGCATCCAGCACAGGAGATGACTTCAGCTTTCATTCCTCTTGTGATTCCCCTGCTCTCTCCCTCCCTGGATGTTTTTTGCTGTTGTTCCTGGGAGTTTTGCCAATTAACACCGAGTGAAAACCTGTCCTGTGGCACCCAGGCCTTGCTCATCACCTCTGCCTGGGATGAACCGGGGGATAACAGGGTTAAACTCCATCAGGAAGGTGTGAGCTGAGCACTGGAAAACATCCTGGGATGTGCTGGCACTGGTGTTTGGGCAGGATGAATTCTCTCAGGCTGGCTCTGAGGTTTCTCAGACCAAGGAATGGAGGATCCATTTGCTCCTCCCTATTTTCCTCCCTGGCAAAGCCACTTTGGGCACCTGACCATCGCTCTGCTCCCTGCCCTGCAAAGCTGAGCACTGCATCCAGGCTCCAGCACCTTCACCTCCTCCTCCAGACTGGATCATATAAATCCTGGACCCTTTACCTATCCCTGTGTCTCTGACCATAGACTGGATCCACTCCCCCTGCTCCAAAATCAGCTCCTTCCCTCCCATCCCTGATGGCATCAGGAGCACGGGGTCACTCCTGTCCCTGCCAGGACTGTGCCAGGGTCCCCTCCTTTCCCCGCCCCTCTGGTTTAGCCAGAATTACAAAAATCCACAAGAAACCTCTGGATTTACACCTTTATTTTGCAGCCCTAGATGGTGGCACTGAGAAACAACAGCATTTGTCACTCACTGAATAAATTTCTCTTTCCCATCTATCATAAAATTAAGGTCAAAGCCATTAAAAACTTTTTTTTCTTCCTCAACATAGAGTAAAAAATTGGCAGGGGAAGGTCATTGTGTCAAATTAAATCTTCTCACGGAGATTAGGCTTTTTTTTTTTTTTTTTCCTTTTTTAATCAAAAGGTATCTAGATTTAACACCGGGGCTTCATTTTGAAATGTAACATTGAAACATTCCATACTCAAAACTGCTGAAATGCAGCACTCTGGGCTTCAAAACAAAAAAATTGAAACTCAATGCAAAATTTGACAGATTGTCTTGGTTGTCCTCAATTTGAAATTTCAATGGATAAACTGCTGATAAAAATATCTTGTCCAGTTCTAATTAGCACCATCACCGTCAGCCAGGGGCCATCACTACAGTCCTGAATAAAATGTAAGAGTGAAATAACCCCAAATGCAAAAAACTTCCAGTCTCCCTGCCAGGATGTCACAGTTTCCATAATTCTCCATCATTCTTTGCATTCCCAGAGTAAGAGAAAAGGCTGCAGCAGCAAAGAGCAACACAATTCTCCAGACTTGATGGAGATGCAAGGAAGGACACACGTCCTGAGGCTGTTCCTGTTTGCCCACAAAGTGAAGCATGAGAGCAGAGCCCCTGGACAAGGAGCACTGGTTGTCAGCTCAAAGTGCTCACAACACCCAGTGTGTGCTCACTCTTTGAATTTAATCAGGCTTGTGTCACTTAATTTAGGCAAATTTAGTTAAACCTCAGCTGGTGAGGCCACACCTGGAGTGCTGTGTCCAGCTCTGGCCCCTCAGTTTGGGAAGGACCTTGAGGACCTGGAGCGTGTCCAGAGGAGGCAACGAGGCTGGAGAGGGGCTGGAAACACAAACCCTGTGAGGAACCACTGAGGGAGCTGGGGGTGCTCAGCCTGGAGAAAAGGAGGCTCAGGGGTGCCCTCATCACTCTCACAGCTCCTGAAAGGTGCCTGTGCTCAGCTGGGGCTGGGCTCTTTCTCCAGGAACTGACAGAAGCAGAGCACACAGCCTCAAGCTGTGCCAAGGGAAATTCAGGTTGGATATTAGGAAAAAGTTTTTTACAGAAAGGATGATAAAGTTCTGGAGTGGCTGCCCGGGGAGGTGGTGGAGTCACCACCCCTGGGTGTGTTTAACAAAGCCTGGATGTGGCACTGGGTGCCAGGGTTGAGTTGAGGTGCTGGGGCTGGGTTGGATTCCATGATCTTGAAGGTCTCTTCCAACCCAATGGTTCTGTGAATTCTGGGAATTCTGTGAATCAGTGAAACCCAAGCAAGCCACAGAAACAGGGGATGGGGAGCTGACTCTGCGGAAACCTGGCAGCTGTCTGGAAGCACTCAGAGTTCCTAGACTCATATATTTACACCTGTAAGGATGGCTGCGAGGGCTGCTTAATGAACTTGACTAATTAAAACAAATTCACGTTTGGGGGGATGTACGAAGGGAGGCATTGTGAGAAGGCAGCACCGACTCCTGAGAGAAACCCCCTTGGATGGGCAGGACAACCTTGGGATCATCCCCAGAGACAATGAGGAGATTTTCCTTGCTAAAGCAAAGCTCTCCGGGTCCATCCTCTCTAAACTAATTAATCTGGACACAAATTAACACAGGAGGCTCTTATTCCCCACAGTGCTTTGTAATGCTGCTTGCTTCAGGCTTGAGGGAGAAGGCGGCATTCAGCTCAGCCCTGTGCCAGTCCCAAAAGTCCCTCCATGGTTCTTCCAGGCTGTTCCCTGCAACCCCTCCTGCAACAACAGGAGCCCTCCAAGCTCAGCATCTGCTCAGCCTCCTGTGAGAGATCAAAGGCTGGTCCTTATCCCAGCACATCTGGGAACAGATAGGCCATGAGCCAGACTGGATTTCCTCCAGGAAAAAGTGCTGGGGATACCTGGGAATGAAGCCGGCGGTCCTGGAGATATTTCCTTTCATTCCTCAAATACCAGGAAATGCATGGACCCATCCCATCCACAGTGAGGAGATGTGTGCAGACATGAGGGAGCTGTTCAGGTGAAATATTCCTGAATTTTCACTCTGCAAACACGCCAGGCATCTTCCCGTGCAGGAGTGTGCCAAAGGAAGGAAACCCCCAGCTCTCCATGCCAACCAGCCATGGCAAAGTGTTTCCCTGAATGACCTTTGGGCAATTTAGCTTTTGATTTATTTGTAATGGAAATTAAATAGGTAATGTCATAAAGGAAAATTACCTCAGCTAATTGGCATGTAATGCCAGGAGAATAAATCCTTGTTCTTGATGATCAAAACTTCCATGACTTACAAGAAACGGAACCTCTTTAGTCTTGCCAATGCTAACATGATCTTCCCAGAGAGTTGGGCACACATCCCTCACACAGCCACCTCCAAATTTCTTTTGTTAAAAAGAATAAATCCAGCTCAGCCGTCCCATTCCCTGGTGGGGAAAAACAAACCTTTTCTGCTTAAACAATCAAACCAGTGTGGCTTGCAGTGCATTTTAAACAGTAAAAGTGGAAAAGGGAGCCAGAATTTGGGGTGCAAAGTGCAGCCTGTGGACACAGAACACCTGAAATGCTGACTCTGGTGAGTCTCACCCTGGAAAATCTGCTTCATGCCTGGGTTTTGTTCCAGCTGACAAAGCCAGACACTTCAAAGTGAGAGAATTGGCTCTCACACTCGTTTTTGTGGGTGGGAAGGGAAACCAGAGGTGGTGCCCGTTCCCTGTGGTGGCTTTGGGAGCTTTGGGTGGCTTTGGGAGCTTTGGGAGTGCCCCAGCAGCTGCTCCCTTCTCAGTACAGAGGAAAATCCTCTGTGCAGAGCTCCCAACCTGGCTGAGCCCCACTGGATTTCCTGCTCCCTTCATCCCAGTGGAGGGAGGAGCTGCTGAGACAGCCTGGGGGAAATCAGCTCTGCTGGAGCAGCAGCCTGGAGGGAGAAGTGGACAAACCCCTGAGGAGCCAGCTGCAGAAAGGGAGGTGAGATGGCAGAAGGGTGATTAAAGAACAGAGAGCCAGTCCTGAAGGGCTCCCTGTGCCTGCACAGCACCAGGGGACACTGGGAGGACACTGTGTGGCCACAGCTCTCTTCACAGAGAGCAGCAGGCACAAGTTCTCCAAGGATTTTTCCTGGGGAAGCACAGAGAGAAGAAGAGAAAACAATTCTTATCTCTATTCTCTGCGCCTGTTGTTTGGTACATGTGGAATGTGTTATGGAGATTGTTTACCAAAGTGATTTGTTAACTGGACACTGCTGAGGGTTGTTTGGATTGCTTGGCCAGTTGGGTCAAAGCTGTGTCCTGGCTGTCTGAGACAGTCATGGGGTTTTCTTTAGTATCTCTTTAGTATAGTTATAGTATTAGTGTAATATAATATAGCTTAATAAAGCAATTGTTCAGCATTCTGAAATCATGGAGTCAGAGCACATAATTCCCTGGCTGGGGGAACCCTGCATCGATAACACTGCAGTGGCATCCCCATCCCCATTTCACTGCTGGGATTGTGGAAGTCAAACTTCTGCCACTCTGAGGCTGAAAACACCTTTAAGAGAAATGCACCTGTGCAAAAGCAGTGTGAGACCCAAGCAGTGCAGCACTTCCACTGGTGGGAGAGTTCTGTGCTCACTGCCTGCCAGAACCAGCCAGGGCTGCTGGGAAGGATGAAAGTTTGACAAGAAAGTCTCCCAGCTATGTGTGCTTGGCAGAAAGATCTCTGAATGTAGAACCTGAGAGCAGAACAGAGATGGAAGCAAGTTTTGATGTAGAAGAACAACAGATGTGTAAATTGACAATTGCTGAGCCAGTCATAGTGGACAACTAAGAAAGCAAAGGTTAAGTCAGTTGGAAAGAGACTTTATGACTAGAGCAAAGGATATGTTGACCACAAACAAAAAGATTTTTTTTCAAGTAGAAATAGGTCTTAGGAAAAGCAGAAGATACCACAGGCAAACAAACATGCTGATGTGGCAAGTAGAAAAAGGGTCTAAGAATTTTCCACTGCAAGAAAACTGAAAACCAACTTTAAGCTTAAACTGTACCATCCTAACTCATGTGGTTGGATAGTACTGACTGTAATATGGTAATGACAGTCATGACAGGCTGTAGGTAATAGTAAAGGTGTTGTGTATGCTGCTGGTTGGTTGTTATCTATTAAGACGCTCAGCAAAGAAAAATATGTAATGCATTGTAACCAGAACTAAAGGGGCTTCAGGCTTGCCTCTAGCTGTAGCTGGCAGCTTTAGGTGTGGCTCTGTCACCCATGACCCACGGCTGCTGTAACACCTTCTGTACAATGAACAGCCTTTTGAGGAGCTGTAATATACAATAAACAGCATTTTGTATACAATAAACAGCATTTTGAAGAGCTGCCTGATACCCCACATCTCTCATCTCAGGCTCTTACGCAGGGCAGATGGGCAAAGGGCTGAAATCAGGTTTAGTTTTCCCTCTGGGGTTCATAACTCACCTGCAAACCTGTCTAGGGCTTGTGCTTTGTGTGGTATGGATGGCTGGGTGAGCAAGTGCTTTTTCTCCCTGAAGAAATGACCGAAGCACATAAGAAAATGTAATGAAATATTTTCTTGTGCTAATATTTGTAAAGCATCTCCAACCCACAGGAGCTCCCAGAATCCCACCACAGGAAATGGGTGTTTTCCTCTGAGACAGGGCACATAGAGTTTGTGCAGTTCAGGATTATTCCATGCTGTTTCTAGGCATGGAGAGGAGGCTGGTGGGCCCCCCAAAAAATTCACTTTGCATTATTTTCTGTGGAAAAGTGCATTATAAACAAATTTCCCCCCACCCTCCTGTTCTGCAGCTTGGGCATGGCCAAGTGGGAGCTATCCAGTGCTGTTTGAGGGGTTCTCTTTCCTTCAGAAGAAAACTGGAAGATGTATTTCCTTATACTCTAGAGACAGAGCAGCCAGCTAGCGGAAACAATGAGACAGAACTAATTAAGTTTTGATATTTATAAGGATGGGCTTTTTTTCCTTGCATCCTGCCCCGCAGTGATGCCTTTTGGGATACCTAAAAACACATGCCATACAAAATTAAGAGAATAAAAAGCTGGTATATTTATTGAAGGCCCTTCAGGTACATTTTGGACAGACAAAGCCCCCCAGGGCCTACACCCAAAATGGATGATGGGTCACGGGTTTCACACTTTTATAAGTTTGGTCCATTTGCATATTGGGGGTTAATCTGCCAATTACAGCTTCAGGTAATGAAGTCATTGACCCCAGGTTTGCTCCCCCCAAAACTCACTTTTGTTTCCATCTCTGGGCCCTGAGGCAGTGAGGTGTCCTTGATTGCCAGGCCTGGAGAGGAATTGTTGTGTCTGCCCAAAATGGGAAAGCAGCAGCTCCCACTGTGTGTGGAGTTTGGAGTTACACACTAAAGAACTGCAGGGTTACAAATGTATGGAAAATAGAAAAGCTCAAATCCAAGAGCAGCAGTGGTACCACCCGGACCAGCACAGCAAAAGCAGCAGTGGCTGCTGGAGATGCTCCCTGAGGCAGCAAACACCCACTCCCAGATTGCAAAGCCCCACAGCAGCCTTGCTGCTCCAAACAACCTCCCAGTGACATTTCACACCCACAGCCTTGGGACAGCTCTGCTCCCAAACTAAACCTTCCCTCAGGGAGATCTGCATTGCCACTTGGATGCGGAGAGTTCTGAGTCAAGTGAACAGTGGGTGCATCTTGTAATGGAAAGGACATTTCTGTCTCTGAGTTTCCTGGCTCTGACGTAACTGGGAAGATGATTTCTCAGTATGTCAGCTTTACTGTCAAGCCACAGCCTCATGCTCAGGGTAAGGGCTCCAATTTGCTGTGCCAGACCAGGTATTAGAGCTGGCATTTCACACCTGCCCCTCCCTGAGCGCCACCCCCAGGCTGTCCCTGCAGCTCCATCAGGGATGGGGCAGCCGAGGGATGGAGGCACTGCAGGAAAATGGTTCTTTTCATTCCAGCCACCTCCATCCCAACCCCTCAGCCTTCCATCTCTCTTTGCTGTGGCTGAAGATTGGCAGGGGTGATGGGAAGTGATGAAGAGCTGCAAAGCTCTGAGCACTTTGAGTGTTTACCTGAGCACCAGAATCTTCTGGAGTTTGCAAAACCAGGCCGGAAATTGCTCAATGACAAAATTTCTATTCTTTCTCCTTCCAGTCAGGCTAAAAATAAAATGAAGCCCTTGTGCCAGGCTCATTTCTGCTGCAACCACATTCGTCTCGGCAGAGTTAATGGGGTGAGGATGGGCCTTTACCATGTTGTTTTTCAGCAGTGCAACTTCCAGTCACAGCCAGAGCAGGGAAACGGAAACCAGTGGTGGGTGAGGCAGCCCAGCAATGCTTCCCTGGGCTCCTCACCACCAGCAGCTCCCTAAATTCCACCTCAGCTTCTCCTGCTCAGCACCAACAAGGTGTCTGTAGGGCAGGTTTTAGCTGGAGGGAAATGGGGCAAGACCCAGCTCAGTCCCACTCCTGTAAACTGCAGGCTTTGTGTTTAGGCAGGGGCTGGGTGCACCTTAAGGAGGTTTGAAGCTCATAGCCTTGCTCTTCCCCATCTTTACAAAATTGGCATCTGATTTTGGTTTTGTTTGCCTGTAGATGATGCATGTCTCCTGGAAGTCCCGTGAAGAATGGAGAAGACAATTTGTTAATTCACCAAGGGTGAGAAGGAGCATTGACCACCCTGATGGACAAATGGCCTGTGCTTCCACCCCAGCAGGGTCACAGCTGCAGTGGGACCAAGTGAGTGCTGTTCATGGAATTCCTGACATCCCAATGGGGTGCTAGGAGACAGGAATACGGGACACAGCCAAGACACCAAGCTTCTGGCTGGACACTCTTTCCCCAGGTGTTTCCCTGTTCCAGCACACCCAGCTCCCACACAAGGGTATTTCTGCACCTGAATGCCCATCCCAGCATCACCCCCCAGCTGAGCTCAGGGCAGGGACAAAGCCCACAGCATGGGGACATTTTGCTGTAGCAGGTCACAGAATATCCTGATCTGGAAGGGACCCACCAGGATCACCCAGCCCAGCCCCTGCCCTGCCCAGACCCCCCAGCAACCCCACCCTGGGCATCCCTGGCAGCGCTGGCCAAAGGCTCCTGGAGCTCTGGCAGCCTCGGGGCCGTGCCCATTCCCTGGGGAGCCTGGGCAGTGCCAGCACCCTCTGGGGGAAGAACCTTGCCCTGAGCTCCAGCCTGAGCTGCCCTGGCCCAGCTCCAGGCCATTCCCTCACAGTGCCTTGTCACTTGTCAGTGTCACAGACCCGTGTCTGCCCCTCCTCTTCCCCTCACGAGGAAGTCACAGGTCCACAGACAGCGATAAGAAGGTGACATCAACTCAGGCTGTCCTGAGCTCTGCTGGGAACAGGAACCGAGCAGCACAGGGCAGGGCTGTGTCCCACACAGCAGCTGAGGATGTTGCAGAAGCCACGGGGTGACCTGAGATGCCTCCTGAGAGTCTGGCTTGTGCTGAGAGGTGGCTGCGTCACTGCTGCGAGGGGAGGAGGGAACAGGGCCCAGTTCTGGGATTTAGAAACCAGCAAGTCCCAAGTGCCTTTGAGGAACTGTTTGTGTGTGGCCCTGAGCCAGGACGTGGCTCTTCTTTTGGAGCACCCTGTGAACTTCTCACCTCCCCTGTGCTGCCTCCCACCCTTCAGGGATGTGTCTGCACATCTAAGGGGTGCCAGAGGGCTACACTCAAACACAAAACCTGGCAGAGTCACTTCAAAACAGACCTTTCAGAGCTCTCATGCTCCTGCCACACGCAGGAGAAGCTGCTCCCATGGAAATGACACACTCCAGCATCACTTGACATCCACAGCTTCCCCCACAGCCACTGCCATGCTCACAGAGACATCTCTGAGCACTGCAAAACAGAAACATGTCCCTGCACAGCACCACTCCAGCCTGCTCTGAACACAAACCTCTCCACCTCCTGCCAGGGCAGAAGGTTTGGGTCTCCCTTTTCCACCTGCTCCAGATCAGCCCAGGGCCAGCTGAGGGGGTGGCTCAGGCAGTCAGCAATGGATCTGGCTGCATTCCTGGAGGTTCCCTGCTGAGCCATTCCCAGGGCCATGGAAATGTCCAAGATGAGCAAAAGGAATTTGCTGTGGGCAGTTTCTAACACAGCAGAACCTGTTGCTGTTAATAACTGCAGGTTAAATCTTACCTGGCTTGGAGCAGGCACCTGCCTTCCTTCCACATTTAAAAAAAACGTGAAACCACCAAAATTCTGGCGTTGGAGCTCAGAGCTTCAGCCAAGAGGTTTAATGGTTCTTCTGGTGCCACAGCCAAGCTCAGCAAGCACAGCAGCACCAGAAACCTGAGCTTACCCCAGTGGCTGGTTTGGGTGTGGACCTGCTGCTATAAGTTCAGATCAAACAGGAGGGATGTGCCTGAACAGGACTGGATTATCACTCTCTTGTGAGCATTTCAGTGAGAGGTTATTGCTCTGCACTGTGTGACAGGAGGGTGAGAACTGAGACAGTGAGGTGACAGGCGAATTCCTTCTGCTAAACGGGAACAAGGCCCTGTGGGCTGTGTTGTCACGGGCTGCAAGGAGATAAGGCTCAGCTCCCACTGCAGAGATTTCATAAGGATTGATAATTTAAAACCCTTGCAATGTCTAGCAACAGTAATTATATTTCATACCTCAGATGACTAAAAAAGATTCTCCAGTATCTTATGGTATCTGTGACAGGGAGAACGTGGGGCTAAGCATTCCCTTGTGACAGGATGTGCAGATCACTGGGAAAGAAAAGAGTGGATAAGGTTAGATTGACGTGCAGATCCTGAAGTTTTTCCAACCTTTTCTCAGTTTTTTAAACAGTTCTGAGCCGGGGAGGGAAAAAATTAAGTTCAAGGACACTTCATTTATGCATCCAAAACAAGAGTTGGGACCTTGAGTTTCTGACCCTGACTCCACTTACTCAGTTACCACAAATGACTTCAGCAGCCACCTCTTAAATCACCTCAGAAAATGCATGGAAATATTTAGCAACAACAACCAAAAAAATCCACCCCATCTTTCCATTCAGTCAGACACACATTTACAAGCACCTTTTGGGCTGAAACAAAAGCAATCAGCAATGGCTTAAAGCGTCACCCGCAGCTCTGCGGTCCCCTAAAATCCCCCGGCTCCTGCTGGCCTCTCTCGGTTAAAGTTCACAGAGAACAGGTACAGGGGACAAAGCTCGATCAGGAAACAAAATATTGGGTGGAAGGGAAATTCAACAGGCCTGATGGTTGTGCTGAGGTCGGGAACACCTCCCAGCACCCTGCGCTGCCGGTGTGATGAGAAAGAGCTTTTCACAGCCCACAGCCCGGAATGACTGACTGCTGACTCAGGCAGCTGCCACCATTACTCACTTTGTCCCTCCTGCTGGTTTCTCTGCTCTCCTTCTCCCTGCCAGGCACCGGGAGGCACCTCCGGGTCTGTGCCTTCATCACCAGCTGCTCCTGCCAAAGGGGACAGCAGGCAGAGGAGACACGGGATTGAGCCCAAAACTCCCAAACCCAATGTCCCATCACACCCCACCAGCCTGCACCAAACAAATGGAACCTGCCTTGAATCCTGACTTCCTCCAAGCATCTCTCATTTGCAGGATGACCAAACTGGTCTGTGTTGGCTCATATGAGGGATTTTTGTAAAGATGTTTTGTTTTCTTGGCTGTCGTTAACAATTCTTAGCATTTATCCTTTGCCAAAAATCCACCTGGTCAGAGAGATACCCACGGGCCCTGCAATAGCTGCCAATAAAGTTGTCTCTTCTGCACCTCTGTGTCATGTGAGTCCCTCTGGCATGGAGAAGGAAGGCCAGGGCTTGGGGGATGGGGAAGGGGGTGGAAGAGCAGAAATGAGCCTTTCGTCAGACATCCCAACCCGCCCTTGGCACTGACCCCAAACCACTCCGTGGACCTTGCCTGGGACCCACCAGGACACCGAGGGGAATTCCCCTGCCACAGTCTGAGTGAGCTGCCAGCTGCTGAGCACATCTGGGGTTTTGATGGATGTTCCTCTCACACCACTGCGAGCCCCAGAGCTTGTCCTGCTTGACAAAGGGGACAGAGGAGCCTCCTGTCACTGAGGTGCATCTCCTTGGGAGCCCCAGTGCTGTCCTTGCTCTGGGATACTCAATGCTCTGCTGGCCCTGACACCTCCCTTCTCCTCCCCACTGTTTAATTTCCAGCAGGCCCCTTGTTTCCAGGAAGGTGGGCAGTGGTTTCCAATCAACCAGCCCCAATGGCTCCATTAAATTAAATATCCCTTCCAAACCATCAGGCCCTGACGTTCTCTTTGTGTTCTTGTTTTCCCTCCTGTCACTGCTGTGCCGTGCCTGACTCTCCTGCTGGAAGGGTTTCAGAGAGGCTGAAAAGCATTTTTGAAGACGCAGCCAAAGGGTTGTGCTCCCACAGGTGCCCCATGGTAACCTCCTGGCAAGATTGTGCACAAAGCCATAATAAATTCATGCTGCCCCTGAGCCAGCTCTGCAGTTCTGCAGCCCAGAATTTTCCTCTCACTCAACCTTTAAGCTCTTAAAGGAATTGTGTGAATTCAGTGCTGAGCCCAGCAGAGACATCCTGTCTCCCAAAAAGGCATCTCTGGGGGATCACATTTCCTGAGGAGCTCTGCAGACCCCTCCCCACCTGCCTTCCACCCTCCCTTGCCTGCACAAGCCTGTCTGGAGGAGGCTCCTGCCTGACCTCTGGGCAGGGTGGGAATTCATCCCCCCACAGGGGCTAATTCCCATTTCCCTGTGTGTATTTCAGCTCCATCCCTGGTCCCTGTCATGCCCCTCTGGCACCAATATCCTATCACATCCCACCAGCCTGCCTTGAATCCAGACTTCATCCAAGCATCTCTCACAGCCCAGGGAGGAACCCGCACCAAATCTGTCCCCTCAAACCCCACAGAGCCACAGAAACCTTGAGTCTCTCTCCTCTCTTCCACACAGCCAGGCAGTTTTGCAAGCGGAAGGGCTGATCAGGATGATCCTGCCAATTTGCCTCATCACCCACAAGATTTTCCTAATTTTGCTGAGATTTGGAACCACCCCAAGAGACTTGATAGACTTTTTTATTTGGCTGTGAGTGCTGGCTCAGACTCTCTACTCCCCCACCACTTTGACACAAGCCAGAGGTGTCTGGATGTTTGCACAGGAGACACCTGAAAGGTGGATACACCAACAATTTGTGATCTCAGATATAAATGACAGAGCACCTGTGTGCTCTGCTACCTGACAGTGGCAGCTCTATCCATCAGCAGATCAGTTATGCTAAACATGTTCATAAATAACTCTCCTGTTGGTATAACTAGCTCTAGGTGTGAATGTGACTTGTCTAACATGCTGAGGGGCAGGATCACTCATCCAGCATGAACTCAAGTCGAGCCCTTAACCCTGATTTTTAACCTGATAATTCCACCCAAGAAAACTTGTTCACCCGTTGACCTTTATTGTTCTGCATCTGTTGCAAGTTTGGAGAAACTTCATGTCTGCCCTTCCTACTTTGGGCTTTTCCCCATCCCCAGGTGCTGCCACATCAAGCAGAACCCACTCACACACACAGAAATGACTGGAAAGCTGCCGTTGGAAAGCAGAGATGCTCAAAAATCCTGCAGCTCCCTGTGGGCCAAGCCCGAGCTCCTGCTTTCATCACCAACTTCCCCTGTGAGCACAAACCACGTCTGGCACCCTGTGCCCCGGCTGTGCCCACAGCTTCGAGGAGGTGACGTGGTTTTGTCACTTGGGTGATTCACAGGAGGCGAGTCCCCTCACAGCAGGGAGCTCTTCTTGCTGACAGGGCACTGGGGACTCATCAGCCCTGCCTGGGCCGGGAGCAGGGCTGCCCACGGTCCCTGCAGCTCCCTGGGGTTGTCACCAGCACCGGGGAACAAGGTTGCTGTGCTTTTTCCTGTTAGTCCTAAGGGCTCAGGGCAGTGGAAATGGGAATGTGATCAGCCCAAGCGGGACCAGGGGACCCCTCAGGGTCATCTCCTGAAGGCCTGGAGATGTGACAGACCCTTCAGGCCAAAAGTTTTCCCATGCCTGGAGTCCATCCCAACAGCTGTACCTAACAAAAAGACATCCTCTTTTTGTATTACACTTTCTGGGGGAGGTTGGAAATGACCTTAAAAACCATCTCAGCCCACCCCCTGCCAGGGGCAGGGACACCTGCCACTACACCAGGTTGCTCAGACCTGGTCTTGGACACTTCCAAGGATGGGGCACTATGATTTGAAGATGATTCCACGATTTTCTGCAAACCCAGCTCCTCCAGACAAGCCCTAGAGCTCAGCCAGGGGAGGGCTTTGAGCAGCTTTATCAGCAGACCCTGATCCGTGTGACACCGCGGGGGCACGGCGGGACAGAGCTGCTCCCTACTTGGCGATAAGGCTGTCACAGATCCCTCCCGGGCTGCACACACCCAGGGATGCCTTTATCACCCATTTCCTACCGATAAGGAGCAGATAAAGCCTTATCAGATAAAGCCGACCTGCGCTGGAGCCCCAGTACGTCACCCATCACTGAGTGTGTGGCTGCCCTGTTTGAGCAGTGACTGCAGCTCATAAATAACTCTCTCTTTTACAGCACGTGCATGAGTCACTGACAGCACCCAGGGACGTGTCACCAATCCCCGGGGACACACATTGTTCCAGCCATCACCCTGCTGAGCCAAGGCCAAGAACGTTCCAAAGGATGTTTTTGTCCTTGGTGTGTGCAAAGTGCTTCGTGGGTGATGCAGGGCAGGCAGGGGCTGGTACAGAGCTGAGCATGGGAAATCCTGAGCTGGAAGGGACCCCAAAGACCACCCAGCCCAGCCCCTGCCCTGCCCAGACCCCCCAGCAACCCCACCCTGGGCATCCCTGGCAGCGCTGGCCAAAGGCTCCTGGAGCTCTGGCAGCCTCGGGGCCGTGCCCATTCCCTGGGGAGCCTGGGCAGTGCCAGCACCCTCTGGGGGAAGAACCTTGCCCTGAGCTCCAGCCTGAGCTGCCCTGGCCCAGCCCCAGCCGTTCCCTGGCTCCTGTCCCTGTCCCAGAGCAGAGATGGGAGCTGCCCCTCGGGAGGAGCTGCAGCCCCGGGGAGCTCTGCCCTCACTCTGCTCCAGCTGGACAATCCCAGAGCCTTCCACATCCCTGTATCCCTCCTTTGGACACTCTCTCACACCTTTAGACCTTTCTTTATTGTGGTGGCCAAAACTTCCCCAGCACTTGAGGCCGCCCCAGCCCAGAGCAGGACAATCCCTCCAGGCCTGACCAGTGATGCTGTCCCTGATGTCCCCAGGACAGGGATGTCCCTCCTGGCTCCAGGGCACTGCTGACTCAGATCCAGCTGGCCAATGACCAGCACCCCCAGATCCCTTTCCAAACTGCTGCTCCGTGTTTTCCTTCAGCCCTTTCCCCTGGCTCCACTGTTAAACTGGGAATTCCCACTAAATATCACAAGCTGCACAAACCCAGGCTGGTTTGCTTTTCCACCCTGTAAATAACCCTCATTTCCCAGACTGCCAAGTGGAAGCAGCTGTTTGAGCAGTAAGGTGCTTATCTGGAAACGTAAAGCCCTTGAATGAGCTGTCCCAGAGCGGGCAGCTCAGATCCGGTAACCCGGGCTATTTTTAAGTCTCTTGTTTTATTCAATGCAGCTGAATTTCCCCACTAGCCCAGCGCTGGATGTGGGATATAAATAGAAATTAATCCAGGCCTGGTCACACTTATCTGCCTGCAGCCCCTGCTCCTGGCAGCTGGACAGGGAAGGAAGGACCCAGACATCACCGGACACGTGAGCAGCCTTGGCCCTGCTCACAGAACAACTGAGATGAGGTCACCTCTTTGTAAGGAAAAAAATGTCTTACCCAGGACAAAAAGAGGCCTGGGAACTCATCCCACACACAGCTTGGTACCCACTGTGGGAAGAGAAGGACGGTGCTCACAGCTAAGTCTGCTCTGTTGCTGCTCCAAGCTTCTTTGGCTCCCAGTATCCCACTGAGAGGGATTTGGCACCTCTGGGTGCTAAAATGGGGTGAATTCCCTGGCCAGAGATACACAGGAAAAGGATGGTGGGAGGAAATAAAATCCAAAAGGTAGTGCCAAGCATAGAGAAGAAAATATATAATATTTTATATGTTACATTAAAAATATAATATGTAATCTTATACAAATATAATCCTAGAATCCTGTTCCAAGGAGTGTTGTGGAGCTAAATAATAGAGTCACAGGTTTGGTTGGAAGAGACCTTAAATATCATCCCATCCCACCCCTGCCATGGGCAGGGACACCTCCCACTGTCCCAGGCTGCTCCAAGCCCTGTCCAGCCTGGCCTTGGGCACTGCCAGGGATCCAGGGGCAGCCCCAGCTGCTCTGGGCACCCTGTGCCAGGGCCTGCCCACCCTCCCAGGGAACAATTCCTAATTCCCAAGATCCCATCCATCCCTGCCCTCTGGCAGTGGGAGCCATTCCCTGTGTCCTGTCCCTCCAGGCCTTGTCCCCAGTCCCTCTCCAGCTCTCCTGGAGCCCCTTTAGGCCCTGGAAGGGCTCTGAGCTCTCCCTGGAGCCTTCTCCTCTCCAGGTGAGCACCCCCAGCTCTCCCAGCCTTTCCTCACAATATATTTCATATAATACATACATATATAAATTTCAGGCCAATGGCTACAAGAGAGTCACCAAATTGCAGCATTTTCCCAAAGGCCTGGCTATTCCCACAACAGGGGCTGCTCAGGGGATTTGTTTCCCTTTTCCCAAGCAGAGTAAACAAAGGTGCTGCCAGCTGGCAACCCAGGAAGAATCTGCACAGGGATCCAGCCAGCAGCATCCTCCAAAGCAGCTGCACATCTGGGAAACCTCCACTCCTCACAGCCCTCCCTGCCAGCTGCCAGCACATCTGCACCAGCCCTCCACAGCACCAGCCCTGCCCCAGAAAGGGGCTTTGGCCTGGCTTTGGATCCAACAGCAGCTCCTGGGTCACCCCCTCTTGCTCTGCCAGGTTTCCGAGGGCCATGGAAGTGGCTCTGATCCCTGCAGGCTTGCCCAGAGCTGCACTGCTTTTACTCCTTCTGGACAAATCATTGGAGCTTCCCAAGGAGCAGCTTCTCCCTGATCCTTCTTTGAACTGGCATCTCCCAGCCCAGCACCATCAGCTCAAGGCAAGGGGCTGCACAGAGAATTCTGGTTACAAATAGTTAACAATAAATCAGTGGTAGTTAATAATAAATCAGTAGTAGCTAATAATAAATCCTAATAAAGCTAATAGTTAAAAATAGCTTTAAAAGGGGGGATCATTGCCTTAAATGCTTTGTGGCCCTAAAACAGAGGAAGGGCTTTGAGAAGGGCTGGCTCCCAGTCAAGGGGAAGTCTGGGATAAAGCCCAGCTCTTCCCAAGCTCTGCAGCCCCAGGACTGAGTTCCCCAGCAGCAGATTTTGCCACAGTAATTTGTAACACAGATTTTCCATCCTGTCCAGGAGCTGCTGCTGCAGTGCCAATGGATGTGGCACAACAGAGCTGCTGGGATGGATTAGGAACAGAGCTTTTGCCAACAGAAATATGGATGAATGCTAATTTATAAGCCCCCCCTCTATCTCACAGCCTATCTCCAAGAAAATTACAGCTCTGGCAAAATTCATCAGGAGAACATTTAATCTTCCTGGTACTTTGTCCTTTTGGATTTTTTTTGTTTGTTTGTTTGTTTTTTACCCTGTTTCTCAGGTGGGTTATTTTTTGGGGGTTTTTTTTGTGGTTTGTTTTGTTTTGTTTTGTTGGGGTTTTTTGTTTTGGTTTTTTCTTTCTTTTAATAGGATTCTTACAAAAGAAGAATAAGAACAACAGTGGCCAAGGGAAAATAGGAGCTGGCTGGGGTTGTTTCTAAGAGCCACTTATAGTGATGGGTTTGAACATCCAGGGTGATCAGATGAGACCATAATTCTTAACAGGTGACTATTCAATAATCCAGAGTCAGGAGAGAGATGATTAATTGGTTTTTTAGGGGATTTTTTAAATTTAGATTTATACCTAGGAGGAAATAACATTTTCCTGCAATCAATGCATCTTTGTTTTTGAGTTTGAAAACTGAAATGAACAATTTTTGAGATCTCTCTTTAGGAAAAAAACCTAACAGCCCAACCCCCTCAGCCATTTAATAATAAAGCTAATAGTTTAAAATAGTTTAAATGGGGGATCTTGCTCTGCCAGGTTTCAGAGTTCTGGGCCGTGGCTCTGATCCCTGCAGGAGGCAACAAACAGCACAAGGGGCAGTCTCTGAAATGGGAGGAAAATGCCTGGGCTGAGCAGGAGGGGGAAAAATGAGGAATGAGGAGCACAGGAGAGCAGAGCCTGGAGCAGAGCTGGTGCCCTCTCCACCCTGGGCACCTGACCTGCTCCTGCTTAGGAAACATCCCAACAACTGGCACATCTCAGCTGGCCTGTGTGCCAGGGAAGAGTGAGGGTTGATGGGGGATGGACCCTCAGGAGGCTCCCTGGCTCCAGGGGGATGGCAGGATGGCCCCAGGGGCACTGTGCATCACCAGCTGCCCAGAGCACAGGAGGAGACATCCCCTGCCCCTTCCAGGGGTGACTCCTGCACAGCTCTTACCTCGCGTTCCCTGCTTCTGGAGACCCTTCCACCTCACACTGTTCTGGATTCTGTGACCTCCCCCTGCCTGTGCTGAGGCTGGTGAAATCAGCTGGCCTCAGAGGGGTGGCTCAGGCCTTTGGTCGGAGTTTTCCAAGCTCCACAAACACCACGAGTCCCACTGCCAATCTGTCGTGGGGGTTCTCAAACACCACGCTGAGATTTCAGCATCACAGAAGTTTTGGCTGCCTGGGCTCTTTGCAAAGACATCAATTTCACCCTCTAATAGGCACAGCAAACTTGATTTCAGGCCCACTTACAATGCTGTAAATCCAGGCTAACCATATTAAACTCAGGGCAGCTGATGCCAGAGACTTAAAACCACCAGGAGTAAAAGTCACCTCAGGTGTGTGCAGCCAACAGCCTGGCCCGAGGCCACCCTGGGCTGCTTTACAAAGCAGCACAGAGAAATCTCTCTATAAATGTTCCATTAATATTAACAGCTAAATCCCTGGCCTGCCTTAAAACCCTCAGCCCCACCTAAGTTAGCAGCAAGAGTTCTGATTTAATTTGCTCCCAAGGCTGCCAGAGCACAGCAGCAGTGGCTGCACGCTGATGTAGCTCCCCTGGAGTTAATCACATTTATTTCTGTCTCTAACAGGGGTATAAACCCTGCCCTGGCTGAGGAACAACCTCTTGCTCCATCGCTTTTCAAGGCACAGGAGAAAATCTGAATGGAAACCACCAAGTCCTATGACTTCTTCAAATTTTCACCTAAATTTCACCTAGTGAAAAATTCCCCAGCTGTATGAAAACTAGTGGGTTATTTTCTCCTTCAAGAAATTATTTTTGAGGCTTTCTAGAAATCTCCCACATGAGGAAGAGCTTTCAGTAAAACACAACCTGGAGCTGATGCATCAGTCCTTGAGCTATGCCCAAAACAAGGGGTACATCAGGAAATATTAATTTTTTAATAGTAAGGAAAGACCTTTTTTTCCTGAAATAAAGGTAGGGCAGCCAAGCACAGCCCTGGTCCATCCTGCCCTAATAAATCCTTTGGCACAGATTTCCCTGTGGCTCCAGACAAGCTGGGCTCAGCAAGGCACAGCTCAAACCTTAAAATTTCCCTGATGAACCACGTGCCAAACCAATCCCAAAGCAGTGGTTTCACTGAGCTGAGGAGGAGAAACTAAATACAATTTCATGTAATTAATAACTATTTAATAGCTACTACAATTTCATGTAATTAATAACTATTTAAACAGAGCAGCCTAAGCCAGAGGGAATTTGTTGCCAGCTGCCTCTCTCTCCCATGTCCCACTAAACCCAGCCTGGCCACTGGTTTGTACTGGTGTGATTGCACTGGTGCCCACGCTGAGGGAAAAACACAAGCACAGCTTTTACAGACAAGGCAGATTTGGGCTTTTGAATTGTTTCAGATCATGTGAACAGTCGGTTTTAGTTTCTGTTCATTACATGAACGGACTGAAACCTGAAACCAGAAAGAAATCAGAGAGAAGCAGAAGAGTGGGCAGCTTGTAAGAAGAGAAAAGAAAGGCTCAGCAGCAAAACCTCCCCATTCAGAAAAATAGAAAGTGTTAGGAAGAACCAGAGTGGCAAAAGAAGACTTTCAGAAAATCAGAATGAGAAATACAACACCTAGAAGTGAGGATATCAGGGTAAATGCCATCCAAGAGTGGCACAAACATTTAGTGACAAATGCCAAGCTGTAACATGAGATGTAGATAAAAGGGTTAAGAGAGATGCAAAAAATAGGGGTTCTGCATTCATCTGAACTCAGAGAAGAGAAGGAAACAAGGGAAAGCCACAATATTAAACACCATTCTTGTTTCAGTTTTCTCAGAGAAAAACTCACACTTCATTCTCCCCATGTGCACAACAAAGAGAAATAAACTAAAAATAAAGGCTGTCTGTCATACCGTTATTTATTTATTTATCTATTTATTTTAAAAAGCATCAAATACTCTGGTATTGAATACTCTGGTATTTAAAGGGTGAAAGGCTCCAAGGGCTACCAGGCACCCCAAAATCTCCTTGCAGACAGTGGCAGGGGTCCAGAGGAAGGGCAGAGACGAGCTGGTCACCCTGAGGGAAGTGGAGCCAGGAAGGTCAGGAACATGGAAAGAACACTCTGTGCATGAGCCCTCAGATGATGCAATGGCAGGGGACACCCAAATGACCTTTCTCAAGAATAAACTGGCACCCATCTGGCTGTGGGGATAAGAAGGAAGGTGAAGTATCCCAGTTTGTCAGGGGTTTGGGCACTGTTTTCTATGTAAGTCTGGGTTTTTGGGTTTTCCAGGTAAGGCCTGTTTGCCTGGGTTTCTATGGCCCAAAACCTCCTTGCAGACAGTGGCAGGGGTCCAGAGGAAGGGCAGAGACGAGCTGGTCACCCTGAGGGAAGTGGAGCAGGGATGGTCACGAGCATCCACAGAACACTCTGTGCGTGAGCCCTAAGATGATGCAATGGCAGGGGACACCCAAATGACCCTTCTCAACAATAAACTGTGCCGCATCAAATTCCTTCTGACACCCATCTGGCTGTGGGGATAAGAAGGAAGGTGAAATATCCCAATTTATCAGGGTTTTGAGCACTGTTTTCCATGTAGACCTGGGTTTTGGGTTTTTTGGATTTTCCTTGAGAGGCCTGGTTTGCCTGGGTTTTTATGGCCACTCTACGTGGCACAGGCTGCTGAAGAACACACCCAAGTCCTTGAAGCTCTGAGCTGTTTGTTCTCTCGTTTCTGGGAGGAGAGGAGGTCCCTCCAGAGGACCTGCAGGGCACTGGAATTTTTATCTGGTGTTCTGCAGGTGAATCATCCCAGAATACTCTTCTGTCCGAGGGTGCCAGTAATGGCTGGAGGTGCCCTGCAAAGGACGGCAGCGGCACGGAAGCCAGGCAGGGAGATGGCTCACACACCAATGGAATGGTTGGCTCACACAACAATGGAATGATTGGCTGACACACCAATGGAATGATTGGCTGACACACCAATGGAATGGTTGGTTCACACAACATTTGAATGATTGGCTGACACACCAATGGAATGGTTGGTTCACACATTTGAATGATTGGTTCACACACCAATGGAATGATTGGCACACACACCATTGGAATGGTTGGTTCACACATCAATGGAGTGATTGGCTCACACACCATTGGAATGATTGGCACACACACCATTGGAATGGTTGGTTCACACATCAATGGAGTGATTGGTTCACACACCAATGGAATGATTGGCACACACACCATTGGAATGGTTGGTTCACACATCAATGGAGTGATTGGCTCACACACCATTGGAATGATTGGCTCACACACCAATGGAATGGTTGGTTCACACGCCATTGGAATGATTGACAAACAGCAAGGATGGAATACACCCTGAGGGAGCTCCTGCCTTGGCCCTGGTGCCTGGGCATGTGCCAAACCCAGCTGGCATCACTGCCAACACCTGCCCGTGCCCCACAGGGGACAAACCAATCTGCTGACGCAGCCCAGGGCTCTGCCACGTCTGCCCCTCCTCCTGAAACCTGGCTGGGCTGGGCATTTTCCATGTCGTGGCTGGCTCTTCTGAGCTGTGCTGGTGTCTCTCTTCCCTCTCAGCAAGGACATCACCTTGCCAAGGGCTGGGGAAGGCACATGGAAAGGATTTTGGGGATTTTGCCATAAAAAGCTCAGAGTCACCTTGATCTCGCCTCAATTTGCCAATGTTGGGATGGATTACTTAGAAATATCCTGTTTGCAAGGGCTTGAGAGGAAGAGCCAGGCTGGGCTGGTGGCACAAAGAGGCCACCAAGGTGACAAGAGCCCCAACCACCTGAGGAATGTTTGATTCAACAGAAATTCCCCACTGTCCATGCCAAGAACAAAGCATCTGGAGAAGCACAGTGCCAGCTTTGGCTCCCAAAACAATCCTTTTCCATGTCCTGTCATCCACAGCCATGCATTGCCATTGCAAGGGTCTCCTGGGCACTCTGCCCCTCATGCCAGGCCTCTGCTCTGGGGACACTGGGCTTTCTTCTGAACAGTATCAGATCCCCAAATGCACCTCCCCTGCTTTATTCCCTCCTAAATGAGCTGGTGTTCCATGAAAGGTGGCACCACAGAGCTAAGCTGGAATTCTGGGAGAAGGGCAGGTGTAGCAGTGCTGAGGGTAAAATCCACCAACAAACTGGGAAAACTTGGGGCATTTCTCTAAAAGGGCTCTGAGGGAGCTGGAGAGGGGCTTTGGACGGGGTCTGGAGGGATGGGACAAGGGAAAATGGTTTAAAATGACAGAGAACAGGGCTAGGTTGGACTTTAGAAAGAAATTCTACCCTGAAATGGTGGGCAGGCCCTGGCACAGGGCTTGGAGCAGCTGAGGCTGCCCCTGGATCCCTGGCAGTGTCCCAGGCCAGGCTGGACAGGGCTTGGAGCAGCCTGGGACAGTGGGAGGTGTCCCTGCCCATGGCAGGGGTGGCACTGGATGGGCTTTAAGGCTCCTTCCAACCCAAAACTGAAAGTCTATCATTTAGCTCCACAACACTCCTTGGAACAGCTCTGGATTAATTCAGGCCTGTGCAGAACCCACAGGTCATGGAGAGGGTCTGAAATGGCATCAGGCTGGTTGGTGGCTGGAGATGAGTCCCTCAGGAACTTCAGGTGACATTCTGTGCTCATGGGCAGTAGGAATTGGAATGGATGACAGGCTGTTTGCAGCACATGGATTAGTGTGACAACTCATTTTTTAGAGATTTTTGCACATCTGGAGTAGAATCAAGAGGCCAGGGAGTCTCTTTGTCAGTAAAATTCTGGTTTCAGGTCAGCACTGGGAGAAGTGCCCTGGTTTTTCCAAACTCCTGGAGCTCTGGGTGCTGCTCCACAGAAACCATGGGCTTGAGCAGCCTGACACAAAGTGCTGAGCACTTCTGGCTGTGATTTGCTGCTTACAATGGGACTGAGCTGTTCTGGAAACCCAGCCCAGATTATGGGTTTCAAACGGTAGAAAATCTCTCCCTGAGCTCTTAATCCAGTTTATGGGTTCATCACAAATGGAGCTGAGCCATTCTTGGAAAGAAAACTTGGCAAAAGGAATCTTTCTCCACTGAATCAGCAGAAACCACATGCAAAGCTCAGGCCAGCCAATCTAGATGGGGGAGTAATTAAAACGTGTCACAGCCTCTGTCTGTGGGTGAAGGAAGTGGGGACAGCAGGGCAGCTGCCAGGGCTGAGTGACAGCAACAGGAGTGACACCAAAACCACCTGGAGGCTGGGCTGTGCTCACACACCTGGAGGGCAGCTGGAGGCTCCTCAGTTCCAGCCCTGCCATGGTGCCAAAGCCATTCCCATCCCTGCAGGCTGTGCCCTGGGGCCATCAGGGTGCAGGAAATCATCTCCCTCCTCAGAGGCACGGGGAGAGGAGCTCAGTTCTCCTGCTTCAGAGCTTCAGAGTCATTCTCCACATTTTATATTTAATGGGGGAAAAAAGCAGACCTGAACAGGGCTATTCCTTTTTACAGTCTCTCCTAACAGCAGCTCTCTTTCAACAGCTCATTTACTGCCCGTGTGGGACTCCACAGTGAAAGCTGCTCAGCCGTGGATCTAAAAGACTTCCCTTCACACTAATCCTCAACAATCCTTGCTGTTCTCTGGCAGCCAGGCTGGCTTCTCTCTTGATTGCCCACATCAATAAATCATACATTATCTATGCTTGAATTTGGTGAAGATTCTGGTTAATGATGCATGAGATAGAAGAGGACTCAGCTGATGACGTGTGCTGCTCAGTAAAAACTGGTTGAAGAGGGAAAAACAGCCAAGATGGATTTTGGCCATTAAAAACCCACTTGTCTGGTCTCGTGCATGGGTAGGAGCAGATGCACTGATTAAAGTCACGATGGATTTGTGGAGTCTCACACACCAGCAAGGGAAACTGGAAGTGGAAGAAGAATCTGAGATGTGTTTGCTGCCAATAGACACAACGAGCACCTGCAGGAGTGCTGGAAAACGGAGAGGGACACGATCTCCTCACCCAGGAGAGCTCGGGCAGTGCTCAGAGGGGCAGCCTGTCCTCCCAGGCCTCTCACCACCCACCTTTTCTCTTTATCTTAGCACCATCTAGAGGGATGTGTCTGCACACCCGAGAGGAAAACACCCACACACGGGTGTGGAGCGTGGGGAAGCCAAACCTCAGAGGAGCAGTGCACCCCTCCAGGCATCTTCACAAGGTTGAATCATCCCCCTTGTCCTGCTGAGCTCATCTGGAACTGGAACAATGGGTCCTCCAGAGGCATTGGGGGTTGGCAGGTTCAGAGGGGTGGTCTGGAGGGTCTTGCTCAGGGTTTGGGGTTTTTTCCTTGATATTTTTTAACACCTACAGGTCTTGCATCACCTACAGATCTTGCAGGTTTCAACAGAGGCCACATCTGGAGTGCTGTGTCCACTTGGGCTCCTCAGCACAGCAGGGACAGGGAGCTCCTGGAATGGGACCAGCAGAGGCTGCAGAGATGAGGAAGGGCCTGGAGCATCTCTGTGCCCAGGAAAGGCTGAGGGAACTGGAGCTGCTCAGCCTGGAGAGGAGCCCCAGTGAGAGGGACCCTCAGCCTGGCTGTCCCTGTCTGTCCCTGGCTGTCCCAGTCTGTCCCTGGCTGTCCCTGTGTGTCCCTCTGTGTGTGTGTCCCTGTGTGTCCGTGGGTGTTCCTCTGTGTCCCTGTGTGTGTGTCCCTGAGTGTCCCTGTGTGTGTGTCCCTGTGTGTGTGTCCCTGAGTGTCCCTGTGTGTTTCCCTGTGTGTCCCTGTGTGTCCCTGTGTCCCTGTGTGTCCCTGTGTGTGTGTCCCTGTGTGTGTGTCCCTGTCCCTGTGTGTCCCTGTCCCTGTGTGTCCCTGTGTGTCCCAGTCTGTCCCTCTGTGTCCCAGTCTGTCCCTGTGTGTCCCTGTGTGTGTGTCCCAGTCTGTCCCAGTCTGTCCCTGTGTGCAGGGCGGTCAGAGCAGGCCCAGGCTCTGCTCCAGTCTGTCCCAGCGATCAGGCAGGCCCAGAGGCCACGGGCAGAGGGGCAGGGCCTGAGCCCAGGAGCTGCCCCTGCCCAGGAGGCAGAACTGCTGCCCTGGCAGTGCCCAGCCCTGAGCAGAGCCCAGGGAGGCTGTGGGGGCTCCCTGACTGGGAATATTGCGCTGTCAGAGGCAATTCCTGCACTCCGGGCCCATCTCCAACCAGCCTCACACAGAGGCAGCAGGAATTGGAATGGTTGACAGGCTGTTTGCAGCACATGGATTAGTGTGACAACTCATTTTTTAGAGATTTTTGCACATCTGGAGTAGAATCAAGAGGCCGGGGAGTCTCTTTGTCAGTAAAATTCTGGTTTCAGGTCAGCACTGGGAGAAGTGCCCTGGTTTTTCCAAACTCCTGGAGCTCTGGGTGCTGCTCCACAGAAACCATGGGGCTCGAGCAGCCTGACACAAACCACAAAGTGCAAGGCCATGGAAACCAAAGTCCAACCTGCCCAGATCAGTGTGTGCTTGGTGCAGAGATAGGAGGGGAAGCACATTGTCCTGGCCAGAGGGCAAAGCGGGAGCTTTCAGAATTCACCTGACTGGGATTAAGGAGCACAGAGAAGCACAAACAGCAGCAAGGCCTGGCAAAGGATGCACAAAAGCTGCATTTCTTCAGTAGCTGGTTTTAGTCAGGACTAAATCAGTGCTCTGGAGGTGGAATGGGGTAAAGACCCTGGGGAAACCAAGGACAATCCTCTGCCTACATTTTGTCTGTTAGGGATCGTCACCCCTACCCCCCATCATACAGTGGGTATCAGAGGGCTTGAAGGTCTGACATGGGGACAGAAGGACAGTGGAAGAGGGGTTGAAACTGGATGATCTTTAAGGCCCCTTCCAACCCAAACCATCCTGCGATCCTAAAACTGTCCCTGCAGCGTTCAGAGAGCAGCACCAGAGGAGAGGGGAGGTTCCTTTCTCACCCCTGCCCCACACAAGCTCCGTGCCCACTGCAGGGACCCTCTCCAGCTCAGTTTGGGATCACAGCACAAGGTTCATCTCCCACATCCCAAATCCAGCTCCTCCAACAGCCACAAAGCAACACCAGCAACCCTTCCATGGGTGCCAGGACATGGCATGGCCAGGTCACCTTTCACTTTCCCTCACCCAAACCTCAGAGCAGCTGCCCTGAGCCAGCACTGAGCGCTTTCTCCTTCCCGGGAGGGGCAGGGGTTGGTTTATTTCTCCAGGCAGCACTGACAGAACCAGAGCACACAGCCTCAAGCTGCACCAAGGGAAATACAGGTTGGATATCAGGAAAAAGTTTTTCATGGAAAGGGTGATAAAGTTCTGGAATGGCTGCCCGGGGAGGTGGTGGAGTCACCATCCCTGTGTGTGTTTAACAAAGCCTGGATGCGGCACTGGGTGCCAGGGTTGAGTTGAGGTGCTGGGGCTGGGTTGGACTCGATGATCTTGAAGGTCCCTTCCAACGCAGTGATTCTGTGCATTCCGTGAATTCCCGGGCAGGGATCCCGGGGGCAGAGCCGGGCTGAGCCCTCCCCGCGTGTGACGGACCGGGCGTTCCGGGAGCAGCATCCCGGGAGGGAGGCAGGCAGGAGGGGGAGGGAGGAAGCCGAGCTGTTGAGTCAACGCCGCAGAGCTGCCTGCGAGAGCTGAGAGAGGCACAGCCGGGCTGGCTGACAGATTTGCTGAGCCACGGGAAAATGGTTTGAGTAATAATCAACGGTAAGGAAACCTCTGGTTTGGGGAGAGAGCTTAGAGGGGAAATACTCTGCGTACGTCAAGGCCTGGCCGGGTGGGGGGAGACAGGCTGCTGCTGGAGGGGTTTGGAACACAGCCAGGGCGGCAGGCACAGAAACAAGCCCCGTTTATCCCAGTAAATCCAGTCCCTCCCTCCCTCCCTGCGCTGGGGTCCTGCGAGCCCCGCTCTGGGCTGGCTGGGGAGGCTGCTTGGGGGGGCTGCTGATTCCCAGTGCCACAAAGGTGTCCCGTGTCCCCTGTCCCCCCAGCCTGCCGCTATGTGGCCAGGAAGATGAGGAGCCTGTGCAGCCGGGAGCCTCGGGAGCCACCGCCCTGCCCGGCGCAGGCAGCGCCCCAAAGCCAGCAGCAGGGTAAGTGTGGGCTCCTGGGGACAGGGACATCCACATGTCCCAAAGCCAGCACCAGGGTAAGGTGGGCTCTTTGGGGACAGGGACATCCACATGTCCCAAAGCCAGCAGCAGGGTAAGTGCGGGCTCCTGGGGACAGGGACATCCACATGTCCCAAAGCCAGCAGCAGGGTAAGTGCGGGCTCCTGGGGACAGGGACATCCACATGTCCCAAAGCCAGCACCAGAGTAAGGTGGGCTCTTTGGGGACAGGGACATACATATGTCCCAAAGCCAGTACCAGAGTAAGGTGGGCTCCTGGGGACAGGGACATCCACATGTCCCAAAGCCAGCAGCAGAGTAACTGTGGGCTCTTTGGGGACAGGGACATACATATGTCCCAAAGCCAGTAGCAGAGTAAGGTGGGCTCCTGGGGACAGGGACATCCACATGTCCCAAAGCCAGCAGCAGGGTAAGTGCGGGCTCCTGGGGACAGGGACATCCACATGTCCCAAAGCCAGCACCAGAGTAACTGTGGGCTCTTTGGGGACAGGGACATACATATGTCCCAAAGCCAGTACCAGAGTAAGGTGGGCTCTTTGGGGACAGGGACATCCACATGTCCCAAAGCCAGCACCAGGGTAAGGTGGGCTCTTTGGGGACAGGGACATCCACATGTCCCAAAGCCAGCACCAGGGTAAGTGCAGGCTCCTGGGGACAGGGACATCCACATGTCCCAAAGCCAGTACCAGAGTAAGGTGGGCTCTTTGGGGACAGGGACATCCCCACACCTCATCCCAAACCTGCTGGCACAGGGGGGCAGGGCTCACCTGGGCTCAGCCAGGGATGGGGGCACCTCCACACTCCCTGTCCGTGCTCCCAGGACCAAGCTGCAAAGGTTTCTGTTCTCCCCTGCTTTATTTCTCCTGGCCGGTTTTGTTGTTAAATGTCATTCCAGACCCTGGCAGAGGGGAGGAGCAAATAGCAGCCTTTGGAAAAGGGGACGGACATGCTGTGGGGTGGGATTAGGGGGACAAGAGGATGTCACCTGCTCCCCCAGAGATATGTGTCCCTGGGACGCTGTTTGTAACCCAGAACCTTGCCAACACCAAAACACAGCACCATACACCAAGCTGGCAATGAGAGATCCCTGTCCTTGCCTCCCAGTCTTCCCTCCCTGGCCCATTTACAGCCCACATCTGAAGGACAGTGGCTTTGCAGATAAAGCACGGCCCCAGTCGGGCAGGGTGGCTACAGCAAGGACCATCCTGGCTCCTCTCCCTGGCCCAGCCAAGGCATGGAAAATTCTCCAGCATCACCTGACTGCACTGCTCAGGTTCCAAAGCTCGCTGTCAAAGTGAACTCAGCTTTGAGCAGCAGGCAGAGGAATCTCAGCATGGCAGGGATGTGCCCCACCCGTACTGGTTGCACTGGTTTGGCTGAGTCACTCCTGAGCAAACATTCCCAGAGCAGGAGCACATTCTCAGGCAGCTGTCACAGGGTCAGGCCGTGTCTGTCACCTCCTGCCTCTGCCAGGAGCTTGGATCTGTCCCTGGAGGCTCCAGGGAAGGTGTGGGGCTGAGCCATTCCCTTCCCACTGCCCCGTGAGCCGTGTGGGAGGGGAGGAAGGGCAATTGTGTGCACAGGGGGTCCTAAAACATGTCCAGAATTTCACCTGTCCCCTAAAGTAACAGCTGGCTCCTGATCAGGGAAGGGAAAGGGGATGTGTCCCTTCACTGCTGCCTTGATTAAGGGTGTGTGAAGGAGAAGCAGAAGGAAGGAGCAGATGCCATCCTGCAACGGGAGCCAGGAATTTGCAGAGGTTCCAGGCAGATCAGGGAAGATCAATCATACATCACTGGCATGTATCAGGAAGAAGAATCAAACTTCCCCTTTGAGCAAAGCTTTCAGCTCCTTTCTGCAGTTAATTGCTGGGTGTTTAATTGCAATCAGGATAGCTGAGGTTTTCAGAGGACCTCACTGTCCCTTCCAGAACATTTCCCCTTGGTTAATCCCAAATCCCTCTCTTTTCTCCATGCTTGTCATTTGCAGATGTAAAACCAGAGTCACCAGCACCCCCTGAAGCACCAGCCTCACTCCCCAGCAACATCAAACCCGTCCAGTGCAGGTCCTGACAATAAAACCCTCCTGGCCCTCCCATGAAGGACACCAGATTTCTTCCCACTGATTTTTGCTGGAAATCCCGTATCCCAGGGATTGGAAAATATCAGCAAATCCTGCTGGATCTGCTCTCGGCACAGAAGCACATTGATAGAAAATGTCCTGATCAGTGTCTCATGACCAGAATTTTCTAGCTGGCAGGGAAAAAAAGAAGATTCCCAATGTGTATCAGAAGATTCCCAATGTGTATCAGAAGATTCCCAATGTGTATCAGAAGATTCCCAAAGTGTATCAGATGCTCCTGGCACCCGTGGGCCATGGAACACCAGGAGAAGAGCAGGAGACATTGCATCCTAGCAGGGAAATAGATTTTTATCCTGGAAAACCAAATTATGCTCCCGGTGATATTCGTACAATTCAGACAATTTCACAATCAGTTCCTGGGATGGAATAAGGAGTTTTAGAGCTTGGGTGTGTGGGAATCCCTTTCCCCATGCCCAGTGAGCTCCTGGGTGATGTGCAGCACCCCCAGAGCAGAGGCTGCAGGGATGTGCCCCCAACCCTGCCCTGTCACAGAGCAATGACAGCAGAGCCCCAAACCCCACAGGTGTGGGGGGGGTCCTGCCTGACCCCTCCTGTGGCAGCTCGACCAGAAGTAAAGGTGGATGAAATCAGCTGGCTGGGAGTGTGGTGGTTTTTCTCCTGGAATGAGTTTGGTGTCACTGCAGTGCTTGGGATCCTGCATTGGCAACACGGGGGGATAAGGGGATCACATGGGGGGGGCACTGATAAGGGAATCCTGTGTTGGGGGGATCACTGATAAGACATTGATAAGGGGATCCTTTGTGGGGGGGTCACTGATAAGGGGATTTTCTGTGTTTGGGGGGGTCACTGATAAGGGGATCCTTTGCATGGGGTCACTGATAAGGGCACCATGTGTTACACTGGCTGTTGAGGGGATGGAGGTAGGAGGATCTCGTGTCACCATTCCTGGTGACAGAAACAACAGGAGAAGGAGCAGAGTCATCCTGTACCCTGGGAAGTGCCCAGTCCTGGTGCTGCAGGGCTCAGCCTCCTGCTGCACCCCGAGCAAAGCTCTGGCCCTTGCTGTCATGGAGTTGTGTGAGGGGGTGATGGTTGCTGGCAGGAGGGTTTGGACACAAGTCCCAAGCTGTCCCTGGCTTGTTTCTGACCCCTGGGGCAGCTCCTCCACACTGAGCTGGCGGGCAGGAGCTCTCCAAGGTGAGCAGCTTTCCTGCATCATTTATTAGAGTGCTGTTTCCACTCGTTCATCCAGGAATTACAGTTCCCTTCTCTGCCCCACAGCTCCTCTAACTGGAGTGTGGGGACAGCTCTGTTTAGGGGTTTTCCAACCCCTCTGGTCACCTGCCCCAGCTGTGGTGGGTGTGGAGCACTGTGGAGATGACAGTCTGCTCAGTAAGAGAGAAAGCCAGATAAGCTTTCCCGTGAATTGGGCTGGGACTTTTTAGGGAGGCAGAGAGAAAGAATGGTAAACAAATGGTAAACTATCTACAGATGGTGTTTTCAACAAGTTGTTTTTCTCATAAGATGCTTTACCAAAGGGTGTCTTCTTAATTAGCTAATCATGAGAAATGTGTTGATTAAATGAATCACGTCCCCCTGTATGGGACCAGGGTCTAAAAGAAGGGGTTCCAATAAAGTCAGGGCTGCTGGCCTCTCAGCCTTCTGCCCTGGCATCTGTGTCTGTTGTAACAGGACACGAAATGAATGACACACACACTGAAACTTCTAAAGTAAAAAGAAGAAAGTTTATTTCTTGACTTCGATACATAGAATTTCAAAAGGATGAAATTGCTGCTTCTCTGACGACACTGATTAAACTAACAGTCTATCAAATTTCTCCTTTTCTAGAAAAGAATGGAAAAACAATCGTTATTTACATAAAAGTGCGTGAAAAACTCCATTACAAAAATGTCAACATCAGAAGGCTTAGAACAGGGTGACACGTGTCATTCCTGCCTCAGCAGCGGCAGAGCACGGCGCTCCGGATGAACTGGCAGAGGCAGGGGACGCTGCTGTGGCCCAGGTGTCCCCCTGGGCTGGCCCGAGGGAGCCGGCCTGTGACCAGGAGCCGGACGTAGCACGCACTGAAGACCACCAGGAGCTGCTGGGCCATGGCCTGCAGGGAGCAAGAGAGGTGTCAGAGCAGGGCATGCTCAGAGAAGCTGAGTCACTGTGCCCCACCGTTTATTGGTGTGGGGTCACTGAGATGGGCAATGGGCAATGACCCTGGGTCATCCCAGGCTGCAGGGCGTGAGGGAGGAGGACTGGCTGCTCTCTGCTTCCCCATTCGCTTGGGGTTTTGTCTTAGCCCAGACCCTCCTGGCTTCAAACCAGCCACTGGTTTTAAACCTGGCTTGAAACCAACACTGGGCTGTGTTATTTGGTCCTGGCTGCCCTGAGCACCCTGAGCCCATCCCAGCATCCACAGGGATGGGAGGGAGGCATGCAGAGATTCCTTCCTTAGCCAGCCCCTCCCAGCTGTGGTTTGTGCACTTCAGCCCCCAGCACTGCCTCCAGGCCCTGGCAGCCCACATCACTCACCTGCAGGGGACACAGGTAAGGGACACTGGGGACAGCCTGGGGACATGGGCAGGTCCTGCCCCAAGCCCTGGAATGGCTGGGGTGGAGGTGGGCAAGGACAGATAACTGGCCCAGATCCCCTTGTGGGCAGCAGTGCTGGCACACTGTTCCCACAGGGGGTGACACCAAGTGACTGCTGGCCCGCAGGTGGCCCTGGGGACCTGCCCACTCTGTCCCTGCCTCCTCAGGCTTGTTTTTGCCTGTAGACAGGCAGAGAGCCTCAACCTGCAGGGATGTCACCTGCACCGAGTTCACTCAGCAACAGTGACAGGAAAACTGCAAAAGAAATCAAAATCATCCCTTTGGGAGCTCCGTGCTGAGCAGGAATCAGGGCACATTTGTTGCCCAGCGTGGCACAAGTCTCTGAAGGCACTTTCATGGAGGAGACAAAGGCTGGGCTCATCCGTGGCTCAGCTCAGCCTGGGCAGGGGCATCAGGTCCCTGGGGAGAGGTTTTCTTCCAAACAGGACTCTTGGGACCAGCAAGGAAAAGCCCAATCCATTAATTCCTCAAGGATTATCCCCAGCTGCTCAGACAGCTTTGAATTCAGGTTTACAAATGTGGAATTCAGGTTTTTAAGGGTTTCCTCCTCCTCCTCCTGGCAGCACCAGGGCTGGAGAAGGTCTGTGTGGGCTTCCAGGTGCTTCTGCTGGAGGAAAAGGTGGTGTCCCCCATGGCTGGGATGAGTTCTGGAGCTGAGATGCCTTGGGGGTGATTTGGTGCCACTGTCAGGGGGATGTTTCTCCTCACCTGGGGTGGGCCCTCAGGGATGAGGTGCAGGAGCTCACTGCAGGTCACAGGATCTTTATTCAGGGTCACCCCTCTGGATAAAAGAGGGGATTCTTCACATGGAGCCTCCTCCTCCATCCCCAGCTCGGGCTGAACTGCCACATCCATGACCACCCAGAGCTTGTTCAGCCTGTGCCTCAAGCCTGCCTGGAAGAGAAGAAGATTTTGGGGCTCTCCAAAGGCAGGCAGCAGTGGTATCCTGTGGAGAGCCTTTGCAGGGCACCATTTCCTCCTGCATGGATTTATTCCTGGGATTTCCCACCCCAGGCAGGAGGGGTGTCTTGAGGACAGAGTTTAAAAGGTACAATTTTCTCCTGCACATTTGTCACTCCTGGGATTTCCCATGCCATGAGCTGTGCCCAGCACTTGGAGCTGGGTGTCCGTGCCATGGCCTGGCTGCTGGGAGCACAGGGACACAGCCTGGCATGGAGAGTCCTGTCTTTAAAAACAGAGTTCTCTCATCCCCTGGGTGAATCCAGGAACTTCTGTCCCTCCCTGAGCTTCCAGGGAGATGAGCAGCCAGGAGATTTCAGAGGGCTCTCACCTCTCACCCCACAAAAGCAGTTCAGTGGTATTTACACACCCGCAGAGAGCAAAACGTTTTCTGAAGGCCAAGAGGATGAAATTTTTATATAATTAACTCAATGCAGCAATTCCTGCTCCTCCAGGCTATCCCACTTATTCCAGGAGGACAGTTCAAGGTGGCAGCTGTTCCAAGGTGTGCCACGTGCTTCCAAAATTTGCCTTTCATTCCTGATGACTTTCCATCATTAAAGCTGCACAGTTAATTATCCAGACACGAACATTCCATGGGGTCTGGACAAATTCCTGCTGAACTGGGCAGGGACAGGTGCACTTTATTCACCTCCCAGTCTACCAAGCTCCCGGTGCACAGCAGGGGAACCTCAGCAGGGCACTCAAACACTCATTTGTCCTTGCCCACCTCCACCCCAGCCATTCCAGGGCTTGGGGCAGGATCTGCCCGTGTCCCCAGGCTGTCCCCAGTGTCCCTTACCTGTGTCCCCTGCAGGTGAGTGATGTGGGCTGCCAGGGCCTGGAGGCAGTGCTGGGGGCTGAAGTGCACAAACCACAGCTGGGAGGGGCTGGCTAAGGAAGGAATCTCTGCATGCCTCCCTCCCATCCCTGTGGATGCTGGGATGGGCTCAGGGAGCAGAGCTGAGGTGATGCCCTCAGGATGCTCAGGGCAGCCAGGACCAAATAAGACAGCCCAGTGTTGGTTTTAAGCCAGGTTTAAAACCAGTGGCTGGTTTGAAGCCAGGAGGGTCTGGGCTAAGACAAAACCCCAAGCGAATGGGGAAGCAGAGAGCAGCCAGTCCTCCTCCCTCACGCCCTGCAGCCTGGGATGACCCAGGGTCATTGCCCATCGCCCATCTCAGTGACCCCACACCAATAAACTGTGGGGCACAGTGACTCAGCTGCCCTAAACCCCTTCCTGCTGTCTCACCTTTGTTTCTAGGGATTCACTCCACTGGTTTTTTACAAAATTGCCCGTTCTCAGTGCTGCTCTGAGGACAGTGTTGAGAAGAGTTTTCCAAGAGCAGCGTGTTGGGGATGTGAGTCCTGCCAGCTCTGAGGCAGCCAGAGCTCTGTCCTTGTGCATCTGCTGCACCTGCCAGCAGCATGGGGATGCAGGAAAAATGTAAAATCCAGAGGGTTAAAATGGATCTGGCGTTGGAGCAGACAGAGCCATTGTAAATCTCTGAGTTATTTGCTGCTCTCAGGCAGTTTTGGGACGGGTAGGTCAGGTGAAGGTCCCTGGATTAGTCCTCTAATGGACTATGCTGGCCTGAATAAATGTGGAATTCAGGTTTACAAATGTGGAATTCAGGTTTTTCAGGGTTTCCTCCTCCTCCTGAATGACTTTGCCCTCCTGCAGTGTTCCCTGTCCCCTTCCCTGCTTCACCCTGGCTTCCCTCTCCATTTCTATTTCAAGCCTCTCTCTTTGGCTCTCTCACCTTCCTTTAACACCTTCATGGAGCCTTAAAACTCTCCTCATTCCCCTAAATCCCTGTCTAGTGCAGAAAAATCATCTCTGAAAAGCAGCAAATGAGCCCAAGGATGGGGATTTTGTTTTTCTCCATGTTAGAGTTCTTGGGGGACTGTTTGGTTTTCTCCCTCTTGTTTATTAAGTGGGTTTTGGGATTTATTTTTTTTTTTTTTTGCCATAGGATCTTTGCTATCCCTCTGCCTGTAGGCAGAATCATCAGTGTCACGTAATTATAACATATTTTCTGGAATAATTGTCTGCCCTAATGAATTCCCCTTCAATCCTTTAGACTCATTATTTCTAATCACCTTTGGGCATATCTCAATCCCCACTTACAGACAAAATAAAAGCATCCCAATTCCTCATACCATCCCATAGGAGACAAAGCAGATCCTAGGAACGCCACCCCTCAATAATTATTGATGTTGTGATAAATTGATACATGGAATTGATGGAATTGATAAATGCCTCCAGCGAGGCATTTATCCAGGAGCATCTGACCAACTCCCACCAAGGATACTTGTAGGATGTTGTGTGGCCCGTCCAGGACATCTGTAATCCCCAGGATTATGCTGTGTTTGATAAAGATCTCATTGACAGCTGCCAGCCTCACATCTGTGTTCACGTTTAGCTGTTAAAGAATACAAGGAAAAACAACACAATCCACAGCAAAATCTACAAACTGCAGCTGGATAACCCCAAATACAGCAGCTCTGTAAGGAAAACAGTGGGGTTGATTTCCAGTGTCATGTTCTCCCTTCCATACCCCAGCAATCTCCTTTCCTGAACCTCTGAGAACCCCCACATTTGCCTGGTTTCCTCTTGCAAGAATTATTTGCTCCAAATTCCCCTCTGGATTTTGAATCAAGACTTTCCAATATAATCCTTCAGCCAAATAAATGGTGCCAGTGATGCCAGAGGCAGCAGGGAATGCAAGGAGGAATCATCAGGAGCAGAGCAGGAGCCAGAGCTGCTGTGGGAGCACAGTCCACACTCGGCAAGGGCTGGTCTGCAGGGTGACCCTGTTGTGGCCTCTCAGTGCTTAAAGAAGCTTCAGGAGAGCTGGAGAGGGACTGGGGACAAGGCATGGAGGGACAGGACAGGGAATGGCTGCCACTGCCAGAGGGCAGGGATGGATGGGATCTTGGGAATGAGGAATTGTTCCCTGGGAGGGTGGGCAGGCCCTGGCACAGGGTGCCCAGAGCAGCTGGGGCTGCCCCTGGATCCCTGGCAGTGCCCAAGGCCAGGCTGGACACTGGGGCTTGGAGCAGCCTGGGACAGTGGGAGGTGTCCCTGCCATGGCAGGGGTGGCACTGGATGGGCTTTAAGGTCCCTTGTAACCCAAACCAGCCTGGGGTTCTCTAACCCTCTGATCTCCAGCAGCAGGAGGTCTGAGCCAGCCTGAGCAGCTCCAACACTTCCCTTCCAAGCATTCCATCCCCTCCCTTGGCTGCAGAACATCCCTTCCCTTCCCTGAGTGCTGTAAAATTATTCCTTCCTCCCTGGATCGCTGTATTCTTTGCCTGCAGCCAGGGAATGCCCCAGCAGGAGGAATCCTGCTCCCCTCTCTCCACATTCCCACTCCAGGAGCCTCCTCTCACCTTCCTCTGGTGCCCATCGATGACCAGGATCACCAGGACAGTGAGAGCCAGGGCCACCAGTGTCACCAGCACGCCAGCCCCCCAGGAGTGGCCCAGGGAACACAGCTGGAGGGTGGAGTAAAGGTTTGTCCAGAGAAAGATGTAGAAAACCTGAGAAAAATAGAGAGGCTGGTGAGAGTCACAAACCCATGAAAGTGAGAAAAGTCACAGGAAGAAGAAAATAACAGTCCTTTCTCCCTTATAAATTAAGTCCCACGAGATTTTTCACAGGGTGAGAAAGGACAAAGCTTCTTTCCAATAATAAATAGGGGAAAGAAAGGATTGGAAGGACTGAGTGAGCCCTAGTTTATTTTAAAAAATCACCACTCACCAAAGACAAAGAGTGAATTATTAATGATGATTCATCCCTAGGAAGGATTTCAACTGAGTTCTTCCATTTAGATGAGGAATGCACTCACTGAGGCATATTGATAATAATTCTCAGAGTCCCTGGATTTAGAAAGCTCCTATTTCAAGGTGGTGCAGAGACCACTCCATCAGAGTGCTGCTCAACCAGGGGGCACTGACACAGGGCTAAAGGGCTATGTTAAAGTCAGGGAGAACTGGATTGCTTCACCTCACAGAGCAGGGATTTGGGGCAGGAGATTGCCTAGGAGCAGGTGTGACATGCAGGGCACGGCATCATGTCATAATGACAAAACTCAGGTGCACCAAACCCCTCAAAACTGAACCTTGAACGCTCACAGTATCAGTGAAAGGAGAAGATTTACATAATGGCTATCCAAAGGAAAAAAAATTAATTAAAACAAAGATTTGGGTTTGATCACACCCTCAGCACCCTGCAAAGCACCAGCCTCACAGCAGATGCTCATGGTTGGGTCTCTGGAGGAGTTTCTTTCACCAGAAGAAGAAGAAGACAAACGAGACCAAAAATTGACTGATTAGTTGGTCTGAATTAGCATCAGGACCAGAATGCCTTCATATCTTTAAAATCAATTTCTACAACAAGCCTGTTGTAGGTGCTGTCACCTCAGCATGTGCTGGTCACCCACAGACAGCCTGCTTTGGTGGGACTGTCAGCAACAGGGTGCAGAGAGGGCCCTGCCCTCCATCTGCAGCAATCCTGTGAGCTGGAATTGCCAAGAGAACCCGCCAGGAATGTGTTAGAACCAGGATTTGCGCCCCGCTCCCTCCCTGGGCACAGGAGCCCCGGTGCCCTCACCACGGCCATGGCAATCTGGAAGCCCCTGGAGCTGTAGAACAGGTACCGCCTCACTTCGGGCCTCAGCACACCCTCCTGGATCAGCCTGCAGCACGCATCCATCGGCACCTGCCCGGGAGCAAACACAAAACCTGAGCCACCCTCCAGCTTGGCTCCAGCTCCCAGCACAGCCAGCTGGGCAAACCTCGTTGGTGCTGTGGCTCAATAATGAAGGATGTAGTGGAAGAGCCTGAGATGAGAGATATGGGACTCCAGGTGGCTCTTCAAAATGCTGTTCATTGTATACTAAATGCTGTTTATTGTATATTACAGCTCCTCAAAATGCTGTTCATTGTATACAAAATGCTGTTTATTGTATACAAAATGCTGTTTATTGTGTATTACAGCTCTTCAAAATGCTGTTCACTGTATACAAAATGCTGTTTATTGTATATTACAGCTCCTCAAAATGCTGTTCATTGTAAACAAAATGCTGTTTATTGTATATTACAGCTCCTCAAAAGGCTGTTTATTGTATACAAAATGCTGTTTATTGTATACAAAATGCTGTTTATTGTATACAAAATGCTGTTTATTGTATATTACAGCTCTTCAAAATGCTGTTTATTATATACAAAATGCTGTTTATTGTATATTACAGCTCCTCAAAAGGCTGTTTATTGTACAGAAGGTGTTACAGCAGCCATGGGTCATGGGTGACAGAGCCACACCTAAAGCTGCCAGCTACAGCTAGAGGCAAGCCTGAAGCCCCTTTAGTTCTGGTTACAATGCATTACATATTTTTCTTTGCTGAGCATCTTAATAGATAACAACCAACCAGCAGCATACACAACACCTTTACTATTACCTACAGCCTGTCATGACTGTCATTACCATATTACAGTCAGTACTATCCAACCACATGAGTGAGTATGGTACAGTTTAAGCTTAAAGTTGGTTTTCACTTTTCTTGCAGTGGAAAATTCTTAGACCTTTTTTCTGTGGCAGCAGCTCTCTGGCCACAGAGAGCAAGCACAACTTTCTCAGGCCTTTCTGGGACAGGCTGTGAGAAGATCAGAGAAAAGAATGAGAAACAATTCTTATCTTAACCTGCTGCACCTGTTGTTGTGAGCATGTGGAATGTGTTAGGGAGATTTGTTCACCAAAGGGTGGATTCTTGATTGGCCGCTGCTGATGGTGTTTGGACTGGAGGACCAGTTGGGTCCAGATGTATCATAACTGTCTATAAAAGCAATGGGTTTCTTAATAATGATATATATAATAAAGAGATTGATCAGCCTTCTGTGAATCGTGGAGTCAATGCTAATTATTACCTGGCTGTGGGGCCGCTGCAATGACATTTTTCTACTTGCCACATCAGCAGGTTTGTTTGCCTGTGGTATCTTCTGCTTTTCCTAAGACCTATTTCTGCTTGGAAAAAACATCTTTTTGTTTGTGGTCAACATATCCTTTGCTCTAGTCATAAAATCTCTTTCCAACTGACTTAACCTTTGCTTTCTTAGCTGTCCAGTAAAACTGGCTCAGCAATTGTCAATTTACACATCTGTTGTTCTTCTACATCAAAACTTGCTTCCATCTCTGTTCTGCTCTCAGGTTCTACATTCAGAGATCTTTCTGCCAAGCACACATAGCTGGGAGACTTTCTTGTCAAACTTTCATCTTTCCCAACAATGCAGGACATGTTTAATGGTGCAAAAAGAAAGGATCCATGCTGGTTCATTTCACACGCCCCCTTTTACAGGGTTTTTAAAGAACATCCCCTATCTACCCCCAACTGGTCAGTAACAAGTTGTTATTCTGCATGGAATGGTCACTCAAACCCGCAGTGTGTACCTGCAGGATAAGTTCTTTGTGAGAGATAGTTTCATTTTTCTATCTAACAGTATAAAAACCATTTATTCAGGTGGCTAATGTTTACCACAGCCCTAGAGTTCTCTCTCAGGGAAACAGGCTGTTTTCCACAGTCCTAGAGCTCTTTCTCAGGAAAAATAAGTTGTTTTTCACTGCTGCAGGACTCTGTTCTAACCAAGAGCTGTCATGGCTTGTCAGCTTGGCATGGCTTGTTGGCTTGAGTCAGGATTGGTTTGTAGGCCTTTGGCCTGCTGTTTCGCTGTGAGAAATGAATTAATAGAAATTTTTGAAATTTTGATAGAAGGTTTATATAGTGTGTATAAATTTTGTGTGTACATTTTCTACAAATTCATTTCTCACATTTTTCTACTACTCCTCATGGGGCACTGCAACCCAAATGTGTGTCCCAGAGCCTCCTCCCACAGGGAGCACCTCCAATCTCACCCACAGAGCTGCCACAGACCCAAAACTTGTGTTCCTGCCTCAGCTGCAGTGAGCAAAACCTGCCTGGGAAGGGCAGGGACAGTCACAAGGGAAGAAAACGCCTTTTTGTGATGAAGGACAAGACAAGGCAGATGTCCCAGGGATGCTCTGCCCTATCAGAGTGAATTTTAAGCAAAATTCACTCCCAGCTATCTTCAAAGAGTTTCTTCACAGAGATTTAAGCCAAGTTCATCCCAGTTGACTTCCAGCCCACGGGGAATAGACTGAAGTTGGACTGAAACAAGTAACTCTCAAACCATAAAAAAAACCCCAAAGCCATCTGGGCTGTGGGTGTAAATGCAAATTATGCAAATCCAGCTGGAATTAACTCCCAGGGGAGCTCACCTGGACCCCGAGGGACTGCAGTTTGTCAGCACAAAGGTCCATGTCGAAGGAGGAGGTGGGGCAGGTGTTGTCCATGCTGAGCACCAGCAGCACCCGGCCTTGGGGGGGTTCTGCAAGAGCCCGAAAGAGCCATGAGCACAGCACTGGGGGGGGATTATCCCACAGCCAGGCAGCACCTGGCAAAGGGGAGGCTGAGAACACAAACCACCCTGTCCTAAACTGATCCAGAATCCCCTCCTTGGCCATTGCTAAGGAGCTCTGGAAGCAACCTGAGACTCCTGGAAGGAAACAGACTGCAGAAAGGGAGGATACCCCCAGAACATCCCAGGAGTGAGCAGCCAGAGATAAGAGGAGATAACAGATGCTCTGATCTGCAGCACAACCATGTGCTGCCCCAGCAGCCCCTGATTGGAAGTGCAGAGGTAAAACAGCAGGCCAAAGGCCTACAAACCAAATCCTGACTCAAACCACAGTCTTAGAGCTCTTTCTCAGGGAAAGCAAGTTGCTTTGTGAGCTGGAATTGCCAAGAGAACCCACCAGGAATGTGTTAGAACCAGGATTTGTGCTCCACTCCCTCCCTGGGCACAAGAACCGAGTGCCAGGCTGGGCAGCCTGTGGTGCCCTCACCAGGGCCATGGCAATCTGGAAGCCCCTGGAGCGGTAGAAAAACCAGTTTTGGCTTTCTCATGGCTTCTGTTGGTCAAGTCAGGATTTGGCCTGTAGGCCTTTGGCCTGCTGTTTCACCACCACATGGAGGGACAATGGGCTCAGGCTGCTCGGTGATGCTGAGGCTCTCTTCCCTCTTGCAGAACCCCCCATTGCCCATCCACCATAAACACCAACTTGAGCAATGAATTCAAGTGCTTTCCAGCAATCCCGTTCTTGGGAATGTGGCAGGGCTGCCCTGGAGCAGCCCCAGATCCTCCAGCAGCGTGGCTGCAGCGTGGCTCTGCTCAAGGCTCTTCCAGTGTCAGCTCGGGGCAGGATCACAGATGCATCCCAGACACTCCAGTCAGGAGCCTAAAAAGTGTGAGGACAGCCTGTCCTAGATTTGAGGAGCAGCACAGAAGAGCTGTGATCTCCAGGCAGCCTATCTGGCACCCACCTAGAGCTTACACAGGACTATGCTACAGAGAGAGGAAGAGTTTGGGCCTAAGGAAGTGGCTGGTTCAGCTGAGATCCTGCTTCACTGAAAGGTTTCACCCAAATTTCCTTCCCCTTTGCAGCTCCAGGCTCAGCCAGCTGTCCCTGGGCTGCTCCTGGGGACACTTAGAGCAAAAATGGGGCCCTGCTGGAGGGTGTGTGGGGATGTGAGTGACCAGCCATCCATGGCTCTGCCAGAGGGCTCCAAACCCTGTCCAGCCTGGTCTTGGATGCTTCCAGAGATCCAGGGGCAGCCACAGCTGCTCTGGGCACCCTGTGCCAGGGCCTGCCCACCCTGCCAGGGGAGAATTCCATCCTAATCTCCAATCTAAACCCACTCTCTTTCAGTTTGAAGCCATTCCCTCTTGTCCTGGCACTCCAGGCCCTTGGACAGTTTCTCTCCATCTTCCCTCATAGCTCCTTCAGGCCCTGCAAGGCCACTCTGAGGTCCCCCCAAAGCTTCTCCTCTCCAGGTGAGCAATCCCAGCTGTGCCAGCCTCTCCTCCCAGCAGAGCTGCTCCATCCCTCTGATGCCCCTGGAGCCTCCTCTGGATCTCTGCAGCAGCTCCAGCTGCTCCCTGTGCTGGGCCAGGGCTGGGGCAGCTCTGCAGCTGGGGTCTCACCTGAGCACAGGGCACGGGGGCACAATCCCCCTGCCCTGCTGCCCTCAGCACACGTCAAGTTTCCCAAAGATTTCTCAGCTTCAAAGGCCAAGAGGAGAGGCCTTGCAGGGGCTGCTTTTCAATAGGTTGATTCATTCATTCCTGCATATCAGGCACAAAAAACCTCCCCCAAAGCATCTCCATCCCCTTCCCAAACTGCTGAAACATTCACAGTGTTTTGGTACCTTCACAAGTGAGCTGTTGTTAAAGAGCATCTCTGGTAAAATCTGTCAGTGGTTATTTTAAGGACAGTGAGCTCAGATCTGCCTCTCCCATTAGCAATGAGCTGCTCCCTTACCTGTCACCCACTGCAGGGCTCCTTCCTTGAAATCACTCTTGCTGTGCAGGAGGGAGGACCCATTTTTCTCAGTTCCACCAGTCTGGCTTTTCTGGGCCATGCTGAAGGTGTGTCTCCTTGAAGGATTCTGTGTTTTCTGGTCAGAAATTCGGCATTTCTCTCTCTAATTCAGCATTTCTGTCTCTCCCTGCTGGGAAACACCAACCAGCCCCACAGCAGCTGAGTGGGGAGCAGGCTGTGAAACCCTCACTCCCACTGCTGCCTTCCTGGGCATCCTGCTTCCCAAGAGCCACCAGGCAATTTTTAGCCCTGAAAAGAGAAGAAGAACATCCCAAATCTTGCAGAGACAGCAAATAAAGGATAACAACAGAGACTCTGCTCCCAGGGGATGTCAGCACCTGGTGTTGGTCAGTGTGAGCTCACCCATAGACTCATTTTTATGTTTGGTTTTTGTTGAGAGGTGGAAAAGTTATCCTTAAATATTCCTTAAATTATCCTGACATCCATCAGCATTGACATTTTGCAAGCAATTAGCAAGGAACAGTCAGGGTTTCTCCTTGCCAAGCCTCTTTGCCATCACCTTCAGAAGAACCTGGAGCTGGTGGAAATGCCCCTCCCTGGAAGTGTCACTCCTGCTCAGTGACACCGGGACAGATCCTTATGACACGCTGGGAGAAATGCAGATGAGGCAGAAAAATGCATCTGCTGAAGGCAGAGTCAAGCAGGAGCTCCCACCCAGCCACAGTGAAGCCTTTGAGGGTCTCTGCTTTCCCTTCCCCTCTCCTCTGCTTTCCCTTCCTTTCTCCTTTCTCTTCTCTCCTCTCCTCTGCTTTCCTTTCCCCTCTCTTTTCCTTTCCCCTCCCCTCTCCTCAGGGAAGTTCTCCCTGCAGGCACAGTGCCCAAGGTTTTCCAGGTGTTTTTTCCCTGCTGACACAGCTCTCTAACCTCCTGCCAGCACCTGTGGGCAGCTGTTAAACGCTTGGAAGATTTTTGGAGTTTACTTTTCAATTACCTTCCACTCCAGCTCTCCAAAACCACCCCTTATTTTTTAACCTCTGCTCAAACCAGGAGCCTGTTACTGTCTCCTGGTGGGAGGATCCCTCACAGATCTCACCCACTCTCCTTCCAAAGGGGATTTTTTGTGACTTTTTTTCTGATGGTTGTGGCTGTATTTAACCCCTTGCACAAAGCCAGGACAGTCGCTGGTTGAAGAATGTCGCAAAGGAAACAGAGGCAAAAGAAACAACATGAAATTTTTTTTCTGATCATAGGGGGAAAAAACATGAAAGGGCTGAAAACTCCCTTAAAAAAGCTGAAACTTAAAGGATCCTCAAGGATCTTAAGGGATCTGAACTTAAAGGATCACTTAAAACTTAAAGGATCAAAGCAGGGAGTGTGTGCACACAGGATGGGCACAGCACCTGCTCTTCCCCTGCACAGGTGAGGAGAGCTTCCCCTGGGCACAGCTCTGCCGTGAGGATCACGGGCACCACGTGTCACAGGGCACATTCAGCACCAAAAGGTGCATTCAGACTGGGTTTTCTCACTCCTTTCCTTCTTTTGCCATCCAACAGAAGGGAGTGTAAAATCAAGACAGAAAAGCCCACAGAAGACAGAAGCAAAGAGTGAAAAAACAGAGGAAACAAAAGAAAGAAACTAATTAAAAACTGAAGAAAAACCTGATTAGAACCAACCACCCTGTTGCTGCTGCTGGCACATCTATTTGGAGATGAATCAAGGCTCTCTGGCTCAGATGATGAGAATTTGGGGCCTCTGGAGGACAGTCCCCATGAGGTGACAGTGAGTGTGCAGCAGCTCAGCCATCCCCAAGAGGGAAGCATCCTTCCCCAAATGCTGGGAGCTCCTCAGCCAAAGCAGCTTTGCTTTTGCCTCTCAGTGCAGCACAGTTTGGCTCCATTGCCTTTCCCTGCAGAACTGCCCATCTGGGGATTTGGGTCCCCCCAAACCTCCCTCTGATCCCTCCCGAGGCACCTCGAGCAGCAGCCTCTCCTCTCCTGCACTCCCAAGCTCTGTGTTCTCTACATTTCTTCTTTTTCTTTATGCAATGCTAACATCCCTCTGGTCAATTGACTTCCTTCTTTCTTGGACACCTCCAAGCCCTCACTAAACAGCAGAGGAACACCCAGCAGGTCCTTCTGCCTCATTCCCAGAGCAGCCAGCAGAGCCTTACCTGCTCCAGCTCACTCCCGGTGCTGGGAATGCAGCTCAGCCTCCTCCTCCTCCTGCCTGTCCTTTACATGCCACTGTCCCACTCTGCACTGCACAGGTGCCACACTGTGCCACCCCCAAGCAGGAAGGGGCCAGCCTGTGCTGGATGAGGTCCCTGTGTCCCCTGGGAGCAGGGATTACCCAGGCCTGTGCCCCTGCCTCCCCTCCTCACCCTGAGCTGCAAACAAGGACTTGCAAAATCTCCCTGGTGCATGTGACTCTGCCCCGGGCTGCCTTCAGAAATGCGGGTTTAACCCTCTGTAGTTCCTCAGAAGCGTTCCCACGCCGAAGGCACAGCCAGGGGAGATTCTCCTCCTCACCTTCAGCAGGGTGGGGGTCCAGAGCTGGAGCTGGAACCCGAGGATGTGAGGAGCTGAAGAGTGGCACAGACAGGAGGCTCTCCCCTCCCTCCTCCTCCTCCTCCTCTTGGGTCAGCCAGGCAGGATTCAGGAACTGCAAATCCCACGGTTGCACCACATCAGTTCCTGTGAGTGTTGCAGGGCTGGAGACATCAGAAGAGGCAAACACAGATCTCAAGGCTGACAAGAGGTCATGGAAAGCACTCGGGAACAGGGATGACAGGCAAGCAGGAGTTGTAGCCCTCCCCAAGCCAGGCTGTGCTGATGTGGAGCAAGTTTTCCCTCCAGCAGCTCCAGAAGAAAAGCAGGAGGCTCAGGCACAGTCAGGTGGATCCTCCAGAGCGCTGCACATGCTGGAGTTGCTTGCCTGACAATGCTGAGACACCATGAAAACCAAACTCCTTAGCCTGGAAATCGTGGTGTCAGAGCTGCCCAAAAGCTGCAGGATCCATGGAGGGTTGGAACAAAGCAAATCCAGGGGTGGATGGTTGAAAGAAAAGGAAAATTCAGCTCTTGCAGTGTCTGTGTGCACTTCCTGGAGCAAAGGCTGCTCTTCTGGAGGGATGGGTTCTGCAGCCCTGCCTGCTCCAGAGCTGGGAGTTCATCCTATCACGTGGCTCCACAGGCAACAGGAACAACTCCAAAGCCACTCACCCTCATGGGATCCTGTTCCACTAGAAACTAGCAACACCATGCAGGCACTGGGAAAAATCCCATAAATCTGTCACCAGCTCAAGGCCCAGCTCCAATCCCCACCCAAGACAGGGCCATGGGAAGCTTTGTGTTCTTTTGCAAACGCTCCTCATCAAAAGTTTTGGCTTTGTGAGCTCCTCACCCACGCAGAGATGCTGACAGGGAACACGAGAAGCCACGAGCACTGCCAGCTCTCTGCAGGAAAACGCTCCAGGCGAATCCCTGTGGGACAGTAAGCTGAAAGCAGCGTGGATAATGAGCTGCAGCACAGCCCCTGTGCCCCTCTTGTTTGGCAAGATACAAAAGGTCTCGGCATCAGCCCCTCCAGCAGCAAACTCCTGCTCGTTTGAGAGGAGTGTTGGGATCACCAGAGGCTGGAATGCCGGGATGGTTTGGGTTGGAAGGACCTTAAACCCCATCTGATTCCACCCTTCCACCAGCCCAGGCTGCTCCCAGCCCTGTCCAACCTGGCCTTGCCCTCCCTTTACCACATCTGCTGCTTCTGGGGGGGTCCTCCCACCCCGTTTTCCCAAATTCCAGCAGCGCTGGCAGCTGCTCAGGATTGCTCCAAGCTGATGTATTTGATTGCACCTTTCTCAGTTACTCCTCCCTGCAGGGAGGCTCAGGCTATTGGTTTCAGATCATTTCTCCCACTTATCAAGATCATTTGGAATTGTGATTCAGTGCTCTGTACTGTTTGTATCTCTTCCCAGCTTGGTGCCCTGGACTTACATTGTACTCCCTGTTCCACCTGCTGCATTAATGAATACATTCCAGGGAGACTGATTGCAGGGAAATGAAAAAAATCTGCTTTTTCAAGACACAAGTTTGAGGACTGTCCCAGGCTGACAGTGCCCACCCACCCCTCCCAGCCCCAGAAATAATCTCACCCTTCATCACATACTTTATGTCATTTCTGAGGTCACTCTTCAGCACCTATTTGAAGTCTCAATGCTTTAAATAACCAGACACACACATTTAGTCTGCTTCTGCCTATTCTGACCATGTTCTCTCTGTATTTACTCCCTGCTTTGATAAACTGAGCTGCTTTGCAGTATTTGGAATCCACACCCCTGTGATTCCAGCTTTTTTGACCACAATCTGCATGTGGTTGCAGTTTCTGCCCACGTCAGCCTTGTTTGGACTGTGCACACTGCAGCCAACACTGGCACATCTCATTTTCTTTTGATGAAACTGCATTTTCCGGGGAGAACTGTGCCATCTCTTTCCTATTTTTTTCCCTAGCGAGCCTTAATTAGGAGAACAAAGTTGTTGAAAGCCTTGTCTTGCCCTTTTCCTCCCTTCCTGCACACAAAGTCCTTTCTCTCTGCGTTGTTGGATTTTTTTGTCAGCAAAGCTGACAGATTGACAGTCATTAAATATAAAAATTTATTTCACATTACCCATAAATTACAAGATTCAAATGAAGAATGACACTTGCTTAAGGCACTGAGTGTGGTTCTTATCTTTTTTTTTCCTACTTCTGCCTTTTTCTTATGAAGATTTAAAGTATTATTCTTTTTACTATGGTAATGCAAAAACCTCTTTTCTTGAATCTCAAATTAAAAGAGGCAAAGCTCGCTATGTGCCTGGGATAATGATTCAGCTATTGATCCAGAAGATGCTTTATTAGATTATTTTGAGGCAGATGAATGTAATTTAATACCAATTTATTTTCTATTCCTATGCTAGTCCAAGATACAGTCTTTTCTGCATGAAATTAGCACTTTCTCCTTTCAACCTCAAAGAAACATTACACTGTGCTCCTTCCTTGGATTAGGTTGGGAAACTTTTTCAGCAGAACATTGATCTGGAGGGTTCTTGATAGTATTTTCTTTAAGACTTTAAAGCCAAGACCTCAGCTGGGATCAGCAGGTTCTTGCCTTTTCTCTCCCATTATGCATTAATGCAAGAACTAGTGAAGAGAGAGAAAGGGGAAAGAGATTCCAGAGGAGGAAAACAGGGACAAAGAGGGAAAACAGAGCAGGTTTAATGCGGGCAGAGAGAAGGGAGAGGAGCTGCATTATGTTTACACAGTCATCTGTCACCTCCAGGGGACACTGCAGGGTGGTCCTGCCCCACAACAGCAGGACAGCACCTGGGATACCCCATCCTGCTGCTCACACCTCCCTCCCACGAGCTGCCCCACAGGCCAGGAACTGCTGCATTTTCTGCAGGGCTACCAAATTCTGCCTGCTCTGGGGTCAGCTGGGCTCCAGGGTGGGAGAAAACAGCAGGAGCCCAAAGCTGGGGATGGCAGGAAAGGGACAGAGGGACTGCCAGCAGCTCACTGGGCTGGATCTGCCATTAAAACAGCTCCAGATTTAATAAAGATCATCAGGAACTGTGCACTGACCTCACAAAAGCAGAAGAATGAGGAATTTAAGGCTGCCAAATGTGTATTTGCCCCTGGAATACCCTGAAGTTGCCATCCAGCACAGCCAGCCTGGCAGCTACAGGCAGAGAGGGGAAGGACTCCTGGACCTCCAGCAGCTGGAAAATGTAGGGTCCTCCCCTGCTGCTGAAAGTCCCCAAATCCAGCTGCAGGGCAGCCCCTGCTAAAGCACTGCCAGCCAGAGTTGCTGCCCCCATAATGAGAGCTCTCTGCACTCCAGATCTGGGGTTAGAGGGGATTTCCTTCATTTCACAGGATCATAAGATCACAGAATATCCTGAGCTGGAAGGGACCCACCAGGATCACCCAGCCCAGCCCCTGCCCTGCCCAGACCCCCCAGCAACCCCACCCTGGGCATCCCTGGCAGCGCTGGCCAAAGGCTCCTGGAGCTCTGGCAGCCTCGGGGCCGTGCCCATTCCCTGGGGAGCCTGGGCAGTGCCAGCACCCTCTGGGGGAAGAACCTTGCCCTGAGCTCCAGCCTGAGCTGCCCTGGCCCAGCCCCAGCCGTTCCCTGGCTCCTGTCCCTGTCCCAGAGCAGAGATGGGAGCTGCCCCTCGGGAGGAGCTGCAGCCCCGGGGAGCTCTGCCCTCACTCTGCTCCAGCTGGACAATCCCAGAGCCCTCAGCTGCTCCTCACGGGCCCCTCCAGACCCTTCCCCATCCCTGTGCCCCTCCTTTGGACACTCTCTCACACTGCAGTGCCCAAGGTGCCCCCAGGAGCAGGAGCCAGGTGCTATTTCCAGGGATGGGAGCCCAAATCAAGGGAATCTCATTGGTGTGTGGCCCAAAGCAGCTTCTGCTCTTTCTGTGGTACATGAGCAGGCTGTGGCTCAATCCTGGTGGACTGTCACAGACTCCCAGAGTGGTTTGGGTTGGAAGGAACCTCCAGAGATCACCCTCCCTTCTCTCTGCCTGCAGGGACTCCTCCCACTATCCCAGGCTGCTCCAAGCCCCGTCCAGCCCTGCCCTGCACAGTTCAGGGATGGAGCAGCCACACTTCTCTGGGTAGAGGAGCAGCGGGAAGAATTCAGACACAGATTTGTTCTAACAGCTGCTGTGGGCTTCACTCCCACTCCTCAAACCTCCTGCAAATGCCCCAAAAGTCAGATTTTAGGGGCAAGAAGCAGCGTGTCCCACTCCATACCTGTGTCGAGACTGTTCCCTGCAGAGCATTTCCCTGGCACAGCCTGGCTTAGGCACACACAGCTCCCTTTCCCAGAGCACCACAGGGCAAGATGAAAGAATCTCAACTGGAAATAAAATCTCTGCACTGCACAAACCAAGGCAGCCTTCCCGGAGAGCAGTAATTGGAAATGCTTCCTCCAGTACAAAGTTGGAGTCACTCTCAACAGTTGAGTTTCAGGGAAGTATTACAGAAAATTATTATTCTTGTGAGACATTAACACTTCTGCATGTTCTAAAGGGATCTTCTTCACAGCACATTTGCCAAGGAGATATAATCATGAAGGATTTTTCCCCTTTTTCTCCTACTTCTGTTCTAAAGGAGGAAAAAAGTCCTCATTAACCAAGGGAAACTTACGAACCAATATGAGAAAGTGGAGCACGCACTTCATTTGTTCTGGACAGAGTCTCAGTCTGTCACTGATAAGAGAGGGAATGAAATTGCTAATTACAGCCTGGAGCAAGGAGGGCTTGGAGAAGTGACCTGCTGGAGCCTGAGCACCTGCTCTCAACAGGGAGAAATGCCTCATCTCCAAAGGACAGAGTGAAATTACCACGGCTGCAACCTTTTATGAGGCCATAACACCTTGCCACATTACAGCACACGGATTAAAACTGCTTTGATCCTGTTCTCTTGTAGCCACCTGGCTTCTCCCCCAGGCACATTTGACTTTGCAAGAAGCTTTTGTTTCAATTTTACAACCTGTTTAATAGCTTCAATTCCTGAAGAGATCTTTCCAGGAGTTCAGTGCACTACCATAAAATATGACAAGAGGAGACCCCAGAGCTGTCTGCTCCTGCCTGCAGGACTCACATCCACATCCATCCTGCTTTTTTCCCTCCCTATCACAATTCCAGAGGTCCAAGAGGCTTTCCAATGCCTCACTGAGGAGCTGTGGAAATCAAGATGTTCTGTCTGAGGAACAGAACAGCATCCATGAGGTTCCTTGCAAAGATCCCAAACTGCACAATTCCTGGGCCAGATCAGAGACGTGCTGAGGTCCCTTTTCCATAAAAAGCCTGGAATTTGAACTCAACAAAAAAGCAAAGCTGCATTCAATATTCTGCTGGTAAAAGAAACCACTGAAACATGAAACCTCTCGATTATTTGTATCTTTGATTAAAGAGCCAGAAAGTGAGGCAGACAACCACAGAACTCTTCTTCCCCACTGTTCCCAGGCACAGGATGCTGCAGGATTCAGGACGACCTTGGTATAAACACGCAGTGACCAGCACTGGACCCAAGGAAGGGTAATTACTGTGCAGCACCTGGCTATCAAACTATTCCAATGAACTGGCACCATTTTATTTCCCCTAATGGTCACAAGAACATTTGTTCCTGAAGGTTTTCAGAATGATCTGGCAGGTAAAGCATCAGACTGGAGCCAAGAGGAGGAGCTCTATAATGGGTTTTAACTTACCTGCTGTGACCTTCAGATATTGGCTGTCTCTCTTAAACTTTCTTTTATCAATACTTGATGGTCACTCTGCAGAGTCCAGACTTCCAAGGTGCCCAGCGAGACCTGCCAGCATTCCCAGAACAAGCCAGCAGGAAGAACCAGACTGAGCAGAGGCTTTGGAGCGAAGTGTTTTTACTTTCAGGTGTCATAGTGCCAGACTTGTACCTCAAGCTAACAGCAGAATATACAGAGGATTCGATACAGAGAAACTCAAGCACCTGAAAATGATCAGCCAGGACTTGCACAGCCAGAGAATTCTTCTTACAGGGTTTAAACCCTGTGCAGAGGTTTAACAACACACTGAGAAATGCAGTTTGGTCAACAGGGATACAGGTACACAGCTTTAACAATTACTGACACAGGCCAGCAGCTCTCTCCCTTCCTATTTCACAGAGGGAAGCCTCTCACTGCATACTATCACCATGGCAAGGGAGCATTCCTGTGCCAGCTGGAATAGCTATTTGATAACTTAGCACACATCTGAGACATGCCAACTTCATGTTCCAATAAGCTCTGAATCCGTGTCAAAAGAGAAACTAAGAGAACTCCAAGAGCTCACTGAAATAATTTAACACATGGACAAGGAGGACAGGTAAGGTATGGCTAAGAGCTGTACATTCCACCTGAAGCTCAGACTTGACTCCCAGCACTGCCAGGACACTGCTCCCTCCTCCCAGCACTAGCCATTGATGCGGTAATTCACGTGGATCTCGGGTTTGATGTCGCACACCAGGGACAGCAGCTGGGACATCACCACCTCCCGGTTCTTCTGGAAGTTCTGCTGGATTACACTCATCTTTTCCTGAGTCTCCTTCTCCACTTCAGTGGTGCAGCTGCCATGGGAGCCAAGGGCCTGCAAACAGCAAAGGAAAGAGAAATCACCATGCCAAGCACTGTATTTTGTTATTCTGGACCATCTCACACATTAATCTTTGTTGAGAGAAGATTAATTTTAATGTTTAATATTAAAAAAGTACTGCTGCTGCATTTTTTGCCCAGATTTCACCTTCAACTTGTCCACATATTTCATCCTTAGCCTGTGCCTTTTAGCCTTTTTTACAGAGTCATCAAATGGTTTGGGTTGGAAGGGACCTTAAAGACCATCTTGTTCCAACTCCCTGTGATTTATCCACTATCCACCAGTTCAGAGCGTGAGTTTCTAAGGAGTGCCCAAAATACAGCTCCTGCTGTACAGACAGCTGGAAGCCCTGGGCACAACTGCACTAGAGAGTGCAAGAGAAGTAACACCCAGGAGTCACTTTAAGCACAATTCCCATCATCCCATTCCTCCTAGCCTTGGAGAACCTTTATAAAAATCTCAGCCTGCCCTCCTGGTGGCAAGAGAGACAGCAAGTGGTCTCTGCCATGTCAGCACCAAAGGAAAGGAGCCTGTGACAGGAGCAATGAGCTCAGTCTCTTTTGGACACTGCTGCACACAGCAGCTTTTGGGAGGCTGTCACCCCTCAGGGCACCCAGGAGCTCATTAGGCTCTTTCCCAGCCAGCTGAGATGCAACACAGCACGTCCTGAGCCACTTCCACGGGTTTTTCTGGGACACGTGGCTGTGCCTCACAGGAAGGCACTTGGGGAAGTGCTCCTGCTGCAACTCGCTCCACCCTGAGGGTGCTGCCAGGGCAAGGCAGCCCCAGGACAAGGCAAAGGGGCTGGAAATAAGAGAACACCAACCGCTGCCTCCTTGGCCTTGAACTCCTTCTCCCGCTGCAGGCGGTACTGCTCGATCTCTGCCTGGGCCTCCTCCTTGGCCTGCTTCAGCCGCCGGTTCTTCCCTGCTCCCACAGCACACACCGAGGCAAAGGAAGAGGAGAAAGCACTGAGAGCGTGTTTTGCTCGTGCACAGCCACCACCACAGCGTCTGCTCCCTCTGCAGGAGCAAAGCAAGCCCCCTCCCCGAGTGTGCTGATCTCAGGAGCCCAGCAAACCACGGCCAAGGTCACCGAGCCATCAGCTTCCACCACGGAGCAGTGGAGAGCCTGGGGACACATCAGGCAACATCAGGTCTGGCTTAGTCACAGGATGAGTCCCAGACTAGTTTGGGTTAAAGGAACCTTAAAGATTATCCCATCCCACCCCTGCCATGGCAGGGACACCTCCCACTGTCCCAGGCTGCTCCAAGCCCTGTCCAGCCTGGCCTTGGGCACTGCCAGGGATCCAGGGGCAGCCCCAGCTGCTCTGGGCACCCTGTGCCAGGGCCTGCCCACCCTGCCAGGGGAGAATTCCTTCCCAACAGCCCATCTATCTCAGCCCTCTGGCACTTTCCATATAAAAAGTCCCTCTCGCTCCTTTTCAAAAGCCTCTTTAAAGCCCTGAAAGGTGCTCTGAGCTCTCCCTGGAGCCTTCCCTTCTCCAGGGGAGCACCCCCAGCTCTCCCAGCCTGGCTCCAGCCCTGGGAGCAGCCCTGGTGCCTCCTCTGGATCTCTGCAGCAGCTCCAGCTGCTCCCTGTGCTGGGCCAGGGCTGGGGCAGCTCTGCAGCTGGGGTCTCACCTGAGCACAGGGGCACAATCCCCCCTGCCCTGCTGCCCACGCTGGGCTCAGCCCAGGGTGTGTCTGGCCCTAAAGGCTGTCAATGCACTGCAGGCTCATGTCCAGCCCCTCATCCACCAGAGTCTCCAAGTTCCTCTCTGCAGGACTTCTCCAGTAAGTTCTTAAAGTCTGTACCCGTGTTTAGGATTGTCCCAATCCACGTGAGTGTGCAGCTTCTGTGAGACCCCAAAAAAAGCCCAACAGGAAGATCATTAAATCTTAGTTTTGCCAGACCAGCTGTGAAACCAAGAGCAGTCCTGGCCACTGCCTCAACCTCCCATCCTGGAATTCCCACCACATTCTCCCCTCCAAGATTATCATCACTGGAGCGAACTACAAAAATCTGTCTCTTGCAACACTGTCAGGGGGTTGAACTACAAACCAGGGCAGGTATATAAATAGAGATAAACATATGTATTTGTTTGAAGCAGAAACGATTTGCAAACTTGGGGGTCTCTGCAACCAGAATTTCTCTTGCATAACAGGAGAAACTAACTTGGATCCAATTAGGAATGAACAGCTCTATAATTACCGATATGGAAACACACTGCTTTCACCAGCTGAAGGCGGGAAGGGCAGAGAAAGGCACAGCCATGCCCCAGGCCAAGGCCAGGTCATGGTGACCGTGTCCTGCAGAGAGCCACGAGCCCCCGAGCTCCTGAGCTGGGCTCTGCCAGGAGGGTCCCGGTGCGGCTCCGACCCCTCACACCGCACTGAGCCTTCCTGGGGAGCCTCCAGAGCTGCTCTCCTGGGGGCCCCACCGAGCCCCGAGCACCCCCGGGGCAGGGCTGGGGGATCCCCGCTGCCCCCGCCCTCAGCGCCGGGCCGCAAGGCCTGAGGCGGCCGCGCCGGGCCGGGCCAGACCGGGCCGGGCCGAGCTCCCCCGCCATCACACCCCCCGCGGCGGGGCCTGGCGGAGCCGGGCCGTGCCGTACTCACTCTTGCGGGCCTCGGCCACCTTCTCCGCGGCGCGTTTCTCGGCCTGCAGCAGCTGCTGGATGCCCTGCGACTGGCTCGCCATGGCGGCCGCTCCGTCCCGCCGGGCCGCGGCAGCGTCACTGCGTCACGGGCCACGCCCACACCGCGCCGGCCGCGCCCTCGGCCACGCCCCCTCACAGTGATGGTCCCTAGCGCGCGGTGTGAGCCCCGCCCATAGTCCCACCCCGCAGCTCGATCCCGCCCATCACATTAGCTCCGCCTCTGGTCGCTTGGCCACGCCCCCATAGCGCCCGGCCACGCCCCGTGGGTTGTGAGGGGAGCCCCCGGGCAGGGCCGGTTTGGGTCTCTCGTCCCCCGCTCCTGAGCCTTTCCGTGCCTAAAATCCGCTTAAACCCCTGCAGGACGGCGCTGGTGGGGTTTGGTTTTGTTTCTTTCGTGCTTTCTAACCGCTGGGACTGCAGCAGCCCCCGGATGAGCAATAACAAGGGCACCAGGCATGCCTTGGTCCCTCCTCAGCTTTGGCATCTCCTCCCCACTGCTGGTGTCACCCCCAGCACAGAGCCGCTGGTGCTCTGAGGGCTTCACAACCATCCTGGACATCCTTGGCCAGGGGCTCCCAGAGAGCCGAGTGTCCCCCGAACACCCCCATCCTGCCCAGCCCTCACCCATCCCATCCCAGGGGCCATGAAAGCCCTGAACGCCGCTCCCCCGGCACTTTCGGAGCATAAATTACAATTATTGTCAAATAATATTGCTGTGATGAAGCCTCAGAGCCAGGACAGTGACTCATCGCTGCCGGGAGAGGCGGGGGGGGCTGCGGGTCCGCCTCCTCCATCCCCTCCGTGATGGAAGGGACGGGAGACAATGAATCAAATGCATATTTATAGTGCTGAATAGGAATTATGAGTGTTTTCAGGGTGACCTTCAGCTGGGCCCAGCAGTTAAGTGCCCATCCATTCAGGGGGATATTTGCTTCAGTGAAAGATAAAAGGAAAGATGGGGAGAAAAGCTTGGACCATACTTCTGGGGTTTGAAGGAATGCTGGTGTGCTGGGATGGGGCACTGGGAGCCACTGGGAGCTGTGGCATCACAGCCGGGCTGTGCTGGCAGAAGGAAAACCCAGGAAATCTGGTCCTACGTCATCTGTCACAGATGGGGCAGCTGCAGCAAGGGGACACGCTCAGGTGCTGTGCTGGTTGTCACAGGAAATCATAGAATTGTTTGGGCTGGAAGGGGCCTCACTTACTTCCAAGCCACCCTGACATGCTGTCTCTATTCCAAAATGTGTTACTGTCAGAAAAACCTGGTGGGGTCAGCTGGGGCACATCCAGGCTCCTTTACAGCAGCAAAACCCCAGAAATGAGATTCTTCTCATCTGACCCCAAGCCCCAGGAGCTCCTTCCCTCCTCACACCAAGGCCACAAAATTAACTCTCCCTCTGACCCCCATGGCCCTCAGACAATGCCCCTGAGCCCCAGTCCCATCTACAACCCACCATGCTCATTAGCTGTTCCTGTGTTTTCAGGAGCGTTCCCTGTTAATTAAATCACTTGAGCTGAACCCAGAGGTGACCCTAGAGCAGGATGCTCTGAAGGGGATACCAGGGATCAAACAGGGTTCGGAGCAAAGGGGTCCAAAGGGGTCTGGCTCTGTCCTGAAGTCACAGGCAGCACTGGGGTGTTGCTTTTCTCCTGGGTGATTTTCAGACTCACAGCTTCTGTCTGTAAGGTGATAATGAGAACACTGCCCTTTCCTGCCCCCTGACATACTTTGGCGCTGATCACACTAAATTTTCAGACAAAAATCCCTCCGAATTTCAGCTCTAGGTTGCTTTAAAAAAACACGTTATGAGTTTTCAGCTATTTCATTTTGACAGTTAACAAATGAGACAATAACAGTTCCTATTGAAAACAATCTCTTGCTTGGTTGTGTTGCTTTCTAGTTTACAATTGCCCAAAAGCTAATTGAAACCTCATGGTGTGTGTCACATGAAACACATGTGAATCCAAAAGCTGTTGGAACAACTTCCCCATTCACTTAATGTTTGAAAAAATCGCTTCTTGCTGGTTGCAAAAACAAAAACAAACCAAAACCCATCATTTCCAATCCTCAGTCTTGCACAGGTATAAATAAAAGCTGCTGGAACCACTTGAATTTTACCAGAAATTGGTTGATAATTAATTAGCATCAGGAGTACTTCTGAGCTTGGCTTTTATTCCCTCGGACTCAGGGAACATGAGCTTGTCACTTGCTATTAGAGGAGGCAGCTCTTGCTGACGCTGACATTGGCATCCCTTTATTTGTCCAGCACTGGGCAAAAGACATCTGAGCATGATAAACTTCACCAAGCCTAAATTTCATGCACCTCACATTCAACAGAGACTGAAGGGAGGATATTTATAGGAAGCTGAGGTTGGTCCCGCTCTCCAGGATGGGAAAACAAATTATTAAAATAAACAAATGAAAGGATTTTCTTTTTCTTTTAGCGTTTTCACAGATCACAATAATGAAAATTAAATTAAACACATCTCTTAATTAATTTTCATTCTTTTTCCAAAAGCTTTTTTATTTTCCTGCAAGTATTAAATACTCATTTTTATTTTAGAGATGCATCTCTTCTCATTCTGCTTTTGTTCTACACTGGGTCACAACTCCAAGCATGTGTCACACAGGTTCCTGAAATACCAGCAGGTATTTCTAGATTATAGGGCTTCCTATTTTCTAGAATCAAGGGGGAAAAATGCAGCTTGTTTTACTTCTCTTTTAGTTTCCAAGCCCAGGCAACCCGTGCCATGTCTCATGATCCTGCTGTCATTAAGGATTCCCGGTCATATTTGGGAAGAACGAGATTTTAAACAGTGTCTGGCCCCTTTCCAAAGCAGGTAATTACATTTTTCCTCTCTAAATTCCCTTGCACTTTCAATTGGATCCGTTATTATTCTCCATTCCCCAAGTTAAACTGTTATGCTGTGCAATTGTCTGCTCTTTCAAAGAGGTTTTGTGTTCGCCCCTGGGAACTGAGCTGATCTCTCTCTTCTGAGGTTTAATTCATTCACAGAAATGCACGGAGGTGATGCAGCTGCTGGCTGTTGATAAAACACCATTGGTTGATTATTAAAAGATGGTCAGTGAATGATTATTAACAAGCGTTCATATTTTGGATTATTTTTTCATTTATCAATGGAGTATTAAAAATCAAAATACATCATAACAGTAGAATTTACCTAGAAAAATCAATTAAACCCTGAAATGCACAAGTTGGTGCCACTTGTCTGTACCTGACCTGTGCCAAGAATTCGGCCCAAATATCCCAGAATGAGAAAGAAAGCTCCATTTATCATCTGGAGTTGCTCTGTGATCAAGGACCATTTAAAGCCCGGAGTAACCCGATTGCAGTGATGGAATTACACCGGAATGGACTTACATTGATATTGTAAGAATTGATTTTTTTAAAAGCAGTTTCAGAAGCCATATTTCTGTGTCAGCCCCTGTTATCCTCCTTCAGGATAAGAGAGCTGCTTTGGGTGATACTTGGCTGGGCCAGTGCCTTACATCACCCCCCAGGCTCAGTTTCATATAAATCAGGATATTTGGTAAGAGCCAGCATGGGAGCTCTGTTTATATGTTCCTCTGTCAGTATGAAGTGTCAGCAGGCCTTATTAATTCCTTGTCCACCAAAGGAAATCTCCATTCCTGTTTCCTTGCCATCTCCTGGCCTCCATCCTTAATCAGAGGTCAGGTGCTCTTTGCAAAGGACGTGGCTGGGAAGATAAATGGACACGAGACTGAGTGTTCCCCATGGGGCATCTGTGTGTCCCATCCCCTGGGATCCCTCCGTCAGGGAACATCCTGGGAGGGGCCTCATGGACCCTGGTCTGGACTAGCATTTTTGGATGTGACAGCAAAGCAAAGCAGCTCCTGGAGTAAATACAGCAATAAACAGCATCTCCTGTAATGGGCAGCACCAAAGTTTTGGCTGCTGAAGGCAACTTCCAGTTCTTCACGAGACCATTACTCCCACCCCATGGGGAAGAAACACACAGAAAATCTTGGTTTTTTCCCCACCATAAAAGATCTTTTGGCTTCTCCGTTCCACTTTGTCTGCCCCAAACCACTGAGTAACATCACTGTGCACCGTGGTACAGGCACGCTGACTTCCAGTGATGGATGAGACAATCCCTGTGTACGGAGATTGTTTGGTGCTCGCAGCTCTTTGAGTAAATGACACAGCACAGCGCAAGCTTCATTATCAATATTGCCTGGAAATACCAAAAACATTGGAGGCTGCAGTTTAATTTGGATGCTTATAATAAGCTCGGGAGAAATGGAAATGTGTGACAATAACAAAACACTGCAGCAGTGATGCCAAGCAGCCTCGAGCAGCTGATGAATTTCTAGGCCACGAGGGATGGAGTTGCAGGTGCCGGGGGATCCTTCTCCACCTCTTGTTCAAACAAAAGTGATGCCGGGAAGTGACAATGTCTGGAGCTCCAGCAAATATCCCTGCGGCCTCTGGGGCCTGAGGAGATGTAGAACAAGAGCTGCTGGTGTGCAGCTTCCTCGTGGGACTGTTCACATCACTCAGCTGCAGGGCTCCTGCCTGCTAAATGAAGCAGATTTTTCTCCATAAAGGCAGTGGAGCGATAGACTCTTCACTGCACAAGTTCAACCAAACGCTTGGAATTACCCCAGGAAGGTGAACTTCCTCTCTCCCAGCTCAGAAAGTTTGGAGACTGAAGCCAGACAACAAATAGCTCCTCCAGGAAGGTTTTTTGGAGGTACATAAGCACCTAGGCATGCAGATAGCTACCTAGTGGAACTAATTTGTTTACAACATTTACGGGAAAATCTTAATAACCAATGTCTATATTTAGCCTTAATGCCTTTGAAAATCCAAGCTCTACATCCCTGTGCTCACTGTCCCCATCCACTCCTGCAGGACTATGGGAAAAAGCCAAAAATAAACCCGCAGCCAGCACAACCCTCCCTTGGTCCTGATTTTGTCAAACCAACCCAAAGGGTGCTGCCCAGTTTGGACTCTTAATTACCCAGCTCATTACAAAATCAAGTCCACTCAGTTTACCTGAATTACCCCCTGGTTCTCCCACTGCCCTCCCCTCCCCAGATCAAAGCCCTGCTCCATCCTGCTTGATTTCCATTGCAATTTGCCAGACAGCTCTCAGCTGCAGGGAAAAATAAAATCAATCTATTTTTCCACTCCCTCATCCAGCAGCTTCATGCTCTGCCTGGCATCGAGCCTCATGCTGGCAGGACGAGTTCCCCAGCAAGTGGCCACCACCAAAGCAGCCCAGGGCCATTTGGTCACTGAGTTTCAGAGCTGCTGGAGCAGGAGCCACAATGATCTGCCTGAGTGTGCCACGGGCTCAGGAGCAGAGTTTGGGCTCTGTGTAATGGGATTGCACTTCAGTGGTTTCAGGATATTAATAGCAGGATTAACCTGAAACAGCTGCAGTAAAAAATTGATTATCGAGAACAATAAATCATCTCACACATGCAAGCAGCCTGGGGGTTTTTTGCATTGCAAAGCCATGAGTTTCTCTACAGGATTGTAGCTCCCCCAGAACGGAGCAATACTCAGGAAAAAACCAACCAAAATATGATTAAACTATTTTGGGAATGCAGAAGGCAAAGGAGGAGAAGGCTGCTGGATTTTACAGCTCTAAGATACAGACACAAGTAATGTGACTTCTTTTTCTGCCCCTCCCCACCTCTACCTGCTGACCAGTTCTTTCCAGAAGACTTTGGGAATGACTTTGCAGGACCGGGAGCAAGGACAAGATGTGGCTGCTCTGGGCATGAAGGACATGGGAAGGAGTGTGGCTACTTCAGCATCCAGCAGCTGGGTGATGGCCTGCTCCCCCTGCATCCCAGAGCCCTGAGCTCCCTGGATTTGCTCCTGCAGTTTTCCATACACAGCCCCTGGAATTCAGAAGGGCTACTGCTAATGGCCCAGCCCTCTGGGTCCAGCTGCCTTCCCCCACAGGAACAGGGATCCAACAGAGCTGCAGTGTTTGAAGGACACTGAAGCACCAGATACCCAAATCCACCCCACAAAATCCACAGCTGGAATGTGAACTGTCATTTCCATGGAGGCAGAAGTGAATAACTCCTGCACGGGGGTTGAGTCATCTGCTCCCAGCTCCTGATCCAGACCGGAAACATTGAGTGAGCCCCAGGAAGGGCCCTGCTCACACCCAGGGAGCTGAATTATTCCTTGCACTGGGGCAGATTCCTTGACCATCAGCTGTGGCATTGCCATGCCAAATGCATATCCACGGAGCTGGGGAGGAGCGGGGCTGGGAGGGAAAAAGGATGGGCCTCAGCCTCTGAAGCAGGCTATTTATAACATCAAGGAACATTTCAGGGGATAATTTAAAAATATTCCACAAGCACAGAAGCAGAAAAAGAGACATTTGGTTTGGGATTGGAGTCCTCTGCTACACCCAATCCCCATCCACACCAACCGAACTTGGAGCACACCAGTACCAGGGCTCTTTTCACTTCTAGGTGTCTCCTGGGTACTCTCAAGTGCAGTTCAGCTGTTGGAAGGTGCTAGGTATTTCTACAGCTCAGAAGGTCCCTGTCCCTTCCATCAACTCTGATCTGCACTGGGAATCCACAGATCACAGTCCCTTCCCAGCCCTCTGGCTCTCGAGTGCGTGAGGAATTACACCACAGCTGCTCTGTGCTCCTTGTGAGAGCAGAGCAGGACTCTTCACAGGGACAGATGGGACAGGAGGTGCCAACTGCTGCCATTAAGCCAAAGCCAGTCCATCCATCCAGTTCATACCACTGGGCCACAGGTCACTGCTTTAGTTTGAGAATTACTATTTACAGCCAGTGACAAAAATCTAGATCCAAGTCAAGGAGATCACTGAGACACCCAGGGACTGGCCAGTTGGAACCATGGAATCTGCTGACCTGGGTTAGTGTTGGCATCAGAGGCAAAACACCCACAGTGCCTGAGGGTTTATTGGGAACTGCAGCAAGGCTCCCTTGAACCCCCAGAAGGAGCCTTTTCTAGAGCCACATCTGGGCCAGGAGGAATCCAGAGAGAGATTAGCAGATTGGGTGTCCCAAAGCCTGGCACACATTGCAGTGGTGGTGGAGTCAGGGCTTGCAAAGTCTGGGATGCAGGTGGAGGAACTGGCAGCCCTTCCAGCAGTGCTCCCAGAGGGGTGAGACTCCTCCACTGCTCCCCTTCCTGTTCCTGCAGCACATGGAGCTGACCCACACATCCCCCAGCCCTCAGCCCCCACTCTCTGGGGAGCAGCAGCCTTTGGGTAACAGTGGACAAGCTGCTGCTTTCCCAGGTAACTCAGCTGGGCTGTAAATCAGATCCACGCTGCCAGTCCTTCCCTGCAGAGCCCCAGGCAAGGTCAGAGTGAGCCCTGAATTCCCTCCCACGGGAAGAGCCCATCAATGTCCCATCCTGTGTCCCTATACCCAGCTCACTCTGATGCCGTGCCCCACCTCTTGGAGCAGCCCAAGGCAGTCCCTTTGGAACACCTGGCACCAGCAGCACAGCTCCTGCCTTGCTGCTTCAGTTGTTCTGCCCACCACAAAATAAAGTACAGTGAATTTGCAATAAAAAGGAAAAAAAAAAAAAAACCCAAACCTGTGGAGTTTGTCTTTGCCATCTCATTCTGCTCTTGGGTAGGACTCTGGCAGTGTCCAAACTCCAGCTCCATTCCAGCCAGCCTGGCAAGGGGAATGGGACCAGTTTTGCTTGTTTCTACCACAGACACTTTGACCATCACTCCAGGAAACCTGGCTTTATTGTTGTCATACAGAAAAACACATTTATGATGGGTAAGATCCCCTCTCCAATTCAGATGCTGGTTTATTGGTACAGGAGGCCTAAATCCCGGGATTTTACTCAAGAGGAATTCAGCTTGTCTCTCTCCAATGCTCCAGCAGATAAGATCCAAAGCAGCAGGTGTGCCCTTATCTGCCACATCCACACCTGGAATTTTCTTCCCCAGTGGCCAGCTCCAGCTCCCTGCTGTCCCTCACGTCAATGTGCTGAGGCTAACCCCCAGTTTTGTTTGTTTTCTGTGTGATTTCCACCATTTCTATAAAGATGTTTGTCACCAAATCCAAACATTTCATATCTATAGCCTGTATATACACATAGAACGTCATCCCTTTCCTCCTCCCCCTCTCATTTAGAGAGCACGTGGAATTCAGGGCTGACACTCAGGATGGATTGCACTGAGCTCAGAGAGACACCAGATACGCATTTCTTTGCAAAAAGCCCAAACTTCCCTGTTTAAATCCCTTTGCCAGACTGATGGTTGGTATTTAAACAAGCGCATGGCATTTTCTGAAGCACTTTATCCACTTTAATTAAAAACTTTTATTTATAGAGCAGGGCAGGTGTGCTGTACACCAGCAGGAAGTTACAGTCCCCACTTTGGGTTGCAGGTGGCTTTTTGCAGTAACCAGCACATAATCACTGCTAAACTGGAATAAGCACCATCGATTGCTGTCTCTAATAGAGGATATGATTTTAAAGAGCTCACAACACCAGCCTGTTCAAGCTTATTGTATTTATTGATCGAGACTGTGAGGACCGTGATCACGTGTGAAGCACCAGGTTGTTCATCAGCTGTTGGCTATTCAAAAGGAGCACTCAAAACTGCCCAAATGAAAAGGAGCACTCAAAACTGCCCAAATGGCATCAAAGAAGAGCAAATGCTGCTGTGGGACGGCTTTGTCCCCATCCCATGACCACAGAGGGCAGTGGGGATGCTCCAGGCACAGCGGGCTCCTGACCTCTCCTGGGCAAAAGGCAGAGCAGGAAAAGCCAAGCCCCACACCTCCCATGAAACATCTCACCACCAGAAGCAAGAGGGGAGGCAGCCCCTGGCTGCAGGTGCGCGCACAGCAAAGCAAAAATAGCAGCCAACAAGTTGGGCAGCCCCTCATCTAAACCAGAGGTCAAGAGTTTGCTCTCAGAAACTGAACCTGGCTGCTGGCAAACACCTCATTTTCATGCCCTTTTTAACTTGCCTCTTCTCATCCAGTGACTGCTGCTGCTGCCCAGGCTCTGGAACTGGAATGTGACAACACAACTCATCAGTGATCACTCCTCACCCTTTTTTTGCCATATCACATTGCATACACAACCCCACAGCCTGGGCACAGCATCACAGCTCCTCAGGGCGTGAGATCCCTGCTGCAGCTCTGCTGGGAGCAGCAGAAAGGAGTTGTTGTTCCAGGGAGGGTGAACAGGGAGCAAAGGGCAGCATTGTCACTGTCTTGGTTTGCAAAGACAGGTGTCTGCTAAGGAAGGCAGGACCCCCCCTGAAATGGAAAATGTAAAGCCCCTCCCTCCAAATTGTTATAATTTTGAGATTAAGGGGCTCTCAGGCAAAGATTTGGGAGCAGGAATAACAGTTCTTTACTAGGGAAGAAAATAAAACAATGAAATAAACAATGCAATAAATCAAAACAGCACTGCCAGAGTCAGAACATGCCCTGACCCCCTGTGGGTCAGGGTGGTGGCAGCAGTGCCATTCCATGGTGGCTCAGCCCTCCTGCAGTGCCAGCTGTGGTTCTGCTGGAGCAGGGATCCTGCACAAGGCTGGAGTTTTCCTCTGAAGCTCCAGGGCTGCTGGAGATGGGCCTGCTCTCCCTCTGGGAATGCAGGGAGAAGAAAGCTGCTCCTCTGGGAATGCAGGGGGCAGAGGCTGCTGTGCTGTTCCAGGCTCAGATTGTATCCAGGTAGGAATGCTTGGCTCCTGCCCTGGGCGCAGCATCTCCCCATGGGATGATGGAATTTGATCAGCCATGCAGGGACACTCAGTGGCCATGGACAGCAGAGATCTCCTGGAGGGAGGATTGGCTGTGGCAGAGATAAAGAAACCTGCCCCATGGACAGCAGAGAACTGCCCCAGCTCTGACAGATGGTGATAGAACACACACCCCCATTTCCAACCTAAGACACTCCCCAAGGAGAGCACAGCACCTGTGTGATAAGGAGAGGAGCTCTAGGCTAGTCAGGAATCATTTCCAGACATCCAGAAATCTCATTTCCAGATAGGACTCCAGGGAACCAGTTGGGAACCCAAGGCACAAACCCACACATGACACAGCACAACCTGAGCCAAGGGCTGAGCTGAATATCATCTCCTGAGCCCTCCACTGAGAGCCAGGGCTGACCCACTGGGTGGGACTGTCCAAGCAACCAGAGCCAGGTGGAACACATTTATGGAGTTCCTTTAAGGACTGATTTTGCTTCAGAATTCCTAAATTACCCTGGAAAAAGGGTAGGATGTGCAGATGAAGTGTCTTCCCTGGCTGTGGTACTGTCCTCCCCGTGTTCCCTACAATCAGCAGTGTCAGTGGCTGCTGCCATCTCTTCGTTCTCCAGATCATCTCTGTTCTCTTCATCTCTGTGCTCCCCAACCTCACTCAAACTTTCCCACCACAGCCTCATGACAGATGCATTTCCCAAGGAGCACCTACATGATTTAATGTCTTTCTGGTGCCCAATCAGGCATTCTACTTAAACAAGTCCAAATTAGCCTTGCGATTTCCTTGTCAGATCATTAGCCACGTGTGCTTTCATGCAACTTTCCACTTAAATCTGGGCTTTAAGGGTTTTTTCTGTCCAAGCTGTTCTAAAGCATTGTGTGCTATTTATCAAATAAAAGGTCTCAGTTGCTGTTCTGGTGCCACAACCCCCCAGTGCTGGGGATTTTTCAGTGTCCTGATGTGACACTTAGACTTGAGCTCCTGTCTGCTCTGTGTTGCTGTTTATAGCAGCAGCGAGCACTCAGCCTATTAAAATTTGGGTTTTTCTGTGCCTTCAGAAGGAGGTGACCAGACTCCGGTGCTTGAGGAATGAGGATCTTTGGTGTAGCAGGTTGATAGTTAAATGTGCAACACTACAGACAGTCCTGGTTTTGGAGGATGTGTCCCTATGCCCCAAATCAGGGAAATTATTAAATCATTTGGTTCTTAGAAAGCCAAAGGAAGATCAGTGGTTTTTGCAAAAAATAAAAAAGTCCTTTACAATTTGCTGCAGGCTGCATAGTCCCCCTTGTGAGAACAAGCCTTGCTTTTTCTAGCATTTCTTGTTAAAATCCCTGCCAAGTCCCCTGCCTAAAGGGTAATTCAGAATTCCCAAGGTTAACAATGCTAGCAGCCTCCTGGCCTATGGGTCTGCATTTTTATACATATCCCAAATGCATCTAATTTACCACTTAAATGCTCTGGGTTGTACCAGGGGGAGAAAAGCTTCCAAGATCAAACACTAGGCAGTGTCTCCTAATAAACTCTGCTAAAATGATATGGAACAGCGTTTGTGGAACAGCTCAGGAGCTGCAGGAGCAGCCTGTGTCCTGCAGCCTCAGCCCCAGCACTGACCACTCACAGAGACAAATTAATTCCAACTTGTGCCAAAACTCAGCAAATGTCCTGTCACCAGAAACTTGTTTGAAACTAAAAATCTTCCTTTTCTTGGGAAAGAAAGGCTCGTCCTGAGCCAGCAAGGCTGTGGGCAATGCAAGGAGACAGCAGGAGGGGTGGGAAGCTAAAGTGGCCCTGGGGACTCTACCCTTTGGTGTCCCCAGTAGCCCAGAGGGAGCTGCAGATGGGGCCCACGCAGTCTCAGAGGTTCCTCTGCAGCTCTGAGAGTCTCTCTGTGCTAAGGGAGCAAAGGGGAAAAGGGGAAAAGAACCATTTCCATCAAGCGACAGAGCAGGGGTCACCCAACTGCATCTTCCCCCACAGAAATCCTGCAGGGGAATACAAGAAGGAACCTGATGAGGAAAACTTGAAACCCTGGTAGTGTTTATTGGCGGCAGGAGAAAGGGGGCTGGAGGCTGTGGGAGGGGAAGGCAGGAGCCGGTGCTCCTGGCAAAGCTCAGGGAGGAGAATTTGGCTGCACCAGCCTTGGGTTGTGTGGATTGGAAGAGCTGGAGGTCTGCAGGGAGCAATAACGGAGAGTAGTAACTTCACAAAGCAGTGGGGAAACGCTTTGGGGATCTGGGACAGGCACACTGCTGGGAGAGCAGGGATGAGAGCTTAACACAGCCCCTGTGGGCTGGGGTGTGAACACAGATCCTGCTGGAGCCCCAAAACAGCGGCCTGGCTGCCTTCCCAGCCCACCCTGCTTGTGTCCAAGGAGAAGGGGGGTGACAGGAGCTGTCTGTCTCTCCTGCCTGGCAGCTGGCAGCTCTCCTCCTCCTTTATCATCCTGCCCAGCTCATTGCCAAGATTTTATGCAAAGCAGAGGAGCCTCATTAAGTGATGCTGAAAGCACTCCCCTCTTGGTGTTAGATGTGACACCCATCTAAGTGAGCAAAATGTTCTGGCTGGGTTAATGCTTTGTGCAGGTACAGAATGACTGGGGAAGGTGCAGAGTGGAATGAAATCCGGCCCGGGGAGGAAGGAGAACTGACTGAGCTTGCAAAGTGTGTCAGTCTCAAAGCTGGGAAACAAGCCCAGACATCCTCATTGTAAGTCTGATATTCAGCTGCACATGCCAAATGCCTTCTGACTTCCCTGACAGAGCTCCAGGGAGCAAATCCAGAAGGACAGTGACATCTCCTCTGGTTTAGCAGCGTTTCCTGCAGTCCATGGACAGGCAGAGCTTGGGTTTCATGTTCCAAGCCCCATCCATGCAGCCTTTGGAGGGATTCCTTGGGGTCTGGTCCTCAGGGATTCAAGAAGTGTTTGGACAATGCCTTCGGGCACAGGGTGGGATTGTTTGGGTTGCCCTGTGCAGGGCCAGGAGCTGGACTTTGATGATCCTTGTGGGTCCCTCCAGCTCAGGATGTCCTAAGATTTTCAATCAGGCAGCTCTGTTGCAGCCAAAGGTGCTGCTGCAATTGATACTGGGTGAGTTTGTTCTGCAGTTCCTCATGGCTGGAACTCCCCCTATCCATCACTTTCAGGAGCATCTGACCCAAAAAGCGTCAGCTCAGACCAAATCCCTGTGGCAGATGTGTTGTGTTCAGAGATAGGGTGGGAACTGGAGCACCCCCAGCCATGAGCTGGCCACCCAGAGAGTCTGAAGAGCTTGGGGTGCCTCTGGAAGGGATCCAAGGGACCTGGGTGCCACAGGGCTTTGGCTTTGATTGTTTTTCTCTGAAAAGGGCCGTTCTGATGGTGTGGTGGGAGCAGAGGGCTGGGACAGCACCTCCAGGGAATCCTCCCTGCCTGGGCAGGTACAGGGAGCACCAGCACATTGAACTGGTGGCAGCCTCCGTGGCAGGGGGAATGGCAAATTCTGATTCTTCTGGATAACAGGAAAAGAGGTACTGAGATGGAGAATCCCAAATTAGAGCACTCCGGGCATTGCCAGTGGTGCTTTTGGGGCTGCTGGGAAGTAGGGGTGGTAACAGTACTGGGTTCTGCTGCTGAAAGGCAGGATCTTGGAGCTGCTGGGGGAAGATTATCCTGAACTGGTGCCTGAGTGAATCCCAAACACCTCAGAGCACCTGCTGCCCCCAAAATGGGGTCAGACAAGGATTTTATCTTCCCTATTTTTGGTAATTCCTTAATTATGGAGATCTCCAAAGGTTACAGAGGTGGTACCCGTGCAGTTGAGTCTTGCGCTGGGAGCAAGAGTTCATTTGCTTCTCCTCTGCTTAAGCCATGTAAAAATTGTTTCCATCTGTCTGCTGGAAAGCAGAGTAGAGGATGTATAACTGCAGAATTTGTCAGACAAACCAGTGTTTAAAGTATCCCTCCTCCCTGCATCCCATTCCATCTCCTCTCCCTGTCTCTTGTCTCATTCAGGGTATTATTAACTCTCTCTGTAGCCGTGGCTCTGCTCACAGCACAGCATTGAACCAAGCAGAGCAACAGCTGCTTGAGATGCAGCAAAATTCATCTCTCTGCTCTCTTAGCTGGAGGCCTTGGCCCACACCAGGGAGAAGGTAAAAAGCAATTCATCCAGGAAAGCTGGAAAATTCAATCTGTTGTAGCAGGGAGGGAGGTTTAGGCCCCATGAGGATCCTTCAGCTCCCACAGTCCCTGCTGGCATTGCTGCTTTCCAGCAGGGACACAGTGACAGGGAGGTGTTGACTTGGAGTCTTCATTCAGCTGCCCAGGTGAGCAGCTACTCAAAACCCACTATGAATTCAGTTATCTTAATATAGTTTAGGTTGAATGAAGACATTTTTATTCCAGGCTAAATGAGGTGTTTTTGATGTCAGCTACTAAATTATCTCATGTAATCCGCTCGCTGCCGCCTGCTGAAGCAATGAGTGTCTGTGCTTGGGAGAGGCAGAGTAATTTGCCTGCAAATGTCTTCAGAGCAGCACGACTGTGACCTTACACTCTGAGACATGTGACAGAGCTGCTGTGGAGCTGCCGGGAGCAGAAATCCCTTCCCTAGTCCAGGCGGGATCCAAGAGGAGGCAAAATAATACAGGAGAGGGCTGAGACTTGTTGCCGGCTCCACCTCTGTAGAGAAATAATTTCCTCACTCACCATTTAGATTTTATTTATTTCCCAGCTTTTTTTAATGGGAATCTCATTGATGGTACTTAGGGGCAGAAAGTGGATGATGGGGTGGGCAGCTCTAGCTCAGGTGGTACAATCACAGACTGGTTTGGGTTGGAAGGGACCTTAAAAACCATCTCATTCCACCCCCTAGAGACACCTTCCCCTAGACCAGCTTGCTCCAAGCCCCATCCACCCAGCCTAGATCCAGGTTCAGGCCGGTAATTCAGGAATGGCCACTGTGCCCACAGACTGAGGCCAGCTTTCTCCTCCAGGGTCTGACTCCTGATGGCAGCAGGAGAAAGGATGCACTGCACCAGAGCAAGCCTGAGGCTCAGCCCCTCTTCCCTTCCCAGCTGGCAGCTCTTCCCTCTTCTCCCACAGCAATTCCCTGACTCATTCTGTGTGTGGATGCATGTGGAGCAGTGGTTCCTGCAAACCCTTCATCCTCTGTGGGCTGAAACCCATGGCCACTTATTTTGTGAAACCATGGCCACTTATTTTGTGTCTTCAGCACCTTCCATGTCCTCACACAGATGGAATCCCACAGCCCCTGATGTGGGATCAGGGCCTGAGCTCTGGTGTCTCTGTGCCGCCCCTGTGGCAGAGCTGGAGTGTCCCCACGTGCCCACTGTGCAGTGCTGTGCAGTGCTCAGGGTGGATCTGCTGGATTATCACCTCACAGCCCTGCAGTGGCTTTGCTGCCTCTCAGACTTAAGTCCCTGAGGGACAGAGCCCTTCTTACTCCCTCTGCCTCCCCGGAGGGAGGTTGTGCTTCAGTGCAAGAAACCTGCCTGGAAACAGGCTGGGAATGTTTAGCCTCGGGAAGTGGCTCTGGAAGCAGCTTGGGCTGAGCAAAGAGGGAACTCCAGCACTGGGACGAGATTCCGAGTGGGGTTATGCAGAGGGTGTTTAACATTCACAGCAGTGCTGGCTGCAGGGTGAGCTGCTCCTCCTGCATGGCCAGGAGCTCAGGGAGGGCCACAAAGGCAGCTCCTGGGGAAGGAATAACAGCATTCCCCACAGTAATCCTGCTGGCTTCACCCTCTGCATCCAAAGTGGTGAGATCAGGTGCCATCTAGTGTAAACCCTTCCTCCTAATGCACATCTGACTCCATCCACTTATTTCTGTTATTTCTTCCTTTCCCTGCTTTCATAAGCAAGCTCTGAAACCCTCAGCTGCTGGAACAAAAGCAATTCAGCCTTTTCCCAGGAGATTCTGCAGCAAAAACCTCACCAAGTCCTCCTGGTGCTGTCTGCAATGCTAAAGGGAAGGTAGGAGAGAGATCCTACAGCAACACCTATTCCACAGCCCAGCCGGGGAAACCAAACAGGGATGGGATGGGATGGGATGGGGTGGGATGGGATGGGATGGGATGGGATGGGATGGGATGGGATGGGATGGGATGGGATGGGATGGGATGGGATGGGATGGGATGGGGGGTTCAGTCTGTGGATGGGGGATGGCACAGCTGCTCTGGGCTGTCCCACGTGCCCCTGGACAGATCTCCTCCCTCTGTGGCATCTACAAAGTGGTTGTGGAAATGGTTTGTTGCAGGGAAGAGTGAATGGGCCTGATGCATCCTGTGCTGAACTCAGGAGATGTTCCCTCCCCCTGGACAGCGTGTGTTAGTGACCATTTCCATGCGCCCTGCCCTGGGTTTCAAGGCATGAGAGCAGATTGTACAGCCCTCCCACCCCTGCTGCTCTCTGTGCTGAGTGTTCCTGGGTATTCCCTGGCCAGGGTCCCTGTGGAAGGAGTTCCAGCCCTTCCAACCCCCCAGCCCCACCAGCAGGTCACTGGGCAGTGAGGGCAAAGGCTGAAACCCCCCTTGGAGAGCTGCTATAAATCCAGCTGGCACGGATCAGTGCAGGATGTGTCTGTAAATATTTATTCTTTTCTCTCCTGCCAGCTGACTCAAGGACCATCAAATCCTCGTGCTGCCAAGGTGTTTTGTGCTTCTTGAACTGGAGTGTGCCTGCTCATCCTGACATGCACGGCCCCAAACTCCTTCCTCGTGCAAAGGTGACTGGAAAATCCTCAGTTTAACTCCAGTCTGAGGTGTAAAGTCAGGGGGAGAATTAGGTGAGTGTGAGCTGATGCCTTGAATGTTCCCAGCAGGGGATTCCTCTTTCCCGAGGACCAGGGGAAGGGCTGGGGCTCAGTCCGGCTGTGAGAGCTTTGCTCGGAGCCAATCTCCGGGATCTGCAGCTCCAGAGCAAGGCAGCCCTGCCTCGGGGGAGGAGAATGAATATTTCAAAATGTAATCAGAGTCACTGGGGAAATGTGACAGGATTTAAACGATGACATAACATGCTTGTCTTGTCTTTGCTGCCGGTGCTAATGAGCAAGAATTGAGAGCATTAGCGATCTATCCACGGGCATTAGCGCATGGTGTGGGGCAGGGATCGCAGCCCTAATTCGTCTCATCCTCGGCTGCCAGCGCAGCCACTTTGCCTGCGCGCCGCTCTGGGGTTACTCAGGCTTTACCACAGCACTGCCCATCACCTACACCTGGTAGTAGCTGGGTTTTATCACCTTTGTTTCCCTAAGAGATGCCAGAGCGCTTTTTCCTGCCTTCTGGCAAGATTCAGAACTGTGATGGTTCATCTCAGAGATGAACCCCATCTCTGAGAGGGTTTTTTGATCTGTTTTCTCTTGGCCATTTGTCACTTTAAGAAAACTTTAGGCATTCAGAACAGATTCTAACATCAAGAACAGATTTTCCTTCTTATATTTTTTCGTTTGTTTGTTTGTTTGTTTGTTAAAACTAATATTTGTTCTCCCAAAAGCCTCATCTCTGCAAGAAAACCAGAGGGGTTGGGCTGGAAACAAACAAATAAAAACCTGCAGAGAAACAGAGAAAGGACCCAGGATTCAAGCCTGTCCTGCCTATTTTTCCTATCTCGCCAAGCTCCCAGCTCCTCTCGGTGGGATTTTCAGCAGAACCTCACAGAGCCCTGTCAGAAGGTCTGGGCTGGCCACGGTGTGATGGGTGCAGGGAGGGCATGGTGCCAGCTTCCTGGGCAGGAGATTGGGCCGCTGGCATCTCCCTGATGGTAGGAAATGAATTTTGAAGAATCAACTGGCCGATATGATGGATTAGATGTCTTTGCCCCACTACATTTAATCGATGGCAGTGGGTATTTATGGCATTATATACTACAAATCTATAATGATTAGTACCTCATTAACTTTGTCTTTTGATTGTCTTCCTGCAGTGTTGTAATAAGGGAGCCCAGAGCTCTGCATGCCTCTCCAGCCTGGCAGGGACGGGTTTGCAGGCTGGAGGAGATGAGAGAGAAGCTTTGGATGAAGAGTGTGACCCTGCAGCCCCATTATCCTCTGAGTGAGTGGAGGAATCTTGGTGTAAATCATCCCCACCAGGAGAGAGGCTCATTGTTCCAGGCCTCCAAGATCTCAATCCTGTGTTCCTGTGGCAATGCTTGAAAAAAAGCTCCCAGCAGTGGGAGTGGGTATTGAGGAGTTTCCCGGTGCTCTGGCAGCATTCCAGGGCTGTCACAGCAGGAGTGAGCTGCTCCCTGGGGAATTTCTGGTGTTGCACTTTCCCCTGGGGCACAGATAGATGCCCAGGGAAAGAACAGTCTCAGTGAGGAGCTGTAAGGAGCACCCCCCTTTCTGCCCTAGACTTTGTCCCCCCAAATCTGTGCAATCAGACCTTGCAGCTGAGTTCTCTGCTGGCAGGGCTGAGTTGTGCTCCTGATGCAAACCTGCAGGGATAGTTTGTACCACTGCAGTCACTTCCACCACTGCAGAAATGCTTGGGAAGCTGGCCCATAAATCCTGCCAGACTGACAGGCTTTCACAACCAGACTGATAAATGTATTTGAATTAGGTAAATGTTTTCAAATGAGATAAATACCTTCCAATTAGGTTAGCTCTGTGTGAGTTTGTCAATTCCCAGTGTGAGTGAAGCCCCTGATTTTCCCACCTGCTGGGAGGCTGAACTTGTGCAAATGAGCTCTGCAGCACTCAGGTCTGATGTGAAATTGTTGGATGTATTAACAGAGCTCTTCAGAAAGGGACTGTACTTCTCCCAGATTCATTTGGTACTCCCCAGCCAGCCCCAACATCAAAAGGATGTGAAGGTGCTCTGAGAGCTGAGCCCCTCTGCTCTGGAGATGGAGAGAGCTGGAGTTGCTCAGCCTGGACAAGGGAAGGCTCCAGGGAGAGCTCAGAGCCCCTGCAAGGGCCTGAAGGGGCTCCAGGAGAGCTGGAGAGGGACTGGGGACAAGGCATGGAGGGACAGGACACAGGGAATGGCTCCCACTGCCAGAGGGCAGGGATGGATGGGATCTTGGGAATTAGGAATTGTTCCCTGGCAGGGTGGGCAGGCCCTGGCACAGGGTGCCCAGAGCAGCTGGGGCTGCCCCTGGATCCCTGGCAGTGTCCCAGGCCAGGCTGGACAGGGCTTGGAGCAGCCTGGGACAGTGGGAGGTGTCCCTGCCATGGCAGGGGGTGGAACCAGGATGATCTTTAAGGTCCTTTCCAACCCATTCCATGGTTCTATCAGTAAAAGCATCCCAGCCTGTGTGTGAGGTGCTGCACTCCAAGAGCAGCCAAGATCTCCAGCAGGGGGATGTCCCTGCCTGAAGGGTGGAGACTGGGCTGGGGCAGTGATGGACCCTGCAGGAGAATTCAGGGTTGGAGGCATCAATTCACACTGACCCCATGCACAAGATCAACCCCAAATCAAGCAGGAAGGCACCACTGAGGACAAAGAGTCTGTGCTCCCCCTCCATGCTGCAACTTCCCAGCCTGTCCTCTGCCATCAGCTCATCTGTGGGAATGCTGGACTTGTCTGACAATTTCTACAGAGTGAATAAACCCAGTCCTGTGCAGTAAATTATTCACAGCCCCAAGGCTGCCTCCTTCTGCAGGTGCTCCCTATGGCATGGCTCCCCAGTCCTAAAATGGCCTCAGAATCATGGAATCACAGAATGGTTTTGCTTGGAAGGGACCTTAAAGCTCATCCAGCTCCAACCCCCTGCCATGGGCAGGGACACCTCCCCCGAGCCAGGGTCACTGAACTCCCCTGTCCCATCCAGGACAGGCAGCCCTCAGGAACAGGCTCTGTGGCCTTAAACTGAACAGCCACGGTGCCCAAACCAGAGTGGGCACTGAGCTGATCCTGTGCCAGCGGCAGCTCTGCCTGTCCCTGACACCCAGGCCCACATCGTGACTGAGCCATGATTTGTGCTGGGCATTAAAAGAAAAAAAAAGAAGCTGATGACGCAAGTGGCTTTTTCTTTCAGGCATTTCAAGCAGGACTGGAGAGTGCATAAGTGCAAGAAATTGCTGGAGAGGGGAGGAGGCTTGCAGCTCTTAAATCATCTGGCTCTGCCATGCAGGGTTACACTCAGTGGTGTTGGCACTGTGGAGAGATCACTGCAGGCAAATCGGGGAGAGCTTCTGCACCTTGAACAGGCTTTTTCAGCAGAAAATGGAGCAAATGTAGGTTTGTTTGAATGTGAGTTGCTTTGACTTAGGGTTTTAGTAAGTGTCACAGCATTCCAATGGCTTGAAATGAAAATATGGCTGGGAATACAGGTGAAACTATTGCTGTTTGATTTGATTCAGTTTTTAATCTACACTATCTAAATGACTGATAAACTCTAACCCTGTGCTGTTCTCCCCATGGAAACATTAGGGTTTGCTGCTAAAATTCTCATCTTTGATGTTCTCTTGCACAATGGAAACCACCAAATTCCCACTCAAATGAAGCTCTTTGGGGCTGGCTTTGCTTAGGTACAGTCTGTGTGGCACTGAGCTTGAGGAGATTTGTAGATATGCAGATACAGAAGGATTTAAGGAGTGTCAGAGTGTCCTACCCCCTCTGCCTGCTTGGACCCTGCTCTTCAGGATCTGCCCCAGCTGGGACGTGTCAAACTGAACTTGCTCTGATGAAGCACAGCAGCCTCCATTCACTGGAAACATTCCTGTTGTGAGTGGTTTATGCTCATAATGCAGAGCTCAAAAAATCTCCCTGGAAATGATGATTTCTCACTGCTCCTACGGCTTTCCTTCAAATCCAACTTCTGCCTGTTATAGCTGGAGCTGAGGTGGAGCCTGAGCCTGCTCCCTGCACTGTGGGGAACTTCTGAGCCTGAACTGTGCTGGATTCAGCTTTGCTGCAGGAAGAATGGTGCTGGCAGCCAAGGCACCCAGGAATTCTGCTGGAAAACCCTCTGGATGCTTGTCCCTCTGCACTGGCTCCTTCTGGGAGCCCTCAGCTGCAGCACTCAGCTGATTCCTGTACATGTCCAAGCTGTGCAAACCAGCCTGGCCAGGGACAGAGGATTGGGAGCCAATCTGCTAAACAGGGATTTAGCCAAGAGGCAGCCCCGAGTGCCAGCCCTCTCCTAATACTCTCTTAAGCAGCACAGGCAGCTGCTTCCTCCCTGGCCCTCCTCACAGTTCACCTCAGTCCTCCAACTGCAGCAAGGCATTTCCAACCAGAATTAGGTTTTGTTGGCTTCTTGCTACAGTGCCTTTTAATTAGGAGCACAGCTGCTCTGGAAACACGGAGCTCACTTTTCAAAGAGCGCCTCTGGAAAGTGATTACAGCGGATTAAAGCGGAAAGGTTAGGCAATTTATTCAGGTGGCACTTAGCAAACGCATCGGATTATTTGGTGCTGCAAGGATGATTTAAAAACTCACGAGAATAACACCTCTTGGGCTCCTGCTGGCCTTGAGGGACTCTGCTGGCAAGGCAGGTGGTGGAGCTGAAAGCTGGGAACGAGCAGTGCCTGGCTGCTCTGGAGCTCTCCACTGGGAGCGGGTGCTGAGGTCCCTTTGCCGGTGTCTGTCAGGACCCTGCAGTTATCAAAGGTTCAGTTCAGCCAGGAGCTGTCCCAGGAATTATTGTGCGCTCTCAGTGTCCATAAATCTTGCCTCCAGAGGATGTTTGTAGGTGATGCTGTCTGTACCTGGCATTTATCCTCTGCCCTGAGCACTTGCTGCCAACTCCCCCCTGGCAGAGCTCCCTTTCCAAATCATCACAGAATCGCTGAGGTTGGAAAAGACCTCCAAAACCATAAAGTCTAACCTTTGACTGATCCCCACTTTGTCACCAGCCCAGAGCACTGAGAGCCATATCCAGGCCTTCCTTGGACACCTCCAGGGATGGGGCTTCACCACCAGTGGTTTGGGTTAGGAGGTCCATAAAGATCACCCTGTCCTACCACCCTGCCAGGAGCTGGGACACCTTCCACCATCCCAGGTTGCTCCAAGCCTTGTCCAAGCTCTATCTTAAACACTTGCAGGGATGGGACAGCCACAGCTTCTCTGGACACCCTGAGGGGTGCCAGGGCCTCCCCACCTTCAAAGGGAACAATTTCTTCCTAGGCAGTCCTGAAGGAGCACTGTGATGGGGTGAGACTCTGGCCCTTGGAGCCCTGCAGCCCTGCACAGGACTTGCACACTGATGGGGGCATTTATTCAGCAGCAGCACCTGGGCTGAGGAAGGTTGGAGAGGTTTTGCTCAGATGTGGGAACACTCCAGAGCCCAAGACCTGCATGAACCCTCTGGTTCTGCACTGGGGAATGATTCTGGTTCTGGAAAGCTGCTCTGGCCCGAGGCCATGTGCTGCTCCCTCTCAAATGCCTGGCTTTAGTGTTTACAGCAGTGGAAAGGATAAAGCCCCCAGAAATCCATCTGATTCACTTCAAAGCTGAGGCTCCATGAGAAGACCTCAATCCTTTTCTTCTCCAAAGGGAAAGCAGTGGGAGCCCCTGTCTGGAGTGTATGGAAATGATCCAACTTGCTAATGTGTGAACAATCTAAATGTAAAACTTCTCTGAGGAGAAACTAAACCGGGGATCACCTCCAAAGGAAAGGCTCAGAGCTGTCCCATGGCAGCAGCAAGTGGATGGGGCACCCCAAGGATGAGCAGTGTCTGCTGCCAGGGCTACAGTGACAGCAAGAGAATAGAGTTATTCCCAAATGGCTGCTCTGTGTGTTTCTGCTGGGTAGCACTGGACTGGAGTTGTGCTGGCACTGGGAAACTGACTTTGGGATGTTGTGGAGTAGAGGTCAAAAGATCAGGGACCAAGTGGCACCACTGGGCAGCTCTGGCCATGGAGCAGCCCTGGTGGCTCTGCTCTGGGCACTGCCACGCTCTGCTGCAGAGGGGAGGGAGGGATGTGCTGCTCCAGGCTGAGCAGCAGAGCAGGGGCAGCTCTCACTGCATCTGCTCGTGTTCACACGTTGGGAGTCTTCGTGTAGGATTTAAAGAGGCTGGAGGAGCCCAGCCACTGCGCTGGTGGGAACAGCAGTGCTTTAAATAGAGGAGTCTGAGCAGGACTGAGCACTAACATTGCTCTGGGTGCAATTCAGAGACTTGCAGTACCTTGTTTGCCCTTCTCTCACTTTGTTTGGCTGATGGAGGCGTATTTTTGTTTTTACTCGCTTCTCTGTCCTATATTGTCCCTTTTCTTTCCAGTAATGTTGACTGCTCCATCTGCTTATTTATCAGCCCCAGTTCGAACGCGAATTTCAATTAGCAATCTGCTTTGTTTAGTTTTGTTTTAAACAAGGCATTGAGAACTCCAACAAAGCTTTAATACATAAAGCTACTTGTAATGCAGCTGTTTAAGCTCTTCCATCATATCCATGAACAAAATGAATTCTACTGCTATCAAGATTCATCTGATGAATTAGGTTTAATCCTCCTCTACTGTAGCAGATGGAAGGCACTTCAACAAAGACAGAAAGATTTCAAATAACTGAGATGGAAAATGGTCTTTGCTCAGGTGTTCCAGAAACATACAAGAAACTCAAACCTCACGTAGTAAGAAATAATTCATCCAGCAACCAGAAAAGCAGTCACTGGATTTCTGCGCTGATTCCTGATCCTTCTCTTTTGGGTCTGAGGTCACAAGTTATGTGTGTGGAGGCAGAGAACCTGTGCAGGAGGTGGGAATGTGATTCTGTGAATCCCACCTATCTCTGTTTGCAACACCATGTGCCTGAGGCCCTGCCAGCTTCTCGATCATGGGATCTGGACCCAGGATCCCTCAGGGGAAGGGCTTCTCTGTCCTGGTTGTGTTTGCTAAATGAGGAGTTAATTGCTGGGAGTTTGGGGTGGACTCCAAACCCAACATCATAGAGTGGTTTGGGTTGGAAAGGACCTTACAGATCATCCCATCCCACCCCCTGCCATGGGCAGGGACACCTCCCACTGTCCCAGGCTGCTCCAAGCCCTGTCCAGCCTGGCCTTGGGCACTGCCAGGGATCCAGGGGCAGCCCCAGCTGCTCTGGGCACCCTGTGCCAGGGCCTCACCATCCTCACTCAATTCTTAAGAACAATTTATTTCTAAGATCCAATCTAAATTTCTCCTTTTAAAAAACTGCTCCCCCAGTCATAGATCCCTTCAACACCCTGTCAGAAGCAGATGCGTCTGAATTCCGTTTAGGTGTGATTCAAACAAAGCCTGTGCTGAGCTGAACGGGTGCATCCCCAGCACCATAACTCAGCAGTTACGGTGCCCGGCGCTGTGAGGTAACAGCAATCCCACACCTGGCACGCCGGGCAATGGAAAAACAGCCCCTCGGGTCAGGTAACGGCTCCGTGTGCCGGGCAGGCTGTGCTCGGCTGTAAACCGATCCCTGCCCGGTGTCCTCTGCCGCGTGTCCTCCATCCCGAGTGCGCTCGCCATGCTGGGATGGAGGGAAGCTGCGGGAGCTCTGGGATGGGCGCGATCCATCCCGGGAGGGCTCGGGAAGGGTGCCAGGACTTCGCACCGTGCGCAGCTCCCGCCGGCGCGGGCTCGGCGCTGCCGTGCTGAGCCGCGGGCAGGGCCGGGCGCGCCGGCGAGCGCCGATGAGCGGGAGCGCTAATTGCGGGTCCCGCGGGGGCGGGCGCTGGGGCGGGGCGGGGGGGTCCGGTCCCGCCGCCGGGGCCGCTCTGTATAACCCGTCTCCCGGCAACGGCGGCCGCGTCACTTCCTGGGGAGCCGCGGGCGAGAGCACGGACAGGTGGAGCGGCGGGGCCGGCCGGCAGCGGTGCCGCCGGGGGGCCGCGCTCCTGCCCCGCTCCGCTCCCGCCCGCCTCGGCCGCGCTCCTCCCCGGCGCGCCGCGGTCCGGCCGCTCCGTCCCCCGGTGCGGCTCCGGCGCCGCGGCGATGAGCGCGGAGCTGGACGGCGTGTCCGTGCACTCCTCCTCCTCCTCGTCGGGCTCGCTGGGCTCGGCGGCGGGGCCGGCGCCGCGGCCGCTCTCGGCGAACGTGCGGCGGCTGCACCAGGCGCTCACGGCGCTGCTGAGCGAGGCGGAGCGGGAGCGCTTCATCCTCTGCCTCAACGCCTACCACGGCCGCCGCAACGTCTGCGACCTGGTGCGCTCCCTGCGCGCCCTCCTCGACGGGCCGCGCCGCCGGCAGCTGCTGCCGCTGCTGCGCCTCGTCCTGCCGCGCTCCGACCAGCTCCTCTTCGACCAGTACACGGCCGAGGGGCCCTACCTGCCGCCGCCCGGCCGCCCCCCGCCGCCCCCCGCCCCGCCGCCGGTGGTCCCGGGCGAGCTGCGGCAGGTGACGCTGCGCCGGAGCAAAGCCCACGAGGGTCTGGGCTTCAGCATCCGCGGCGGCGCCGAGCACGGCGTGGGCATCTACGTGTCGCTGGTGGAACCGGGCTCTCTGGCCGAGCGGGAGGGGCTGCGAGTCGGCGATCAGATCCTGGGGGTCAACGGCAAGTCCCTGGACAGGGTGACCCACGCCGAGGCGGTCAAGGTAAGGCGGCTCCGCTCCGGGCTCCGGTGGATGTTTCCTCCATCCCGCCTTGTCCCGAGCTCCGCTGCGCGCCCCGTCCCGCTCTGCCTCTCCGGTGCCTGTCCGTGTGCCCCCGCTCCTCCCTTCCCTCCCTGGGTCTTATCCCCGTCTATCCGCGTCCTTCCCCGGCTCCATCCCCGTCAGCCGCTGGGACCGGAGCCCCCGGTGCCGCTCTCCGGGACGCGGCGCTGGGAGCCCGCAGCCCTCGGCGGAGCGGAGCCGCTCCGGGCTTGCATCGCGCCGGCGACATCGTGCGGGACCATCGTGCGGCACCAGCCGCGCTCGGAGCCCGGCCGGAAAGTTTGCGGTGGCGATAGCGGTGCCACCCACGGCGGGGACCGGGCTGCTGGGGTGGCTCCGGGCACGGCAGGCTCGTCCTGCGCTTTTGTCGCGCCTCTGAAACGCAGCGGTGCCCGCTCGTGGCTCGCCTGCAGCCTGGGAAGCTCGTGGGAGCTGGGAATCTGCGTGAGCCGGGTTTTAAGGGACGTACTCCAGCCGCTCTAGTGGGTTTCTCCTCGTAAAGATGGGGAAACTGAGGCACGGAGAAGCAGAACAGAACCCCCCCCCCCACAAGGGCTGCATCGTGCCCGCGGCAGGAGCAGATCCCCGATTCCCCTTTGAATGTTCCAGGGGGCGAAGGGGAACGGTTACACAACTGAACTGAGGGCTCCCGCTCTCCCGGCACGGCTCCACATGCCCCGGAGACCTGCTGTAGCCCGTAACAGCATGGGGGCTATCGATAAAGGCTTTAATGTGGGGAGAGAACTCCATAAACTGTGGGGTTTTCGCCGGAAACGCGGGGTTCTGAGGCAAATCCAGGTCTGAGTGTCCCAAACCGTTCCCAGAGCTGAGCCTGTGGCTGGTGGGCTCCGCTCGGAATGTTCCCGAGGCACGAACCTATCGAGCTGGAGAATCGACTTTTAGAGCAGCAATTTGCAGGCAGCGTATGGAGAGCTGGGGTCTGGCGTGACAAGGCTGTTTTCCAGCTGTTTGTGCTTTAATTTTTCCATAATAAGCTAAAGTGGTTCTGTTGGGAGCCCGTTCCATGTGGAGCCTTCCTCTGACAGCACATTAATCTTGCACAGCTTTGAACGCTTCTTCCCTGCCGACCCGTGTGTTCCCTGCCCCGGCTTTAAATCAGTGCCCTGGGCAAGGGCACGACTTCCAGGCTGGAAATGACTCCCTGGTAATCGTGACAGCAGAGGAAAGGTTTGTAGGAATTATTTTCCTCTTGTTCCTTATGATAGGACAACAGCAGGGTAAGCTTTCAGTTGTTAGCCTGCAATTTTGTGGCTTGGAGATTGCAACCCCCACGTATTTTGGTTATGGCATTGGGATGGAGAGGAACCAGGTGTCAGGAATGCTCTACTCCGTGACTTCATCTCCAATTCATCCCACTCTGCTGGCTAATTCACATCACTTTCTGTTTGTTCTCTAATATAAGGTAATTGATGCCTTTTAGACATTATTAATTTTGAGTGAAACTAAGTGCTTCCTGCACAGAAATAATTCCTAGAGGACGTGGCTTGCCAAGAGCTATATTTTGTTAATATGATCCTGATAGGAAAAAGCAGCTTAGAAATTGTCTCCTTGTGAGCTGAACTTCTTTCAGCAACAAATTCATCACTTGCCCTGTGCTGGCACCTTCTTGAGCTCCTGGGTTCTTTTCACATCTGGGAAGGGTTTTTATGACCCAAGTTGTGGTGGTGGGAACATTTTGCTTGTGAAGAGAGGCAGAGCTATTTACAGTACAGCTCTAATAAATCCTTGGGAGATTCTAAAATGAACCAAGTGTTAATTTGCTCTCAGATGCTGCATTTGGTTGGGGGGAAATGAAGAGATCGCCTTCAGTGATGCTCAAGGGCAGCATTTGAAGGTTTGAGGTACAAATAGCTCAGCCCGATGTTTTGGGTGTCATTCAGAGTGGCAGAGCTGCAGGGACAAGAGGTGGTGATGGGTGGTGGCTTCGTTTTGTGCTCTGCTTCCCCTTGAAACCGGGGATCTGGGGCACTGGCAGCCCTGGAAGGCCCGTGGCTGTGGTCTGCTCTCCTGAGGCAGAGCCAGCCTCGCCGTGTCCTGCCCTCCCCACTGGTGGCCCTGGGTCTGCCCTGCAGTGGGGCAGTGTTGTTTGACCAACACCAGCTCCACTGCTCAGAGCTTGGTGCTCATCACCCCGGGACTGGGGATGTGATCCCCCTCTTGGCTGTCCACCTAGGAGCTGGGCTCGATGATCCTTGTGATGCCTTCCAACTCGGAACGCTCTGTGATAAACCCGAGCTGGGCTGGTCCTGGAGTCCGTGCACACGCTGTATTTGGGATCAGAGAGAAAGCTGAGGAGGGAGACTGTGCTAACACAAGCCCCTGGCAGTGTGGCTGATCTCTCTGACACTCTCAGCTCCAGAGGAGGGGCTGTGCGAGCTCCCCCGGCCACAACGTGTCCGATCGGAGCTCGGCTCCGGTCCCGCCGTGCTCCGGCTCCTCTTCCCCGCCTGTCCTGCAGGCAGCAGCTGTCTGACCGGGCAGCCCTGCTATCCATCACGGGCCCGGCGTGCTGCGCTGACAGAAGTTGTCACAGCTCGCTCCTGGGGCTCGGGCAGGGCTCGGGAAGGCTCCCGGGCTGAGCGTGACGAAGTTGCCGAGCCGCGGATGCGCTCGGTGCCCGCCGGGCTGCTCGGGGTGCCCGGCTGGGCCGTGGCAGCTGCTCGGGCAGAGCAGGGAATAAATGCAATGTCTGCATTTGTTAGTGCAGCCGTGGATGAGCGCGCCCACGGCAGCCGCCGCGTTCCTTTTCCAAGTCGTGGTGGCTCTGTTGCCTTCCCGTGCGTGTCTGGCCGTGCAGGAGCAGCCCAGCTGCTTTTAGCCCTTCTCTCCAGGAGGAGAGAGGCTCTGGCTGTGGGGTAGCAGCAATTTCTGTTCACTCCTGGAATCTTCGGGCATTGCTCAGCGATGCACCCAAAGTGAATCGTGGCAGCAGATGAGAGCTGCCACAGCACTGGGCCAAGTGACCCGTGTGATGTCCCAGCTCAGAGCTCACTGCTGGCCTGTCACCACTGCACTGGTGTTTGCAGATGTTTCCAGCGTAAATGAGATGAAAAGTGGCATTCTGACTTCAACCACAGGATTACCTCAGCACTCCAAATCAATTCCCTCCATGACCAGCTCCTTAACCTTTACGTGAGCACGGGAGTTTTATGCCTTGTCTGCTCTGAGCTCGGCTGTGCCATCCAAATCCAAATTAAATGACTCCACTACAATTACAGCTCCATCATTGCAGCATTCAGGAGTGCACTTTAGCAAAAGATCACCAGCATTTGAATTATGGGGTAAATGGAGAAGTTTGTGTTGTCTGCCATATTTTTTAGAGCTCGCTTGGCTTTTATCAGCCTTGCTATTTAGGACACTCTATCATGTCTATACACTATATATACATTTATTTTACTATTTATGGTGGATATGTTGCTATATTTTAGCATATAATGCTATATTTTAGCAGTTGTGCTGAAAGTTTATATTGATGAGCTGTCATATTTTATCCAGAGGACTTAAAATCAAGGTGTTTGTGGCTTTAGACCATCAAAATTACTAGGGAGGTGTTTCCCCAGTGCTCTGGGGAAGGCATTAAATTCACACTCCTTTCTCTTCCACCCTTTACCTTTCCTGCTTTGCTGCAGGTTTTTGTGTCCTTTGAATGAAAAGACTTAGGGAGGGAGGGGACAAGAGAAAGTGAAAAGTAGAAAAATTCCTGATTTAGGATTTGGGTTAATGGGCTACAGCAGCCCCGAAGAGCTGCACTGGTCCCACCATTGGCCCAGCTATTCCTGGCAGATCTGGATCAGTTGACCAAAATCCCCAAAACTCCACTAACTGGATGTGCTGGGCTGGGGGAGTTTGGTTCTTTGGGCTGGTGTAAATCTGTGATGGCTTTGCCAAAGCCACTGGGCTGGAACTGAGTTTATTCTGGAGGAACTGGAGTAGTTCAGGTGCCCTGGCTTGGGTTTTTCATCTGTGGAGAGAGGCTGGAGAGGGCTGGGGAAAGCTTGGGATGAGGCTGCTGAGGCAGAGGGGTCCAGGATGTGGCACTGCCAGCCTGTCCTGTGTCCCTGCGACAGCCCTGCCTGCCAGGGGAGGGAGGGGGATCACATCCAGGGGGTCTCTCCTCTCCCTGACCTGTGAGGGAAGGGGATTGCATCAGGGGTACCACATCACACCCCAGCCTGGGATGGAGGGGGATCTCATCCCCAGCCACCGCCATCTCTGCTCCAGCAGAGCTCTTCACTCCCTCCACCCCTTCCATCTCCTGCTCTGATGGAAGCTCAAGTGGGCATTTAGAAATAATTAAAAGGAGATTAAAATTCCTTCTGTGTCCCATTACTGTGGGTTTTCCTGCTGGCAAACAAGGTGATCTCTTCAGAGATTGTAATATTTCATAAGAAAGGACCCCAGGTGTGGGATTGCTAAAAGACCTTTGAGAAATGACAGCAGAGATGTGCAGCCCTGAGCCTCAAACATATTTAGAGCCATTTTTCTTTTCAGCCAGCTTCCAATAAAGCAAATTTCATGTCACAGTTTCTTGTGATGCCCAATTAATTGATCATCATGCCCTGACGCTGCTTATTTAATGACCACAGCACTGGGGGCACGGCTCAGAGCAGTGAGTGCAGCTTGGTTTGCTTGGGTTTTGACCCTCCCAAGGGCTTGGAGCTGTGGCAGATCAGCCCAAGCACGGCTGGGATGGCTGAGGGGTGAAGGCAGCCCTTGATCCCTGATTCTGTGAAGATTTCAGCCCTGCTCCTTTAACTGCTGCGTGCTTATCGCAGGCTCTGTGTTTTTAGAAGGCACTAAAGAAAGAGGCTTGAAACTTCTCCCCTTCCCCAGGGAGCTGGGGAGCTGGAGCATGGAGAAGGAGGATGTGACTAGCATCCACCCCAATAGTTAGAGTGGTAATCGTTTCCTGCATCTCTGCATCTGCTTAGAAACAAAAACCCCAAAACTGCGCTCAAAAAAAGCACGCACAGCTTAAAAGGCAGGTGCTGTGTGATGCCAGGGGCTCCTGCTGTGCCCTTCTGTCCTGCAAACAGTTTCCATGTCAGCTCCTGTGGTCAGCTGGACTCGGAGGGAGAGGGGGGAATGTGTGAAGGCACCAGGATCTCCCTCTGGGAAAAAGGAGGAGGGAAAATGGTCACTCTGGAGCTTGGAGGCATCTGCATTTAAAATGACTTTTAAAGCTCCTTGAGGGGGAGGGCTGGAGGCAGTGGCAGAGCATGGATGTGGAAGGGCTGCTCCTGGTTCCAGGGCAGATCTGGAGCTGTGGTGGAGCAGGTTTGAGCTCTGGAGTCACCTGGAGCTGCCCACGGTGCTGTCCCCCTGTCCCTGGGAGCTCCAGATGAATTCCTGGTGTGACGTGGGCCGGGGTGAAGCTGCACACCCAGCCAGGGGCTGCGGGAGCGTGGCTGTGGCTGTGGCTGTGGCTGTGGCTGCTCCGCCGGGCTCACGAGTTGGTTGTATTTGCTGCTCTGCCGCTGCTTTCCCTCAGTGGGCGAGTTCCTTAGTCATTTGTTTCCCTTCATTTCACCAGCAAATCACAATCAGCCCTAATGAAATCAAACGACTTTATACTGATGCAAAAGATTGGAATGAGGGCCTTCATCTCTCCTCTCCTCATAATGCAGGGATGATAGGACTTGGCACCAGGACTGGCTTGTTCATCAGGGTTAGCATTGTCAGGGCACCCTGGAGTTCTTGCAGCATCAATGTTATTTAGGGGGCTCCTTGTAAATAAACAGTTTTGCCTCAGCAGAGAAATTGATAAGATAACCTGGAGGATAAAAGCTTATTTCCTTCTAGTGGCCGTTGGAAGAAAACAAAAGCGTCAGAACTGGTGAATTAAAATATCCTTTACCCAGTTCCCCTGTCCTCAGGGAAGAGGATGGATTTTCTTGACACTTTCCTCAGTGCCACGGAGAATTATTCAGCGCTAAATGCCCTCAGTTAAAGTGACAAAGCACCCGCTGATGTGATTTCCCTTGGGTTCTTTGGACGGGATGCTCGAGTTCTCCCTGCCGGCGGCACCGGGTGCTGGGTGAGTACAGGTGAAGCAGAGCCCTGGAGGAGCTGGTCCTGCCAGCTGCCCCTTGCTGGGCTCAGGGATTGCCTCGGAGCCCCTCGGGCTGGGAGAGGCTGGAGGGGGCTCTGCTCTGTGCAGGCTCTGCCTGGATGTCCTCAGTGCTTCATCCAGCGTCTTCCTCACTTCCCCACACCGATTCTTCCAAGGTTTTCCACTCAGGAATTCACCGTGTTTAGACGGCATGGTCTCGTCTGATGGCATTGCCATGTTTAGATGGCATGGTCTCGTCTGATGGCATTGCCATGTTTAGACAGCATGGTCTCGTCTGATGGCATTGCCATGTTTAGACAGCATGGTGCTTCAGTCACTCCTTTCAGCATTGCTTGGAGTGGAGCAGGGAGAGAAGACCCGAGGAAGCACGAGGCAGTGCTTTAATCGGCATTTCCCTTCTGCCTCCCCCTGCCCTGAAAGCACCCCAACAGCTTTGGTTTTGCTTTGTTCCCACAATTACGTGGAGTTTTCTGCTCTTTTTAGAATTGTCCCGGGCTCGCCTGAGGGCTGCACTGGGCAAGGACAGCGAGGAGGGGTGGGAGGTTGCAGAGTGGGGATGGGGAGAAGCTGCTGGAGCTAAGATTTCACTTGACCTTTCCCGGTGAAAGGGACATGGGCTTCCCGATGCCTTGGGGCTAAATGTGTGCAATCACCATAATTATACATCGATTTGCATTGATTTGCATAAGTGCCTCTACTTGAAAGCCCAACTGCCGTCCTTTGCCTTGGGAGAGGGGGAGAGGTTGGACTGTGCCTCCTGCCGCTCCTGTTTGTCCTCCTGCAGGAAGGCTGTGTCACCCCGGTGTCACCCCGGTGTCACCCCTGCATCCCCAGTGTTATCCTGGTGTCCCCCCTGTGCCCCCCGGACCCTGGCACCCGCTGCTGTCCCTCCATCTGTGCTTCCCTCAGCCTGCTCCTGTGTCCTGCTCTCCCCTCCTGCCTCTGGCTCACCTTCTCCTCGTTCCACCTCTCTCTGTTCCTCCCAGCTCAGAGCATTCCAGGCTCCCGGTTCCTCTGCTCACATCCAGCTCCCTGTGATTTGTCAGGCATCGTGGGGCTGGGATAGACTGGAAATCATGGCATCCCAAACTGGTTTGGGTTGGAGGGACCTTAAAGCTTATCCAGTTCCATAGGTAGGGACACCTCCCGCTGTCCCAGGCTGCTCCAAGCCCTGTCCAGCCTGGCCTTGGGCACTGCCAGGGATCCAGGGGCAGCCCCAGCTGCTCTGGGCTGCTTGTTCCAAAATCTCTCTCTGCACTCTGGGGCAGGGGACAGTCTCTCCTTGCTTCACCTGGCAAATTTGGCCTTAACCAGGTGTGCAGTGGGAGCTGCAATAGCCTCCTGTCCATCCTGCCTGCAGCTGATCGTTTTGGGGGCAGGAAATGCTGTGCCTGCTGTCGTGTCTCGGCAGAGGAGCCTTTCAGCTGATGTGGCTCAATCCCTCTCCTGTAAAAGCTCCTGCTCCCCTCCCCAGCAGCCACAGGAGCTGCTTCATCCCCCCGGCAGCAGGATTGTTTTGCTCAGTCCATCTGATCCCGCAAGCTTAAACCCCCCTGAGTCCAGCAGGAACGCCCCGGAACGGAGCGCGAATAGCGGCTGGACGAACTTCTGCCATCGGCCTGCACGGTGCCCGAACGCGCTGTAAAAGCTCCCCCTGCCTCCCTCCTGTGGAACTGATGCCGTGTGCAGGCTGGACAGAGCTAAAGGATAAAGCAGGGATTTATTCAAAGGATCTCCTCCATGGATCCACCTTGGGCAGCACAAGAGCCCAGCCAGGGCTGCACCCAAGATGATCCAAAATGGTCCCAAAATGCACGAGCGCTCCCGGGGTCTCTCCCTTGGATCAGTTCTGCTCCATTTGCACCTTGCAGTTCATTGTCCAGTTCCAGCTTTAGCCCAGGCACTCCCATCCTGCTTGTTTTTCTCTCCTCAGCCCACGGTGTTTGTGCTCTTGGGCTGAGATTTGGATCATTTGTCCTTGGTGCCCAGCTGGAGCAGGAATTGTTTTGTCTCCCTGCTCTGTGCAGAGAGCTCACCATCCCCTGATGTGAAGCCCAGACCCACACACTAAAGCAGCACAGAATGTGAAAAATAGAAAAGCTGAAACCTGAGGCATCAGTATCTCAGCATTTCTTTTCCTTTGCAGCTTTAGTTCTAAACCTGTGCCTTACTTTTTGGGGTCCTGCTGGCAAATTCCTGATGCTCTGCTGGCTGATAACCTCTGCACTGACCTTTGGAGCTCCCAGCAGAGCCGTGCCCATTATCCCGTGCCCAAGTTCCTGCCGAGGCAAAGGCAGCTGAAGGCTGTGCCGAGGAGGAGGATGGCTCATGGTTAATGCTCCCAGTATCCTGCTGGGATCTTCCCACTCCTGGCTGCTCCTTTACTGGGGCAGGTGAAGTGAGGGGGCTGTCCCTGCCCCAGGCAGGTTCGGGCAGGCTGCCAGGAGCATCCTGGTGATTCATTGCCGCTCCTTTCTGGCATCTGTGCTCCTTCTGGGGGGATTTTTGGAGGTGTTCGTACACAGCCTCTCAGGGCCGTTGGGAAGTGGGGAATAAGAGGGGGGAAATGGTGAAGATGGGAGAGGAAAGCCCTCAGTGGTGTCCGACCTGCAGGGTTTCAGAAGGGTGGCAGCTGCCTCTCTGGACCCCAGGAAAGAACATGATGTACTGGGAGCTGTTTGGGTTTTATGGGGTTTTGAAGGTAATTGTGGCACATGAGATGTGTGTTTCCTATTTTGATCAGTTTAAACGATCATCTTCCCTCTCAGAGGGCTTGATCATTAAATGGAGTGTTGTTAGGGGATCCGTGGCCTCATGGAATCAATCTGCCCCTCTCTCTGGCACTTGCTGCTTCTGCTGACATTTCTGGGCAGTTGGTGCCTGTTTCTCTGCTGAAGGTTTTGGCACTAATTCCCAGATTCACATCAGTGATTTCTGTAAGCTGGGCTGCTGGCAGGTGAGCTTGCACATTGTGCTGCCAGCCCTAAACCTCCCACCCCATGGTCCCCAAACACATCAGAGATGGGGCAAAGCCAAATCTTATCTGAGGCTGCAAATCCCTGCAATGGCTTGAGAAAGGAGATGGAGATGCAGCCTGCACTGCCTGATTCTGCACAGGCCATTAAGGAGGTGGAATTGGTTATTTAGGGCTGGCTGGGTGAGGTTCAGTGTGCCACTCATGTCCCAAAAAACTCACAGGATGAGTTCTGCTGTGGCTTTGGGGGTATCTCTGCAGTCAGTGCACACAGGACAGTTTGTGGGTTTGGGAGGAAAAAGTTTTCCCTTGTAGAATTCCCACCCAGAGCCTGCCCTTTGTGATGCCCCCCTGTGCTGGGCACTGCGGGACCACCTCAAATCCTCTGTCCAGTTCTGGGCCTGTCAGTTTGGGAGGGACCCTGAGGGGCTGGAGCGTGTCCAGGGCAGGGAACAGAGCTGGGGAAGGGGCGGGAGCCCCAGGAGAGGCTGAGGGAGCTGGAAAGGGGCTCAGCCTGGAGCAAAGGAGGCTCAGGGGGGACCTTGTGGCTCTGCACAGCTCCTGACAGGAGGGGACAGGGACAGGAGGAGAGGGAACGGCTCAGGCCAGGGGAGGGTCAGGTTGGACATCAGCAGGAATTTCCCCATGGAAGGGGTGATTAAACATTGGTAGGGGCTGCCCAGGGAGATTTGGAGTCCCCATCCCTGGAGGTGTCCCAGGAAGGGCTGGAGGTGGCACTCAGAGCTCTGGGCTGGGGACAAGGTGGGGATTTGGCACAGCTTGGATTTGATGGTCTGGGAAGTCTCTTCCAACCTCAGTGATTCTGGAATTCTGGATTAGAACTCTGCTGAAAAGCTCCTCCTTTTGTCCCCGGAAGCTGGGATGATCTGCATGGTCTGTGGGGGCAGCTTCTGCCCCTCTCTCCTGCCTGGCTTCACAGGGGCTGGCAGCAAAATCAGCATGGGAGGGCTGGTGCCAGCCTGGTGGCACTGTGGCACCTGGCTGGGAATGGGGACAGCGAAGTGCTCAAAGCCTGGGCAGCAGCTGGGCACAGGGACCAGCAGGATAAAGGCTTCCAAGGGAGGGGACACAGTGGGGAGACCTTCTTTAGGCTCCCGTCCCAGTGCTCAGTCTCTGCACTGGAAGTTCTTCCTCGTGTCCTTCTGGGCATCAGCTCCTGCCCATTCCCCAGTCCCATTGCTGCGCCCCTGGAGCAGAACCCAGGCCCTGCTCTGAGCCCTCCCTGCACACAGGGCTGGGGTCTGGCCTTGGTAAAACCTGAGGGAAAAAACCCAAAATAAAAGGGAAGTGCAGCATTTCTCCCTGTGCAGGCAGATGGGTGGAAACTCTGCTCTCCTGGAGCTCAGCACAGCAGCTGCTGCTGGAGTCTGTCCTGGGCTGGATGCAGGTGGAAGCTTCTCCCCCTTGGCTCACCTGGTGCCTCATCACTCTGCAGCTGCTGGTGCCAAGTGCTTTGTAAAAGTCTGGTTCAGAGCGTGGCTGCACAAAGGTTTAGTCGATGTGTGCCAGATCCTGTCCCCAGGCCTGCTGTCCTTCAGTGTGGATCACGTGCTGTGCTGTTATCCCAGGGAAACTGAGGCAAAGCTGCTTCCCTCTCATCTCCTCTCCCAGCCGTGACAGCTGCAGTTTAAAGAGCTGCTGCCTGATGGACACAGAGCTTCCTGGGAGCTCAGATGTTTGAGCAGAACTGACTTTAGTGGTCACCAGGTTGGGGTAGGGGTTTACACCCTCACAAGGAAGAGTTTCTTCCCAATCTCCAATCTAATTCTACCATCCCTCCGCGTGAAGCCATTCCCCCTTGCCCTATTACTGCATAATCCCTCTAAAGCCCCTTAAAAATCTTTCGTGGGTATCACTGTCCTCCCCCAGCTGTGAGCACCCAAAGGGTCTCCAAAAGCTGCGGGTCAGGAGGTGACCTGGTCCAAAAGGTGTGTCCTGAAGGGCTTCTAAGTGAGGGAGGGTGTCTGATGGGCTCCTCTTGCAGCCCTGGGCTGGAGCAGGGAGGGATTTTTGGGAAGGAAACTGTGCTGGGCAGGAAACTGCTTCTCACTGAGTACAGGAGGGCCCTCAGTAAATGTACAAAGGACTCTACAGAGTGTCCCCAGCCTGCTGCAGCGCTGCCTCTCTGGGAGACACTGTCACCAGCCATGTCCTGCTGGCTCTCCCAGCTTCTGTTCACTCCCGTGCCCCTCTTGGATGGAGGCTGCCCGGGAGCCCTGGCTCTGTGCAGCTGCTGCCCTCCCCTCGGGCTCTCTGCTGTCACCGTCATGCATAAAACATCTTCCTGAGCCCAGATCCCCGCTCCTGGTGGCCCTGTCAAGGGAGCTGCACGGGGACAGAAAAATCCCCGTGTAAATCTCTGGCCTCTCATCCCTGCTAATTTCCCTGTGCCTCCAGAGAGCAGCTCTGCTGCTGTGCCTGCCCTGCCAGGGGATGACATTTGGCAGCCACCCCTGCCCTGTCCCCGGGGCAGCTGTGACACTCCAGAGTGCCCAGGATGGAGCCTGCCTGTGCCTGGTCCCTCCTCCTGTGCCCTGTCCTTCCTCCCGTGCCTGTTCCCTGTCCCTCCTCCTGTGCCTGTTCCCTGTCCCTTCTCCTGTGCCCAGTCCTTTCTCCTGTGCCCAGTCCTTCCTCCTGTGCCCCGTGCCTGTTCCCTGTCTCTCCTCCTGTTCCCTGTCCCTCCTCCTGTGCCCTGTCCCTCCTCCTGTGCCCAGTCCCTGCTCTCGTGCTCTCGTCTCTCCTGTCTGGTCCAAACCCCGAGGGTTTCCTCTGCTCCTTTTCCTCCCTGCCAGGATTCTCTGGGGAAGGAAGGGAAGGGGATCCCTGTGCCATGTCCAGTCTTTCCCTAAACACCTCCAGGGATGGGGACTCCACACCTCTCTGGGCAGCCCCTGCCAATGTTTAATCACCCTTTCCATGGGGAAATTCCTGCTGATGCCCAACCTGAGCCTCTCCCGAGGCCGTTCCCTCTCCTCCTGTCCCTGTTCCCTGGAGCAGAGCCTGACCCCCCCTGGCTGTCCCCTCCTGTCAGGAGCTGTGCAGAGCCACAAGGTCCCCCCTGAGCCTCCTTTGCTCCAGGCTGAGCCCCTTTCCAGCTCCCTCAGCCTCTCCTGGGGCTCCAGCCCCTTTCCCAGCTCCATTCCCTTCCCTGGACACGCTCCAGTTCTTCCTTTGAGGATCTGGACACAGGTGCAGGGGTACAGTGATGTTCTGCAGACTCCAAAGAGGTTTTATAGAGATGGCTCCAGTTCAGGTGAACAAAGAACATTTCAGGGGGTCCTGTACCCCATCTGGCAGGGATCCCTTGCCCTGGTAGCTCTGGGGTAGGTGAGAAGAGTCCCTGCCACCCCCAGCTCACTGATTTCTGTCGAGTTCAGCCCATCCTGAGCCTGGCTGTAGGGCAGCTCTGGCTCAGGAAGCTGCTCTGTGCCCTGAAGCCTGGCACAGCCATAGTGCCCATGGGAGAGGGGTCCCCTGGAGTGGGCAGAGGGCTCAGAACCTGCTCCATCATCCCAGAGAGACCTCGGCAGGATGGAGCATGGGGAGGAGATCCCAGCAGGGATGTGTTTGAGGGCCTGGGAAGCTGCAGGAACAGGGGCTGGGGAGCAGCCCAGGGGGGTGAATGCTCTGTGGGTGTCCCCACTGGTTTTGCAGTCCTTGTGGCAGCCCTCAGGCCCATGGTGACCTTGGGAGCATGTGACAGGTTTGCAGCCAGGTTGCTGTGTGTGATGGAGATGCTGAGCTGGGTTTGAGCTGGATTCTCTGTGCTCTGGCAGGGAGGAGCAGCAGTGCTGCCAGGCCAGGGCTGGGATGCAGCCAGGCCACTATTCCTGACAATTTACCCTTTCCCAAGGAGCTGCTGGGTTTAGTCCTTCCCAGGCACAAGCTTTGCTCAGCAGCTTCTCTGCTCAATGGGGACAGGAGAGCTTGCAGGGCAGCTCATCAAAATGATGTATACATGGGAAAAAACCCCAAAACTCTCCTTTCTGAGAGCAGATCTGCAGTGCTGGTGTCCCTGAGGCCTCTGGAGGGATCAGCACTTACAGCTGTCCCCAGGGAGAACTCCTCTGTGTTAACTGAAGTTTCTGTGTCAGCTTCTCACAGTGGAAGCTGGAGGGGCAGAGGAGCCAATCACCTCCCCTGGCCCCCAAGGTCATCTCTGTGTGTGCTGGTTTGAGTGTGAGTATGTATTTAGTAATTATTCCTCTCATTAATTGGCTGCTCGTGCTGGGGCAGGCAGCTGGTAACTCAGTGGCTGAATTTCTGGGAGTGCTGTCCATGTTCCCTGGAGGCACCAGGAGCTTTTCCAGTGCAGAGGCTGGAGCTGTGGGGGCAGAGCTGGGGCTGAGCTGAGCCTTTTCCCACACTGGTTTTGTCTGCTGCCAGCACGGTCATTGAGAGGCTGAGATCCATGTTCAGCCTGAGGGGAGAAGGCTCCAGGGAGACCTTGGAGCACTTTCCAGTGCCTAAAGGGGCTCCATAAGAGCTGGAGAGTGACTTGGGACAAGGGTCAGTGCTGCTCTCCTCCAGCCCTGCTCCCTGTCCTGCTCTGACTCCTCTCCAGAGCTGCAGGAGCTGCTCAGTCCCAGGTTCAGCTCACCCTGGCCGCTCCTCACTCTGCTCCACTCTGCTCTTTCCTGGCTGATGGGAAAGCTTTTCTCTGTGTTTTCTCAGCAGCAGCTTTGCCTTCACTCCGCTGCAGCCAGGAGAGAGCAGAAAACTCCCAGCTCTTTATGCAGCTCCGTCATTCAGCTGATGGCTGCAGAGATCTTGAGGCCTCCAGGAGTGCAAAGCTGTGGGATTCACATCCTCTGAACCTGAGAGAAGCAGAGAAAAGAATGATCAAAACAATTCTTATCTCATTCGCTGCTCCTGTGTTGTGCAAAGTAGAATGCAATATGGGGATTGTTTACCCACAGAGATGGTGTTTGGTTTCCTTGGCCTGTCAGGGCCAAGCTCGTGTGCAGACTGTGGGCCAGCAGACAGGCACGAGATTCTGGGCAGTGGAGTTGAGTTGAGTGCTTGGCAGGTTCAGTTTAGATATAATGTAATATAATATAAAATAATATAGTATAATAAAGTAATTAATTAGCCTTCTTGTGGTATTTGTGGGGTCCCCAGGACAAAGGAGGAATTGAGAATCTGACTCCATGTTCTCAGGAGGCTGCTTTATTATTTTATGTTGTTATATTATATTAAAGAAATGCTATACTAAAACTATACTGAAGAATAGAAGAAAGGACACAGACAGAAGACTTAACAAGAATGATAATGAAAACTGGTGACTCCTTCCAGGGTCCCGACACAGCCTGACAGTGATTGGTCATTAGGTAAAAACAATTCACATGAAACCAATCAAACATGCACCTGTTGGTACACTCTCTCCAGACCACATTCCAAAGCAGCAAAGCACAGGAGAAGCCATCAGATAATTATTGTTTACATTTTTCTCTGAGGCTTCTCAGCTTCCCAGGAGAAGAAATCCCGGTGAAGGGATTTTGCAGAAAATATGCCAGTGACAATATAGTATAATAAAGGAATTCATTAGCCTTCTGATATCCATGGAGCCCTCCTCGACACTTCCTGCCCTCCTTGGGGCTGCCCTGATTTCTCACACCAAGCTGTGTCTGCCTGAAGCCCAGGTGCCCCCGTGGCCATTAACCCCTTGTCCTTGGCTTGCCTTGCAGGTGCTGAAGGGCTGCAAGAAGCTGAACCTGTCGGTGCACTCGGTGGGACGCATCCCGGGGGGTTATGTCACCAACCACATCTACACCTGGGTGGACCCCCAGGGCCGCAGCGTGTCCCCCCCCACGGGGCTGCCCCACCACCAGAACAGCTCCCTGCGCAGGGACAGCGAGAAGAGGAGCCACCTGCAGCTGCTGCAGGAGGGGGATGAGAAGAAGGTGAGCAAAGGGGGATCGGACACAGCCCTGGGGGGCTCTTCCCGCGCAGGTGCCAGCCCTCTCTGTCCCCCTGGGATTGTCACCTGTGTCATTCTCCCCTGGGCTGGCTCCTGTAGCAGCCTGGTTCTCTCCCTCGGGTGTAGCTTTGCCCCCCGGAGCCCTGGAGGATGGGATGGGGTGGCTTCGTTCCTGTTTGGCACAGGGAGAAGCTGGGCTGGAGGGGAGGCACTGCCCACTCTGGGCTGGCTGGGAAGGTCCTGCCAGGAGCAGCCACCAAAGCACGAGGGGGTTTTAAGGCTTTTCCCTACAGGAGGCTGTTTGGACACTGAGGGCCTGACATCCATGTCCAGCCTGGAGACAGGGAAGCTCTGGAGAGAGCTCAGAGCCCCTGCCAGAGCCTGGAGGGGCTCCAGGAGAGCTGGAGAGGGACTGGGGACAAGGGATGGAGGGACAGGACACAGGGAATGGCTCCCACTGCCACAGGGCAGGGATGGATGGGATCTTGGGAATGAGGAATTGTTCCCTGGCAGGGTGGGCAGGCCCTGGCACAGGTGCCCAGAGCAGCTGGGGCTGTCCCTGGATCCCTGGCAGTGCCCAAGGCCAGGCTGGACAGGGCTTGGAGCAGCCTGGGACAGTGGGAGGTGTCCCTGCCATGGCAAGGGTGGGACTGGATGGCTTTGAGTTCTCTTCTAATGTGTGTCACCTGTGGATGTGGAGGGCTGGATCTCAGAGTGCATTCCTGCCCTTCCTCCTGCAGTTCAGATCTTTCCTTGGGTGTTCTTGTGAGGCTTTCCTGGATCTCCTGGCAGTTCTGTCTTATTAAAAAAAATACCCCTTCCCAATCCTTCTCTTCTACAAATGCTCTGAAATAAACCTGATTATTTTCTTTTTCTTTTCTGGGGAGAGGCAGCCTGAGTGAAAACCCTGATGAGGGGGAAAGGAGCAGGGAAGGGAATGGCTTCTGTAGTGACACCAGGGCAGTGTGGCCAGATCCTGGGCCTCTGACAGAAGGAAACCATCAGCACACTGAATTTCCAGCCCTGCTCCCTGGCAGGGAGCTGCCCTCCTTTAGGCAGCCCTTGGTGTAAGGGAAGCCAGCACAGGCTGTTTGAGCTGCAATATCTGATCTCAGGGATTCGATGTCTCCTCTCCTTCACACTTCCCACGGCCAGCCAGGCCTGCAGAGGTGTCACTGCAGAGTCACAGTGCTCAGGTGCCCGTGGAGGGAGGGACAGAGGGACAGGGAACCTCATCCCATACAAGCAGGACGTGGTGTTTCTCATTGCCCCCCATGGAATATCAGAGTTCTGCCCTAGGAGTCAGCACTGCCTTCCCAGAGACACAGAATTGCTTGGAGCCTTGACTATTTCCATCCTTTTATCCTGATATCACTCTGTCTGTGCCCAAAATGTCCTCAGCTCCTGGAAGGGTCTGTGAGCTTCCCATCTCAGCCAGAGGGAGAGAAAAATCTAATACAGGGTGAGGTAGTTTGCTGATGAAATATTCATGTGGGCCACAAGGGAGAAGGGCCTATTATTTTTATTTTAAGGAGAGGAGGAAAGCAGGCTCTGCTGGCTGGTGTCCCCCCCCCTGCCACCCAAGGTCACCTTGACAGAGCAGCAGCAGCTCTGGGCAGCTGTGGGGAGTTCTTTCTGTGCCCATCCTTCAGTGCTCGCTGTGTGTGGATGTGCAAGGCTCAGACACCTGGAGCTGTGTCCCCTGGCCCTGTCCCAGCCTCCTGTGGTCCTGGTCACTTGTGTATTACCATGTCTGGGGTCACCTTTTATTGCCGTGGGTCTTCTGGGCAGTCAGGACTTGGTGAAGGGAAGGAGAAATCTTGACTCCATTTCAGAAAACTGGTTTATTATATTTTGATATATATTACATTAAAAAAAACCCACACTATAACTATACTACAAAGAACAGAGAGAAAAGAATCATCAGAAGGTGAGACAGGAATAGAAAGGAATGAATAACAAAGTTCTGTGACTCCCAGAGAGTCCGAGAGCTGCTGCCTCCTGGATTGGCCACCAAGCAGAAACATCCCACACTGACCAATGGAGGCAGCACCTGCTGCATCCCACAGCAGCAGATCACAAATTGTTTACACTTGAACCTGAGGCCCTTCAGCTTCTCAGGAGAAGAAAATCCTAGCAAAGGGATTTTCATAAAATATCACAACCACACTTGTGAGCCCTGGGAAGATGTGCCAGCCCTGGGTGTGCTCCTGCCCTTCCTGGTGTGTGCACCTGTGCCCAGGTGTGAGGAGTGGCTCTTCCCAAGTCTGAGCTTGTGTCCTGCCATGGCTTGGTGCTGCTCCACACGGTCAGGCAGCCCTTGGGCTTCTTCAGGGGATCCCACACTGCTTTGGGCTGGAAAGGACCTTAAAGCCCATCCAGTGCCACCCCTGCCATGGCAGAGACACCTTCCACTGTCCCATGGTGCTTCCAGCCTGGCCTTGGGCACTGCCAGGGATCCAGGGGCAGCCCCAGCTGCTCTGGGCACCCTGTGCCAGGGCCTGCCCACCCTGCCAGAGAACAATTCCTAATTCCCAATATCCCATCCATCCCTGTCCTCTGGCAGTGGGAGCCATTCCCTGTGTCCTGGCACTCCAGGCCCTTGGAAATTGTCTCTCTCCATCTTTGCTGTACCTTCAGGCCTTGCAAGGCCACTCTGAGGTCCCCCCAAAGCTTCTCCTGTGCAGGTGAACAATCCCAGCTGTGCCAGCCTCTCCTCCCAGCAGAGCTGCTCCATCCCTCTGATGCCCCTGGAGCCTCCTCTGGATCTCCCCAGCAGATATCACACTCTGAGCCCAGGACAGGGGGCTGGAGGCCCCTCTGTTAACCTGGGAACAATCCATGACAACTGCAGGAAATCTTTGCAGCTCTCAATGATGGAGAAGGAGCGTTCAACCTTCTCCTGGCCCTGCTCCCTGGTGACACAGCAGCAGGGCTGTTGGTCACTGCTTTAAGTGCACAAGGCTTGGCATGCACTTTGCAGCATCTCCACTCCTCATTTCCCATCCATAGGAGCACAAGAAAAGAAAATTACTGGCTGCAAGCACTCTGAAATGCTCGAGGCTGCCCAGACCCCTCCGTGTCCAGAGGTGCCTTGCTGTGGCAGCTGCTGCTGGCAGCAATTCCCCCTGAGGCCAGGCCTGGCAGCCAGCAGAGCCTGCCCTGGCTGTGCTGGGCAGGGGTTATTGCTGGGACATTTTTGGTGTGACACACGGGCTGCAGGGCAAGGATGAGCTGAGCTGCTGTGGCCTGAATTACTGAGCACCCTGGAGGGGTGGAAACATGTCCTAGAGCAGGGGACAACCTGCCTCCAGTTTTCTCCCTTTTATTTGTATGTGTAGACTTATGGGTAGCTGCAGATAAAGAATTAACTGCTGAAAGTGGGGTTATTCTGATCACAAAAATGCAAATAAATGCAACACATCCCTGGTTAATTCAGCCCAGCCAACCAGAACTGACACGCACTGTTTGATTTGTGGGTGCTTTTACATTCTAAGGGGAGAATTAGTTGGTTATTTTGTTTTATCCCACTCTCTCCTATTTCCAGTTGATCTGAGTGTCCTGGAATCAAAGTGGCAAAGCTTTGGGGAAGCAGAGCAGGCCCAGTCCTGCAGCAGGAGGCTGGTGTGATGTAACCCCACAAGCAAATTCACTGCCTCAGCTCAGCAGGGTGCAGCACCTCTAGAGTCAAAGGGACATTCCCAGCCTGCCCAAGGCTGCTGGAGGCATCTGGCATTCTTCTGTGGCACTCACATTCTCTGGAAAATCCCTTCACCCAGGGCTTTTCTCCTGGGAAGCTGAGCAGCCTCAGAGAAAAGGAAAACAATTCTCATCTCATTTGCTTCTCCTGTGCTGTGCTCATGTGGAATGTGTTTGGGGATTGTTCACCCACAGGTGATTGTTCCATTGCATTCTGCTGGGAGTTGTTTTCACTCTTGGGCCAATCAGGGCCAAGCTGTGTCGGGACTCTGGAAAGAGTCACGAGTTTTCATTATTAGCTTTTAGCATTCTGTAAGTGTCCTTTCTGTATTCTTTAGTTAGTATAGATAGTATTCTTTAATATAATATAGTATCATAAAGTAATAAATTAGCCTTGTGAGAGCATGGAGTCAGATTCCTCATTCTCTCTCCCCTCACTGGTGGCCTGCATTTCCAATATTCTTCAGGCACTGGAGTATCCCTGTCTGGCTGCCTCTCCCTCCAGCCCATCTGCACGCCTGGAAGGAGGGTTTGTCACTGAGGCTGAGGGTTGGTTGTCCCGAGGCTGAAGGATTTGTCTTCCAAAGGCCTGGAATGGAAAGTAGCTCTGTGAGCTGTGTGATGCTGTGACTGAGCCTTCCAGGGATCTGTGGGATCACCCTGGAGGGATGAGCTGTGGGACGGGGTGGAACTGAGCCTTCCAGGGATCTGTGGGATCACCCTGGAGGGATGAGCTGTGGGACAGGGTGCTTGGGCTCTGCTCCCTCGGGTGCCTTTGGGCAGTGTGCTCCAGCCCCAGGGGCAGCGTTCCCAGCCTGGGGCTTTGGCCATGTTTTCCTGGGGACACTGGGGTTCCTCCACTTCCAGCTGTGGAGGAATCCCCACCAAAGGGATTTGGGGATTAGGATTTGGCAGCTGGCTTGCCTTTCCCCGTCCCCTTCCAGGCAGAATCCAGGCTGCCCCGAGCTGGGGTCAGGGGCTGCTCTGGGGGACCAGAGGGGGTGTTTTGTGTAGACCTGACCCAGCACTGGAGCAGGCAGGTGAGGATGAAGGGAAGGTTGGGCTGAAGGAGCTGCTGGCAGGCTCAGCCTGTGGTTGTGCAAGGTGTTAGAGATCCTTGTTTTCCATGGCTGTGCTGTGTGGGGCAGGTGCTGTATTTCCCAAATTTAGCGTTTTCCTGGAGCTGTATTTGGTGAATGCAGTGTCTCATCAGAGCCCCGTGCCCTCAGGGGGAGTCAGCAGTGCTCAGGAAGTGTGAAAGGAAGGGTTTGCAATGGTGCAAAGCTCTGGGAAATACTGCTGGAGCCAGGCCAGACAGAGCAGCAGGTGACAGCCCCCAGCCCATCCCAGGATGTCACAGCCTGCTGGAAAGCTGAGGCCTGCTTCCCATGCTCACCTTCTGCTCCAGAGCGCTTGGATTTTTATTGTCTGTCCAGGCTTAGAGTCCTCTGGATTTGTCACAGCAGCAGCAAGAGCCATTTGTGCCGGGAATTGTCATTGATGGACTTCTGGGATTGACAGCTTATTTCATTAAAAGCACTTTGGAAGCCCTCAGACAGCGAAAACTCGGGGGTGCTGCTGAGCTGGGAGGAAGATGAAGTGTGCAGAGCACTCTGGCAGTGCTGGGCTGTGAGTTCCCTGAGAAGCACCATTCCATCAGCTGAATTGGTGCCTTAATGTGCTTATTGCCAGGGGAGCTGCTTATTCCTGCAAGCTTTTGGTGCAGCAGAAGAAAGAAAACATAATAAAGGGAGTGTGAACATCTCCTCGGCTTCAGGCACTTCTGGAGCCATAAGTAGCAGTAATTATTATTTAAAAAAAAATAAAATATCTGTGCTAACATTGCGTGGCTTGAATGTTTGAGACACTGCTGGTGACTACTTGAGCATGAAGGATAAGAGATGCAGGAGAGGGAAGGAAGGATTTCTCTCTATTAGTCTGTAATGACATTTGCAGTGTGAATGATCCAGCTCCCCACGTCTCTCACTGTTTGCTTGCTCTGACCTTGCTGGGGTTTGATGTTGTTTACAGCTTGAAGGATATCCAGGCTGGTGGGGGACTGGTTTAGTTCCCTGTGGGGCTGGAATATGGGATGGGAGCCACTGGTGCACCAGTGTCCTGGGGACTAAAGGCAGGGAATGGTTTGGGTTGGAAAGAACCTTTAAATATCATCTAATCCACCCCCCTGCAGTGAGTAGGGGCATCTTCAGCTACATCAGGTTGCCCTGAGCCACATCCAGCCTGCCCTTCAATATTACTGGGAGTCACCCTACTGCCTCAGGCATTCTGTAGCCCTGTCCCAGCAGATTCACCCCAAAATGCCCTTTGTGTCCCACCCCAGCCCACCCTGAGGGCAGCAGTTCCACCTCTTGGTTATTTTAGGCACTTGTGATGCCTTGTGCAGGCTGGCCTAGAGCAGAGACTGGACAGAGCTAAAGAATAAAGCAGGGATTTATTCAAAGGATCTCCTCAATGGATCCACCTTGGGCAGCACAAGAGCCCAGCCAGGGCTGCACCCAAGATGAACCCAAATGGTCCCAAAATGCACGAGCGCTCCCGGGGTCTCTCCCTTGGATCAGTTCTGCTCCATTTGCACCTTGCAGTTCATTGTCCAGTTCCAGCTTTAGCCCAGGCTCTCCCATCCTGCTTGTTTTTCTCTCCTCAGCCCACGGTGTTTGTGCTCCTGGGCTGAGATTTGGATCATTTGTCCTTGGTGCCCAGCTGGAGCAGGAATTGTTTTGTCTCCCTGCTCTGTGCAGAGCTCACCATCCCCTGATGTGAAGCCCAGACCCACCCACTAAAGCAGCACAGAATGTGAAAAATAGAAAAGCTAAACCTGAGGCATCACGTTAGGCAGAAGCAGCACCCAGAAGTGGCAGCTGGTGTTGGCCAGACCCTGCCCCGAGGGAGGCAGCGCTGGGCCCAGCAGGAGCTGCAGATGGAGGCTGGCATGGGCACAGGACCTGGTTTGGTCACTGCCCCTGTGCTCTGGGTCACCTCACAGCCCTGGCAGCTGCTCCCTGTCCCCGGTGCTGGACACTGGGTGACAGCCCAAGTCCTGGTGTGGCCTTAGGGAGCTGCCCTGGGCAGGGGGTGACTCTGGCACAGCTCTGGTGGCCCTGGCACCCCCAGCTGCCCCCGGGACTCAGTTAAAGGCTGTGAGCCAGCTCTGCCTCCCCACCCTCGCTGTGTGCAGGATGTCTAGACACAAACTGTGGGGTTTCCTGGGGAAGCAGGAGGAGGATGAGCCCTGCCAGCCTCCCGAGGCATTGTTTGTGTTGTGTGGCAGCAGTAATGGCCTGGAAATAGCTGCCAGCATGGCTGGAACCTCCTCAGCCACCCAGCTGCGTGCTGAGCCCTACTGGGGCAGGCTAATTCCTGCCTGGAAGGCCTTTTTCGAATGGCAAAATTGAATCTGTCAACAGGTAATTCCATAAAGCCAGACAGAAGCAATCCTGTGCAGGAATCTGCTCAGAGCAAGTGCCTCAGTGATGATGGCATTTGTTTGGGTTTTTTTCCTTCATTTCCTGCCACAGGAGATGGCAGATGTTTCAGCCTTGAAAGAGAAATTAAAACTGTGACCTTGGACTTCCTAATGGTTCTGTGTGATGCACGCAGGAGTCACCTGGGGCTGGGCACAGCCTGGGGATGGCACAGGGAAGGAGGTGGGCACTGGGATGTGCTGTGGGAATGCCTGGCAAGGTGTGGGGGATGGCCTTGCCTGAGCGTTACTGTGCCTCCAGGGCCTAAAGGGGCTCCAGGAGAGCTGGAGAGGGACTGGGGACAAGGCATGGAGGGACAGGACACAGGGAATGGCTCCCACTGCCACAGGGCAGGGCTGGATGGGTTATTGGGAATTGGGAATTGTTCCCTGGCAGGGTGGGCAGGCCCTGGCACAGGGTGCCCAGAGCAGCTGGGGCTGCCCCTGGATCCCTGGCAGTGCCCAAGGCCAGGCTGGACAGGGCTTGGAGCAGCCTGGGACAGTGGGAGGTGTCCCTGCCATGGCAGGGGTGGCACTGGATGGGCTTTAAGGTCCTTTCCAACCCAAACCATTCTATTATCTGGGATGTCCTCAGCTTCCCCCACGGATCAGCTGCCCTTGTTTGCTGCCTGGTTTAGGATGGTGTCAGGACAGTGTGGATTTAGGAGCTCAGGGTGATCCCAGCTCTCCCTGAGAGAGCTTCAGCCAGGGGGGAGAGTAGAAGCATAAAGATGAAATGGCACCAAAATGCCCTCTCTGGGCCAAGCCTTGGCACTGGAGAGTTAATCACACGGGTGCCAGCCTGAGTGGAAGAGCCCAAGCAGAAGGGTTTGACCCGGGGAATGTGTTGAGGGTGTGTTCCCAGAGGGGCCCTGGATCACCACTGGGAACCACTGGGAACCACTGGGAACATCAGCCTGGCCACAGGTTTGGCTCCCTCCTTGGGCACAGCTGGCCTTGTGTGTCAGTGTCACCCCAGAGCTGTGTGTGGGCTGTGGGGCCAGGCTGGCAGGAGTGTGACAATGGGACAGCCAGCAGGCAGGGCCACCCCTCCTGTCACCATCCCAACTGTGCCATCACTGGAGACACAGACCCTTGGGAAGGAGAGTGCAAATTGTCCCCTGTGGTCCCCGAGCCCTTGGCATGGAGTGGCCCAGCCTTTGCTTCATCCTGGCAATCAGCCTGGCCCTCCTTTGCTCCTTTGATGCCTCAGGGATTTGAGCTTTTCTATTTTCCATACATTTGTAACCCTGCAGTTCTTTAGTGTGCAACTCCAAACTCCACACACAGTGGGAGCTGCTGCTTTCCCATTTGGGGCAGACACAACAATTCCTCTCCAGGCCTGGCAATCAAGGACACCTCACTGCCTCAGGGCCCAGAGATGGAAACAAAAGTGAGTTTTGGGGGGAGCAAACCTGGGGTCAATGACTTCATTACCTGAAGCTGTAATTGGCAGATTAACCCCCAATATGCAAATGGACCAAACTTATAAAAGTGTGAAACCCGTGACCCATCGTCCATTTTGGGTGTAGGCCCTGGGGGGCTTTGTCAGCCTGAAGTGTACCTGAAGGGCCTTCAATAAATATACCTGCTTTTTATTCCCTTAATTCTGTCTGGCCTTTGTTTTTAGGTATCCCAAAAGTCCTCACCTTCCCTCCCCAGGTTGACCCCAGTGAGCCCAGCAGTCTCTCCCTTCCCCAGCCATTCCCAAAATCTGCAGTTGTCCCTGAGCTGGCTGCTCCCTGCTCCCTGCCACGCTGTTCCTGGCAGCTCCTGCTGCAGGGTTCATTCAGGGAGCTGCAGCTATTAGCTGATTAAGAGATGCAATCAAGCCCTGAGCTACCCAACTTTCTGGGCTGCCAGCAGCTCTGTATTTTCCAGGTTTGCACACACAGCTTGGGTTTGCTGGTTTTTGTGGCTCCAGAATTTCTGCATCCATGCCACTCCTGCCTCTGGAAGCACAGGTTTGCTCAGTGCAGGGCTAACCATCCTCTGACACCCCTTGGAGGTATTTATATGGATTGGTGGGATCCCCGCTCAGTCCTCTCTACTCCCACAGGCTCCTCATCAGAAAGTCCCTCTCACCTGATGCCTTCAGATTTCAGCCTTTATATTTGTCAAGCCCTGTAGTGCATTAGGGCATAACTCTGTAAACTCCACGTAGAGTGTTAATTCATTGTCTCCACATTTTGGTCAGACCAAACAGAGCAGCTCACGTGGCAGCACCTCATGAGCAGAGGGACAAGGGGTATCTCTTACTCCATCTGATGCTCTCCCCAGGTGGGGGGAGCAGCTTCTCAGCTTACCAGGATAGTGTTAAAGGGACATGGAAATGTCTGCCTGCAGAGCTGCCCCTCCTGGAGCTAACCCCAGCACACAGAAATGTCATTCGGGGACTTACAGAGGGCATTTTGCCATTCCCAGTCTGTTCTGATGTGATCTGTGATTCCAGGCACCTTGCTGCATTTCTCCTACTTGTATTTTTTTTCTCAAACTGGGGGATTTTTTTGAGAGGCACAGCCACGGTGGGGTGAAAAACTTACAGCAGGGAAATCCTAAATGCCATCAGACAGACTGGGAGGTAACAGCACTTCAGAAAAGTTGAATCTTTTCCTAATTTTCAAAAACAGTCAGCCAAGTGTTCTGCAGTCCAGAGCAAGGTTTCCTTGTGAGGAGAAAACCAAAGTGCCCTTGGATGTGACAGGCAGCTGCTCCTTTGGGTGGGTTCAGTGCCCAGCTCATCTCTCCAGCCTGAAGCATGAAGGTCTCTGTAATTCCTTTATAATCCCTCCATGCTAAAATTGTTTCCAGCACTTTCTGCCCTTTGAAGCAGGGAAAGGAAACCCAGGGAACATCAGGTTTTTCAGAGAAGGATGCTGGTACAAGTAGTTGATGTTTTACAATTCTTATTCCAGCTTTGCATCCATTTCTGTAAATCCAGAATTTGGAGCCTCAGGTGGATTTGTGTCCTGCTGCTGATTTCTGTGTTTCTATCACCAAGACAGAAAATGGGTTTTCAATACCAGCCACTCTAAGGCTGGCCTGAATTCCCTCTGTGATGCCGTGTCCTCTAGAAAGATGGATTAATTACTGGCTTGAAGCTGGGAATTATTTTTCCATCCAGGTAAAAGTGCAAGATTTTGGTTTGACTGCAGTGAGGGGGTTTAAATATAAAAGCCCTTCACAAACAGCTTGTTTCTGGTTATTTCTATCAGTGTGAAACACATTTTGGCTTTTCTCATTTGTTTTTATTCCTGCTGTCTGCTTTTCTCCAGAAGTGACTCAAAACTTGGGAGCAAAGCAAAAAATAACCCCGGAGTTATTCATTTAAAAAGTGTCATGCAGAGGGTGAACAAATGCCAATTTGAATGAGAGTCCTCGAGGGAGCTGAGCTCAGGATTGCTCTGCACTCCAAATCCCCACCTGAACAGCCAGATATTGTCAGGCCCTGTGAGGAGGAGAGGGTGGATGAAGGCAGGGGGAAGCTGGGTTTGCAATCAGCATTTGGTGGGGTCAACATCTGTCCAGGTGCTTCCTTGTGGGAAGTATGAAATGGCTTCTGCAGCATGTGCTGGATCTGTGGAAAGGTTGTCCCGGTGTTGTTAATTGGAGATAATCAGGCACATGATTATCCCTGTGGGGTTTGTCCTGTGGGGAGTGCCTGCAGTGGGCCTGCACAGTCAGCTCTGCACAGGGGAGGGCAGAGGGCTGGAGCTGGGCTCATGCCAGGCTGGGTGGAAGGGGATTGTGGCATTCCCATTCGCTGAAAAAATCCCTTCACCCAGGGTTTTTCTCCTGGGAAGCTGAGCAGCCTCAGAGAAAAGGAAAACAATTCTTATCTCATTTGCTTCTCCTGTGCTGTGCTCGTGTGGAATGTGTTTGGGGATTGTTCACCCACAGGTGATTGTTTCAGTGCATTCTGCTGGGAGTTGTTTTCACTCTTGGGCCAATCAGGGCCAAGCTGTGTCGGGGCTCTGGAGAGAGTCACGAGTTTCCATTATTAGCTTTTAGCATTCTGTAAGTGTCCTTTCTGTATTCTTTAGTATAGTTTAGTATAGTATTCTTTAATATAATACAGTATCATAAAGTAATAAATTAGCCTTGTGAGCACATGGAGTCAGATTCCTCATTCCTGCCTTCATTGGGACATTCCCAGCAAATTCAGAGGGGGCTCATGGCTCTGTTTGCTCAGGCAGCAATGCCAGAGGGGGAATTCACAGCCAGTGCTGCCTGGCACCACCCCACTGGTGCTCCTGGGGTTTTGGGGGTTGTTCTCAGGTCTCTACCCCAGGGGTGCACCTGTAAAAGGAGAGAATGGAAAACTGCTGTGGATCAGCTGATTTGTGGCTGAAAATCCACCTGCACGTGCTCCCCCTCATGTAGCTGAACCTCTCAGCCTCCAGAGCTTTTCCTCCTGGTTCCCACTGCCTCCTCCATCCCCCAGGAGCTGCTGTCCAGCCCAGCTCTGTGGCTGTGGCCCACCTCTGCTTTGGGCAGCACTTGGACACCACATCAATGTCTCTCTCTGTTCCCCTGCAGGTGAATCTGGTCCTGAACGAAGGGAAATCCCTGGGCCTCATGATCCGAGGAGGGGCAGAATATTCCCTGGGCATCTACATCACGGGTGTGGACAAGGGCTCCGAGGCAGAGAGCACTGGCTTGAAGGTGAGAGTGATCCCAGAGAGGGTGGCAGGTGACCAGGAACGTGTCCAGGTGGGTTTGGGATGTCTCCAGAGAGGGAGATTCCACCTCATCCCTGGGCAGCTGTTCCAGGGCTCTGCCACCCTCCATGGAAAGAATTTCTTCCTCATGTTGATGTGGAACTTGTTGTGTTTTAGTTTGTGGCCATTGCTCCTCATCCTGTCACTGAAAAGCCTCTGCCACCCCTTGGAGGGATTGTATGGATTGATGGGATCCCCTCTCCAGACAAATCAGCTCCTCATCAGAAAGTCTGTCTCACCTGATGCCTTCAGATTTTAGCCTTTATATTTTTCAGACCTGTGCTGCATTAATGTATAACTGAACTCCATATAAAGTGTTAGTTCATTGTCTCCACATTTTGGTCAGACACAACAATTCCTCTAGGCCTGAAACTCAAGGACACCCAACTGCCTCAGGCCCCAGAAAGTACAAACAAAAGTGAATTTTGGGGGAGCAAACTGGGGGTAAATGACTCAATTACCTGAAGCTGTAATTGGAGAATTAACCCCTGATATGTAAATGGACCAAACTTACAATTGTCTGCAAAACTTGTGACCATCACCCAGCTCGGGTGCAGCCTGGGAGGCTTTGACTGCCCAAGGTGTAGCTGTTGAAGGCCTTTAATAAATACTTTTATTGTCTTTATCCGCTCTAGCCAGCCCTCCAAGGCATCACACCTCCCTGGGCTGGCAGGGAAGAGTTTTCCATTAAAGATCCTGGTCCTGTGCCCTCTTCCTGCATCTCTCACCCAAAGCCTGGGTGTGCTGTGCATGAGGTGCTCCCAGCTGCCTGCAGGGCAGCATTTTAGGGGCCAGCTCTCAGCTGGGGTGTGTGGCTCCTCCTGGCAGTCCCAGGATCCTGAGTGAACCAGCAGGATCACCCTGGGTAGTGATGCCCCAAGAACCTGTAAATGAAACACACTTTGAGGTAATGGTAGTACAGGAGGTGATAGAAAAGCTGGTCTTCATTGGAGGCTTCCAGGGCCTAATATGGAAAATATCCACAAAATATCCACTCCCCCATGGGGTGAACACAGTTTTTATAAGTTTAACAAATTAGCATAATTGACAAAATCACCCATTAGGAGAACAAGTGGTGATGTAATCCCCCCCCCGTTCAAGCCCCTTCTAAATCCTCCCCCCTCCAATGGAACTGAACTTTGTTGATGAAAACAGGTCTCAAAGAGCTTTTTCTTGGCCTTGGTTCCCAGGGAGACCCAAGATGGGATGGGGGCTTTGGAATATGGTTTGTCTTTCTGCCTAGGGAAAAGCCCTGGGCAAATTCAGTAGGAATTCAGCAATAGGCTACAGAGCTCCAAACAGCTGTGTAAATTATACAGAGAATACAGAAGAGAAAAAAGGCAGAAATCCCTAGGCTGCAACAGAGCAGGGCTGACCCAGCAGGCTGGCTCAGTGACCCCGTGCACCCACTCTCAAACAGGCTCCTGAGGGATGCTCTGGGGTTGGGCTGGGCCCTTCTGAGGCTGCCCTGGGCACAGTTGGCAGCAGAGCTCTTGTGAAGGGAGATCTACACCCCTCTCACCCCCCGTGTGCACACACATCACCTCTGAGCTCCTCCAGCCTTGCCTGCAGATCCCAGGCTGTTCCCCTCTCTGACCCCCGCTGGTCCTGGAAGGGACATTTGGGGTTAGCCCTGTGTATGCTCACCAGGGGAGCAAGCTGGAAAGGGAGCAGTTGGATGTGTCTCTGTGCCAGGCGGGAATGGGGCACGTCTGACACTCAGGCTCCTCAGGCTGGATCATTTTTCTGCAGCCACAGTTTCTTTTCTGGAGTGGTTTTCCCTCTGGATGACCCAATTCCCTGCAGTGACCTCCAATCACTGCTTCCTCCAGTGCAGACTCATGGGCTCTGAGGGTTCTTTCCTATTCCTTGTGTCACTTGAGCTCTGATGCAAGTTAAACTCTGAAATGTCCTCTCAATCCCCTGGGGTGATCTGCTCTCATCCCCTCTGGGTTTGTGCACTGAGACATTTCTTGGGCTCACTGACCCTAAAGGTCGTTTCCACCCTCCAGGGTTCTGTGATTCTGTGATTTCCCCATTGCTCAGCCCTCGGCTGTTTAGGGCTAAGCCTTAGCTTTGCTCAGTGGCCCATAAAGTCACTTAAATCTGTGAAGGCTGGCAGCACGAGCTGGGGACAGTGTGGTGGAGAGGGCTGGCACAGACACCATCCTGTCCCTCGAATTGCTGTGGCTCTGAGGCCACCAGAGTTCCCTTTGCAGCCAAGGAGACTTTTAGGGGTCATGCAGCCACTGCTGAGCTGCCCTGAGCACTGCAGGCTCCTCTTTCCCTGTGTCAGAGAATCAAAATGCTGCACTTGGAGGTTTGGATCAATTCAATTAATCTCTCTCAGGTGCTCAGCAGGGAAATGGACCCTGGGCCCTGAGGGCATCACTGGGGATGGCACAGGGAGCTGTAGGGGCATCCTGGAGATGCCAGAGTGCATTGCAGGCTGCAGAGATGCTGCTGCAAGCTCCCTGCAGAGCCCCAGAGTGCAGGATGGCACCTCTGCCCACTCCCCTGGCTGGTCCCCAGCTGTGTCCCAGGGATGTTGGTGGCTTCATCAACAAGAGAGGCAGTGCTCTGGGGCACAGGATTTTGAGACAGGGACAAGAAGAGGCACAGGACAATTTGTTCGTAGAGGTGGAAGGGGAGGGACTGCCTGCAGCTGCCGTGGGTGACACCAGCACGTTTGTCCCCTGTGCCAGGGTCAGGGTCCATCCCCTAAACCCCAGAAGCCTGAAAGTTTAAATACAGGATGAGAAAGAAGAAGCTGCATTGTTTTCCTTGGTGCTTTTTCTGTTCCCTGGCTTTGCTGCACAGGGAAAATCTCTGCTTTTGTTTCTTCTGCATCCCCCGGCAGCGAGCTCAGCCGAGGAGATGTCACAGGGACAGTCCAACAGCAGAACTCCTGGCTGAATCCCTCCACGCCTGCTTGGAATGCAGGAAATGACCACACTCAGCACCCAGAGCAGTGCCAGTTCCCTGCCCTGTCCCCCCAGGTCCTGCCACTGTTGTTTGCACACCTGAGCCTCTGCTTGTTGGTTCTGGAGATCTCCCCCCTGCTGCTCTGCTCTCCAGGCAGTGATTTGTGTGTCCAGCAGGCTCCTGCTGTGCTGGATGTCAGGCTTGGTGTGATTTCAGATCCTCACAGATCTGAAATCTGCTTCCCACCCTGATTTGTGTATGCTACAGGCTGTAAATTCAGTGCTGCCTGCAGGTTTGGAGGTAAAAAAAGCCTTTTATGTCCTGCTGTTAGACATGGTTGGGTGTAGATTGCTGCTCCAGGTGGTGGTGATGCCACGAGGAAGCAAGAACTGGTGGATAAATGTGATTTCCAGGTAGTTTGTTGCTCTCTAAAATGGAAATATTCTGGAATTGCTCAGCGTGGGCTCAACACAGCCTGGCTGGGTTGATGGGCAGGCTCCTGCTGGCTGCCCAGGAGCCCAAAGCTGTGGGCTTTGCTGCTTTCACTGGGTTTGTTACCAGAGTTGAGCCGATTCCGAGGAGATGTTTAGATGAGAGACAAGGCAGAAATCCTTCCCTGGGAGGGTGGGCAGGCCCTGGCACAGGGTGCCCAGAGCAGCTGGGGCTGCCCCTGGATCCCTGGCAGTGCCCAAGGCCAGGCTGGACAGGGCCTGGAGCAGCCTGGGACAGTGGGAGGTGTCCCTGCCATGGCAGGGGTGGCACTGGATGGTTTTAAGGTCCCTTTTAACCCAAACCAATCTGTAATTTTGTCAAACATTTTATTTTTACCTCCTTGTATCTATGGCACCAAATCAGAATTTCGGACTCTTTAAATAATAACTAAAATAAATAAAATATTTTACACATCCCTTAAATTTTGATGGAAGGACAAACAAAAGCTATTGAAAGCCAGGCAAAACCAAGGAAGTTTCTCTGAGGCCCAGAAACTTTTGCCAGCTCCAGAAACAAGGACCAAGATGCTGAGATGAGGGTCCCAGAGGAGCTGCAGCCCCACTGGTGCTGGTTCAGGTGCTGCTGTCCTGCTCCCCCAGCAGGCAGAATTCCAGCCAAAACCAGGCTGGAGCTCTGCACTCAGTCAGTAACTCAATATTGAGAGGCTTGGCCTTGGCCTTCTTGATGTTTATTCATTCATGAAACTTCTGACAATGTGTTCTTGGGGCATGTCTGAAAATTGCTGCCTCTGAGGGGGTTCTGAGAGTGAAAAAGTGGGGGTTTGAGGAGGGAGGTGAGTCAGCCTCGTTTTCTTTCAGCTTCTGTCCTTCCTGCCTCCTTCCTGCTGTCCCCAGCGGTGCCTGGCACGAGCTGAGCTCCTGATGCTGTTCCTGGACCTGCTGGCCCTCATTTCTTCCTTGCTCATTTTTCCTGGGGCTGTGTTTTGTCAGGATTGGGGTTCTTTTTCCTCCTTAAGCCATTTCTGTTTGCTCTGCTTGACCTTTAAATCAGAAACAGCAGATTCCAGGGAGCTTGCTCTGAGCAAACAACTCAATATTGAGTTCCCAGAACAAGGGCTGGGGTGAAAATCATGATCCATATTTATCCAGATATGAGAGGAGAGGGAAAGAGAGACTGTAAACAGGAAGAGCTGAATGATTTTACCTCAGCACTGGCTGTCATAGAACAAAGAGTAATTTAGGCTGGAGAGCTCCAAGATCATCGTGTCCAACCATTCCTCCAGCACTGCAAAGCCACCACTGCCCCACGTCCTCAAGTGCCATATCCACATGGCTTTTAAATCCTTCAAGGAATGGGGACTTTGGAGTCCTTTCAACCCTTCTAGTGAAGATTTTTTTCTTAAATATCCACCCTGAGCCTGCCCTGGCCCAGCCTGAGGCCGTTCCCTCTCCTCCTGTCCCTGTTCCCTGGAGCAGAGCCCGACCCCCCCGACTGTCCCCCCCTGTCAGGAGCTGTGCAGAGCCACAAGGTCCCCCCTGAGCCTCCTTTTCTCCAGGCTGAGCCCCTTTCCAGCTCCCTCAGCCTCTCCTGGTGCTCCAGCCCCTTCCCCAGCTCTGTTCCCTTCCCTGGACACATTTGGTGTCATCTGCAAACTCCCTCGAGCCCCTCATCCCAAAGCCACCCCTTGAAAGCTGCAGTGAGCTTTGAGGTCTGGACACAGACAAATATCCTGGAAAAAGAGAAGATGAAGTAAAAACTTCGTGTCTCCCTCAGAGTTTGGGAATGAGCTGCAAAGTGACAAAGTCACTCAGGAGCTTGTAGTTGTGGTACCCAAGATGTAACATTTCTCCTGGTCCTTCCAGTGGTGTCACCTTGATGGGGACAGAAATCTCCTCTCCTGGGAGGCCACCAAAAACCTCCCCCCATCAGTGCCACAAGCACTGCCACCCCCAGAGAGCCCCTTCCTCCCTGGGCTTTCATCTCCCCTCTTTGGGCTGCAGTGTTTGGGGAGAGGAGCCATTTTCAGACAGCCATGGCCCCCTCCTTCCCTGTGCTGTATTGTATTTGTGGGGTTCCCAGATGAAGGCAGGAATGATGAATCTGACTCCATGTTCTCACAAGGCTAATTTATTACTTTATGATACTGTATTATATTAAAGAATACTATCTATACTATACTAAAGAATACAGAAAGGACACTTACAGAATGCTAAAAGCTAATAATGGAAACTTGTGACTCTCTCCAGAGTCCTGACACAGCTTGGCCCTGATTGGCCCAAGAGTGAAAACAACTCCCAGCAGAATGCAATGGAACAATCACCTGTGGGTAAACAATCCCCAAACACATTCCACATGAGCACAGCACAGGAGAAGCAAATGAGATAAGAATTGTTTTCCTTTTCTCTGAGGCTGCTCAGCGTCCCAGGAAAAAGATCCTGGGCAAAGGGATTTTTCAGAGAATGTGAGTGCCACAGAATCAGGCTCCCAGATCTGTCCTGGACCCTTCCCACATGGATCATCTGGATCATCTGCCCTGACCCATTTCCCTCCTGGAGAAGCTAAGCACTCCTTTATTTACTGGGAGCTTTCATTTGGTCAATTCCAAAATGATCCATACATTTTCCTGCCGGTATCTTTAATTTCTTAAGTGCTTTTGGTAATTATTTGTGCTGGAGAGAGGCTCCTTCTACTTTAGTGCTATCTCCAGTGTCATTTAGCCTCTCTGCTGGCACTTCAGTGGCATTAAACAGGACCGGTGCCAGTGCCAACCCATTTGGCATCATCCCCTTGGCCCTGTTATTCCCAACTCAGTTTGGTGTCTTTTAACCTTAACTCACATTTAAAATCTCTTGCCTATTTTTCTGTCTGTGTGATTGAATTTCTCCCAGAGCAAATTCTGATTACTTTTAAGAGAATTTTTCAGAGCAAATTCTGATTATTTCTGCTGCTCAGAACCCATGTCTGAAGCCCATTACGTTTCTCTTGACTGTGCCTCCCCTTCCCCACTGTCTCCAGAAGGAGAAGGAGCCAGGGCTGTCACCAAGGTGTAATTTCCAAACTCTCTTTTTCTCATGGTCTGTCACCTTTTGCGTGTCATGTTCAGCCCCTGCATTTCAGGCTGCAATTTTCCCTAGGAAATGAGAGTAATCCACATTTTCAGAGGTGCTCAAGCATTCAGCACATCCTGGGTATCCACCCACCATTAGCTGAGCACAACTGAAAAGTAGTTCCTGAAATATCCAGGGCAATAATTTTCCTGTGTTTTATTATAACTTTTTTTGTGTGTGTGTGTGTCTTGTTATTATTTCTTTTATTCTGTGCCAGCTTGGAGCTGTGAATACAGCAAATCATTTCTCAGGGTCAGCTTTTGTTTTAGTCGATGGTTCTTTTGCATCTCTGCAGATTTTTTTGTTACTTTCTGACTTGTCCTTGACTTTGGGGGGAAAATATAATTATCTATGTTAATTAGCAAAAAGTCCAGGGTCCCTCTGGTCTCCCTGATGTTACAAGAGCGTGCCAGGCTCCTCTTGGTTTACTCTTAAAAGGAGAAATTAAAGATTATTAAACCCGTGTAACTGTCCTGAACCAAAAAAAATCATGAAAATTTAATCCCTGGTATAGAAAACCATTAAAGATTCATAATTGCAATAAAACTGCCTAATCAAATTTGGATTTTTATTGTTTTGGTGCTGCAGTGAACTCTGTGCTCCTTGTTTGAGCAGCAAAATCCACTCCAGGGGACTTTTCTGATGGATCAGAAAGGCCTGGGAGATGATATTTGTGCACCTGAGTGGGTGTTTCTCTTGGCACTTTGGGCCCTGGCATAATTCCCCTCCCCTGTTACATTGGTAGCTGTTGGAACCCTGGTCACTGAGAATTTCAGACTTTCTGTGCTGACAGGCACTGACCCCAGGAGAACACTGCAGTGACCTGAGGCCATGGAGAAAGCTCCAAAATGGAATGGCAGAACTGGGATTGTGGCGTGGGGTTTGAACAGAAGTGTGTAATAGCACAGGGTGGAAAACTTAGAGTTTAAGGGTTTAGGATATAGTAATATATATAAAGCAAGGTGGAGGTTTTAGGGTGGTGGCTGGTCCTTCTTCTTCTCCTTCTTCTTCTCCTTCTTCTCCTTCTTCTTCTCCTTCTTCTTCTCCTCCTTCTCCTTCACCTTCTTCTCCATGGGTTTGGGTGGTTTTGTGTAATTGGATAAAAAATCCCACATTGCAGGGCATGGGTGGTTGGTTATTGGGTTAAAAGTAAAAATAATTTAGGTCATTTCTTAATTGGACAGTTTGTAGAGTCTTTGTAGAAAGAGAGACAGGGCTCCATTTTTAGTTTGTTGAAGTGCTGTAGAACTCAGGGTTTGTGAGACTGTGACATAGGTAAGAACTAATAAACATCTGAGTCTGAACAAGAAATAGCATCTTGTGATTTAATCCTGACCCTGGCAGAAAAGAAGGAAAGAATCCACAGGTAGGCAGCAATTTTCTGACAGTGGATTTAAAGCTGACAGAGCTCAAAGGGACCCTGAGATATTTGTGGAGCCCCATGGTTGAGGTCATTTGTGTCATTTGCCTTCCCCTGGGATCCCTCCCTTTGCACTTCTGGGATGTTTTAGGTCACTTCCAACACAAACCATTGAACTTTATGGTGAAGAATGAGGCAAATCCACTCAGGATCCCTGGATGGAGCTGAGCATGGAGCTGAGCTCTGCTTCATCTGGACCCAATGATCCTAAAGGCCTTTTCCAACCCAAATGACTCCATGATGCTCTTGCTCCAGGTCCTTTTTCCCCTCAGCACCACTCCCAGCATCCTCCCAGCCTCCCTGAGCCTCCTCTGTCCTTTGAGCAGAGGGAAGGGCAAACAGGAGCCCTTCTCTGGCTTCTCATTATTACCAGCCTTATTTTGTATAGCTCCTTCCAGCCCCCCACATGATCTCCTCTCTAAATTTAACAGGCCTAATCTCTTCCATCTGTCCTTTCACAGGCACTTTCATCTGCCACTGATCATCTGTTTCACTTCTCTGGAACTTTTCTCTCCCTGTGTGTCCTTGCTGGCCAGGCAGAGAGGAAAATCCATGCTTGTTTTGGTAGAGCTGAGCTGAGGCCTGTGGTTAAGCAAAGACAGGAATGAGCAGTTTCAAAAATGTGGTTTATCAGGAATAGGATGAATTGTGATATGGGAGTGAGAAGAAGCAGCCCTGGATGCCCTGGGAGCTCAGAGGAAGAGGACCTGGGATGAAGGGTGAAACACCAGATGGGTGCTGTGTCTCAAACAAGGCCAGGCTGTCAGGGAAGCTCCTGGTTCCAGCAAAGGCCTTGCCCCCAGAATGAAATCTCTTAGTGGGGGAAATAGCAGAGGAGAGATGGAATGCAGCTGTCCCAGATGCTGCAGGGTGCTGGAGGCTGCGGTGAGACCCTCCCTGCTGCATGCAGAGATCTGAGGGCTGGGGCCTCCACAGATGGTTCCTGGCATCCCAGGGCAGCAGCAGGGACCGGGCTGGAGGCCTTGATGTTCTTTGGGGCTGGTTTGCTTGGTGGAGGAGACCGGGCAGACCAGTCTGAGCTGGGATCCTGAGCAGGCCCCTCCAGCCTCACTGGCTGCCAGCTGGAGGGATGACCTCCATCCAGCAGCACTGTCCCTGCTCCCTCCAGCTGCTGCACCCCAATTTGGAGCTGGCTTAGACTGGGCAGCACCTCCCTGCTGGGACAGGGAAGTGTTATTCCCCCAGGAAAGCTCCAGGGACATGCTGATTTGCGGAAGCAAACGAACTGCACAACTTTTGTGAAAGCTGTGAGGCCGGTATGTTTATTACAGCGCCAGACACGTGTGGGAATTGTTTTCTTTAAATGACATGCATACCTCTGGGAACTCCAGATTCTTTTTTATCTCCTTTTCAAATATATATGCATGCAATTTTACAATAGGTTCATACATATTCATTCCACTGATTTTGCATGACATTTGCCGCTAATTTTTCTTTATCAGAAAGGACTCCTGGGTCATTTTGCTCTGCTCTCCGTAGCAGCCTCTTTGTCTGTTTCAGAGTTCAAGGGGCTCCCCTCTCTTATCTCTGTCTTTCAGCTGAAGCAGTTTCTTGGGGCACAGGCCTTTTGCAGGAACAGGCAGTCAGACCAAACAGCTGTGTTTGCAAGCCACAGACTTAATTCAAAGATGTACATTTCACCTAAATCAAAATGGATGTCTGCTCTGGAAAGTTTCCACTCTGTCTCAATGCCAGGCTCAGTCCATCCTCATTCCACAGGTGGGAGACCAGATCCTGGAGGTGAATGGCCGGAGCTTCCTGAGCATCCCCCATGACGAGGCCGTGAAGCTGCTCAAGTCCTCGCGTCACCTCATGATGACGGTGAAGGACATCGGGCGCCTGCCCCACGCCCGCACCACCGTGGACGAGACCCGCTGGATCAGCAGCTCCCAGCTCGGGGAGACCCTGCTCAGCTCAGCGGGGTATGGGCCTGGGGGCTGTCTTGGTGTCTGCTAAGGAAGGCAGGAGCCTCCCCTGAAATGGAAAATGTAAAACCCCTCCCTCCAAATTGTTATAATTTTGAAATTAAGGGGCTCTCAGGCAAAGATATGGGAGCAGGAATAACAGTTCTCTAGTAGGAAAACTAAAAATACAAATGCAACAGTACAAACAACAACCAAAAAACACTGCCAGAGTCAGAACATGCCCTGCCCCCCTGTGTGTCAGGGTGGTGGCAGCAGTGCCATTCCATGGTGGCTCAGCCCTCCTGCAGTGCCAGCTGTGCTTCTGCTGGAGCAGGGATCCTGCACAAGGCTGGAGTTTTCCTCTGAAGCTCCAGGGCTGCTGGAGATGGGCCTGCTCTCCCTCTGGGAATGCAGGGAGAAGAAAGCTGCTCCTCTGGGAATGCAGGGGGCAGAGGCTGCTGTGCTGTTCCAGGCTCAGATTGTATCCAGGTAGGAATGCTTGGCTCCTCCCCTGGGCGCAGCATCTCCCCATGGGATGATGGAATTTGATCAGCCATGCAGGGACACTCAGTGGCCATGGACAGCAGAGATCTCCTGGAGGGAGGATTGGCTGTGGCAGAGATAAAGAAACCTGCCCCATGAACAGCAGAGAACTGCCCCAGCTCTGACAGACAGGAATGGATTACACACCCCCATTTCCAACCTGGGACAGGGGCTTTTTGGGGGCATCTGTCAGCTCAGAGCCCCTGGGAGGATGGGGACCCCCAGCCTGTCCATGGAGCTCTCGTTCTGGGGTCTGCTCCTGTGTCAGGGAGGCATCTCTGGCCTGTAGGGTGGAGCAGGTGTAGACAGTGTTGTGCTGTCTGAGGTCACCATTGAGTCAGGAACGGGAATGAAGGTGACACACCTCCATGCATTTTCAGAAGGCATAGAAGCTCCTTTATTACAAAACTTCACATTTTTATAAGCAACTTCATTCACCCAGAACCTGATGGGTTCTAATAACACCTGTCACCCAATTGGTTAATTAGGAGCAACACCATCTTTCCATAAACATCGCGTAGAACACGTTTCACATGTTCACAAACACCAGCTGCAGAGACTTAAGAATTGTTTTAATTCTTTTCTCTGAGCGTCTCACAGCTTTTCCCAGAATGATGCATGGGAAAGTTATCTGTTTCACTCTCTGACCAACTTGTCACATCCACAGTCCCTTCCCCTTCTCTCCTGCCAGAAGCTTTTGGCTCTCCAGAGAGGAGAGCAGGTGCCAGGTGCTGTGCCAGGTGACAAGTGACAGGCACTCAGTGCTAACTGCTCTTCTCCCTCCTCGCAGGGCAGTGGGTGACCACGCCATGGATGTGGCAGCCAGGGTAAGACATTCCTGATGCCTTGTGAAATGATCACTGCTATTGTGGTTTATTTTCCATGGGGGGGAGGGCCCATGCTCCTGGTTACAGCTGAGATGCTGCTGTGGGATTTTAATGGCCTCTCTCCTCCCCATGCTGTGTTGGCAGCTGTGTTCCACACTGCCACAGTGGTGTCCCCTCTCCTGTGCCACCTCAAAGCACATCTGGTGCCCTCCAGGCTTCATGGGCAAGGGGCAATGATCACCCATGGACGAGGACCGTGGGGACCCCTCCACCCTGCAGAGGTGACCATGACTGGCCTCATGGTGGCTGTCTGTGGCCCTGAGAGCTGCAGGAGTCTGTCCCAGCCCGAGGCAAAGCTGAGCCAGCCCTCTCCAGCTCAGCAGGCACAGGGACTCACCCTGTTCTGTGCCTGCAGCTCTGTGCCAGCATCTCCTGGACACCTCCTTGCGAAGCACATTGCTTTTAAATGGAAATTAAGCAGGGAGGTTTCACAGGTGGCTCTCACTGATAAGGGCTTTGTACTCTTTGCTGGCAAAACATGTTCCCCAGCCTCAACTCCTCCGTGTCTCTGGGATAGTCAGGGTCTTGTCTGGTTCCAAATCCCTGTGCCAGCTCTGCCTGGGAGGAAACACGAAGGACCTCCCCTCAGAAATCCCTCTCAAAGGGAAAGAGTCTTTCATCTGCAGCCAGGCTTGTCTCTCCCTGGGGCTCCTTTGGTTGCCAGTGGCTCTTTTCCCAGTAGGGTCTGTTTCAAGCTGGCAGTGGGGGCAGATGTGCCTTTTCCACTGGATGGGGAGCTGGCCTGTCTCCTGTGGCCCCAGTTTCCCCAGTTCTGCCAGGGAGGAACACAGCCTGGGATTAAATCACTGCCTGGTGGGGGACAGGATTTCCACTTGCTGAAAAGGGATGGGAAACTCAGCTGGTGCTGCATGAACTCAGAGAGTCAGAGTATCACAGAATACCCTGAGCTGGAGGGACCCACCAGGATCACCCAGCCCAGCCCCTGCCCTGCCCAGACCCCCCAGCAACCCCACCCTGGGCATCCCTGGCAGCGCTGGCCAAAGGCTCCTGGAGCTCTGGCAGCCTCGGGGCCGTGCCCATTCCCTGGGGAGCCTGGGCAGTGCCAGCACCCTCTGGGGGAAGAACCTTGCCCTGAGCTCCTGCCCTGGCCCAGCCCCAGCGGTTTCCTGGCTCCTGTCCCTGTCCCAGAGAGCAAAGCTCAGCTCCTCTGATCTTGACTCTGGACTTACCCAAACAAGTGGTGACACTGAAAGGCTGATGGGGGTACCTGGGGGTACCTTCCTCCTGTCATTCCCAAAATCCTCCTTCCAGTCAGATTCCCAGCTCCCCGCAGGCAGCACTGGCACACAGGCACAGAGGGCTGGTGGCAGAGCCCAGAGCAGGGGCACTCCTTGGTCCAGCCTGCTCAGCACCTGGCTCAGCAGAGCTCTGCCCTCCTTCCCACTGCCACCCCCTTGGCGTCCCACCCCAAGGCTGTCCCCTGTGCCCTGCAGCCCGTGTTCTACCGGGGGCTGGCCGGCTCGCAGGTGACCCTGAGCACCATGGTGAACCAGACCCGGGTGATGCTGGAGGAGCAGGCACGGCACCTGCTCAACGAACAGGAGCGGGCCACCATGGGCTACTACCTGGACGAGTACAAGGAGGGCAACATCTCCGTGGATGCTCTGGTCATGGCCCTCTTCGAGCTGCTCAACACACACGCCAAGGTGAGGCCCTCTCCAGGGCAGGGACAGCTTCTGGGGGCTGGTGGGCTGAGCAGAGTCACTGCCACGCTGTGGACATTGTCACCGTGTGGCCCTGTGCCTCCAAGGTGATCCACTCAGGGAAATGAGGAGGGTATGGGAGCCAAATCCACATTATCGTGGAACCAGCACAGAATTCCATCCTGGTTCAGGTTGGAAGGGACCTTAAAAATCACCTTATTCCACTCCTGCCATGAGCAGGGAAATCTTCCACTATTCCAGGCTGCTCCAAGCCCAGTCCAACCTGGTCTTGGGACTTCCAGGGATCCAGGGGCAGCCACAGCTGCTCTGGGCACGCTGTGCCAGGGCCATACTGGGGGATGCAGGCTGGTGTTCAGTGGTAGAGGAGCTCCTGGTAACGTTTAGGACCAAGCCTCCTCCATCACCTGCCATTGCCACTGCTGACCGTGGTGGGAGGGAGACCTCCAGCTTCCCAGGAATATGACTGTGCTCCAACCTGGCTCTGGCTCTGTGTGCCTGGCCAGTTCTCGCTGCTCTCCGAGGTGCGGGGGGTGATCTCCCCACAAGACCTGGACCGCTTCGACAACCTGGTGCTGAAGAGGGAGATCGAGTCCATGAAGGCCCGGCAGCCCACGGGGCCCAGCACTGACTCCTACTCCATGATGTCCTACAGCGACACCATCTCGTCCTCCAGCAGCCACTTCACTGCCACCACTGTCAGCTCGGCCCGGGTAGGTCCCTCCTGCCCGATGCCCTTCCCTTCAGCACCTCCTCCTGACAATCCCACAGCAAGCTGCTTTCCCTGAGTGCTGTAAAGCCACTTCACTCCACAGCGAGCCCTTGCAGCTTCCCCCATGTGTTCCCCAAAGCTGGTATTTTTCTGTGCACTCTGGGTGATTTGCAGGTGATGCCTTGAGGTGCTGGGTGTCTCTGTGCCCCTGACACTGAGGTGCTGCTGTCCCCTGCTTGAGGGCTCCGTGTCCCTTTGATGCCTTGTGCAGAACAGAGACTGGACAGAGCTAAAGAATAAAGCAGGGATTTATTCAAAGCCTCAATGGATCCACCTTGGGCAGCACAAGAGCCCAGCCAGGGCTGCACCCAAGATGAACCAAAATGGTCCCAAAATGCACGAGCGCTCCCGGGGTCTCTCCCTTGGATCAGTTCTGCTCCATTTGCACCTTGCAGTTCATTGTCCAGTTCCAGCTTTAGCCCAGGCACTCCCACCCTGCTTGTTTTTCTCTCCTCAGCCCACGCTGTTTGTGCTCCTGGGCTGAGCTTTGGATCATTTGTCCTTGGTGCCCAGCTGGAGCAGGAATTGTTTTGTCTCCCTGCTCTGTGCAGAGCTCAGCATCCCCTGATGTGAAGCCCAGACCCACCCACTAAAGCAGCACAGAATGTGAAAAATAGAAAAGCTAAACCTGAGGCATCCCCTTCATCCCAGTGAGGGACAGAGCCTGCCTTGCTCCCAGAAATCCACTGGAGCTGCAATCCCGCAGGAATCCCAGCCCTGCCCGCTGCTGTGCCATGCCTGCTGCTGTTCCCCAGCTCCTAAATCAGTCCCTAAGGATGCTGGCTGCCTGCTCCCCATCCCAGTGGGAGCCACAGTGGCCAGGCAGCTGCATCCCATTGCCACCCACTCTCAGCACTCAGCAGCAGCACTCCCACGTCTCTGCCAGGCCCCTGTCGCACGCACCGTCTAATTAAGTTACTGTAATCACCTCAGACTGTGCAGGCACACAGCCCCCAAATTAATTTCCTCGCCATAAAATGCCTTTCATCATAAATGCATTAGTAACCTTGGAAATTAAACCCTTCATGGAAAAAAGGAGGAACAATGGGCTCTGTGCTCAGCGAGGAAAGCAGCCCACGGTGGTGGGATGGGGCTGGGGAGGGTCCACCCAGCACAGCCCCTGGGGGAGAGGGCAGGGGGCTTTCCTGGGGCTCTGCCTGCCTGTGAGAGACCTCAGAGAGTGTCAGAGCATCAGAGCTGTGCTTTTGTTTTGTTAAATCCACGAGTGCCCGCAGGAAAGCCACCTGCTCACGTCAGGAGGGATTTCAGTGAGATCCTTTCTGGATCTGCATAAACAAAGTGAGTTTTGCTCTGCTCTCCAAGGAGCTGCTGGGAAACATTTTTCTGAGGGCTGGCACAGGTCTGCCAGGATTGTGTACTGAGTGTAACACCCTGCACTCATGCCGTGCCCGTGCCTGGGGCTGTGCCACGTGCTCCAGGTGTGCCTCGTGCTGCACAACAAGTGCCAACCGTGCCTGCCTGGGCCAGTGTGTGACCAGTGGCTCAGCCCCACCTGGCACACGAGCCCAGAGCTCGGGGAGGGACACCAGGGTGCCGCTGTGGCACAGAGAAGGGAGTGGGCACCACTGCTTTAAGAGCTTCCTTCAAGAGCACGTGTGCCCCTGCAGGGCCTCCCTGGGTGTGTGGCACCTGTCCCCACGGGTGGGAGAGCACACCTGCTCCCGGGAATGGAGATGATCCCATCCAGCATGATGGGAATACTGCCACTGAGCGTGGTTGTGCCCACTCTTGCTGGAACAGCTGCCAAGCAAAGAGCTCATGGTGGATGGGTGCTTGGATAGCAGGAGAGATGTGGGCAGGGCTCCCAAACTGATGCCTCAGCCCCTGCTGCTGTTCCCTCCCCAGCACCCTGGCAGGAGGGGCTCCCTCCAGCCCTCCCTGGCTGCAGCAGGGCGTGGGTTCTGGGCCTGGGTTCTGGGGCTGGGTTTGGGGACGGGGGCAGTGCTGTGTCGGGGTTTGCTCAGCTCTCTCCTTTGTTCTGCCCCCTCCCTGATGGCACATTTTCACTCCTGTGCTTGTTTTCCTCTGCTCTCCCCCGGCACATCCCAGGAGCGGCTCCTGTGGCTCATAGACCTGATGGAGGTAGGGCTGCAGTGGCTGGGGGTGTGGGCAGGGGAGGGATGGGCTGCCCCGGGGTGTGGCAGCTCCTGCACGGCCACGGCTCCTTCCCCCAGTCCTTGTGCTGCAGTGCACACCAGGCTCAGCTTGAGCCAGACCCAGCGGGGACCTGAGAGCCACGGACACCTCAGGGATGGGGTTTTGGAGGGAGCAGCAGAGCTGGAGCCTGGCAGACCCCACACTGCCCTCCCTGCTGCTGTGCTGTGTGGGCACCCTGCCTAAACACCAGTAGAAAGTCATGGAATGGTTTGGGTTGAAGGGACCTTTAAGCCCATGTAATTCATCCGCCCTGCAGTGAGCAGGGACACCTTCAGCTAGACCAAGGTGCTCAGAGCCCTGTCCAAGCTGGCTTTGGATGTTCCTAGGGATCCAGGGGCAGCCACAGCTTCTCTGGGCACCCTGTGCCAGAGCCTGCCCACCCTTGTTATAAAACACATCTTCCTTCTATCTGATCTGAGCTGACCCTCTCTTAGTTTAAAACCATTCCCCTTTGTGTTATCACAACAAGCCCCGTTAAAAAATCTGTCCCCATCTTTCACAGCCCTCTCCAAGCAGTGAAATGGCACAACAAGGTCTCTGCAGAGCCTCCTCTTGTCCAGCTGAACAGCCCCAGCTCTCTCACAGGCTGCTCACATCCCTGCACACATCCTTAGGGTGGGGGAGAATTTTCCTCGTGGCCTTGGTTGTGCAGAGCTCCGTGCTGCAGTTCAGGGGCTCAGTGCACTTGGACTGCGTGTGAGAAATGCTCACCCAGGCTGTGGAGGGGCTGGGCAGGGGTGGGGGAGAACCAGGAACCCCTGTGTCACCCCAGAGCCCCTGGCTGGGAGCAGGCTGAGGGAAGCTGCAGGCTCCAGGGTGTGGCATCACTCCCTGCTCCTGGCCAGGAGGAAATCACAGGGTCAGGAAGCCCAGGGAGCTAAGGGTGGGACCTGCAGCTCTGAGCCTGCCCCAAGAGCTGCATCCACGTGGGAATGGCTCTGACCCAGCTGAGGATGCTGTGGCATTCCCACGTGGAGTTTGTCCCAGGCACCACAGACCGTGGGACACAGATCTTTCTGGCTTTGTGACCCAACACAGGGACACCAGAGCAGGCCACCTGCCCCATGGCTTGGTGAGTGAACTTCTATCACTGCAGGGCAACCCCAATGTAGGGAATAATGTGCTCTGACTCCATGATTCAGAATGCTGAACAATTGCTTTATTAAGCTGTTCTATATTACACTTTAACTATACTAAAGAATACTCAAGAAAACCCCGTGACTGTCTGCAGAGACAGCCAGGACACAGCTCTGACCCAATTGGCCAAGGAATCCAAACAACCCTCAGCAGAATCCAACTAGTAAATCACTTTGGGTGAACAATCTCCATAACACATTCCACGTGTGCCAAACAACAGGAGCAACAAGTAGAGATAAAAATTGTTTTCTCTCTCTGAGCTTTCTCACTGCCTTCCCCAGGAAAAATCCGTGAAGAACTTGTGCCTGCTGCTCTCTGTGAAGAGAGCTGTGGCCACAAACTTCCACCAAAACCAAGCAGGGTAGAGCTGGGCAGGCCCTGCCATGGGATAAGGGATTCCATCCAGGAATGTTGAAGGATGCTTGGCAATGAGCCAGCGTTTGATGGTGCTCAGCCACTGTCTGAGTGTCACCAGCACCTCCTGGAAATCCTGGGCCTCCAGAGGAGTCCTGCAGGGCAGAGGTCAGCTGCAGAATGCAATAATCAGGTGCAGCATGTCTGACCAGAGCACTGGGAATTCCTGATTGTTCTGGCATTCCCTTTGTCCCTACCTCCTGCCAACCCTCAGTGCTGGGATGAAGGCATTGACATCCCTGAGGGTTTTGGTTTTCCTCTCCACCACCTCCTAGCAAAGCTACTGCCATCCAGAGGTGCCTTCTCCTCCCAGGGCTGGAGGGAGGTGGTGGTTCCAGAGGTGAGCCAGCTCCCTGGGATATCCCACGTGAAGTATTCCCATGTGCTGGGAGTGCTCCTCCCAGAGGATGAGGATGAGAGTGAAACCACTGTGTGGAGGTCATTTTGCATGCTTAGAGCCCCTAAAATCTGCAGCAGAGGTTTGTGGCTCCTCCGTCCCTGGGGCTGCATTCCAGAGTGGGAGATGGAAGGGAAGAGAGGAGGGAAGCCAGGCTTATCCCCAGGCTGGGGCACTTGTTCAAAGCTGACACCCTGCAGGACTCAGGCTGAGTAGCTCAGCGAAGCTCTCGTTAGCAGTAACTGGAAATTAGGGGACTGATTTCGAGCTGAGAGGTTAATTAAAGGTTGGGCTGTGTTCCCTGGGGAGGTGGCAGTTTCTCCAGCCTTTAATCTGCAAATGAAAACTGTCTGAAAGATGCTCTGCAGCTCCATCACTCCTGCTGGGGACTCTTTTTAGGACAAGGACAAACATTTCCCAGCTGCTTTGAGGAGGGGCTGGAAGGGCCTCACCTGGCTCCAGTTACCCTGAGGAACTGGAAAATAGGTGGGGAAGAGGAGCAGGAGGGAGCAGCTTTCTCAATACTCATTTTTCAGGGCAGTGGTTTCTATGGGTCTTTCAAGGGAAATCCTGGAAGGCAGAGCCTCGAAACAGCCAATTCCTGAAAGCAAATGTGCTTAAAAGTCATCGTGGTTTGTGGCCCAGAGCAATCACTGTTTAATTGCTTTTGCCCCCTGAAGGAGTGAGGGAAAGCAAATCTGCAGCCAGAGGTGCCCTGAGGAGGAGCAGCAGCATCAGTGTCCCTGGCTGGGGGGACAGAGCTGGCAGTGGCACTGGGGGGCACAGGGACAGCTGCTGTGCCCACCCAGCGTCTGCAGAGGAGCCACAGCCCAGGACAGACTGGTCCTTGCTGCGAGCCCAGAGCTGGGACACGGCCTGTGCTGGGGGAGATGGCCCTGGCAGGTTTTAGGGGGCATCAGGCAGATTATTCCCATTTTAGGAGTGACACAGCTGGGACAGTTTGGCTGCTGCCAGTCAAATTCCCCAGAGCAGCTGGGGCTGCCCCTGGATCCTGGCAGTGCCCAAGGCCAGGCTGGAAAGGACTCGGAACACCCTGGGACAGCGGGAGGTGTCCCTGGAGTGGCAGGGGGTGGCACTGGATGGCTTTAAAGTCCTTTCCAACCCAAATCCTTCTGTGATTCTCTTTCTAAAGCCCCTGCCCTTTTGTTGGAGTAACGGAGGATGGAACCACCCCGTGGCACAGGAAGGTTTCCCAAGCCAGGCCTGTACCTGTCACTCCCTGAACAAGCTGTTTCTTTGTGTTCTCATTCTCCAGGGCTCCTTCAGAAGCTGCAGGGATAAAAGCACTTTACATCAATGTTTTTGCTGCTCCTCTAATGGTCCTAATTGCCTCCCGTGTCTATTTTGGGACTCGAACATCTCCCAGGCACAGCAGCAGCCTCCAGCAGCTGGGGGAGATGCAGATGCACCAGTGTTTCAGCTAATCAGCTGTTTACCCTGCAATAAATAGCAGGCACTTAAACACAAACTGTGCCCTGCCCCATCCAAACAGCCCTGCCAGCGTGACAGGCACCAAGCTCAGCCTCCCTGAGCAGCAGCAGCCCCCTCCAGAGCAGCAGATACTGAGGGAGAGGAGGCTGAGGCTGTGTTTGCCGCCAGGGGAGCTGGGGATGGTCCCCCCTGGCAGAGCATTCCCTTTGCACCCCCAGCTCTGCTGTGTCCCCACTCTGCCACACCTGACGTCTCCCGGTTTGCTCTGCTTGGCTGCACCCATGGCCTCGCCCTGGGCCCATCCCTACTGAGAGATTCCCACAGGAAATCCCTTCTGGGTTCATGGAGCCGTGATCTCCTCAAAACCGTGGTGTGGCATTTCCTGGTGACATTTTTGGGCTCATAAAGCAGTGGAGCAGCTTCTCTTTGCATCTGAGACCCGCTGCTCTGGGTTGCAGGGGAGGAGAGTTTGAAATTTCTATTGTCCTCCCTCGGGGGATAAAAAGCCAGGTATTGAACCTGCAGCCCTCAGGGCTGGTCCCTTCCCTCCTTCCAAACTCAGCAGGAGCAGCTGATTTGGGCCTGGAGGAGCATGTCAGGTCCACAGCATGCTCAGAGCACATCCCTTAGCTTGTGTCCCAGCAAAGGCACCCCCAAGGAGGCAAAAACCCCTGGGTAAGGCTGGCCCTGCATGGGGAGGGCTTTGGAGCATCCCCCTGCCCGTGCCCTGGCACCGTGCTGGTTGCTCCTGCTGCTTTGCCATGGCTCTCTGTTCTTCTGTGCCCTCTCAGAACACATCAGAGCTGGAGGGAGCTGGGGACTGCCACCAGAGCAGCATCAACACCCTGCCGGACGTGTCCCTGGTAAGCCTGCCCGGGGCTGGGGGGGAGCAGGAGGCAAGCTGGGGGTGCTGGGTGGTGCCACAGGCCGGATCAGCCCCCAGGGGAGTCACTGAGCACAGCTCTCCAGGTGGGTCAGGAAAAGGATTCTGGCTGGCTGGATGGCAGCAGCCTTGTGGAACCAAAGAAAAGGTTGGGTGGGTTGTTCTGTGTTGGATGAGGCTCTTTTCTGACCCAGACATGGGGCAACTGAGAGGTGTTTTAAAAACTTTTATTCCATTTTTAGTCCCATGTGAAGGGTGAGACAATACAGATGTTATAATTCACGCCATCACAATCAGGAGCCAGCTATTTCTTAATTACAATATATTACAAGCATTTCTTGGCCTATCAGGTGTTCTGCAGCTGTGCTCATTTGTGAGTTGTATTCTCATTGTCAGAGGTCAGGAAGGTGTTTGTGTAGCACTGTTGGGTCAGGAAGGGTTTGTGTAGCACTGATGGGTCAGGAAGGTGTTTGTGTAGCACTGATGGGTCAGGAAGGTGTTTGTGTAGCCCTCTCGGGTCAGGAAGGTGTTTGTGTAGCACTGTTGGGTCAGGAAGGGTTTGTGTAGCACTGATGGGTCAGGAAGGTGTTTGTGTAGCTCTGTTGGGTCAGGAAGGTGTTTGTGTAGCACTGTCAGGTCAGGAAGGTGTTTGTGTACACTGTCAGGTGAGGAAGGTGTTTGTGTAGCCCTCTCGGGTCAGGAAGGTGTTTGTGTAGCACTGTCGGGTCAGGAAGGTGTTTGTGTAGCCCTCCCGGGTCAGGAAGGTGTTTGTGTAGCACTGTTGGTTCAGGAAGGTGTTTGTGTAGCCCTCCCGGGTCAGGAAGGTGTTTGTGTAGCACTGTCAGGGTCAGGAAGGTGTTTGTGTAGCACTGTTGGTCAGGAAGGTGTTTGTGTAGCACTGTTGGTTCAGGAAGGTGTTTGTGTAGCACTGTTGGTTCAGGAAGGTGTTTGTGTAGCCCTCTCGGGTCAGGAAGGTGTTTGTGTAGCACTCTCGGGTCAGGAAGGTGTTTGTGTAGCACTGTTGGGTCAGAAAGTGTTTGTGTAGCCCTCTCGGGTCAGGAAGGTGTTTGTGTAGCCCTCCCGGGTCAGGAAGGTGTTTGTGTAGCACTGTCAGGGTCAGGAAGGTGTTTGTGTAGCACTGTTGGGTCAGGAAGGGTTTGTGTAGCACTGATGGGTCAGGAAGGTGTTTGTGTAGCACTGATGGGTCAGGAAGGTGTTTGTGTAGCCCTCTCGGGTCAGGAAGGTGTTTGTGTAGCACTGTTGGGTCAGGAAGGGTTTGTGTAGCACTGATGGGTCAGGAAGGTGTTTGTGTAGCTCTGTTGGGTCAGGAAGGTGTTTGTGTAGCACTGTCAGGTCAGGAAGGTGTTTGTGTACACTGTCAGGTGAGGAAGGTGTTTGTGTAGCCCTCTCGGGTCAGGAAGGTGTTTGTGTAGCACTGTTGGGTCAGGAAGGTGTTTGTGTAGCACTGTCGGGTCAGGAAGGTGTTTGTGTAGCCCTCCCGGGTCAGGAAGGTGTTTGTGTAGCACTGTTGGTTCAGGAAGGTGTTTGTGTAGCCCTCCCGGGTCAGGAAGGTGTTTGTGTAGCACTGTCAGGGTCAGGAAGGTGTTTGTGTAGCACTGTTGGTCAGGAAGGTGTTTGTGTAGCACTGTTGGTTCAGGAAGGTGTTTGTGTAGCACTGTTGGTTCAGGAAGGTGTTTGTGTAGCCCTCTCGGGTCAGGAAGGTGTTTGTGTAGCACTCTCGGGTCAGGAAGGTGTTTGTGTAGCACTGTTGGGTCAGAAGGTGTTTGTGTAGCCCTCTCGGGTCAGGAAGGTGTTTGTGTAGCCCTCCCGGGTCAGGAAGGTGTTTCTATAACAACCAGCTCCTTCAGCCGTGGTCAGTGTGAGGAGATGAACATGCACCAACACCGAGCCTGGGCATGGTGTCCTACAAACTGTGCTTGCTTTGGCAGGATGATCTCTCCTCCTTCCCAGAGGAACCACCCAACTTCAAGCCTCCTCCTCCTCCATCAGCCCCCCAGACCCTGGACCCCTCCTCTGCCCAGCCCCGGCTCCCGGGGAAGGACAAGCCCAAGCGCCCCTCCTCCGAGTCCTCCCAGTCTGGCCTTTTCTTCGTGGCCCCCCGAAACCCCTCTCCCCCTCCCAACCCCCCCGAGAAGGACACGCTCAGCGTGACCTCCGCGGCCTCCACGGGCACCGAGGATTCTGCCCCCAGCGCCATCTACGCCACCATCTCCCCGGTGTCCCCGCACGGCTCCCGCCGGCCGGCGGACGCCCCGCTCTCCCTGCTCAGCCAGCACCCCATCGGGCCCTTCCCCAGGGTGCAGTCCCCCAGCAGGATGAAGAGCCCATCCCCAGAGGGGCTTCAGAGCCCCCCGGCCCCGTCCCCTCCCCCGCCGCCCCCGCACCCCGCGCCCCCTCCCCCGGACAAGGGCAGCCCCCAGGCTGTGGCCAACCAGCATTTCATCATGGTGGAGGTGCACCAGCCCAACAGCGAGCCTGACGTCAACGAAGTGAGGCCCCTGCCCCAGGCCAGAGGTGGGTGTCACCTTAGCAGCTGCAGAAAACCATCCCTGGGGTGTTGGGACAGAGATAAATGGGACAGGACACACATCTCAAGGTTTCAGGTCTCGTGATGGATCTCGTGATCCAAAGGTTGGAGCATCTCTCCTATGGAGACTGAGGGTGCAGGGGTGCTCACCTGGAGAGGAGAAGGCTCCAGGCAGAGCTCAGAGCCCCTGCCAGAGCCTGGAGGGGCTCCAGGAGAGCTGCAGAGGGACTGGGGACAAGGCATGGAGGGACAGGACACAGGGAATGGCTTCCCAGAGCCAGAGGGCAGGGATGGATGGGATCTTGGGAATTGGGAATTGTTCCCTGGGAGGGTGGGCAGCCCTGGCACAGGGTGCCCAGAGCAGCTGTGGCTGCCCTGGATCCCTGGCAGTGCCCAATGCCAGGCTGGACAGGGCTCAGTCTAGTGGAAGGTGTCCCTGCCCATGGCAGGGGTGGGATGAGATGAGTTTTAAGATCTCTTCCAACCCAGGCCATTCTGTGACCTCACAGAAATAATTCTGGTCTTTTCCCATTAACTGCATTTGGAGGGGGGTGGAAATTGAATTGTGCCCACACTCAGCTACAGATCACATTTATCCATGAAAAAGTGGAGGTGAGGGTGCAGTGTGCGGGCCCCATGGGTCCCTCGGAGATGGAGAGGGAAGAGGGGCCCCAGGGTAATCCCGGGATCCCTTGGAGATGGAGAGAAAAGTGGGATTAAGATAGAGTCTCTGGGACATGGAGAGGGAAGGGGGATCCAGAGGATCTCTTGGGGGTGGATCCAGGGGGGTTCCTGGAGAAGGAGAGGGAAGGGGGATCCAGGGCAGTCCCGGGATGGAGAGGGAGCGGGGATCCAGGGCTCTCAGGGATGGAGAGGGACGGGGATCCAGGGCTCTCAGGGATGGAGAGGGAGCCGGGATCCAGGGCAGTCCCGGGATGGAGAGGGAGCGGGGATCCAGGGCAGTCCCGGGATGGAGAGGGAGCGGGGATCCAGGGCAGTCCCGGGATGGAGAGGGAGCGGGGATCCCGGGCAGTCCGGGGATGGAGAGGGAGCGGGGATCCAGGGCAGTCCGGGGATGGAGAGGGAGCGGGGATCCAGGGCAGTGCCGGGATGGAGAGGGAGCGGGGATCCAGGGCTCTCAGGGATGGAGAGGGACGGGGATCCAGGGCAGTCCAGGGATGGAGAGGGAGCGGGGATCCAGGGCAGTCCGGGGATGGAGAGGGACGGGGATCCAGGGCAGTCCCGGGATGGAGAGGGAGCGGGGATCCCGGGCAGTCCCGGGATGGAGAGGGATCGGGGATCCAGGGCTCTCAGGGATGGAGAGGGACGGGGATCCAGGGCAGTCCAGGGATGGAGAGGGAGCGGGGATCCAGGGCAGTCCCGGGATGGAGAGGGAGCGGGGATCCAGGGCTCTCAGGGATGGAGAGGGAGCGGGGATCCAGGGCTCTCAGGGATGGAGAGGGAGCGGGGATCCAGGGCAGTCCCGGGATGGAGAGGGAGCGGGGATCCAGGGCAGTCCCGGGATGGAGAGGGAGCGGGGATCCAGGGCAGTCCCGGGGGTCCCGCAGCGTTCCCGCCCCTCCGCGCAGCGGCCGCGACACGAGTGGCAATGTCGCCCTCGTGTGGCACAGCGCCGTCCCTGCAGCCGGCCCGTGGCCCGCAGGGTGATGCGGGTGCATGAAATGCAGCGCCGCGGGTGCGTTAATGCAGCGCCGGAGGGGTATTAAATGCAGCGCTGCGGGTGTGTTAATGCAGCGCCGCCGCTGCTCCTGACATTTCCAGCCTCCATCTGCACTTGGTCCTCATCCTCGAAGGGCAGAACGCTCCTACATGGCAGCACGTCTTCTCTTGGCTTGGTCCCTGTCTCCTCCCAGCCCCTGTTGTGGAGCATGGGCTGCATAAACTGGCCTCCAGCAGGGTCCCTGAATTCACCACTCTCTCCCTCCATCCCAGTTTAGGATCTGGGTTGGATTCCAGAGCAGAGTTTGAGGCCTCTTGTCTCTGGATGCTGCCTGTGCACAGCTTTGCTCTTCTGACAGGGGGGTGCAGTGAGGCTGGGGTCAATCTCTTCTCCCAGGAAACAGGGACAGGACAAGAGGAGATGGCCTCAAGCTGTGCCAGGGGAGCTTCACGTTGGATATTGGGAAAATCCCTTCACTGAAAGAGTGTTCAAGCATGGGGAGAGGCTGCCCGGGGCAGTGGTGGAGATCTTATCCCTGAAAGAATCTAAAAGCTGTGTAGGGGTGGCACTTGGGGACATGGCTTTGAAGTGGCAGTGCTGCTCTTGCGGTTGGACTCGATGATCTGAGAGGGCTTTTCCCACCTGAGCAATTCCATGGTTCTGCAGGGCTGTGCTTGGGAACCTTGCTCTGCAGCCCCGGTGTGAATTCCAGGGAGGCTGCCCAGCCCTGGCAGTGGGAGCTGCCCTCGCCCCGTGGCCGTGGGCGCTCGGCCGGCCCGGCCCTGGCGCTGCCCGCCCGCTAACGCCGCGTCTCTCCCCAGCCTCCACGCTCTCCCAGCTGTCGGACAGCGGGCAGACCCTCAGCGAGGACAGCGGGGTGGACATCGGGGAGGTCGAGACGAGCGGCAAGGACAGGAGCCGGCAGCCAGGCCCCGGGAAAAGCCGGAGCCCCAAGGAGGCCACGAGGAGCGAGGGGGCGGCAGAAGGGGCCTCCAAGCCGGTGAGGGGGGTCTGGGGTGCTGCTCTGTGTGGGAGGTGGCACCCAGGGCACTGCCTTGGCCAGCGCCTCTGCCCACAGGCAGCAGCCACTCATCCATGCTCAGCTGGGGTATTTCTCCTCCCTGCTGCAGGCAGTCAGTTCTCTGGGGGGCTGAGCAGTGGGGAAAGGGGTCAGGAGTGCCTGAGAGGGGCACTGTAGGGCTGATTCACTCCCTCCTGGGTAAATCCCATCCCTCCCAGCTCCAGCCAGCAGCTACCTGGAGCATGGGAGAATTCCTGGCTCTAAAGAGACAGCTACAAGCCACATGAGTGAAGTCACCTGTCACCCAAAGGGAAGGTGGCAGTGGGTGTCAGACATAACTCAGAGGGTTTCTGGTGGTGGTGAGGCTGAGGGACACAGAGCTGCTGCTCTGTGACAGGCAGAGAGCTGCTCTTCTCCTTCCCAAACCCTTCCAGACCTGCCCAGAGTTGGGATTTTAGATGTCAGGAGTCAGAAAGCAGCTGCAGGGCTGTGTCTGTCCCTCTGTGGTGGCAGCCAGCGTGTCCCTGCCTGCTGTGGGGCCCTGACCAAGGGAGCATGGCTGGCACACGGTGTCCAGGTCCTTTGGCAGTGCTGCCATCTGTCCCCACAGCCAGGGCTCCTGGAGCCCACGTCGTGTCTGATCCGGGTGTCCAAGAGCGCTCCCACCTTGGGCATCGCCATCGAGGGCGGCGCGAACACGCGGCAGCCGCTGCCCCGCATCGTCACCATCCAGGTAGGGCAGCTGGGAGGGGACAGCGCCGTGCACATCCCAGCTCATTCCAGCCCAGCCCATCCCATCCCATCCCATCCCATCCCATCCCTTCCATCCCATCTCACCCATCCCAGCCCATCCCATCCCTCTCCTCCCTTGGCAGGCTGGGCAAAGCCCTGGAGCTGTGGCCAGGGGGATTTTGGGGGTTTGTCCCCCCCTACAGCCCTGCAGCTCCCCAGGCATTGTTCTGCTACGCTGAGGATGGCGTCTGTGTCCCGTGGATGATCCCATCCCAGAACACACCTCCTAGGAGCCAGCTGTGTGCTCCAGACATCGCTGAGGGGATCAGGGCAGCCCTGAAAGCTTGGCTGCTGTCTCCAGATGTCTGGAAACTGCCAGACAGGGGATTGAGGAGGGGGAATGGTGGATGGGAGCCAGGGGACTGAGCCCTCTGGAGCGGTCTCCCTGTTTGCTGTTTTCTTGGGGCAAAATTCAAGTTATTTACAGCAAAAAAAAAAAAGCAGAGCTGACTCTGCCTTGGTTATTCTTGGCCATCCCAGCTGGCGTCACGCTCCAGGAGCAAGCAAGGGAGAAGCCAAATTCATTCCCTCTCTCCAAAAAGTGAAATATTTCACATCCATCACGTCGGATATGAAATATCTCCCAGTTTTTTTTCCCCCTGCTCGATGCAGGGAGTGGTGGGAACGTGAGCTGACCCCTCTCTCTCCTGCAGCGGGGGGGCTCGGCACACAACTGCGGGAAGCTGAAGGTGGGACACGTCATTCTGGAGGTGAACGGCACAGGGCTGCGAGGGAAGGAGCACCGGGAGGCCGCCCGCATCATCGCCGAGGCCTTTAAGCTGAAGGAGAAGGACTACATCGATTTCTTGGTCACAGAGTTCAACGTGGCCCTTTAGGAGCGGGGTTTGGGCAGCGCTGCTTCGCCGGGGATGGGGATGGAGGATGGCGCCCGGGTGGGACAGCAGCGTCCCGGCACGCACGGCCCCGCACGCGCACACACCCCCAGCTTGTCCCCAAATGTCCCTGCGCCCGCTGCAGGCTCGCTGCCTGGGGAGGGCAGGCTGAGAACGGGCACATCCCTTCGAGTCTCCGTCCCTGTCCTCTCTGGGGTAGGGAATGTCCTCTCCCCCTCAGCCAGGCTGGGAGCAGGGCAGGAGGACGGCGCGGTCTGGGTGTCCCCGCTGTCATTTGAGTGCCACACACAGAGCAAGGTGGGCCCGTGGCTCAGGCTGCAGGGAGTTTCGGGGGGTTGCTGCTCCTTTGGGTGGTCCCCAAGGTGCCCAGGTGGGTGGTACCAGCCACGGGTGGGGATGCAGAGAGAGCAACCGGAGGCCTTGTAAATCGCTGGCAATGTTGTTGTATTTATATATACAGAGCTTGTGCTTTTAATTTTTCAATAAATCTATCAGGGTAGAAAAAAGGCTGCGCTTGAGGGGTGTTTCAGGGCTGGGATGAGGGGGTAGGGAGGGGCAGGGGTGCCAGGATATTTTCCCTAATTCCAAGGGCTACAGGGTGGGTGGGACTGCAGTGGTGGTGGTGGTGAGGGGATGCTCTATGTCAGCCCCATCCCATCCCATCTTTGACCCATCCAGT